>NW_026571175.1:16002085-17202085 GCF_026225935.1 Boleophthalmus pectinirostris | reverse complement strand
TAATAAAGTGATGCAAATATTAATGTTTTCATATGTTTTCATTACCTTTCATTGCACCATTAAACTGAGCGTCTCTCGTAGCTCTCTCTGCACTCAGAAGGAGCGAGGAGACACAAACAGTCAGTCAGCCTGCAACATGCCGAAGCGCAAATGCACATTTAACTTATACAAGAAATTCCCCGCTTTTCATCCCGGTCGAGACAAGCGGGAAGCTATGTGCACAGTGTACAAAGCACACTAACCTATATTTCACTGAGTCGTGTCCTTTAGTCCAACAGAAGTTGACCACATCAGCACACAAGAACTGTTTTTTTTCTTCGCTTAGTTTATGCAAATTAGCCATGTGGTTTTAAGTTTCATTTCTGTAAGACTTGCTCAAAGCTGCGTTAAACATATTATAATGTTAAACAGGCTGATGTGGCTCTAGAGTGATTATGGTTTATATGTTGTAAAGTTGAATTAATTTATGCATATTAGCAGTAATAATAATGATGATCATTTTAATATAAAAAACATCAATGATTAATCGATAATCAATCGTTAATTCTCCCGACAATCGAGTAATGAAATTTCATCGAATGCCCATCCCTACTCCCAGTGCTTGTTACCCCTTTCGTACAGTGTGCCGCTGTTTAAAGCTACGCCAGTTGTTTGCTGGGTCAATTTCTTTGGTCTTACCACTAAGTCAGTAGAAGCTGGTGCCTCCTCGCACGCTTTTACTGCTTTATTGTATTCACACAAGTGCTTTTGCTTTAAATCGTGAAACAAGTTCATTGTGTTTCCTCCTTTCGCCACAATGACCCACTTGTACATGTTTTGCAAAATGTAGTGCTCTGGCGTGCATCTGCTGGGCAAAAACAAAACTAGTTCCAGAGCATGGAGGTTGCGGCATTTTTGGAAACAAATTCTGCTTAGTCTCTGTCAGTGGATGTGGTGCTTTCTCCCGCCTCTGTCGCCACCATGCTTCTCACGCAAATTCTATCACTAGTATTTCAAATTCATATTGTCTTCGAACGTTACAACGGTATCATCTTCAAAGGTATAATATCGCCCAGCCCTAATAAAAAATTGGTGACATGGTGATTCTGTGGTTTGCTGTTTAATTCAGCTCTATGCTACTTTTCCCAATCCACTTCCCCAATTGGTCAACCTCATATATGGCAGATTTGAAGATACTGTGCATATAAAATATTTGCATGGTTTAGAGTTAAATATTAGGTGACTATTGACATCAAATCATTGCTCACTGCATTTTTTAAACAGGGGAGATGGCATATGTACGGAAGCCAGAAACCACTGTAGTTCTTCTTCACTTGCCGCTTGATCGGTCCGTCGGAAAAGAGTCCCGCGGTTACATCCGTTGTGGCTTTTTAATGTGTTGCGGCATTTGCGTTTGCGTTGTCGCATTTGTATTTGTTGCGGCATTTGCGTTTGTTGTGACCCCTCTCGGCTTCTGTACATATGGGACTGAAAATACTTCTGTCGGTCTCCCAGTGCAACATTGTATTGTTTTTAACTGGTTAGAAAAAAGCCATATTTTAAAAAATCTTGTTAAATTTTTTATGTTTATGTCCCACCTGCTTTTTTTTGTTATTTTTGGTTGCTCTACATTATTCAGTTTATGACAGTGAATAAGTAAATGTCAGTTAAATGTGAATGGAGACTGCTTCATTAGAAATGTCCAGAGTCTACAGTGGATCTTTAAGTCTCCTCTTCACACAGTTATGATGCTCGTCACAGGCATTTGATCAACGCCTAGGTTTTAAAGCCTCTTTGAAAATGTCACATCCACTTAATTTCACATTATTCACACGAAAGACTCTAGGCCTTCAAGATGTGATGTCTTTTAAGTAGGAAATTCTTGGAAATATGTGACCACCCCGCTGGTAACCTGTACAACGCAATATGAATGACTTGATGCTTTTCAGGAAGTGACCAGCAAACAGTGATATGAATGTTAAAAGGTCTTATATTACGCAAACATTGACTGGTAAGTTTTAAGCCATGTTAGAATGCTGTTGCCTCATCAAAAATAAACCTTGAGTTGTGTTAATTCACACTTGGGTAATCTATTATTAGCGTGTCTACATCTCCAAAGTTTAAAATGCTCTGTTCCACCTTATGATGTCATGAAGTGGTTATTTTCAAGATAACAGCTACCTTTTACCTTTAGTTTAGTACAGATTAGTCATTCCAGGGCTGAAATGATTCAAATGATTATAGTGAAGGTGTATGGACATCACATAACATCACAAGGCGGAAGAGTGAGTTTTCTGCCTGAGAAGAACTCAACCTAAATATGAAGGATTTGTGCGCTAACCATGTGTGAATGAAACAAAACACAACTCCAGGTAAATAACACTATAACATAGATCAGAAAAGCATTGCATAATATGGGCCCTTTAATAAATAGAGCAGTTAACATTTGTTAACATTAGATTTCAACATGATGAAAATGGAGCTCAACTCCTTGTGTCAATGGGGATAACATTTTGACCCACATTTAGCAATTTGTTCTGCTGAGTGTAAGAGCTAAACACAAACGGCACCTCGCACAGTAGTAAGCTTCAGCTGCTGCTTTTGATCTCCCTCTACAGTGAAAATAGTCATCTTAACACTAGAGGGCTCACATGTATTGTTATAAAGCGGCTCTCCTCAGGTACATTCAGGAAACTCTCCTACTATCCCACACAACTACCAAGTGCATTGTTGATTAAGTAACATTGTAAAACAGATGCTAGATTTGACTGGTAAACATGTCCACTCCATACACATAAAAAATTCAGTCTCGTAAAAGGTTAAACTGCGTTAAACTTTTAAAATATCAGGTGTCTCCTTCAATAGAGATCAGACGACATAAGCTCCCTTTAAAGTCCCTCTTTGTTGTGGGCCATCTAAAAAGAACACCATTTTATGTGTAGATTGAACCCATCTTGCATCACACGTAAAGCCTTTTCTAACAAAGACTTGAAGGAATGTACATGTTTTGATTGAATGTTATTATAATATAGATTTGTATGTATTTATTTATTCATATTTAAACTAAGTGTCTGAAATTCTTGTGATGACAAGTTATCTCTAAAAAGAGAGAAACTGGTTTCCTTGTATAAATATTTAATTTTTTTGTTGGCAATATGTTATGTCAAACTAAGTTTAAATATTCAAAAGCAATATCATGTGTTGCTTGTTTTTTTCCCCTTCCATCAAGAATTTTTTGTACCATTTCTTGATCTATTTTGACCAAAAAAAAAAACTGATTTTAATGAATGCCAAAACACAAAAGAGGTCTGCAGCTATTTTTTTTTTTGTCATTAAAAAGTCCTATTATTTCACAAAATGGATTCTTGTGAGCTTTAAGCCATGTTATAATGCCATTACCTCTTCCAAAACATACCTGGAGTTGTTTTGTTTCATTCACACATGTTTAATCCTTTCTACATCTCCAAAGCTCAAATTGTTCTGTTCCACCTTGATGATGGTGATGTCATGTAGTGGTAGTTTTCAAGTTAAATGTTACCTTTTACTTTTAGTTCAGTAGAGATTAGCAATTCCAAGGATGAAATCATCAAATGATTCTAGTTAAGGTTTATGGAGTTTGAAAATACAGTAGAGCACTTCCTGTAACAGAAAGCGAAACAGAGAGTTTTCAGTTTGAGAGAAGAACACAGTCTAAATATGCAGGATTTGTGAGTAAAACATGTGTGAAACAAAACTCCAGGTATGTTTTGATAAGGATATAACATTATGACCCTTTAAAGCTTGACTGGCATAACATTGGCAAAAGAAATTAGAAACTAGAAACAGAATGGAAATGGCTGTCCAACTCCCCTTTAAGACTTGTACAAAATAAGGAGGCTGGCTCCTGCGCCTCCCCCAAACTTGCAAGTGCAAACTGTATCATATCAGGAAGACAGCCCGACACGGTATAGCGGTGCGTTTGTGAGCGTCTGTAAACTTGAGCATCTGGTGTCCCCTGTGGGAGTCATTAGCGGTGAAGCTCATTGTTTTGTCACATCCTTCAGTGTGGCGTCCCTCACCTCGCAGCCCAACCCGGGGGCCCGTCACGTAGTACCTCTCTCACACCTGCCTGCACTTCCGCCGTCTTCCCAACATCAAGGAGCTCCCGAAAGGCTGCTCCCACCGAAACTGAGCCAGATAAATAGTCAGGAAGAACACAGAAAGGCAAAGAATGAGGTCTGTCAGCTTTCCACAACCCATTATCGGCATCGTGGAGGACTGCAGCTCTCCTACACCTGTGTACGGTGGAAGACAAAAAGATTTCACTAACTTTACATCTTTGAGTCATTTCCCATGTCATCTCCTTGTAATTCCCTTGCTTCACTCATTCACCCATCTCCAGCAGAGCGTGCATACAGCAGTATGTGCCTTGTGCCTGTTTTCCTTAGTTCTAAGAAAACCTCCTCTCCTTGCCTAATCTCAGTGAGGCAGGGGGGCTGGTGCTGGCTGTTGTTCAAGTCCCCCCACACTTTCTTGCATCTGCCCAGGAAAATCTCACATGCTCATAAAGTCTCAGCTGATATTGCCAACTTAGTGCTGTTCATATTTAAATCAAAACTTGACTATGTGCCATTTAGAAATGATTTGAAATGGCGTCCAGTGAAAAGCAAGTGTATTAGGCAATAATTGGGACAGCAGTAAAATTAAACACAGAATTATCCTATTTAGTCAAGCAATGACTTTATAATCTTGGTTAACATGTTGACATGTTTCTTTAGAAAACAATCTTTATTATTATGGTTTCAAGTTAGAGCTACAATATTACTAAAATTTAAAATATAGATAATTTCATAATGAAATAATTTTTACTGACGTGCCTCGGGTGTGTTTTTTAGTTTATTTCTGAAAAAAGGGATGCAATAATATTCAATATATTATCAAACTGCTCAACACAACACAGCGCCATTTGGCACAGCAATAAGACCTAATTTTGTTATTATTATTACAAAATCTCTGTTCAGATACATTTCTTGATAGTTAGCATTAAAATAAAAATAAATATTGTTTTTGTTTTGTTTTTTACTCTTCTTAAAGTATCTCAAAATCTCATCAATATCATGATTCATGAGTCCTGACCCTTGTATCACAACATCTAAGGAATCGTGAGAAATATCAATTGCAGCCACTCTATATTAAATAAAAGCAAACCAATAACGTACCACATTAGTTAGAGCAGACTGAACAGTGTGTGGTGTGGATAGATCATCATGAACATCCAGCTAAGAATTTAATAACTGTTCAATGGGGTCGATCCTGGTTTCATCAGCAATGGCCTGCAATTGACCTCAAGTGGAGCTTCAAAGGGAAGAAATTCATTTTTTCCATAATACAGTGTCCTCAAAATGCAGTTGTCACGACCGATGAGTTGAGGGAAAAATAACATACATCCAAATGCTGTCACATACTATAACTGTTGCACTTGTTCAGTGGGAATGAGGATGCTCTCCAGAGGATCCAGGCCATCCTTCATTGAATGTGAATGGAGACAGGCCAGATTGGGAATGAGCTCCCTTTATGGATTTCCGTTCCAAATAAAGTAGATCATTCCCACCAAATGGCCGTGACCCCAACACAATTAACCTGGCTATTTGTCACTTTCAAGGGCACCCACTGGGAGTTTGGGGAAATTGGCCAACTTGTCACCATCCTTCACCGTTCCCTGATCAGTAATGGAGGTTCAGGGAATGATTGAAATGATTTACCCTTGTCTTGTCCAATATATCGGTCTCATTTCTTTTCTACCAGTGTACCCCGTCTCTAATTTCTGTCACACACCTCCTCTAGGCTCACTTAGCACAGCTGCGATGCTTCAGGAGTCCTAAGGCATTTAATTAAGAATCACTGTATACTGCCCTAACTAGCTTGCTAATCACTGCTGCACCTTACAAAGCAACTTGGGCCCTCCCTACTGGATGAATGAAAATACAATTGATTTCCTATGGAGGCATGGAGCCAGGCCTGAAGCACAGCGTGATCAGGTGTTAATGAATATCAATGTTAATCTAATGGAGGGACAGAGAAAGGAGAGAATGGGGGAAATAATGTTCAACATTATGATCCCATTAAACTGATGCATGTTTTACCACACAGATATGCACTAGCCTATATGTTTTATTGAGGACAAAATAAAGCAGAATGGCAGAGGATTTTTCTGGTATTCAGTAAAAATACCACACACAAACTATATTTTCACATATTCATTACTGATCACTTGTGGATTTCTTTCATAGTGCCACAAGATTTATTGCAATTAGGGATGTGACGATACCCACACTGGTATTGGCAAAAGCTCCGATACTGCAAATTTTTTCAGGTATCTGTATCAGTGAGAGACCAAATCACTGAGCACTCTGTATTTTGAAGACACATAGATGCGAGCACTGTCTGCCACTGTTGATGGCTAATGCTCAGCAGTTTGAACACAGACTGTGGAGGCTCTGCAGACACTTAAACACACTAATGATGACAGAAAAGACATTTGTGTCAGCTCTTTGATACCTTAATTTAGCCTTTGGTGTGGACTGAACTTAGTAAAATTACTATGGAGAGTGCAGCCCAACAACAGAGCAAACAGGACTTTGTTTACTCATGCATAATTAGACATGTGCTCCAAAGATTATCGACTTTTGACAGGCCTCAATTTTATATTTTATCCACACTTTGTGGGAGAAAGTGACCAAGTAGAAAAGTAAAAGTGCTTAAAACCCAACTCATCATCAAGACCATTATACATTTGACTCTTATACTTTAATCCTCAAAATCTAATTTATTCTTGAAGATTTTCTTTAGAGATAGCCTTTTAGTAGATTTAATTTTTGCTCCTTTACTGTAATAGACAAGAAAAGGGAGCAGCAGACCTCGCACGTCAATGTTCAGGCAGGTGCGTTGGACGAATGGGAGCAACCTCACAAAAGTTTAAAAAAGGAAGGAATCCCACACACCATCAAGGCTTGCAAAAAAATGTGTTTATTCTCTGCGCAAAGGGCTACGTATCTCTTGAGATGTAACAAAATTGAGCAGCTTTAGTTTCCTTCACACTATGCGGCATCGAACTGGTATCAGTATTGACAAGTACCCAAAACAGGTATAGGATCCAAAAAAACAATTGCAACTTTAACAAATCAGAACAATACATCATTTGATTGAGTAGAAGGCATCTGAAAAGAGGTCAAGACAGAGTACCTGTCTGATGCCACAGTGTGTGAGTAAAAACAACAGTGAGGCCTGTAAAAA
This sequence comes from Boleophthalmus pectinirostris, assembly GCF_026225935.1. Classification (NCBI taxonomy): domain Eukaryota; kingdom Metazoa; phylum Chordata; class Actinopteri; order Gobiiformes; family Gobiidae; genus Boleophthalmus; species Boleophthalmus pectinirostris. The sequence continues at coordinate 17,194,834 of NW_026571175.1, read as the reverse complement.
GATGTTCAGAGCACATGGTTAATTTTGCAGAATAAACAAAGTCTGTGTTAGTCTTGTTGTCAGGCTGACTCTGCAGTTAGATTGTGCTTCCAGTTGAAAGGCTAAACAAGGGCATGAAATTACTTTTCTGTCACTGTTAGAATTTTTGTGTCTGCCAGGTCTCTACAGTCTTTATTTAACCTAGTTTGTGGTAGCATAAACTGTTACGGCTCCAGGCCTTGGATTGTCATTTGTTCTGTGTGTTCTATATAAGTTTGCTGACGCACATGGATTCCTGCTGTGGGAGCCCTCCTTTGTGATTGGTGGGGCAGGTCGACGCCCACCTCACCTGCAGCCACCTCCCCCTATTTAAGGAGATTGCCAGCACCTGTTCGGGGCTGCTGGCCTTGGTGGCCAGTCTGCCATTTTGTGTTTGTGTGTGTAGTTTAGTTCTGTTTTGTGCCTTTTTTGATTTGGTCACTCGATTCTGTTTGTGGGTTTATGTGGTTTAATTTGGGGAACTTGTGTTTTAGTTTAGTGTGTGTCCCTAAGTTTTACCACTCGTTTTTTGTAAGCCTGCGTGACCCCTTTTCTGGCACAAAACTCTGGTTATTCTGTTGTTCTGTTTCTTAGTTTAGGTTGCTTTCTGTATATTTTTAGTCTTTTGTTAATTTACCTTTACATTCCTGTTAATTAAACATTATTTAATTTATTCCATTTTACATCTTGGTTTTATTTTTGTTACTTCCCTCACCCCAAACGAGCTGGGTCGTAACATAAACAACAAGCAGTAAACAGCTGCAGGGGTCATCTACCCTGCCTTCTATAGAAAAATACAGTTCATATGTGATATTATACCTTAAAAAAAACAGGCACAGGAAATGCATAAGAGATGACTCATCGTCTCCGAAGTTGAAGAACTGTTGTGACACTTCTAAAATCTTCAACACTTGGAAGAGTGTGTCCAAACCTTGCACTACACAGCAAATCTTCCTTGTCTCCTGCAGGTAGCACTATGTGTGATAAATACAGGTGGTGGTATTTGCATTCACACCGTCATTCATGGCTATTGAACAAAGTGTTCCTTGAGACAGACTCAGAGGGCATTTACTTTATCACAATCTTATTCTGCAGCAGTGGAGCGATTATCGGGACGAGGGGCTTCACCCTGTCGCCTTAACATGCGCTAGGTCAGGGCATCTGTCCTCCCCTTGCTCTGCCACCATTGTTAATTCTCCTCTATTTTACACCATTGATCTCCTGCCTCACAGCCCAAACATGCAGGTCTTTGTGGGGCTGTTAAGCAGCTCCAGGGCCAGACTGTCTGGTCTCTTGTTGTGAGCATGATATTGATCTCCAACTCCCCATGAACTGTCGACTTAAGAAATGGACTAAATGCAAGGTACTTTCTTTAAAGAATGGATTCTAATAGAAATTCTTCTTGCAAAGATTAGTGTCATTGGGAGCGGTTTTACTTTACTAACCTATAACGTTTGGCTAAATCGTAAAAAGTGATTTATTTGGTACAACCCTTGACTTTTGCAAGCTTTTCCACTTCATCCCACAAAAAAGAAGGGACAGGAGTGAATAGGATCACAGGTCAGACACCTTTGTGCTGGCACATCCTGCAGAGACTCTTGGGAGATGGCCAGTGTTTCTAGGTCAGCTGCACAACGTCCTCTCCCCAGAACATCTCAGGCCTGCCCTAGGGTCCCTCCTCTCTTCACTTTCATGTCACACTGCGCTAGACGGTGGCAGTGAGGGCCAAACTTACCACCTTATTTGTTCTCCCTCACTGTAAAAGGTGCAGTGACTCAATGTCAAATAGGGGTGGAAGGAACACTTCAGAGACAGAACCATGAAATAAGCAACAGTGCAAGAAAAATTTAAGCAGAAGGCTTGGTTTTGTTTGAGTGGCAAAAAAAAAAAAGAAAAAAAAGTTGAACCATGACCCTTCGTTTTCTTGTGTTTAAGAGATGTTCCATGGAAAAAGGCTTGTAGATTATAATTATTCTCACTCTTATCTAATCCAAAATTAGCTCAAATCAAACTATAACTATCAATGGTGAGATTTTTTTTCCCCTCTAACTGTAGTTAATGCCGGGCAACACTATATTCAAAATGCAATGTGCACATCTGATTTTAAAGGCGGCTCGCTGGTCATTTTTGCAGAGGGCAGACTCGTGCTATCAGCTGCTCCAGTAACAGATTAAAATTCCTCAAAGATATTACGCTGACTCTTAACAGAATATGATTGGGCTGGGAAAACTTCTAAAGTCTAGGTCTAAAAATGTCATCTTGGCTTGCACAAGAGACACGGGGTCATGCCTAAGTGTGGTGATTTAAGGAAAGGCTGGAAAAGCAATCTAGAGCCCCACCGAACTGCTGCTTCATGGATATGATAGCAGGAAAGCATCGTCAAGGGCTGCTGTGTGATATATCAGCTCTAAATCCTAATGTTTTCTGCAAACACCATTTTATTTATTGGGGGATTTTGCAGGAATCTTCTCATGGCGTGTGAGTTATTGTTCAGCCGAGAGGAGAATTCTTGTTTACCGCGTTATCAAAAGGTGTTATAAACAGAAAACACCGAAAGCCTGCATTGTTTTAGCGCTGCAATAATTCAGTGTGTGGGAAGCTATTTGAACGTCAAACTTTGATATTTATGAGCTCCGACCGGGCACAGTACAGGTAGGAGTTCTTTGGCGAATATTTAACCTGCTCACCTCTGCCCACCCTCGCGATTTAACTAACTTTAACAGTTTGTCGGAAATGTAGAATTTAACACCCCTTCTACCTCGACTGCACCAGACCCCTCCCTGTCCTGGTTTGTGAGCTAGCAGCATTAACCTAAGCCAGAGCATTCGAGGTGTAGAAGGTAAGCCTCTGCAGTCCGCTTCATGTTTCATAAAGAGATAACGGCCACTAAATATACCCGAGGTGAGCAAAGAGATAGCCAGGCATTAGGAGAGGTATCTACAGTGAGCAGACTGGAAAGCACCCGCTCCTTTAATTCCAACTACAGACATTAAAGAAGAAAGGGTTTAGGATTCACACACATTATACAATACAGAGACATATAGGAGGAAATGCTAAAAAGGTCTTTGGGGTTGAAACTGTATGTGGTGAGAAAAGCTTTTATAATAAATATAAAAAGATGGTGAAAAACGTATTTGGTGTTAAGTAAACAATCTTGTTAAATGCTACTTGGATCTGCAGACTGGAATTCTACATAAATGTAAGCTCATTATTCGAACATGGCGGTCAAAAATGTTCACAAATTGGGAATGCCCAATGTAGTTTATTTTTAATCTCTGAAAACACACGCACCAACCTCCAGATATTCCTCAAACTATCAGCAACAGTTTGATCAAATATGGATACCTTTTTGGGGATTGCTGGAGGGACTGGACCTGAATGATGTTTAACTGTTTTGATTTTCAGTGTTTTTTGTTTTCTTCTGTGTTTTGATGTGGAGAGAGGAGTTGGGTGTGGGAGGGTTTTTGTTTTGTTTTTGTCTGTTGAATTGTTGGAAGAAAAAAAAAAAAAGCAGCAATGATTTAACCATCACCACCGAGGATGCTGAATTTCTTTGCAAGACCATGAATTACTGCCATTACATTAGTCTAAATTCCACTGCTCTCCTTGAAATTGATTGTACTACCATTTTGTTATGATTACATTTTTAATAATATTTTAATAGTTAAAAAGGTAAGGATGTTTTTTCAGTGGCATTATTCCGTCTTCATTCCCAAAGTACCTTTTATTTGGTCAATGTGGAAAAAAAAAATACATGCAATCCACACAAGCAAATCATAGTGGAAAAAAAATTAAAACTGAAAACAACAAATAAATATGCAAATAAAGTCAACTCACGTATCCAAGAACACATCACTGCACCACTGTCAAAAAGATCCCCATCATTATCCATAACTTCTGCAGATTAATTGTCAGGAATACCTAGTCAAATATGAATTTTTTAGGTTGGAAAAATTCACACCACAGAGAGGGAAAAAAAAACACTCAAGTATAATAGCTTTTGAACCTTTTGAACACACCGATACAAACACCTTGGAACAGTTAGTAAAGAGCGTAGTAAAGCGTAGTCAGTGTCATAACCTGATTCTGAAGACAAACCCAGTGCTGCCTTTTCATTTCATAAATCCCAGGAACAGAATCAATCACTAATGGTTTCCACAAACTAAATTTCAGATCAAACGAGAAGCGATTACTGCTGCTGACGCACACTATGGCGTCCTCCCACTCGTCACCGTGTGGATTTTTTGCAGGCTAAAGTGGATGTCAAGTCATTGGCTGTTCCTCATTTAAAAAGGATATGAAGAGAAAAGGATTAGTGAGTCTACCGTGAGGCCAGCCTTCTCCTGCATTTCAGAGAGTCATCTGTCAGTGTGACGAAGCAGGAGACTTTCACAACTCATTGGTTAATCCATCAACATGGTACCTTGTAGAATAAGAAAGGTTATATTAATCAAGTTTGCAATTTGTGTTGGCTTGCATGGGCTCAAATAGGTAGGTGTTGTGTATAAGTAATTGGTGTAGGTGCTTTGCCACAAACTCACGGGCAAATACACAACACTCCTATTCACAAAGAGCGTGGGACAGAGGGACAGTGACTGGCACATTATGTAACTATTGTGTAATTAGATTGTCTTAGTTTTTTGTTTTTTATGATAATACTAAAGTTATATATAAGAATACAGATGTAACTTTGAGAAACTTTCAGACTTTCAGCGTTCGATTTTCACTTGGAATGAACACGAAGAAAAAGTATTTTGTCTATTGTTAAATTGACAAAGACATATTCTTTGTAGCCTGAACTATTTTTTACAGGTTATAGTTAACAGCTTTGGGCTTGACTGTGCTCAATTGGGATACAGTATACACTTTAAAAGCACCATTAGGTTGTATCATGTTGTACGTTTTTTAATAACTTGATTTGAAACCTGAATGACTTACTAAATTAATCACTATAGTGCTACAAACACTGAGGGAACAGAGGGGAATGCTGAGTTTTATTGCAAATTTGCAGATCGTTGACTTGTTAATAACCTTCCTTAAACCTTAAATTTTAATTCCCACAGACCAAGTAAAGACTGTGCTTATGGTCCACCCAGTTTCTCCCCTTTGTCACCTCATTTGTCTCGTATGTACAAGGCTTTAGAACAGTCATTAGAAAGTAAATCTCCTTGGCCTAACTTGGCCCTATAAAACTCTGGCATTCGCTGTGTGATAAATGGACACTCAACACTAGTTATAATGATGAATGGGAATTTCTCAATGGTAACGGTGCCATGAGGACAAAAAACTAAAAAAAGCTCAATGAAACTACCCCAAAAGTGCTGTCAATAGTTCAGTGATAAGAGTCGACTATAAAGCCATAGACATTCACAGTATTGGTCCTTATTGAGTATTTGGCCCAGGTGGTGGTTTGACAAAAAAGAAAGAACTGTATTTAAAAAATCCCTCATTACTTCATTCCACTTACACCCAAACATAACTATGTTTAATAGCTTAAGTCAACTGCTTTTCCCTTTAGTTTTGTTCATGGAGCACAGGAGCACAGTAGTTTACAACTAGTGCTTACATTGGTAGGACTAATAAACAAGTATTACTATTATTACTATTATAATCTGTAAATGTTTAGTTATTATATCAACTTATCATTCAATTTATGAAAGCTGGAACAGTATTTTTAGGGGTCAGTATTTATCATGTGAACACATTCTTTGCACTATTGGGACACATTTGGTTATTTTTTGGCTGTATGATGAGATAAATCATAAACAGTTGAATAATATATAATCTGTGATTTATTACAGATTAAAAAGAACTACAGTATTTCAATTGGCTATATATATCAGCTCAGGAGTTTTAACAGTATTGCAAATTCAGAATAATACTTGCTATTGTGACTAGGGATGGGCATTCGATTAAATTTTCTTAATCGATCGTCGGGAGAATTAACGATGGATTTTAAATTAATCATTAAAGTTTTTAGATTAAAATTATTATTACCATTATTAATCTGCATAAATAAACTCAACTTTACAACCTATAAACCATAAACACTATAGAGCCAAATCAGCCCGTTTGAGATTATAATGTGTTTAATGCAGCTTTGTGCACATTTGTTTACGTCTTACAGAAATGAAACTTAAAACCGCATGGCTCATTTGCCTAAACTATAAGAATCTGTGTATCATTCATTCAGTCATTTTTCAATATCAAAACAAAAATAAGAAAATGAAAAAAACAACAGTTTTCTTCATTATTTGTCTCCAAAACCAAAATGAAAAAACAGATAACGATTAATTTTTTCAGTTTTCGATTTTGTGTTTAAATGAAAAATGGAAAAAACGGATACGGACCCGACTTTCCCGTGACTACGTGACTTTCTGTGACTGACGACTGAGACCAGACTGAACTTTTTGCTGCTGACCAGGCTACATATTGAACCAGAACTGATCCAGGTTCGGGACCTGACCGGACCAGACCGGGACCAGGGTGGACTCCAGCTTTGACTCCAAGCACTCTGTGGGGGTCCGAGACCTCAACATTTGAGCAATCTCTGATCCTGTCCGTGGTGCTCTAAGTCCTCCGGCCTGTGTCATCTGATCTCAGTCCAATCCATCCAATCCTTTATATAGCAATTTCACAAACAAACTGTTTCCAAAGTGCTGCACAAATACATAAAAAATAACAACAATAAGATGATAAAGTAAATTACTAAAATAATACTAGTCTTAAAGTAATAAAACTAGTAAAATAATATAAAACCAGTAAAATAAAAATAAAACTATATCATAGAATAGAAATAAATAAACCAATAAATAAATAAAATCAGTAAAACCAATAAAAACACATAAAAATAAATAAAAGACACAGAGGACCACACAACTCACGTGGTGTTAAAAGCCAGAGAATAAAAGTGGGTCTTCAGACGAGATTTAAAACTCTCCACTGTGGGTGCTGCTCGAACGTGAAGCGGCAGATCGTTCCAGAGTTTAGGGCCGACCACAGAGAAAGCCCTGTCCCCTCTGGTTTTAAGTCTCGTCTTAGGCACCCTGAGCTGGAGCTGGACCTAGTCAACTAATCATTCCCATCCCTAACTGTGACAGACCTAATAGTGCAAAATTACTGGCAAAGGAACAATATCTCCACGAAGACAAGTGAGATGAGCCCTTCCTTTAGTAAAATGTATAAAATGTATCCGGTGGGGCTTTAATATGTGAATGTGATGAATGCTAGCGTTGCTTTTGTGATGGGGGTTACAAGTTTAAATGTATCATGCTTTATTGGTATACAATTTTGTACTTTTTTAAATCGCTATAACATTTTATCTTGTGTGTCCAATGTAGTGCACCAACGAATAAAAAAGAGCTGGTTTTATGATGAGTGAAATAACATGAAAGAGGTATTCGGAGACTGCACTGGGGTCTGATCAATGACCAACATCAAGCAACCGAGAGAAGAGAGCAGATGAAGTAAAAAGTATGGAGGCGAGGCAGGCCAATTTAAGCCCAGCCATCTTGCCTGGTAATAAGAAAGAAGCGGCAGAGTATAAATAGTGAGCAGGAGACTAATGGAACTCATTTTAGGAGAGTATTTAACCTATTTTACACTGAGACCAGGCTAATCAATTAAACGTGCTTTTAGCCCAGGTCTTGACTTTAATTACTCCTCAAATGATTATACTCATATACTACCTTACTCCTTGGAAAAGATATCATATGAACCACTATACCTTTAGCTACTTTTAGCCTATGAACTTTTTTGTTTACATTTTCTATCTTGTGTCTTTTTGATTTGATTTTATCTACTGACAACCCAAAAATGTCCGCACGTATAGAGAAATTGACAAACAACTTTGCATTTTTTATGATGCAATATTCAAATAATCTTATTTCTGGGACAAACGGACTATTAAGGATTTGTTTTTGTTTAATCAATCGACTGACATAAAGTACTGAGTGAAAACACCATTCATGGCAAAGGCTAAAAACTGCATTAAAAGAACCATAGTTGAAGTGGCAGTTCACCAGCCGTTGACCCTTAAGTGAAATGATAGTCTCAAATCCTGTCCCGGCAGACCCAGTGTCAAAGCACAAAGCCTGCTGGCCTACAGGTGTGAAGTTAATATGTGCAGTCCCCAGAACACTGCAGAGGCCAGCAGTCGTCCTGTTTATTTGACAGGCAACGCAACGCTAATCCACTGCACCACGGCGCTCTCAGAAGGGGGCAGATATAAGGCTGCAGGCCACACCACTGAAGAGACTAACGCTGACCTCATATACCACCCAGAAGTGCATAGAAGTATTCAAACTAAGGCAGGGACATATCGTATTGCTCATGATACAGTGTTGTTGGCTTTGGAGCAATATTAAATTTGGAATATCGTGATGTAGTTGCATATTCAGCTGATCTTCCAATTTGGGAAAGATGCCAGGCAGAGATTAAAGCTAATTGCTGCTTTGACCTTGAGTGGCTTAAACACCGTCTGTGGAGGCCCTGCACATCTAAAAACTCTAATAAAGACAGAAAAGGGATGCAAAGAGTTGAAGCAGAATTTATAACTGTACCTTTAAAAGCCAAAAGCAAGATAAGAGAACTTTTATTTATACCAAAACAGGGAAATCCCAGGGCATAAGAATAAAAAGGGACTAACATATGCAATCAAAAAGATAAATAACTTAAAAACTGAACACCAACACATACAACATAGAAGAGTCTACGATAAATAAACTGACATGCTTGCTTTTAGTTCGTGCTATTACCTTTGTAAAGTATCTGTCATCTGTGGCATCTGATGAATGAAAGCACGAGGAGCTGCGGATCAGTATGTCCTGCCTTTTACAGCTTTTATGCAAAACCAGTCGGGACACAGAGGGATGTACCCAGTAAGACAGTGAAAGGGCTGTCAGCTTGACACATTTACATGCTAATGCACCAGAGAAGCTGCTGCACTAATGGCAGACAGACGTGAAATATCTCAAATAGGACTTGCTCTTTTAGATTGACACAACGTATTCTTGCACCTCATTTTCACCTGCATAAAAGTCAAAAAAATAGAATGAGGACTTGTTCATGGAAACATCTTTGGTAGAAATACGGCCAAATCATATAGAAAAGATGTAGGTAAAGTGCAGCAAGTGCAGACATGTGTTAAGTGTGTGCAGGCAGATATAAGGAAGTGTTCACCAGCATTCCGACCAGAACTGAAGAAGCAGCTTGGATGAGCTGCGAAATGTTTTCCACCTAAATTAACAACAATTTGAATTTCTCCTTTGCCATATGGAAAATAAGTGTTTTTTGTTTTTTTAACAATAACTGAGCACATTAAAACCAAATTGTAGAGCTGTGTTAGGACTAAATCTGATCTTATAAATCGCTTATTTTACTTAGAATAATTCACCTTTAGAAACCCAGCCAAAGATTTATATCCAAACATATGCTTTACTTTGACCCAATATGTGCTCTTTGAAACATCTGTAGCAGAAATCAAGTGAAGATTAGACAAGCCAAGTTCTTAAAAAGTTAGCATCAAACTAACAAGCATATTTCAAGTAGACAAGAGTCAGCATTCTAGCGCGTGCTCAGATCCCCTTTCTACCGATGCACTGCGGCCCTTGCCTAACCCTGCTCTTCGAAGCCCTCAATCCCTCTGGCTGTGCTGAAAAACCTCCTCACTAACACTGATGCGGGAGAACAAGTGTAGCAGCGCACTCACACCTATACCCAGTGGATAAGCGCTCTCTGACTCCGAGATGGCTTCACAGATGGATTATATCCCTGTTGTGGGTGCCTGGCTGGCGGCCGTGGGGCAGAGGTGTTTGATAAAGGCATGTCAAAACACTTCAACTTCTTGGGCGATGGGGTCTGCACTCGGGGAGGCCAACATCGTGTCAGACTTTATGCCATGTCGCGCATAGAAAAGTGTTGCATATTTTAAATGGCGTCTGAGTTGAGGAAAGAATGTAAAAGGAGCTAAACACCAAAACTCTGGCCACAACTTTGGAGTTACACAGAACAGTGTGATTGATCCAACACTTCAAACTCTGCCCCTACAGTTAGGTGATGGTAATCAGAAACACTTAGCTGTAATTAGGGCAGTCATGCTTGATGTCACATAGCACTTGAAAAGAAAGTGGTCACTAGAAGGAGCTAGAGTTGTCAAAAACATCGAAAACAAGAATCAAGCACATTAGTATGAAAAATGGCTGTGAAATTTTAGTATTGTGACACCAGATCGAGCACACAATTAGGTTTAATCATTTTTGGGACAGCAAATGTACCTGTTTGCACCAAAATATGACTACGAGCTGCAAACAATGCAATGAAAACACCATGGACATACACCGTCAAAAGCAAAGGAGTTGATCTAGTGTTTAATCCCACTTTAATGTTGTTTTCTTTTTTGGGGATACTGCTCTTGAAAAAAAAAGAAAAACATGCTGACTAACAGTTCTGCAGCGACCTTGCATCAAGTTTAAGTGCGTTCGCGAGGGTAGCGATAAAGAAGGCGGGGGCTTCTATAGACGTGAGCAGCTTAAGTTTAATTGCTTGTGGTGGCAGTCAAAGTCAATATGCTGGTCAATGGTCCGTGCATCCCACAGGTTCATTTCCCCATAATTACTCGACATGCACCCGGCCAATGCATAAGTCTGTCATCATTAAAATAATAAGAATGAGTGAGGAAAAGGAGCAGGGCAGGAGGAATGAAGGAATCGACAGAGTGACAAAAGAAGACATGGCTTGAGTGATATATATGTTTATAAGTGGCTCCACTCATACACACATTATCACAACACATGCACATGTCAGGTATTAAACAAACGTGACAGGCAAAGCAATAGTAAAAGATGGGAACAAACTTTTTACACCTCAAATATAATTGGATTACAACAAAAAATACCTCAAAACTCCCCCACTTGTACAAAGAAAATGTATAGACAATAAATATTGAATCTCAAAATATATTGTTCAGGATAAGCTGATCTAGTATTTATCGTGACAGGTCTTAATGAAATCAAACATTCTGAATCTTGACAAAAGCATTTTACAAATTACACTTACCTTAAGTTTACTCTTAAATTTAAATGACTCTTTTAATTTCTTAAGTTCAAAAGTTCAAGGTTATTATTTTTGGTGGTTATAGCAACAATAAATATGGAGCAAGCAGTGGCCATGTCGGTTTTGTATGCATGTCAGATCAGCAAACTGAAAGTGCTCCAGCCTCTGCGAGGTTATCTGGCTTGAAACCCCAGCGTTTTGATTAAACTTTTATAGACCAGCAAAGCACAATATAAAAGCCCTATGTAGAAGCACTGCCTTGTTTGTTCTTGTTTTGATCTCTGCAAGTTCAATAAATGGACATCATCTCAACCCCAGCAGAAGCATAAAAAGTTATTTTCTTACTGAATATGGCATAATCAACTATAAACTATAAAATACGCAATTGGAAAAACGCTGAACACATAAAACTCCATAACCACATTTTAACATCAAATTTAACTTCTACAGAGGAAATATTCAAATCTTCCCTCTGTGATAATAACATTCAATCTAATAGTGACTCATAATGCAGTTTGTTTTTGGGTAGAAAGACAAAAATGCAACAGGAGATGGTAGATCACGGCTAATAGAAAAATGTGGGTGTTGTTGTGATGACGCTGACACAGGGCCCACCCTCTGTAGCATGGCCATGTGTTCTAGCTGTTGCTAATCCCCACACTATGCCCAGAGGACTTTGGCAAATGTCTCCACTGAAAAATAAACAGGTGGAGTTAGTTTGATCTGCTTGTTAAAACGCATCTGCTCTAAAACCTATTATCACGGAGACAGAGAAATTACATGGTGATTTTATGTATTGATTTGACAGGGACACTGCATAATAAATGTATTGCATAGACCAGATTTCACTACAAGCTAATTTTCATTTGTAGTCCCTGGGCAGATGCAAAATAACAGGTATGATAAAGGTAAGGAGTTCTAAACCCCTGCTGCTTTGACAGAGAAGATGGTAATAGAACTAGGTAGTGATGTTTAGAGTTCTGGGTGTATTTAATGTGTTAACTGATTGACTAATGTGAAGGTGGTGACAGAAAATGAAAATTTTTACCCTATTGTGTACAATATTCACAAATAATGTTACAAAAACTATACTTCAAGGCAAAACACTGGCCTTTGGCTTAGGCATGTCATGATAACAAACTAAAGCACAATATACTGCTACAGAGATACTGAGATTAAGATAATATTGAAACTACTGTATTTTTCGGACTATAAGTCACACTTTTTTTTCATGGTTTGGGTGGCGCGAATGGACGAATCGATAAAGTCTGGACTTCAGTGACAACCGAAACCATCCCGTTGGGATTCAGAAAGGCTGGAATAATTCTAACTGGAACTGATGCTGATGAGTCTGACGACAGCTACGCAGAAGAGGAAGCGGTGCTCCGTTTACCTCATAGATCTATAGTTTACCTTCAGAGGTTGCGAAGTTGCTCAGAAGTGACACGGAGGATGTAGCATTCAATGGATTTAGTGATTTGGAGTGAGATCGAGAGTTTGGTAAACTTTTTTTGTTCTGTTGTTTATTCTATAGTTATCTGAATAACTGTTCATATGTTATATTACCAGCCTGTTGTTCTCTGTTTTATTTTTATTACTATAACTTGCCTTTCAAGAATGAAAATGCCGATGTGAGATATTATTTTGACCCCCATAGTATATTGACCCCGGGGTCAACATACCACTATAGTAAAGTGACCCCTCCACCCCTATAGCATTTTGACTCCCCTTAATTTTTCTTTAGTAGTTACTTATATGGTCATTATTGCTCATGTAATTTCCTTTTATTATATATTGCAACATATTCACTATCTTTTAAGATATTTTAAGGAATGTTTTGATGGATAACAACTTGGTATTTTGTGTAAATGTAACATATTGTTAAAATTGCAAATACATAGCAATCTTGTCACTTTTTATATTGTATTTTACATTGTTATGGTTTTTAGTTTGCTATGTTCAGATAATCCTTAGTCATAATGTCAATTTAAGCAATGGTTTGCAAGGATAACGAGCTTGAATTTAGTAATGTTATGTTATTAAATCTTCTCGTATCTCCTGTTTAATTACTCAATTGATCACCCTTGTCTATTTTAACAAGATTCCAAATCATTATACATCACTTTGATTACCTAACTAATTAATAATTATTTATCTCATTTTCAGTAAAATATGTTTAAACAACTAAGTAATTTTTAACATTCAAAAGTTATAATTGACATAAAAAATGCATCTGAGTTCTTCAAAAAACACTTTTCAATATGTCAATATGTTTTAATTTGCAGATATAGTATTAATATTCAAAGTTTTTCTATAGAATTCAAGTTCTTTATTAATAAAATCTAGATTTTCATAGGCGGGTCAATATTCTATAGAGGGGTCAACATACCATAATAGGATCCTGACCCCGGGGTCAAAATACTATATGGTATGTTGACCCCGGGGTCACCTCACCGCGGGGTCAAAATCCTATACCACACCGGTTCCTGGTCTCTGATTTTATAAAATAAAAAGAGTGTGACTTATAGTCCAGTGTGACTTATATATGTTTTTTTCTTCTTCATTGCGCATTTTTGGCTGGTGCGACTTATATTCCGAAAAATACGGTACTCCATTCCACTGACACAATAACAATAAAACAGGATAATGCCAACAAAAACTAACATAATGAACCAATAATTATAGCCATAGAAGTTACTTACTGAACTCTACAACTAAAATAACAAAAACATTCAAACACTAATGCAGAGAAAATGTACACATCATAAATATTGAGCTCAAAAATATATTGTTCCAACTTTCCAACTGTCATGTATCGAATAATAATACGATATAGTAATTATTTGGACAGCCCTACTTTTGCTACTCTTAAAAATAACTGGAAAATATCAGGTTTACTGTGTAAGCTTCAGCATGAGTTTAGAAAATTAAAAAAAACAGCACTTCCTTGTTTCTAATAACTTGACTGACTTTTTGGGGGCTCCATCTTCAGGCAGGAAATCACACAGCATAGTCTGGGAACATTTCCAGATGGCATGTCATGAGATCCCCAGTTCTGTTGTCCAACTGTCTCCACTCCATTTCACACCAGTGTTGACAAAACAAAATTTGGCAAGAATGTGTGCCCCTGTTATCTACTGTCTTTCCAGAAAATTATAATGTTTCCAATATATTATAAGAAGTTATTAAAGAATCCATTTAAATATGTTTTAACATGAAAGACATAATGCAGGTAGAATTCACTCAGCCCACTCTGTCTTTCTTTAAAGAGTGGACCTACATAATGTAATGGATTGTAAATGGCCGCCCACACTTATATGATAACAATAGCCACTGTACAATACATTAATTATGCCATTAAATAATTTAGTGACTCAGCAAATATCACAGAATATTACATAGTCTGTCCGTGTCTCCACCGGTCGTATTAACAGGCTCCAGGGATGGCTATGGGAGACCGTTTAATGTTACGGCAGCAGGTTAACAGCTATTTGAAAGCCCATTGAGTGAGCGTTACATTTAAAGCTTCTCAAACATAAAGCACATTATGTCTGTGTCAGCCTTTCCCTCAGTGACCTGTGTGGACACAGCTGCATGGATGTATGACACAGAGAGAGGCTGGTTTCAGAAATAAGCACCCGTCTGTCTTATCATGGCATAAATGATTGGATTTTTATTCTATTTTTGAAGGTAATCTTGTCTGGCTGCAGTTTATACCATTTAAGCTACTATTTAATGCTCCTTTTTAATACAAAGTGGCAAATTCGTCAGACAATATTTTTCTCTGACAAATAACATTAATGACATAATGCTAGTAACTAGAGCCCGACCGATAAGGATTTTGTTGTGGCCGATGTGAAACTGATATAATGGGAGTTGGAGCTGCCGATAGCCGATATAATCGCCGATATATTTAGTGATGTAAAAATTCACTGTAAATCTTGAATTGATTAAAAAACTTAGGTTTGGCTCTAGTGAATTCTAAATTGGGTTTATTTAGGCAACATTTATTGTTATTTTGACTCTTCACATCAAATTTACATACAGTAGATTGGCCTAATGGCATATTCATTTTATGCTGAACTGCAGCCAAATATGCACTTTTTTTATCCTATGCACACGCAGATTTCTGAAAGTTTCGTTTTCAGCCGCTGCTGCTGTCAAACTATGGGTCTACATGCGGCATAAAGAGAAAAAGTGAGAAAAAGAGAAAACACGGCTCCCAATAAGAAACATGCTCCCGTTGTTCGCTTCAAAGAGCCGGTTCTAAGAGCCGCTTCGATCGCGACCGACCCATAACTCCTAGCTAGTAAACTATCGCTATTAGCCTTTAGCCGTAAAAACGTGAGCACCGCGGTAATTAATTATATGCATAAATGTGGATCATTCACACGTCTATTCACAGCTCATTTACATATCAATGCTGGTCCAGTAACAAATATACGGCCAATGTAATCACTTTACAATAGACCAATAGAAAACAGACTGTTTATGTGCGGGAGCTACAGCAGCTAATCGCTAACAAAACCTAAACTAGCTTCAAAGTCGATGTATTTCCAACACTCACCGCTCACACAGGCTCCTCCTCACATCACAAGTCTGCACTAATAAAAGTCCTTTTAATCCAGACTCAAACCGATTGTTCGAAAAAGAATATAATCTCAGTGTTGCGCACCGCTGCGGGTGTAAACAAACACACGCGAGTGAAGTGACGTGACTCTGGTGGTGTGTTCAGGGACAGTACGGACACAGACACAGACAAATTACACCGTAGATAAATACTGATGCGGAGCCACATATTAGGACATTTATCTGTCTGTAAATTGGATTAAATTAACATAATGTAGAGAGTCTAAGCTTTATAACGAGATATAACATGCCTACGTGAAATATCGGCCCATATCAGCAAGCATATCGGCCCGATATGTCTCCAGGTGCCCATATTGGCCGATAATATCGGCCAGCCGATATATCGGTCGGGCTCTACCCTGGCATTGATGAAAAAGAGTCTACAGACCAGATGTGTTACAAATAATATAATTAGATTCACATTTTTGCAAATGTTAGTAATATTCTCAATATTAAAACCACAAAAATAAATTGTCCATTCTACTATTTCATTTTAAGTGCTTATTTAATATCTTAATATATATGTTATAGGCTTTTACAGAAGTGAAACCAGTTGGCACACAGAAAGCTCTGGCTGCTCAACCAGTTCTCCTTCAGCCACTACTAGTTGGGCCTATAAACCTCCTCCATATGAATATTTAATAGGCAACTCATGTAATGTAAATTCTACTTTGTTTTATTTTTCCCTCTGCCCCGTTCCATTATGTTGGCACGCATTCGGCTAAGGATCTTAAGGTTTGCTCATAAATATGACACAAGTGTGTGAATATAGGACGTTAGGGAGATACAGTGTGTACGCATGGGCAGCTTCAACCATGGTCAAATGGGAATGCACGAAACAACGTTATTAATTATACACTACGGACTGGAAAAACTGATTTCTTATAGTGTGTGGGAGGGTTTTTAGCCATATAGGTCACATTCTGTTGTAATCATGCTCTTTGGATTTCACTGCGTACAATAATAATGATGGAGAAAGCCTAAAGACAATAATACTTTCCAGGGGGCCACATTTTTTTATCTCTATAATTTCACACACAAATCTCAAGTGGTAAAATTCAACAACAACAATCTACTTAAACAACAACAAAAAATCCCAACAAAATTGCTCTTCTACACCAAGACACTGACAACCTCAAACCAGACTTTAACTGTAGTGCAGCAGATCTGGGACAAGACTATCCAGACTAAAGCAGGTCTAAAATAGGACTAAAATATTATGTACATTATATTTCATTGTATAAAAATTGTAAATTCAGGCAGGTCCCCTCATCGCTCTCTTTCTAGAATCTAAAATCATCACTGAAATTAGTTTAAGCTGTTTCATAAGTGTCAGGGGCAAAACAGAGTTTGGACATCACATCACAACAACTCTTGATTTTTGATTCTCTTCAATTTTGATAACTTCCTTAAATTAACATTATTATCTTAAAACACAAAATATACTATTAGAGTTAAATTTAAAAAATACAGTCATTGTTATTAATGCTCAGAACATTTGGTAGCATTGACAATAAATCATAATATTTAGTGTTCCTACTGTAGATAACCGAAATAAATTACTTATAAAAAAAAATAACTTTCTAAATTAAATAAAAAATAGGTTTCCAGTTCTTATAATTAAACCAAAATAGGCCCAGAGCAGTTGGCCACTATGAACAAATATTTGGCTTAATAATTTAAGCTACAATCATTTAAAAAAATACTGTCTTATTATGAGGAGCATGTGGTTTATGAAATGCGACTAAAAGAATATTATCACATAAACATAAACATCACCATCAAATCTTTCTGTTTTCTGCATTTATTTAGATGAGTAAAAGTCTCTGCTCCTCCTGACTCTCTCATGTCTGTGTATCTGCGTGTTTCTGCGTTGCTCCCAGCAGCAGCCTCTCTCCTCCCTCTGATAAAAACACGCTCTCCAACAAGAACTCCAACTTTTTGCCACTAAATATGTTATAAGATGTAATAATTTATAAACAGGTTATTTACCAAGTCAAATTGAGGAGATGGTGTTTTTAAAACAATCACACACAAGAGTCATGTGTGAATCAAGAGTGCATTTGTTTGACATGAGTGAAGCCAAAAAGCAATTTTGAAGTAGGGTTGAGCGGTAATAAGGTATTAAATAAAGACCTAATATAATATTATAATTTGATACCTAAATTTGTTTGCTCAGCATAAATCAATGTATGGTTGAATTTTCAATTTAACACTGTCACAATTTAAAACTAAAACTTAAAACTTAAAAAATACTAGTACTTACCATTTTGGCTTCAGGTGCACATTTGTTTACATATTACAGGTATGAAACTTAAAACCACATGGATCATTTGCATAAACTATAAAGCACTGATAAAAACAACATTATATGTGTTCTTTCTGTGACAGAGGATGTGCGGCTGAAGGTGAGTCTGTTCTATATGTGTATTGTGTTGGAGATGGTTCATGTGAAACTTTTCAGAGGTTATAGGGGAGTTTGCAGGTCATACGCATAGACTGTATAGCGGTGCAGTTTCGTAGCTTACCAAAGTCGTACTAAAACATTTTAGTAATACAGCAATACTGTCTTACTGAGAAAGTTTAACAGTATCAAAATTTGGATACCGCCCAACCCTATTTTGGAGTATTTAAAAGTTTCAATTCTGAGCCTGTCAACGTACAGTAAAAACTGACTGAAAGACAACAGTCACCTCTGTTACAATAAAGCAGCAGTGAGCCTCTATAGAGCTGTTTACTTTCTGTATCTTAAAAAGGACAAAGACAAAGCCTATAAGTTCTACTTGATGCTGTTAAGTATAATATATTGATCATGATCCCCATAGGGGTATTGTCCTCTGTATTTCACCCATTCTTCAATGCCGCTGGGGAAACCTGTCATGAGCATATTCAGATCTTAAGCAAGGATTGATCAGGACCCTCTTAGCATTTATCTGCAGTTTCTGCATGTTTTAGGTTGAGGCTTATAGATTTTGGTTACTGGTTCAAAGCAGAAAGGCATTTTTCCAGTTCTAATGACCAGCCTGCTTGGTCCATTTCAAGCACATAGTTATGTGCTTGTTTGTCACTTATGGTCACCCAGTAGATGCAATCTCAAAAGCACATTAATGCTAGCCTGTTGTTCTGAAATGTGAAGCGACAGATGGGCAGAATGGTGGTCTTGGGTCGGTCCAGGTTTGCAGCCCTCCCATCTCCCTGTGTGCCAGTGTACTATTGCCAGAGCATTTGTGCCAGAGACCAAGGGCCCTGCTTCGCCTTAGGGGCTTGGCACAGTCATCTGTGGTTTTGTGTTCTGATACATGTCCCACATAAACCACCAAAAGTACTAGAAGAGACTTCCCATTTTAATATTGTCAAGAGATCTCTATCTTACAAATCACTGACCAAAAAGGGTTGTTATGAGTGAAGTTTGAGCCATTTTAGCTCAACAGCACATTTTAGTTCAAGAGCCAAATTTATACACTTCTTCTTCCTGTGGTTTTATTTGCTTGTTTACTGCTACTCTATGCCTAGCAAGCAGTTTTGATGTAGGAAAAATTGCCAAAGTTATAGAGATTGGATTGAAATTGTAATAACTGTCAACAACCATGCAGTTTAAAACAGTTAAGAAAATTGTTAACCACATTTTTTTTAGAGAAGAACAGTGGGAGCCTCACAAGGGAGTATGGGGTAGATAGGATTCCTGCTGAGAGACAACTATTCTTAAACTCATTAAAGATATGGCGGGCCTGTGACATTATTACCATAGGCCTATTATAGCGCAGTCCTTCATCCCCACACTCGCTCTACAGTTAATGCAAAGATCCAGTGAGAATTTAATTTTTTTGTGTGTGTGGAGAAATGTGTTTAATGGTTCTTTTCTTTACTTCATGATATCAACGGTGAGACATTTCATCACTACAACTGTCCTATTAATCTGGTGTCTGTTGATGAACATTTGGCATTTTCTTATAAATAAGCAAACGACTAGATTTCGTTGTGTCTAAAGCAAATGACTACACTTTAAAAAGAATGCATCCAATCAATTACTCCTAAAGCAAGACGGATTCCATTTGAAGTCATTACTGTGATTTAATTATTTATGGCTGCCTGCCTGCATAATTAAACATGTCAAAAGCATTCCAGCCATTATTGAAACAGAATGACAATTACTATCTTTAAATGCTGTTATTATTTGATTTGTTTGCCTTGTACAGGGGACAGCTGTAAAAAGGGAAGCCCTTTTTGTCAGAGTTTGAAGAGAGTTAGCATTATATTTTGCACAGTCCCATTTTAGTCTCCCCTACTTTTAGTTTATTGAGGGTTTTTTTTCCCATTTCATACATGTCCCTCGACACTTAACTAAGCTCACCAAACTGTGCTTGTGCCACGGCTCAGTATTTATGAGTCAACAAATGGGAGACAAACAGGCAAAGATGGGTTTCAAAGGCCATCAGCCACAGAGCAGTGAGTGTGTCAGAGAGATACTTTTCAGTTGGAAGCTAAGAGTCCACTATGCCCTTTTGATTTGACTTGTATACATCAAGTGTGTCTGTATGCTTTGTATTCATATCAGTTTTTTATGCTGTTGTTAAGAACTCTGGTGCTTAGTGTGAAGGCCATTTTACTTAAATACCCCAACAAAAGAACAGTGAAAGGCAGCAAAGGAATACAAACTACCTTGAAAAAAATACTAACATACTAAAAGACTAAATACTTAATTATCTTTACATGAACTATTACCTGCATTATCACCACTCATTTTTGACCTTCACAGGAGTATGGTATAATTTGTCTGGCTTGGACAGATGAACATATTTTTTTCCATATCCACAGCAACTTCTAAAAAGCTGCCCAATTAATGACTACAACTAACAGACTGTGCCAGTTTTTTTTTTTTGTTTTAAGTTTTTGGCCCATTTTCAGTGAGTATGCTAAATATTCTTATTCCTTGGCGTGCAGTTGGAATGTGGGAATGTTACATGTTGGACCATGCTTTGGAGACACCCACAAAGTGAACGTTGGGAATCTACCAGGACCACTTGATTAGAAGGGGGAGGGAAAGGTCAGGCCATTCATCACCAACACACCTGGTCATTACTGCAACACCAGCGGAAAGTGTGACAAATGAACCCTTCTCACTTTAATGGACTTGGCATTCTGGTATTCTGAATGCACACTCCAGTGCAACTTGGAGTCAACAAGCCACATTCATTCACTGTAGAGCACTGGAACACTCGTCACCTCTTCAGCCAAGACCTAGCAATTAACAAGCACCTACTCCAAAGGAGGGACACATAATGAATGGGGATGTGGGAGGAAATGGAAATGAATGAGGGAATAACCACTGTGGCAATATACATTTAGATAGGAAGGCTTTGGGAACAGACAGGCAGCATGGGAAGAATCCATACATTGTTCTGGTGTCTTGGCATACATATCCACAGTGCCTCTGCTCTGTGCATTTTTTTCGCTATTTCCATCTGTACATGGTTGGACACATCTCAGCGGTAAATGAAACTGTGATTATCTGCAATTGTTTAATCATACCATTTTTCTGATTAGCTCAATGGCTATAAATGGGCTCAGGGACTGCAAAGCTGTAACAGGCTAACTACAATTATTTAAATAAAATAAATACAATTTGTAGAGTGTTGCCAACTAATGTCAAACACTAAAGTTGAAACTGAGATTTACTTCTTTGGATTATGGTGTGAAATAGGGAGAGACAGACACAATCCTCAAAAAGACAAACTTAAAGCACTTTACTTCTTGTGTACTGTAGTGCCTAAAATGACCCATCCGTTCTGTCTATAATACAGACAAATGCAATGCCATCCACACAAATATTGTTGACAAAAAGTGAGCAGACAAATGCACTGCTTCTGTGGAGCTTCTATTTTCCAATACTTGACGTCACTTCTGCTCTCTGGCCAAGCCCCAAACACAACATTGGGCACCCAGAGGCTACAATTACTGCGCCACTCAAGCCAAATGACAAATGAAGAACACTCCATATATCACACTGATTCCATCCTCTTACATTATGCATTTAATATCCCGAGCCACTTCCAAGGCACAGTGGTCGGTTTTGAGATTGGCCACCGTTTTTGAATATGGTATAAAATAAGGTGAGAGCATTGAATAGCCTGTCAGGGAGCAGGCAGCCATGTCCATAGCAGCAGGGTCTTATGCCCGGACACTAATTACATTGACAAATTGCACTTGGCTCCGTGTCTCACAAGGAGCGATTTATGGCCTAGATGACCCTAACTACCACCACACGTGAAGGACAAAGCACGCGCAGGGAGCAGTGTTTGAAAAAGGCAGGGATAAAATAGATCCCTTGAAAGCTAAAGAAAACCCGTGACGTCTGGGCTGTGGAGCTTGTTGACATTGGCCCTGGGTTTTTCATGGCAGGCACAAAGCTAATTGAATGTGCACCTCCATCTCACAGTGCAGAGACCGCTCTCCCGACTTCAGTTAAAGAACACTTCACATCTGACAAAGGGCTCGCACACAGGCGCTGGAAATAAACGTAGCTCACAAAATTCACTTTTTGATGTGACTAACATGGGCAAAATACATCAGAGCAAGGTAAAGTATGTTAAAAGTTGAGACTTTAGGAAAACGATGAATTTAACTGCAACAGTAAGTTCTGTTTTTAATTTTTGATACAGTGGTGATAAGGGGTAATAATAATCATTTGTTGAAAAAACTGTTATATTATGGGCTCAAGGTAGAACTGCAACAAGTTAAACAATTAATCGATTATTGAACTAATTTAGTAGTCAAATCATAGCGAACTGTGTACACGCACTGAAAAATAAGGTTTTATGGCTCAAAGAAAATAAAGGGAAAGTTGCCAATGTTGTGTTTTTGATTAAAAAGAAAAAGGTGTAAATAACAATCACAATGGCCTCAAGTGGCAATTAGTTGCTGCCCAAGCTCGAGGTAGTTGCAGGGTGTCAAAATTGTAATTATTTTAATCTACAAATTTAACCAATTTCATTACACATTGTACAGTGTTGTGGAGTACTCAATTTTGTTACTTTGGTAAAAATTAGATACCGGAGGAAACAGTAGTTTCAAATAAACAATATACTAAAGTAAAAGTATTAAAAAGTACCCATTTAAAAAGGTACTTAGCAGAAAAAGTAAAAGTACAAAGTCTTAGAGAGCTTCAAATGTACTGATTTTGATAAAGAAACAATTGATCTTTTGTTTCCCTAGCTGTTTTTCTTTATCCTCAGCATTCTCAGCAGGTCTCAAACAATGATAAAAAATACTTTTCAGTCCTGTTCTAAAATGTACTAGAGTAGAAAGTACAGATACCTGCTCTCAGATGTAGTTCCACTTTAAAATGAACTTGAGTAAAGTAGCCTACAGATATCAAGACTTTTTACTTAAGTACAGTACTTTACTACTTTTACTTCGTTATGTTCCACCACTGGTTGTAACAATTTAAAAAGTTGAGGAATCAAGGCCTACTGCTTTTTGGATGTTGTTATGAATTAATGCAAAAAGCATTAATTTCTCTTGGTATACAAAGCAAACTACCATATGTTTTTAATGATGTGCAGGCAGAACAAAGCAACCGTATCCTGGCCCAGAACATGGCCTATTCTTTACCGACTTCAAAGGTGGGTTTAATTACAATAAAGTCAATTCTCTGTTATGTGAAAAACAATTCTAAAAAAACAACAATCAACATCCAACAGCTTGCCACTTAGTCAACAAAATTAGGTGCAAATTAAAACGCCATATGCTTATTCGCACTTGGAGTAAAGTTATTGCCCTACCTGACTCAAGTTCAGCGTGAAGTGCCGTCTTGTTGCCATTCACATGAAGGCCGAGCAGGATCATAGTCTGTATGAGCGAGATCCTGAAATATTCCTACGATCCAGGTCTTTGTGAGCCAGACGATCCATTATTTAATCCTCCTGATCGAAATGCAAATCCTTTGGCGTAAACAACTGCAGCCTATTAATAAAGATAGCCCAGTCAAACTTTCCTGGGCCCAGTCCAGCTAATAGGGGCTAATAAACACAGGACCCAATCTTTGAAAGTGAAATGTTCCAGTAGATCCCTGTGATAACCATAAAACGATCATTTTGCTGTGAATCCAGGACGAAATTACAAATCTACAACACAACGCGCACCTGCCGCCCACACTTCTCCCGCCTCAAGTTGAAACCTCCGCACTTCCGGAAAACAAGCGGGCTGCAGCACAACTTCCTTTTGCTTTTCAAAGTAAAACCAAATCTATAAATACATCTTCACATCATATTCTTCACAAACCCACACATGTCTTGGTATTTCAATAATTACATTTCAGTTGTGTTAATATGATCTGAAGGTATTTTAAGGTTAAATTTAAATGCATGCTGATATGTGTGCTTACCTGCATTTCTAAATCCATGGTTAAACTTAGGCTTATGTGTGGACAAAGTTGAAAGGACTTAGACACCAGCTAAGGCGATGTTCAGACATGAATCTATGCTTATTGATCATTTTGTATCTAGTCAGACTGGCCTCGGGTTTTCATGTGTAGAGCCAATGAGAGGAGAGCACAGTATCATAAGAAAAAAAGACATGTATATTGTATGCCTCTTTTGTAGTCTGTGGCATGCCACGAGCAGAGCAAGTGTGCCCCTTTCTTTCTGTTTTCAATTGTATGCATCATCAAAGTAAGACATGGCCATCTTGAATACAATTAGGCAGGCTGAGCTCTGACGCTGGTGTAATCAAACAGCAGAGTATGGAGGGATGAGGGTGACAGTCGGGCTGCTGCATCCGCACTTTCATCTATTGCCCTTTTCCCATCCCGTCACTGTTCTGCCAATGTGAGCGATGTGTGTACAAACTGAGGTGCATGACAGGTCAAATTTATCAGGCTTGAGTCACCCAGGCCTTTTATTAAAGCAATACTTCTCTGCAATATCAGAGTTAAATGCCAACGTTGTCCTGCTTTAGACAGCACTTCAGATATGTATGAGGATATGTATGCTTATACATAGAGAAAAAGTACATATAAAACTATACACTGAACATCAAGAAATAAAGTCTAATGTATGATGATGATTCCCACTAAAACATGCTATGAGGATTTTAACAAGGACATAGATTTAATTGTATGTGCAAGGACTTCTTAGAGTTCCACAGAGAAGGTGATTTTTCAGTAACTTGAGAGGCAATATCCAAAGACAAACAAGGGCTATTCATAGATTAATGAGTCTCTAAATGATTTCTTATCCTTCTACATTCATGTTTCAGAGTCAATCAAGTTCATTGCGATGCTAAGTAAAGCCAAACAGTGAAGCAATTAGAAATGTGAGAACTAATTATTAGAGGACTCTAAGTGGATCTCTGTCTGTCAATTTAGCTCATTTAAAAAGGAGATTGGCTAATCTGAGTGTTATGGCTGCACCAAGCCACTTTAGTTGATAATAGTTTCACGGAGCCAGACACACATTGCATTTTTCTGTTTGTTTATTATTTTTTATATAGCCAGATAAATGTATTGGATATATTGGGGTTTGATGTTTCAGTTTAGTGAGCAAGTAAACATATATTGTATCCATTCTTTAAAGTCTGTTTTAGAGCAGTTGGCTCCCTGCTGCTCTGCTTACTTCCCCTGCTCCTGTTGGGCTCGTCCTCCTCTCATCTCTGCTGCTCCTCAGCCAACCCACAAGTTCAGCAAAGGGAGGCCTGTTGCTAGGCAACAGCCCTGAGTGTATGATTAAAACTTTGATTTCCAATCTATCACCTGAGAGTCGTGTGTGGCTCTCTCCTCTGATGCTCGCCAGAGCAGCTGGGATGGACTCATGCTTAGAAGCTCCACGCTCCCAAATGAATCCAGACTGTGAAATTTTAGTTCCCATGGAGAGGGCTCCCTCATCTCCAACCAGCACTGCTCAGAAATTTTATTCTAACATCTGACTTTAGTTACTTGACTTGTAAGAGAAGGACAAATATAGTGAAACTTATGTTTCCATTTTCATTACACCAAACAGAGCCTCTCTAAAGAAGTTAATTTCAGAGTTACCCAAATGGTCTATTATCTTCCAGTATTTTTTACTCAGTTTTGGGTCTGGCAAATTAAGTGAATATTTAAATATAATTTTAAAATTTCTCTCTCTCTCTCTCTCTCTCTCTCTCTCTCTCTCTCTCTCTCTCTCTCTCTCTCTCTCTCTCTCTCTCTCTCTCTCTCTCTCTCTATATATATATATATATATATATATGTGTGTGTGTATATATGTGTGATATATATATATATATATATATGTTTATAATTATATAATTGTTGTAATATAATAAAAATATATATAATAAAATCACATCATGTTATGCTGAAAATGCTCTGTATTGTCTGTAATTTCCCTTTGAAAAAAAAGACAGATTTTTTTTTTTTGTCACCCTTTGTCCATTTTGTCACAACTCGAGATTAAAGTGAAGCTTGTTAGAGTATCAGACACATAAAAGCATGCACACATCTCTTATCATGTCTGCCTCCTTCAATGACACAACAGGCGCTCAGACAGAGATGTTACAGGCATATTCCATCATTATGATTGATCCTTATCACCCCAGTGCAGAATTTGATTAAGTAATGTTGCGACTGCTTATGTGTGTGTGAGTCCCAGGTTCTAAGAAGATGAGCAATGTCAAGACACCTCAACAGTTTTGGCCACGGGGGTTTCTTGGTGATACATGAATGACATATCTCGAGCTGTAGATGTCTTCATAGAGTTGACAGGTATGTGAGTGCATGTGTGGAGCTAGCATGTGTGTGTGTGGGGGGGAGAGACAGAGATCCGAGATTCATCTAAATGGTCCCCTCTGGCATCCTCGGCATCCCAATAGGTAGAAAATCTAATCTTGGGAGCGAGAATGATAAAAAGCTGGCACCGGAGAGGAAAGAGGCAGCAGCTAAGAAGCGGAAAAAGTGGGAGGTTGGAGTGAAAAAAAGTGTAAGGGTGAACGGTGACAAACATTTAGTAGCTGGAGGCGACTGGGAAGGGAAAATTTTGAGGGTCTAGATTGGATTGTGGGAGGAGACACAAGGGGCTTGAGAGCATGGGCAGGAACCAAAATGGGGGACGTAAAAGTGGATCACAGGTGTGGACTGCTGACAGAATGTGTCTGTTGACAGTTTTCATTTGGGGGGGTGGAGTTTTTACATGCAGGATATTTTGTGAAAAGGGTGACAATAAAAACCTTCTCACCCTTTGAACAACATATAACCACAGTATATATTACTGCTTCCAATAAGCATTGTCAGTATTTACAGCTTGTACGTCATATAACTTGTCCCCTATGATTTGGCAAATAACTTGCCTTTGCATGTACAGTACATTATATACATGATTACACAAATAATAATGAGAAAGAAAGAAAGAAAGAAAGAAAAAGAAGGGACTGCAGCCAGGCCTAATGGCAGTGCCTTTTGTGTGATTCACAGTCACAGTCAATGCCATCTTCAGTCTTGTATTGTGTGGTAGACTGGCCTGACCTTGCCTCTGTGTGTAGTTGTACCCTAGTCTGGGCTGCCAGCAGTGGGGTCTTTGTTGTCTTCACTGGCTTTCACACTGGCCTCTTGGACGTGGTATGGTGCTCCTTTTCCTTTTGTTTCCCATTGAAGCAGTTTTCTGGGAGTCTCGGAGAGCTTGGGCCATGATTACTGAACTTCTTGAGACTTCTGGAGATTCTGGAGGTGAGTTCTGACTCACCCTCTTCTGGTCGACTAGTCTGGAATCAGCCTGCTTCAGTGTCACATTTATCGAGCAATGAGGTTTTTGTTCCCTTTTCTTTGTAGAATGTCCAAGGGTATTTGGTCTAACCCATTTCCCACCTACTTCAGAACAAGAGACGTGTGTTGCAGAGTTCTCCCTCACCGTGTTCTAGCCAGCCAGGAGTGAATAGGCCTGATTCACTGTCAAATTTAAAGATTGGCTGGGAGCACATTTGGAAGTGTGTTCCATTTTTATTGAGTCCAGGAGAAGCAGCTCTTGATGTCTTCTAATCTTTGACCAGTATTGAATGGGTCTGCGGAAGATTGATGGGTAACAATAGGTTTAAATCCCATATTCATCAAACTGAAATTGGCTTTTGGCATGTCTTTATCCTCAGAAGGCCTGACATCACTGGGCAGCTAGGGCATAGTTGGCAACAGCCTTTGTAGGTTCAAGCCAGTCTTTAATCTGCTTGACCAGCTCACTTCTTTGGCAATTACTTTCCATTATGCACTTCTTTGCAACAGTGAAACAGAAAGAAATATTATTAAATTCATTTGAGATATTTCAGCACCATGGAGAGTGACAAAGAGTCTAAAGCTGTGTTTTTATTTGTTTTTTTTTCTTTTCTGCAAAAGTTATATATTTCTTAATCACTTCGATAATACTTACTACAAACTGCTTTTATAAACCTCTAGTGGCTGAAGCTAAAGAACCTATGCAGCAGAATGTGTTTCTGGGTGTTTTGAGACCACTGGGATCAAGCTGAAGCATGCCTTTGAGCACATCCACAAACACTTGACTGTCTGAGACTTCTGCCACTTTATTCACACCATGAGGGAATCTGTGAGCCTGGGTCTGGGAACAAAAGGGTCTTACAATTCTATATTTCCACAGTCTAAAAACTGAGTCTAAAAATTAACATAGACAAGGACATTATTATGCAGCTAATACATACTGTCATGTCAACATTACTTCTATTAATAAAAGTCTGGAGTTAATAGTAAATATGACAGTATTATGCTGTAACACATATACATTTAGAAGACTGCAGAAGTGATTGTTGGTATTGACTATACCTTTCAACCCAATTTGCCTTAACCTGACCAAGCAAACATATATCCATTATGTGTCATTATCTTCATTGTAATTGTAATCATGTATTCATCAGTTAGTAAAAAAAGAAGAAAAAAGATAATATTTTGTGTATTTCCAACAGTAACTTTATTTGTTCAATCATTTCAGCAGGTGATTGTGGGAGTGCAGTGAGGTATTTGACTAGCACCTGTGTAAAAGTACACATGGTCCTCCTGCCTGTGCTGCCTGAGGGCCGGTCTCTGCTCTCCAAACCACTCTGCACTACAAATGTAGCCTTGAGCTCTTTCATTATAACTCAATGTGATTGTGTTTTCTCCAGTGCTCTGTAACTGAGTGTAAATAGACCCACCACTAAGTTCACTGTCAAAATCAGAAACATACTCACTGGAAATACAATGTTAGTTATTATTTTATTCTTGGACTGCAATGCTGTTAACGTGTGTTTGCATTCAGAACTCTTAAACAGGACTTACATATAAAAAAAGAACATTGCATAGCTTGATCTATAGATACATTCATATAAGACTACATGCCTGGAAATAAAACTGGTTTGGATGTAACTGAATACATCTAAGAATTAGAGGTTTTTGTTAGGGACAGTATGTTACTTTTCTGGTAGAGAGTCACCTCCTTGTCAAACTACGGCTCCGTCCACGCTAGTACGTATTTAAATTGTTTTCGTTGTGGATGCAGTGTTCGTCCACACTAATCCAACTGAAAACGGTTCCAGAGACGGAACGATCTGGTGCCACCAGCTCCCACAAATTCATCTGAGGAAAGATCTGATCTGGCACTGTGTGGATGCCCGAAAACGCTGATACGCTGATGTAGGTCTATGCGCCGCGAAGTAGCAGTAGTATTCACTGCCAAAATGCTAAGAAGCTAGCATATATTCATATATACGGTCTATGCGTATGACCTGCAGATGAATAATCTCTGGGAAGTTTAACATGAACCATCTCCAACGTGATAGAAGCACAGAACAGACTCACCATCAGCGTCGTGTCCTTTAGTCTAACAGAAGCTGAACCGCATCAGCGCACAATAGTGAGCTGTTTTGAGCTCTCAGTTTATGCAAATTAGCCATACGGTTTTAAGTTTCTGTCAAACGTAAACAAATATGCTCAAAGCTGCGTGGATAAGGAAGGATTGCGCAGATCATTTCCGATACAGTAATACGGTGATACGCAGATTCGTTTCAATGTAAATGGGGTCTAAGTGATCTTTAAACTATTATGCATTGTATTGTGATGGCTCTTATTTGTACCTCATGAATGGTGCTCAAAAGTACAAATAAGGCAATCCAACAGTAGCCACCGTAATTTCCAACCATAATATAGATCAGAACAGTTGATCTGGACATGTTTGCGCTTTAGACTGGATACTATAACATATTATGGCATATTGACAATGTACGTAAAGATACATTTCTGTGTATTGCCAACAGTTACTATTTGTTCACTAATTTCCGCAGGTGACTGTGTGGGAGTGGTACTTGACAAGCAGCTGTATAAATGTATAAATGGCATACTGCTTTGAAAAAAAGAAGAAGAAGAAGAAGATAACATTCTGTGTATTGCCAACAATGACTTTATTTGTTCCTGGATACTATAGAGTATTATGGCATACTGCACCGACGCATCCCCATTAGTAATTGTCCCATTGTTATGAGCTGTGAATTGCAGTAATTGGAGATTCACTGTTGACTGTTATTATGGAGACAGGATTTTCATTTTTACTTTTCATTATTAAATATAATGAGCTACTTTTCCTTGTTCACAGGAGAACATTATCAGACCCTTTTCTGCCCACTTTATTCATTAAAGAAATACTTTATGGGAAACAAAGTTGAGTTAGAGAAATTATTGCATTTGGCCTTTTGTACTTGAGTAAATTTTGCAACTTTTAGTAAGAAAAGTAATTAACTTGTGGGCTGAAAAAGTTAGGTAAGTGAGAAGAGGCCAGAGTACTTGTTGGGATGGTACAGGGCATTCCAAAGTGTGGTAAATTGGTTGGAGAGTAGTTTTTAATAATATTTGAATAATTGGTGTAGATGTTGAGATGTTACAATACTAACTACGGCCACAAGAGACAGTAAAGAAGGTAATTGTGTGTTGCAAGTCAAATGTTAGATGTATAGACAATGCGGCTAATGGGGCTAATAAAAACTACAACAAGAAGATATTTCAGTCCGAATTTTGCTATAATAACCATGGCTATACTGAACAAAGAAAAGTATTAAGATAAACCCGTCATGCTCAGTGGAAAAAACAGCTCTTAAGGTCAAAATTTGTCTGCAGTGTGCATCTATAATAAAGCATTTTATCATCCACGAATCAGGAAGTGCACTGTTATTGTTGTCAGCATTATCGAGGCGGCAAAACTCTGCTCTGACCTCTGAAAGTTGAGAAAACATTTACTGCAGCGACCAATTACGGTGCTAGGAATGTGTTATGAAAATGAGAAACAACATTGGACCTTTGCAAACAGTTTATAATGAACTCCCGTAAATTCCGGACTATAAGATGCTACTTTTCTCTTACACGTTGAACCCTGCGGCTTTAAAAAACTATGTGTCTAATATATGGACAGATTCTTTGTTTGGCACATTGTCCATTCATATATACAGTCTAGGGTTTGGCAACACAGTGGTTGCGCGCAGCCTGAGTCCAGAAAGAGTCGCTGTCTGTGCCGGTAACACATGGAGCTGCGTATACGTAAATGACGAGAAGAAACGTCTCAAACTTCAGTAGCTGGACATCCACTCATACCTGTGTGATAGAACAAGCCTTGCCCCCCGAGAGAGACTGAAATCTGTTGAAATCCTACAAAACACTGACATGAGGACAAGACAGGACAGAGGCCAAAGTGCAGAGGAAGATGCTTGTTTGATTGTGTTTTGAACAGTTATTTTGTGCTTCACACACCCTCCTCATGGAAAACACATGAAGAAATGCAGATGATGCAGCTTTTAAGTTAACGGCTACTGATGTGACTGTTGAAAAAGGAAATAGAGCGACTGCATGTGAGCTCAGCATCAGTGAGTCAATGGTGAGATTTTGGCGACGGCAGTGTGATGAACTGACTCAATGCAAAAAGACATCAAAAGCTTCAGAGGTGATAAAATCAGACAGTACAAACTTGAAAACTTTCTTGAAGACGTGGACACCTGCGCCTTATATTCAGGTGAGACCTATGAGTCATTCCACGCCAAATCTCCGAATGGCCCCACCCGGCCATCTCAGATTTGACTGAAAAACTTATACGAGGTTCACACACTTTCCAATAGGAAAAGTCCAAAATTTTTAGCTTCTGAAAGTGCCTTCATAGTCCATGAATGCTTTCTGCATGTATGCAGACACCACATTTTCAAAAATACATTTTGCAAAAATAAAGCTGTACACCATCACAAATTTTGGATATCTTAAAAACAGACAGGGTGCTATCATTTTTTTTTTGTATAATGTGGTAAAGACACTTAATATCTTCTAGCATGTTCATCACAGAGAGTCAGTTTCAAAATACAAAGTACCCAGCATGTGTGGGAAAGTGTATGTTCAATATCCTCTGTCTTTGAAATTGCACTTTCCACAGTCCTTCAAAAATGCCCTCAAATTTGAAGAGTAGAATTTTATAGCAAAATCAAGTCCCCAGAAATCTGTGATAAATCAAAAGCACATGTGTAAAAGTCCATATTCTACAAGTACATTTGCCAAATTTTAACCCTTGAAAATTTGATGGACCTACCTTAAATAGTTTTTTAGATACAGCAATCTGAATGTGGTTCCTTGGACATTTGGCGTGGAATGACCCTTATATATGTACAATTTTAAAATTTTGTTGAAATTTAGTTGATGTGGCTTATATTCAGGTGCGCTCAATAGTCCGGAAAATACGGTAAAACAGTAAAAATTCCGCACCTCCAAGTTCAAATTTCACCATCAAACATGCTATTCCAAATACAAAGCACAGCCATTCAGGGATCAGAATGTCCATTCCAATGTCCCTGTGACTATCTCCACTGTATCAAATATCTCTGTAATAGGCCTACAAAGCTGCAGTAGCCTATAAATGAAGTCCATAGGTCCTTGAGTCATCCATCATTTTCCACTCGATCCATGTCATTCGGACAGAGACAGTGCGGCACCAATCATGGCAGTGTCATGGTTGTCACTGCATAGCTGGTGTCAAATACATCTCTACCAATCCTTCCTTTTGCTCCATTCAGCCACATCAATTCCAAGACAGCATTTTGAATACCGTATTAGCCATCTCCGCC
Source organism: Boleophthalmus pectinirostris (assembly GCF_026225935.1). Taxonomy (NCBI): domain Eukaryota; kingdom Metazoa; phylum Chordata; class Actinopteri; order Gobiiformes; family Gobiidae; genus Boleophthalmus; species Boleophthalmus pectinirostris. The sequence goes on along the minus strand of NW_026571175.1, from coordinate 17,162,044 downwards.
CCAGAGCAGTTGAAGTGTATAGACTGGTGTGATAATGAATGGCTTTTATATTCACTGTATAAGTGTTACCCCCCACAGGGATGGTGATCTGACAGGGCTGTTACTGTACACACCGCTCTCATCAGTCTATGCCTTCATCCTGGGTCTTTCGGGACAGCAGAAGGGGATTGAGCCTGATATTAGCCAAGGCCCAGGCCAACCCACAGGAGAGTAAGGGGATTTAGTGGGGTAAACCTCTCACTTTGAAGTCCCCTCAAACAGCCCAGCAGGACACTGTAAAACAAGGGATTGTGGGAAATGGAGTGGACGGTCCAAAGAAGAAGCAGATTCAGATGTGTTGTCATCAAACAAGAGGAAAGGCAGTATTAAAGGTATTATATCCTCTGGTTGCTATGTAAATTGTAGGAAGAAACAAGCCACATAAGAGATTAAAGGAGTGGATTTGTATATTGTTGATCTGAAAAATACAAAAGAAATTAGTAATACATACAAAATGTAATAAAAAATTAAAATAAAGAAGACAGACTGCTATATAGTTATAATGAATGACTTTTTTTTTTTTTTTTTTGGATATGTTAAATATTAATCTAGAATGACTTAATAAAAGAAACAAGTTCACTGACTTCTGGTTGAAAACTGCAGTGCAGATTTTCACTTACCCCTGAATCATTGTAAATGTCATCACAACAAAGTACGGTTCAGTTCAGTGGATTCTTTTCATTTTTGCCAAAATGGCTATGTGGCGCTTCTAAATTGTACATTTATCACTTTGAATGAAAAATAGAGGATAGAGGAAAACAGAATTGTTGAAGCAATGGTCTCTTGAATCCTGGAAATTACTCAACATTCATGAATCACTCAACACACAACGTAGAGTGGGTTCATTAGAAGGGAAAACAATTATACGATTAAAAGATGATTTGGTCTCCTTAAATCTTTTCATTTTGATTTTCACTGACATACTGTTGACTTGACCAAAATATTTTGTAGAACAATTAGCAATCATTTGGAATATGAGGTGGTTTTGACTGGGCGCAGACTTTATGCCAGATGCTCTACCTGAAGTAATCTTGTGGAGAGTAGCATTAAAGCTACATTTTCTCATGACTGTTTTGAAATCATAATCTAGTTCATTTAGTTTATTTTACAGGGACCATGCACAGGAGCATTAAATAAAGAAACATTGAAGAGATGCTTTGTACCACACTACAGCTCTTGAAACTAAATTCCATCTGCAGTCCCTGAGACATAAAACACAGAATACACAATACACAATACACAAAGAGCGTAAAACAATACCCTCTCTATATAAGCACTGATACAAATTACAATGACATTAAATAGCTCTGTTCCATCCAACCCTGCTCTCTCTGTACTCTTAATCAGATATAATTTAGTTAATTAACAGTTAATGAAGAACTTAATTATAAGTTGTTCTTCTAAATTTGTTTGCACTTAATGTTGGCACTTCTGTGTTGTAAAACATAATTTCTTTCTTAATTCCCAACTAAACTTTTTGAAGTCTTTGCATAGTTTTAAATGTAGTAATTTGTTCCATTCTGTAATAGTTTTGAAAAAGAAGGCTGATTGGCCAAGAGCTCTTTTTCACAAGATGGTTAAAAGGCCCATATTGTGCTGTTTTCTGATTACAATTTTGTTTCTTCATCACAGTTTTGAGGAGGTAACAACATTCTAACAAAGCTTAAAGCTCAAAAGACTCAATTTTGTGAAATATAGGACCTTACCTTACCTAACTAAGGTAAACTACCAAAGATTGTATAGCTGTCTGTATTGTAGAGATACTTCTAAATTGGCTTATATTTACATTTACACAAGCCCTAGGATATTGTTTTATTGCATTGTGTCTTTATGATTCAAAATTCACATCGTAAACAATGCCAAATTGATATACAAACTCATTTGTTCCTAAATTATCTTTACAAAAAATTGAGCCGACCTTGTTTTCCAGCAGTGCACATTGTGTCCCTCTTATTAACATACAGGGATGGGAACATGGCTGCTGGACACATAGGTAATTGGAGGAAGCTGTCATCTCGTGCGTAGACAGAGGAGTTCAGACCTGTCATTGTGAAGAGTGGCATTCTGGGAGCTGATAAAAGTGACAAAACTAATTGTGGTTGTAGCATATCGCCGGGCTCAACAAAACTCCAGGGACCTCGCAAATGGCTTCTTTCTCTGTTGTTGTCTTCACATCTTCTCTCCGGGATAGTTTGAAGGAAGAGTGTGGAGGTACACTGTCAAATATGGATATGGTTATAGTGCTGGAATATGAATCGAGTTAATGCCAGTGGAAAGAGGAACATTCAAAGTAAGAGTGACCTTGGATTGGTTTATTTTAAATGTAACAGAAATTGTGTAAGAAGGACATATTTAATTGGTGAATTTCTGTTAGAGAAAATATTTGTGTTAATTCAAAATGGTAAATAAGGCATAAGACTTTATACTGTAAAACATAATATAGGATTTAAAGATCTTCTATTAAGCAAAAGTGACTCTTGTGAGCTTTAAATCATGTCATAATGTTGATACCTCCTCAAAAACATATCTGGAATTGTGTTTTGTTTAATTCACATGTTTAAGTAATCCTGCATTAGTAGCCTGTCTATATCTCCAAAGCTCAAAATGCTCTGTTCCACCTTGTGATGTCATGAAGCTGTAGTTTTCAAGTGAACCTTTTACCGTCTGTTCAGTAGGATAGCACCACTAGATTCCTCCTCACTCAGGTCAGACCCTGAACGCACCACCAGGTTCCTCCTCACTCAGGTCAGACCCCGAACGCACCACCAGGTTCCTTCTCACTCAGGTCAGACCCTCAACATAGCACTAGGTTCCTCCTCACTCAGGTCAGACCCCGAACGCACCACTGGGTTCCTCCGCACTCAGGTCAGACCCCGAACGCACCACCAGGTTCCTTCTCACTCAGGTCAGACCCTCAACATACCACTAGGTTCCTCCTCACTCAGGTCAGACCCCGAACGCACCACCAGATTCCTCCTCACTCAGGTCAGACCCTCAATGCACCACCAGGTTCCTCCTCACTCAGGTCAGACCCTCAACATAGCACTAGGTTCCTCCTCACTCAGGTCAGACCCCGAACGCACCACCGGGTTCCTCCGCACTCAGGTCAGACCCTTAACACACCACTAGGTTCCTCCTCACTCAGGTCAGACCCTCAACGCACCACTAGGTTCCTCCTCACTCAGGTCAGACCCCGAACGCACCACCAGGTTCCTCCGCACTCAGGTCAGACCCCGAACGCACCACCAGGTTCCTTCTCACTTAGGTCAGACCCTCAACATACCACTAGGTTCCTCCTCACTCAGGTCAGACCACAAACGCACCACCAGGTTCCTCCTCACTCAGGTCAGACCCTCAACACACCACTAGGTTCCTCCTCACTCAGGTCAGACCTCGAACGCACCACCAGGTTCCTGGTCTGAAATGATCCACATGATTCTAGTGAATGTGTATGGAGTTTAAAAACGCAGTGGAGTGCTTCTTCGTATTACCACATGACATCACAAGGTGGAACAGAGTGTTTTCTGTTTGAAAGAGGAATATACAGGGTTTGTGTGTTAAATGTGTGAATGAAACAAACACAAGTCCAAGTATGTTTGCGAAGAGGAAACAACATTATAACAGAGATCAGTAAATGAGTTAAATCTGGTCCTTTTGGGCAAACTATTATGTAAACACAATTATTGTACTACCTCATGACCTTACAATGTTAAGCACCTCCCCAAGTTTGTTTTACCACTATAAATCATTTTTATACTTCTACAACATAAGTGAAAGTGAAAGAGGTCAGACTGTACAGGACAATTATGGAAATCCAATCTTAGGGACAGGGCTAACTGCTGCTGGAGTGTGCACTACAGAGGAAGGGCACGGGGACACTTGTGATTAATCACCGTGGTAACTGTGGTCAGAACAGGCCTGAATAACGCCCACAAGAGGCTGCTCATTCAATCAGACTGAAAAGGGCTCCAGCCAGGGCCAAAACATACAGGTATAGTCAAAACCATAGTATAGAGAGCCAACTTCCAAAAGTACAGCACTGATTGGTAACACAAGAATGCCTCTTTTGAAAATCCACTCGCACTTAGCTGAGAGCAATCGCTACCTGTGGGGAAACAAACGAAATTATTGTGCAGATTTGTGAGGAGGGTTTTTAATGCACCATTTGCTTCTGATATCAGCAGAAAAATACCGGGGCATTGAAAAGCTTAATTTTGTCAAAATCAACAACAGATAATTTAGAACTTTTACAACTACAGGGGCTGATAAAGTGCTTCAGTGCCTGGATTTAGATGAAAACATTCCAATGCTTTGTTGAGATATTGTTATCATGATACTAATATTACAAACTCGATTTCAGTACTAAAGAATTGAATTCTCGAAACTGATTACAATACTACAGTTAAGATAAAATATACTTTTTTTTTAGTCATTTGTAATTTTCATACACAAAATAAGTATTGTCTTTCTGTTACCATGAGATTTATACCAGTTCTAATAAAAATCAAAGTAACACTAAAACTGTTCAGGAGAAGCTAAAATTGTCTTCTTAATGTGATTTTTTGCAGTACTGATACTTGCATAAATGAGTAGTATCGAATTGTATCTGATTTTTGATACTTTTGACAACACTGCTATGTAAAGTTAAAGAAAAATTTATCAAAAAATATCAATGCCAACAGTCAAAATAAACAATTTAATAAACAGCCTGGCAGGAAGTAGGTTTTATATTTTATTCCAAAAACTTTCAAAATAAGTTTCAAGTTCAAGAAAGTAGAATAAGCTTAGACACAATGCAAAGCATCATATACAGACGGATAAAATACATTTTATATATTGCAGACAAGCCATGGTGGGTCTTACATATGTACAATATGTATGTAAACTTTTATGTACAATCTTTTTTACACATACAAAAGCCTTTGTTTCTATTTTCTTTGTATATATTTATATAGAGATTTATTTATATATATATATAGAATTTTATATACTCCCCACTAGCATTTGTACTATAATGAAAAAGAAAAAAGAAAGAAAAAAAAACATTTACATATATGTCAATCCGTTTTTTTTCTTTTTATATTACAAATGTTTCCATAAAAATATATCTCTGTACAAAAAGATTTGATATTCATGAACATATTCTTTTTTCTGCACTGGTCACGGCGCCTGCTCCGAGTTACAGGCCTTCTGCTGTTTTGTTTGTTTTGCTCAGACTTTGTACGAGGGCTTTTCTCGTCTCACTGAGGGGCTGTGGGCTTATGACTGCTTTATTTCACACAGCTACTGGACTGGCATGATACAACCGACACACAACACAGAAGAGAAACAAGGGGATCTGTAATAACCTTGGTTGAAAAATGTACAAACGTGTTAAGATTAAGTGATGTGAAACAGCTCTGTAAATATGTCTTAGGTTTAGTCATGGACACACTTGCAGACTTTAGAGCTGCATGTGAAACTCAAAACTGATGGAAAGTCAAACCTACGCCAAACTATCTTACTTTTGATAATGGAATGCAGATTGTTTGTTGGGGCCACCGCCAAGGAACAAAATACTACTTTACACTGTATATATAACTATGGCTGCATTATCACAGGCCACTTGAATTTCACCAATAAAATGATTTCATTTTGAAATGTTAAAATATTCTTCTTTTTGATGCACCTATATTTAAAATAGGGAAGACATATAACACACTTGTTAAGCTCTTCTGTGACTCAAACGCTGTTCAAAAATAGTGGATGTTTTCCCATTCACCTCTGTTTGAGAATAGACTGAACCTATATTAATACATCAAAGTACTAAACACATGAGTGACTCTTGCATACTTTGTTTCTGTAGATTAGACCTGAACTATGGGGGAGGAGGAGTCATTACTACTTTCTGCTCCACCTCAGTGAGAAATATCTGTGAAGTTAGATGGAACTCACAGACCTGAGCTTTGGCCCAGTTCATTATGAAAAAGATGGTGAGCAGGAGAACCCAGCGCTGCGTGGAGCTGATAACAGAAAATGAGTCCAGGATGAACGAGTTTCTCTCCTAAAATATGCAAAGAGAACCAAACGACCAACCCGCTCTCCACACAGACTCTTCGCTAAGTTCAGCTCATATTTGGGAACTTTTATGAGTAACATACATGGTAAAAATTACAGTTAAAAAAGAAAAAGAAGAAATTTAACAAACACTAATATCCTTCCTATTGTGAGACCAGTGTTGCTTAAAGGTGCTCTATGTAACTTTTCTGGTAAGAGTCCAACACCTGGTTGTGTCCATGGAGATATGCTAGCGAGATTGCTTTCGCTGGAAAGTACCACAGTATGGCATTAAACCTGTTTATTATCTAACTCTAGCTGTTTTTTTAAACAATAAAACAATAATTTGAAAAATATGGATTCTACTCTAATCGGCCCTCCTCTCCACAAATAGGACCTAGACATTGTCCTGGTACTTGTCTCCATGGAAATAGATATGTTTAATATCATCCTCTGGAAAGACTCCAGGCAAAACAACAACATCTCCATAGAGACAGACCCTTCACCTGGAAAGTTAGAAAGTGCACCTTTGAGAACACATTGTAATAATTTATTAGAATGTGCATTCAACCTATAGGAGGAAGGGCGTGAAGGGCATCTCAGCAAAATAAAGATGCCAATCAATACCAGTAACAAGGCTAAGGATTTTGTGACCCCAAAATAAGAAAATTATGGCAATATTTAAATTATTTCTTGGTGTACATCTGCTGTAATGCCACCTGTAATTTGATTTATCTGACGTTTTTCCCCTTTGGCTGAAGAAGAAGAAGAAGAAAAAATAAATAAAATCAGGCATAGGCTAAATCAAAAGCAGTACCTGTGCTGGGATACAGTACACATTAGCAGCATGTAAGAAATTAATGAAAATGTGTGTACAAATGTGTTCATTTTTCCCACAAAAGAACATAGACTCTAAGGGGCACTTCAATAATTAAAAATATTGTGGAAAATTCTGTTTATTCAATAGGTAATACACATACTGAACTGAAGATTCAGTGTGCACACTGTCACGTATTCTAAACTGCTTTGTGATAACTGATTTAGCAATTTATGAAAAACAGGATTCAATATCTGGAAAAAGAAAATCAATTTATATTTTGTGAAAGAATTGCACTTACTTACCCATAGATTTCTCACATATTGATGCACCTCTTACTGCTAGTTATAATAAATACTTTTAGGACCAAATATAATTATATAAAGCATTTTAATAGACATTATTTCTCTTATTTAAAGGATTTGAACACAAATGGAGCCACTATTTAGATGTCCGTAACATGAGGTCGTACCAAGGCACTAGAATGAATGTAAAGTGCATGTTGGGAGGCTGGGAAGGTCAACACATGTATGGAAAAGTCTACAGATTCTGGCACTTTCTCAGCATCACGTCTCCAACAACCCCCCCACAATCAAACTACTTATTCAACGGTGGATTGGCATGTCTTCTTTCAACACTATGAAAAATAAAGGACCCAGAGCACCATCCATAACTCAACATGTCCGCCGTAATTCAATCGTTTCCTTCTCCACCAATTCACATCCTGAGCAGAGCAAAAAGGGCCAATATTCTATCTGTACTGTGGAGATAAGCGTGGAGCCTTAAAAGTAATAAAATTGTAAAACCAATTACTGCCCCGTAGTGAAACCGATTGAAAGAACAATACAGTGATTGGTTTCAAAAGGCTGGTGTTTCAGACAGGAGCGATGGACTAAAGGTGAGCCTAAAGACTTCATTAAAAGGAGGAATGGTGTAGAGGCCAGAGGGACAGATTTTGTGTGTTTTGTTGTTGGAAATGTGCAATTTGATGCTCTTTTGATTTGTAAATTTTTAAATATAAATAAAATAAATAAATAAAAAAAAAGCTGTCAGTATAATAACTACACCTTAACTGATCTTTGTGGTGTCAGGTTTACAAAGGCGTATTTACACTGTGAAGCTTTCATTTGTCTTTCTACATATTTAATTCTGATTTTTCTTCAAACAAAGTAATAGACTGGGGAATATGGCTACAAAAATGCATAGTAATAGTCTAGGTATATGAATAGCACTTGTTTAAAAATATGCTCAAAATACTTTTTCAGACATTTCTGTAAGAGTATAAACTGACAGTTTGGTCCTTGCTCTTTTAAATTCACACCACCAGTGTGTCCTTGGGCAAGACACATCACCACCTTATTATAAACTGTATCCCTGTCTGTAAGATTTGACTAAAATAAATTACTGATGGAATGAATTTGTGTCTTAAAACCACTGATGAGCCCTTGTTGCTCTGATGGAATGGTTAGATTCGGAATATTTTGGAGCAGATTCCCACTGGCTGTAATTTGGTAGAAAAAAACACACTTTTCCTTACACGTACAAAAAACACCGCTAAGTGCTTTTAAAGAAGACATAGCCACCCCTTAACCTCCCGTGGACACAGCTGCCTCAGCAGAAACAAACGCATTGCAGACTCCAGCCAAAAAAGAAAGAAAAAAGTCATGATGGAGTGCAGTACATCCAACAAGGCCTTCAAAACTCACAGATTTTTAATTCATCCAAAAGCCGGAGGATGAAAGATTTCACCAGCCTCCGGAGCAGACAGTTGAGGAAAGAAAAGGTTTCCCAATAACTCACCACAGCAAAGAACGCTGCGTGAGGAAAATCAAATAGAAAACAGGAGGGGGATGGATGGAACAGTCCAGGCTGTCTCGACGTCCGTAAGCTACTGGTCAATTCTTCTGATTCAAAGTTGACCGTTTTAAAATCCCTTTGGGTTTAGGTGTCGGGCAGGGAGAAAAGTCATCACAGCTTGGCTATCAGCTTTCCTCGAGCTGCAGTAGTTTCAGGTAGCATGTCCTCCAAACATGGAAAACAAGGAAGAAACCAGGTGAAGTTGGAAAAGCGTTGTTGGCGTTTAGATCAGTCATGTCTTCACGTGGTTTCTCTTGGATAGTATCCTGTGGGCATAGGAGCTTTTGACACACTAAGTGTCTTTCAGCAAATAAAATCATCTTTGTTTTGCCCTCTGCTCAAGGATCCACAGGTGTCCTCTGTTGGCAGGCAGTCTCCTTCTTCTATGTGAATCAGGAATGAGTGCACTGATATGGTGATAGCATAAGAGAACAAGAAAGACAGGAAAGTTACATTTGTGGGCACGCTGATTAAACTGTACACTATAATTACACTAATTGTCTATTATGAGAAATCTCCCATATATTATATATACTAGCCCATTAATCAAATCTAATGCATTGTGTATTCTGACACCTGTTTCACCAGAAATACACTGCAGACACAAGACAAAACACAAGAACTTAAATAACATGACAGGCCACTACCATTTTACCCATATTTTAATGTACTTAAGAGCCTTACTCTTGCTGATATTTCATGATTATAACACTAACGCCTCATGATTGAGCAAGTGGACCAATCGTTGGGATGCACCGAGCCAGTTTTTTCAGTTCTGATATGATTATGATCCTATAGCTGTAAATAGCTGCCAATACCCAATATCAACTGATACCTGTGCGGAGACTGAGGCATTTATCTTCTTTAAACAAAAATAAAATGAGACAAAAAAATTCCAAATGTGTTATGTAGCTGTTATTTATCTCTGAGGAATGTACAGAACAGCTTTTTATAAATGAAAACGAAAATTTCCTGGGCACATTAGAACCAGTGAATATAGTCAATCAGAAGTGGCGCTACCATGAGGCGGCTGCCTAGGTCCCCCAAACCAAGGAGCCCCCAACCAATTGCGTTCAGTGCCATTAATGGCCAAAGCCTCAGAGCAATTTGATTTTCTCTCAATATGACATTAAATGAGAGTAATTTACTTTTAAACAATAATCATAAGAATCATAATAATAATCATATGTAATGGCTGTAAACAAAAATGTAACTGTAGTAGCAAAAAAAACCCCAAAAAACTTTCAGTTTCAGTTATCTAGTAGGCTACCTAACTAATAAGACAAGTTTCCAATCCACCATAACTCTAATATATAGAAATGTGCATGTCTCAAGAATAAAACAAACAATAAATATATTATAAAAAAAAAAAAAGGTGCATTATAGTGAGGGCCCCAAACTCAATTTCGCCTAGGGCCCCAATTTGCTAACTCCACCATTGTAGTCAATAGTCAATTTATAAGTCTAACCAGGATTTTGATCCAGCGAAAGGTTCGATATCAGTCTCAGATCGGTGCATCCCTACCGATTATTGTTTAGTACTATTTAAAATATGATTTATTATTCTTTTCTGCTGTTCAGTTTGACAGTGCTGTAATAATAATAATAATCATAAATCACCTTAATCAACGGTCATTATGCTATGCTTCATCTGTGCAAAATGTGAATATATAACTAAACTAAATAGAGTGTGACCAGCTGTTACCTGAGGGGGAAGCAGTTGCTATACCGCTGTACACACTGTGCTGACTGTGAACTCGCTCTCGTTGGCCATGATGTCTGTGGGCTGGATGTTGCGGTCGTACATGGGGTTCTCAAAAGTAGCTCGGCCATTTGTGTTCTCATGGCCCACATAACCATTGAAGGGGACTTTGGGTCTTCTTCTGAAATACAGAAAAACAAGCAGGTCATTGACAGGCAGAAAATAACACTCAATAAGTCACACTTCAGATGCAAAAACAATGGCATTTAGTAGAGCTGCATGATTTTGGTGAAAAACAAATAATTGTAATTCTTTTGTTTAAAAAAAAAGTGGGATTATGTTCAGAGTGCACATTGTAAACAACTCCGGGAGCTAGGAAAACATTTGAGAAAATACTAAATTAATACAAGAATCCCATGAATTTCAGAGCACATTTTTAGAACTTTAAACTATTAGTACAACAAAGAAGATTTAAAAAAGCCAGGATATTTAGCTCTAAGCAGTGGACTTGCTATTATCTAAATGAATGCAGTCTTTGTGTTTTGATAATTGCACCAACACAAACTGTGATCTGATCTTATTGATCTGATCCTAATATATTGTGCAGTGCCTCCATTTAGCCTTATAGAAGTATCTGTAGAAGTAGCAGAGAATACAACTTTAATACAATGTCAGTGGTATAAACAATGTCCATTATTTTCTGTGTGTGTGGGTGTAGAACAGAGCGGAAAACTTAAAAGATGTATGTGTGGATGTTTACCTGTGTTTGTAGAGGTACAAAGCAAAGCCTGCAATGATCATGGCTATAAAAGGCACTAGGATGGCTGCAGCCACTGAACTGCTGTTGGAGGCGAAGTTGTATCCTGGATTTTCTCTGCTGGGATCCAAACTCTCTACAAGAAACATGGAAACAGATAAAAGATTAAACACTGTTCTTTCCATTGTTCTCACAGTGCCCCAGAAAACAAAAAAAATATCCTGCTTTGTCTGTCAGAAGCTACTAATTTAGAAAACAACAATTTTATAACCAATTATTATTACACTTTTACGACACAACTGGTTTAAAGTGCATAATAGTACATGTTAGACTACTCATTTCACTAAAACAGTTAAGATCATTATCAAAAAGTTTACTAAAAGTCTTGTCTAGGTTATAATTTTACTTCTTGGTTGGAACACAGATATGACATAAAGAGGTAATTCTAAAACTGTTACCTATACAAGGGCCAATATTGTCTGAATTGCACCTGTTATGATTTAACTAATAAAAATAGGTGACAACACATCTATTTTGTTAAATTAATGAACCGTCAATTTGTTAATTGCCCATAAATGGTCCTAGCCTTCATCAAACTGTTTTACTTCATTTCCCTTCGTACAAACCGTCTGACCTCGCATGCTTAGATTTCATTCGCTCAACGGTAGGCGGGTATTTTTTATAACCAATCACTGCTATTTGGTCTTGATCTATGTAATGCGCCGCTAACGGGGCCAACTGGTATAATAGGCTTTTCCCAAATCCCGTAGGAAGAAGGGCAATAACGTCTTTCCCCTTGATGAAATTCACCAAACATTCTCTTTATTCCGGCTTTAGATCCTCGATCTCAGGAATCGTTGGCAACACTGAATATATCACTCTTCGCTGATTGGCTGATGCCCGAACTTGCACTTGTGGGGTTTTTGTGAACCGTCTATTGTATTTTGATTCCTGACCTATTCGCTGGAGAGCAATGAAACTGAGCGGAGGCACTAGGTGGCATCAGCCTGGCTAAAATTGTCTCTGCATTTTGATGACATAGGCAGAGGTATTCCTTTTTAGAACGCAGTACTACTCCAATATATTTGCACTTTTCTTTCCCATAGACTGCCACTTAACTAATGTAAAACTCTGACAAATAATAACCGACCAGACCAATGAAATAATTAGAAAAACATGAAACCTGTCACATGCACTTTAATCCGTATATGTCGTAGCTAATGCATAGGCATTCCAATCTCATTCTACATACCGTGATGTCACTTGAATTTGATAAGGGTAAAACAGCAGATGAAACAAATGAGCATGAGGTTAGTGAGAGTATTATTCAGGTAGACCGGCCCTCGCGTGTTGTTTTTGACAAGAGCTTGAGCACACATCTCCATAATGCCCTGGCACGCGCCCCAGTCTCCTTTTTAATAAGCACTGTTTGCTCCACCAGAACTCATGAGCTACCTGCTGCTAAGACACCTCTCTCATGACAAGACATCCCCACACCCGCCTAACTCAGCCTCTCCCATATCCCTTTATCATGCCAGCACATGCTTAATCTATGTTAACACCACTTCCCTCCATGCTCCATTTCAAATGCCTGCTCCCATGTGATTACTCTTTAACACTCCAGTCTTCTGTCTGTCAGCAGAACCAAAGGAGCTCACGTGGCTCTGATTCCAAAGGTCTGGAACACTTATCAGCATTAACGCAAAAAGCCCGGTAAATGCACCTAAACCAGGTGATGTAAAAGAACGTGAAGGTGGGCTTTGAGGTTCTATATTTTGCACTGACTCTTGTGAACTTTAAGCCATGTTACTATGTTGTTTCCTCATCAAAAACATACCTGGATTTGTGTTCTGTTTCATTCACACATATTCAAACAGTAACACTTTAATATTCGTCTATCTACATCTCCAAAGCTCAAAATGCTTAGTTCCATGTTGTGATGTCATGAAGCGTTAGTCAGATGAAGTTAACAGCTACATTTATCATTTGTTCAGTAGAGATGGGGAATTCCAAGACTCAAATGATGCAAATGATTCTGGTGAAGGCATACTGAGTGTAAAAACACAGTTGAGCACTTCCTGTATTACTACAAGACATCACAAGGTGGAACAGACCATTTTCTTTCTAATAGAAGAACTTGGCCTAAATATACAGGGTTTGTCTGGTGAATGAAACAAAACACAACCCCAACTCCAACACAACTGTTTTTGATGAGGAACGGTTACTTCACTCAGTGTAAGTAATACTTTTTCAATTTCAACTGCATTCATTTATCTTTTAATTGTATGTTTGTCAGGTATTATTACCCACATATACCAACGTCTGGCACTAGCAAAGGCTATAATCAATTGTGACTTCTCCGCACTCATTTCTCTATGTATATCAAATCTCTTCCATACAATTTTTTAACTTTGGAGCTTTGTTCATATGTTTTCCAATGTATTTTAACTACAAATAAACATAAACTAACTTAACCTAACCTAAACAATACAGACAAGCATAGAACTTTCAAAATACATGTTTGTGTAGTATAAGGGGTTCAATAACATGATCCATCTACAGTATGTCTCTAGAAATAAAGTGGTAATTTTCTAATAAAAATATTTGAGATTCAGATCCCCGCGTTGGGTTGCTAGATTCTACAACTAAAATCAACTTGTGTGTGTCTTCAATATGTGACTGTAGAAGAGTAGAGTAAGATTATAAATCTATATGGACTACATATACTACTTTTAAGATCATATAAATCATGGAAATGAACAAGTTTATTAATGAGAAAATATATTGAATGCATAAATTGAAAGAACATTAAACGTTGACAGCAAATTAAATACGAGGTGCATGGTTCAAAACACCCTGAAAAGCCTACATCCATTAACTTGTCAGTCATAGCTCTATGGATGCCAATGTGCACCGTGTGGCCTTGAATAGTACTGATTTACTGATTCTAAAGTGAGATGTGCCCCCTCACGCTAAATTACTGCTATACTTTGTTTAAAATGTTTTCCACTTTGCACTCTAATGAAGAATCCAAACAAGTTAAGTACACGCTGTGAAAGCACGTCTAATTAAGTTGACTCGAGCCCTTCCCAGATTGAAACAGTTCTTATCAACCTCACAGTGGGAGAAGAATGGGAAGACAGCTCACTCACCAAGCCTCTGGAGACCGAACTGGCCGAAGCCCTTCCCTTTGACAAAGCCCTGGTACACAAAGGAGTTGGACGAGGAGATGTAGGACACCTAGAGAGGGCAGCAGAAGACAGTCACTTTATGTGTCACATCCAGACCTCACAAAGGAGCCAATAGTGAAGAGTCAGTGGCTGGTGCGCTCACAAAATGAAATATGGTGTCAAAGAGCTGAGAGGCACACTCATGGATGACATTTAATACAACGTTTTTCTGCTCAAGAGAACAAACAGCACTCTGCAGCCGGCTAAAGGGGAAGAATTGGACTTTTTACACAGATTGTACACTTATGTTTGCGAATGGTACCACACTGAAGTAATGGGGGATGCAGAAGAAAAAAAAAACTCTACGTTTTATATAACAGTGTGTGTTTTACTTGCTGCCATTAGGGGATAGAAAGGTTAAAAAGGAACAATGACTTTCAGTTAAACTTAATCATTAATTTATTAGTATTAAGCACAAAATTTCATTGTCACTAACATGAATACACGTCAGGGGCTTACAGAAAACATAACTATGTAGAGATTTTTGTGTCACTGTGTTAAAGGTGTAACTTTTCCAGAGGAGGGTACACCACCAGCCTGTCTCCATGGACGTCTAATGCCATAGTTTGAATAATGCAGGCAAAGCAGTATCATCTTCATGGAGATAAGCTGATAAGAGAAAATAGTTACAAAGATGTCTACTATAATCACCATTAGGTATTTAGATAATATGTTTTCTACATGGCTGCTTTACTCACTTTTTACAGTAATTATCAGTTATTATACCATAGGTAATTTGGAAACAAAAGGCTATAACATAACACCACTATAGCTGAGACCTATACACGTGAACATGCAATTGGAACTATCTCAACCATTGACTACATAAAAGGATTTAACCACTCCTGTTTTGACCTGCTTTTAAATGAGACTGTGTTCTCATTGCCTGAGGTGGACGAGAATATGAGGGAGCTGAGTGGAGAGAGGGAGGGGTTGTGCTGCTGAATCCTGATTACCAGCCAATGATTTAACTGACATTTTAATTAAAGAGAAAACTCTCGGAGGGCCCTATATCTCCCGGGAGTGACAAGGTTACTGTGCATGTGTGCCCTGTATATTTCATAGAATATCAGACAGCGTGTGTGTCTTAGAGTGATGAAATATGTGCGTAATTAAACTAGGGGAAAAACTAAGCGGTCTGGTGGAGGAGCTGACCCGAGCGTGCACTTACATGTCCATCCAGGGCCCAGTTGTCGATCTTGAACTTGTTGACAAAGATCTCCACAGGGCCGCGGATCTGATGAACCTGCAGCAACAGGTGGGCCTCCTCCCGTTTATACGTGCCTGCAATACACAAAGGTTTAATGCAAATTGAGGTATTATGTGACATGCATGATACAACAGTATGACATGATTACATAAGATTCTAACACTGTATTTGAAGAATCAGCTCATTTCTTTTCAACAACTCAAAAGTGGGTTTCAACATCTGTTATACACAACATTTTTAGGACTTTTTCCAGTTAAAATGTTTAATAATTTGTTTTAAATTGATAATTGCTATGGCAGCAGTCCTAGTTTGAATGATTCAGAACAACTTGAAATACAAACTATAGCTAGAACTGAAGTGGCCTTTTGACTTCCAAATGAACAGTACTGAAAAATAAATCGTGGCTTTTTAAACTTGCAGTTATCTAACCGCTTAAATGATATGTGTGGATTGATTTTGTGTTTTACTATTGGTAATAATGGCCTTTATGTTGCACTGTAGAATTCTATGGTGGTTCTATATTCGCAAGAAGAATAGCACAGTTAAATTCAAATGTGATCTTTTATATTCACAGCTGCACCATAATTGTGCCAAGAGGTTCATATCAAAATGTCGACTGCTTGGGGAAAACACCAGTCTAGTGTATGCTTATATCAGTTATTATAGATTTAAAATAAAGAGCCTGTATATTTCTCACCAGCCAGTTTGAGCTCCACTCCGCTGTGGTCAATCAGTGTCCCATTAACTCGGTTGCTAAAGGGCTCAAAGGCAGTGATGCTGAGCATGGCCGGCTGCTTCTTCCCCAGGTACTCGTAAGAACCTCTCCACAGAGAATTCTTTGCAAATACACCTCCAGGGACTAACAGGGCACAGAGCAAGAGACAAGAGAGATTTATGAGCAACCAGTAGTAATTCAGGGGACGATTTTAAAGGCAAGAAATAAGTCCTGGACTGAACCAACTCACTGAAAAACAGTATAGTGTCCAGGGTCTATGTATTACATATTGTATTACATTTAATGTGTATAAATGAATTTTAATTCAAATGTTCTAATTTAATGTATTTGCGATCCTATACATGCATTTGGTGAAACAACAAGTAGATTGCAGTAAAAAGGTGCACAATGTAACTTTCCTTCCACCTGATATCTCCATGGATATGTGCTACACAGAATTGTTTGTAATGTTTAAAGGGATTTTTTGATCAATAAATCAAGTGTTTAATGTTTAATGTCATAATGTCTCCATGGAGACAAGCATGTTGGCATACAAATGAGTAATTGAATGAATATTAGTATTACCTGGTAATTTGGAGGGTGGCTCCTGCACTGTTCCCACTGGGCTTTTCCCACTCGGCCTGTTATCAGCTGCAAGAAAGACAAGAAAGAGACACTTACAAACCGAGATATACAGCAACCTCACCAGAGGCACCCAACACCCATTTGCTGCTGCACACGCTTGTCCCACACAGGGGTCAGAATCTCCGCTTTGTGACTCGCGACTCTCCTAATAACCCCCCAGTGCACCGAGTGAGAGGTGCTAGATCCAGGGCCTGACTCATGAGGAGGAGAGCGAGTCCCTGATGTCTACTGTACAGAGATCAACATGAGACACTTTCACAGCTTCCAGGAAAGAGCTTTAATAATGGCTTACTCACAGTAGGCTGAGGGGCCACCACAATAGTAAACACACCCACGCCAGGGCCCCTAAGGTAGACTGGGGCTTTACATTGGACTACAAACAAAGACAGGTATACTAGTGGTAAGTTATGAATGCACACATCCCACACAGACTTCCCCGACAGCCAGGTTCTTTATGAGCTGCCACTCTTTTGATTTGCCCTTCTATCACCGGGCCCAAAGGTGCAGTTAATAATCTCTATGTGCTGAGGCCAGTTTTCTTTCCTTTCCTCCTCCCTTCAGCGCCTTAAAAACACCCAACACCTCGATATATTTCCGCAACAGTGTGACGTGGGATCCATCACCTGCGTCTATCCCTGACTCTTTCTCTCCGACCCTATTAGCATTCGTCTTGGCCGGATAATTGTGTGTCGATTGGCCTCCTTTTCTCCTATATGTTTTTGAGGCTACCGCTATGAGGGGTGTTAACGGCAGTCTATTTGTCTGCAAGACCTTGTTAACACCGCCAGACCATTTATAAGGAGTACTTGTGCTAACCAAATCAATGGGATGTATTGGCCTAATCAAGTTTTGCACCCCTGTTAATGCATCAGTGTGTGTGTGTGTGTAATTTCAGCCAGGGTAATTGGGTGATGGATGAGCCGTCCCATTCTGGCATGTTGGCTGGAGCGACACAAGGCTATCCATCAACATCAACTATTTCACCTCCTATTCTTATATCACTGGTCATTCTAGAAGTTAAATAAAGCTATGTTCTTAGTAAATTGTGAGCTATAAATCATACTAATATTGTATTGTTTATGTTCTGTGTTTAGCTATTGATACTTGGCAGTGACATTATGCTGGGGGTGATCTAAACATACAGCCATTAGAGATGCATGCAGCAGTTACCATGGTGACACAATGCACACACTAGCAAACACAGATGAAAACAAGTTAAGATCACTAATACCACGACCTGCTAGTTCTTGTGTGTTGTTTTAAAACTCAATATAATGTCTCTGTTTGACATACATTTTTTATCCGTGTTTCCACTGATAAGATTTGATTTAGCGCTCTCTCTGCTGAAAGTATAAGTATTCAAAAATCTAGAAGAAGGCATTTAGATGATGCAAGATAATGCATCCGTGTGTTGGTAGTGACCGCAATGAGTGCAGAAATGCTCAAAATAATGGGGGTTTATGGACCTAGAAACTGTGCAGGAAAATTTATTTCTGTACGCTCAGAGATAGATGACCTCATAAACAAGATTAATGAAACAAGTGCGAATGATGCAAAATACAACACCAGGTATAGTTTTGAAGAGTTATGAGCCACGACATGGTTAAAAGCGTAAAAAAATGTTGTATACTATAGTATTGGCAAATCAAATACATGAAATACTACCACCTGTCCACCTGCTTCTCTCCATGGAGATGTTACTGCTTTGCCTTGATTATTCCACAGTATGGAAATAAATTTGGTTATCACAATAGAGATGGTAATGGTCAAAACTATGGAGAAGCAAGCCTGTACATGGTAAGAATTCATGTTTTTGTTATAAAACACCTGTAATTTAATAAATGCAAGGCAGATATGTTTAAAGCCATACTGTGGAATATTCATCTCCACCTTAGAAGTTCCATAATGTACTTTCAACTAACAAATGAATACGTGTAAAAAGATCATGATGAGTACCTGCACAGAGGGGTGGTTTGCCTGTCCAGCTCCCATCAGATCTGCAGGTTCTGTGCTCTGATCCTCCCACCAAGTAAAAGCCCGGCTGACACGTGTAGATCAGAGTGTAGCCCAGAGATGGCAGCTCAATGGCTCTTACATCAGACTGGGCTGGCAACTCTGGCTGGCTGCAGTGGTGAGCTAGAGGGTGGACAAAAACAGGTGTGTAAATATGAATGTGGACAACAGATTTCCAATGATTAACTGATTTCAACAGTTGTAAATGCTAATGATTTACGACTTTATAACAAAATAAACTACAATTTTGAATTTCCAAGGTACACATATTAGTTCATTTGCTTCTTTGTTAAAAAGGAGGAAAAAAGACACAAAATATATGAAGAAAAGTATAATATATTTGTAGATGAAGTGGTAAACTGGAGTGGGTTCAACATTTCTGTAAGGATTTGTCCAGTAAAATAAAAAAAATTTGATTTTTCCTTTGTAAAAATGTGTTTATCAACATCTCTTCTTAAATTATCAAATAACGTAAAACACCATTGTAAATGTTTTTTGAACATGGTATCACTCATGTATACATGAGTACTTCATTTGCCAAATTTCCCTTGATTTTTTTATATTTTATGATTTTCCCAATGAAATCAACTTCACTTTTGTCTCCAGTTGCATCTATTCCAGAATTTAGAATGTTTTTGTTTACAATTTTTTGAGAATTTATATGGGCAATAATGGGAGTCTGTTCTTACCTATGCACTCAGGTTGAAAGCCACTCCATGTGAGGTTAGGTAGACAGGTTCGAGATATTGATCCTTGCAGTAAGTAGCCCTTTCTACAGTTAAAGAATACAGTACTGCTTATCTGAAAAGAAAAACAACAGATTAATAGGACATATACAAATACTATAATAAAAAATGTTTATCTCAGTTTCAATAAGTAATTCAGTTTCCACCATGAGGGCAGAAAGTAGGCTACATTTCAAATAGTTTTCTATTATGCTAAGCACAAAGGGAATATTAGGCCGGCTCTGATAAAGACTGTGCCAGAGTTAAATAAAGAATCAAATAATCCCTTGAAAAAAAGCATCCCTTTATGTCAGTGTCACTCTAACAACTCTAACAAAGAGCCATATCAAATATTTGTTCATCTTATCGCAATGTTTACAATACGTGTCAGCCAGGAATTTATATTAAAAAAGTTTAAATTCAAGGTCAGTGCAATCACAATATTTCTAAAAAATAGAATGCCAGAAAGGACATAAATCAATAAAAATAAGTTCACAAGTTCTCACCTGGTAGCCTTGAGTGTTGTTCTGATTGCCAAACAGTGGGGTGCCTGGGTCTCCACAGGTAGTGTGAGTAGGGTCTGAAATGAATGTAGAAGTTTACGATCAATATAATGTAACTTAGCAGTCCATTGAAAACAAACACAATATAGCAAGACAGAACTAGACCCACAACGAGAAGTCTGTGTTGCAATGGAAAGAATATAACATATTGATCAGGGCTCAAAGTGTGAAACCTGTTAGTACAAAGTTGTATTCCTTCAGTCACAAAGGAGTCATACATTGTAATGTGGAAGATCAAAACTATTCATCAGAGACTAATGTTTTACTAGAATGGTAGTGAGTTACTTTGCTTTCACATCTACAGTTGGAACATATTAGTCACTGGATCCCGACAGTGTCTCTTTTTATTTTTTTTCTGATATACCCCCAAAAAAACAATACCTATGCAAGAAGGCTGTGTGCCGCTCCAAGTCCCATCATACTGGCAGTAGCGCCTGGCAGAGCCCACCAAAACAAATGGAGAGTAACACGTAAATGATACAGAAGACAGGTAGGTGAATCCTCTGTCCTCTCTCCTGCCCTGGGCTGGTATTCCGGGGTCTCCACAGAACACAGCTTTAAAGACAAAATCATGTTTATTCATCAGTGATTCTCATCAAATTGGCTAATTAAATACCAACACTAAAATGAATAAAGCTGAAAATTAGCTTACGAAAACATTGAGGTTTCTCCCCGCTCCAGTTGCCATTGCCTTGACATGTTAGCACAGTGGGCAAGGACAGCTGGTAGCCCTGGTTACAGGAATAGCTGATGCTCGAGCCCCAAACAAAATCAGTGCCGACAACCTGCCCATTGGGGATGTTGGGAGGTGGACCACACACAATGGCTAAAAAACAATGAGTAAATGTTAACGATACTGTTCACTGTGATTAAATTTCAACTGTTGTTGAATATTGTTAAACTATGGATTCATACCTTTACAGTGTGGTTTGGTGCCATTCCAGGTGCGGTCTTTGGTGCAGAGGAGAGTGGAGGCTCTGTCAGCGTCCATAGTAAAACCAGGTGAACACTGAAAGCTCACTGAGTGGTTGTATGTGAAGTCATTTCCCAATCTCACACCATTGGCTGGTACCCCTGGGTCCCCACAGTTAATCACTAAAAAGGGACACATACAATAGAATATAAAAATACTAAATATGACAATTTTGGCTTTTACTCTAAGAATCACTTTTATTCTCTGGCTTTTAGCATGGCATGAGATGTGCGGTCCTTTGTGTCTTTTATATTTCATTTAATTGTTTTTATTTTGTCTAGTTTTAAATTTAGATAATATTGGATCATTATATTGAGACTTGTTACACTGAATATCTCCTATGGTACAGACAGTTTAGATATGCACAGAGGAAGAAAACAGCATTAAACTGTCTATAATAATCCATCCGAAAGTATAATATTATGGTTTATGCCTATCTAATCTTACAAACACTAAAATGAGAAGGCTCTGTATGCACATTATAGCATTGAGGTCGATAAAACAGACACTTAAATGAGGAGATATTTTACTTCTATGGGATTATAACTCTACCACATAACATATAGATCATCATGTAACCTTTTACTGTGTTGAAAATGCTATATTCAACCAAAACAAAGTATTGTTTTACAAGTTTCACTTTTGTTTTTGATGCTCCCCACACAAAGTCACTCCCCCTTCACAGCACTATCAAAACAATCAGCAGACATCTGTACATCAAAGTTGTGTATAGTTTAGCATTATGCTTTTGTATATTTATGGAGAATTGTCCTGTGGGAGCATGAAAGACATAATCTTGTGGGTTTAGCGTTGCACAGAATCTTACAGCTAACTGCAAGAATGATTCGAATAGGGCCCGGGACAGTTTGCAGGATTACTCAAATATGCATGAATTACATCTAAAACCTCTTCAGACATGTTTTTGATGAGGGATCATTGCATGGTCACATGGTAGAAAACTAAAAAGAAATGCATAATACCCCCTCTTTAAAGAAAATACTCTATATAAACAAATAGAGTAAATTGTAGCATATAGCAACAACATTAAAGACTGATTTGACTATGCTACTTGTGTAAATCAAATTTTTTGTGAATTTAATTGGTTCTGAGATATACAGACAGCTTCACAAACTCCATTCACTACATGTGTGTGTGTGTGTTTGAACTCCTCAACATGTAACCTTTGGCTCTCTTGGATTACGGACTTCTGAAATCTGTAATGGCACTGCTTAGGCTTTATCCCCCCTATTCAGGAGAAAGTGTGCCTGGATGACCCCTATTTGCCGGGGTCATTCAGCTCTGTACAGCAGTGACTCTTTGTGTGAACGCAGTAAAAAGGCACTCATAGTCAGGCTGCCATTGAGGGGACTGTGACATGAACCTGAAGAATGTCATGGACAATAGGTGCACTACGTTCTTTTGTGTTCTTGGTGTGAACATATTTAACAATATGGGTGCACAATAGATTGCAGATGCATTGTCATTGTATGTAAGCCAAAAGCATTAATGTAAATCTGTGGATGTTTTTTCTTGTTATTCATTTGTTGGAATAAAAATAATAAAAGCTAAAAATAGATTGCAGTTTAAAATAACTTCGGTGCAAGACCAAAAATAAAAAGAATTAGAAATATTAGAAATAATAAATAAAGAATAAATGTTGAAATGCATAAAAAAAGATGTGAATAAAATATAAATGTATAATACATGCATATACAATGCAAACATTCTGGGCATTAAAAAGCTAAAACATACTTGTTACATCTGTAATAAGCATATTTTATCATATTATTTATACTTTACAAATTAGGGCTGTTGCCATAGTAATAAACTATTTAAAACAGACTATCCTTTTCTTTTGAATGAGAAACAGTCCTCAAAATGTTGCATATAATAGGAGACATAAATATAGGAAATATTAAGAATGAAATATATGAACTGTGTAAAAAACATGCATAAGTACTTACATGAGCACTCAGGCATGTTCCCTGTCCATGTGCCATTGACGGTGCAGTGGCGGGTGAGCAGACCAGTCGAGTAGTAGCCCTCCCTGCACGAGTATGTGATGGATTTAGAAAAAGTTAAGCCGTCGTGGATCAGAATCTGGGCATTCTTTGGGGTCCCAGGATTTCCACATGAAATTACTGAAAGATACAAAAATAAAATAGATAAGAGTAAATAACAGGGCATTAACAAGATCAAGCGTGGCATTCCTTGCTCAGTGTTGAAATAAGACCCCATAGTAACAGAAAGAGTAAGAAACTACTATTATTTACAAAAATACATTCTATTCCTTAAAAATAGTATTCTTTTATATCATCATGAGACTGAAATTTATATCAACCTTTTCCTTAGTATCAAAACTGAAAACACATAGTTATTTCAGCTCTCCTGATCATAAATCCTTTAGAGTCTGCCCATTAGCCCACCCTCCTGAGTTCATCGCAGGCTCCAGCTTGCCCTGAGGTCTCCTGAGCAGTGCCCTCGCGTTACCACCAGATGTGGTCTGGTCCTTGAAGTCACTGCCAACTGAGAACAGGTGGGCAACCTTGGCTATTGGGCATAGTTCATGGCACGCTAGAGAGGGCATTAAACTAAGTGAAGCAAAGGCGGCAGTGGAGTGAAAAGTCATTTGAGAAATGTTTGAGAAAACCAAAAAATGCAATGGAATTTGCAACAAAAATGTTCAGAATAAACCAAACCAAATAGTTGCTTTTGTGATTTGTCATTCTACTGACTCCACTCCAGTTATCTGAGCATTTCTAAAATTTTTCACCAAATTAGATTGAGTCACACGCTGACCCTCCCTTTACTTAGCTGAATGTATTATCATTAGTGTTATTTTGCAGTTACTAATGGTTACCAATAAACCAGGCACACACTGTTCTTTGTAGATGATGGTTGGAGAATTTTCAAATACAAATGTTACCATGACACTCTGGTTGTGAGCCGAGCCAGGTGCCATTAGCCAGGCAGGTTCTCTCTGGTGACCCCTTTAGCGTGTAGCCAGGCTCACAACTGAAACGAACCACACTGCCCACTGTAAACTCCTCCCCCAGACGAATGCCATGGACAGGAACGCCAGGATCTCCACAGAGCCCAGAGGAATCACCTGAACAAAGAACAATGTGGTGAAATCGACAAATCGGACAAGTCAGTGTATATGATTTCAAATGAGATTCAAATGCATGTAATATTTCAGTAGCAATTATACATCGCTGCAAATTTCTTTGTCATCTTCCCTTTCAATGAGCTGAGTCCAAAAGTTCAAATTTCTCATTTTACAAGCTACTAGTACACTTTAATAATGCTGAATAAAATGTCAGGCATATCTTGATAATACTGGCATTTATTGCCACATGTGAAAACACTGGGCAGTCCAGAGAAACAAAATGAAAGCCATGAATTGCGACATTGGGCTGACCCTGTGTGTTTTGTCAGCCAGCTCATGAGCTGCTGTGTTATACGCTGTGTGAATGCTCATTTGCACACATGCCATAATGGTGGACAGGCATATTAGAGTCTGGGATAAGACAGATGTATGGGTACAGATGATGTTCATTCTCCATCTGAAGTAACCAACTGTTATTATGTCTAATACACTGGATTAAAACGGTGGACATTCTCCTTGACCTTGATGGCTACATAGATTATAACTTGGTTCATCTAAAGGTGTAACTTTTATAATGGGAGGGTACACCATGTGTTTATCTCCATGGAGAGTGTATTGCTTTTGATGTTATTTTCAATAGTTTGGCATTAAACAAATCTACCTCTACATTAGGTGATGTCACAAGGCCAAGTTACAGGTCAGATCCATAAAAAGGCCACTGCGCAAAGTAAGAATCTGTGCCCTTGAACATGTTGATCAGAAATAAAAACACCTGTAATTGAATAGTTGCAAATAAGAAACATTTAATGCCATACTCTGGAACATTCTAGGTAAAGCAAGAATATCTCCATGAAAGTTACACCTGTCTGTTACAAGTTGTACAGTTGATTGTTTACCTAATCACTCGGATTTAATTTGGTAGAAATAAACGTTATTACTTCACAATATTTGGAATACACATGGACTTTTAATTTGGTTGGAAATGGATCCAAACTGAAATCAAATTATCATCACAAAAATGCGTGTTCAAATAATGAGTCCTAACTGTCCCAAAATCTGATTGTTTAGAGGCACCATTTCCATCAGTCTGGACGAAGTGTGGCATACCGGAGCAGTGTGGTGGGGAGCCGCTCCACTGGCCGTCCAGCTGGCACATGCGGGTGGTGTTGCCCATGACGGTGCGCTGGCCCATGCAACTGTAGCGGATGACCGAGCCCACAGTCCGACGCTCGCCCGAGATCTGGGCGTATGGAGGCATGCTGGGACGGTCGCACAGCACCACTGTTCAAATAGATGAGATTTAAGTCCAGAACGTCTGATGAAGACCCATAGTTCTGATCAAATCTGAGCTAAATATATTTTGATATTAGGCTGCCACAGATTGTGATTCTTACACTTAGACAGCATGAAGACAGACTTATTCATAATGATTGTTTATTAAGAAGGATTGAGGCTTAGTAACTACTTAATTAATGGATGATTATTAGGAGTTTAGCTATTAAGCAGTTACAAAGCCTGAATCATTCTTAATAAACAATTTCTTCATAATGAACAAAGTCTGTCATGCTGTATTAAGGCTAATTATGGTGGACCTATTATAAAAGGTGGGTAGTTTTTTCTCATTTGAAAATTTACTTTGAATTTTAAGGCACGTAGAACCTTCTGAGCAACAAGATCGTGCTCCGCATAGAGTAGTGGTTTGGACGAGAACTCAGATCCTTAGCATAGTAATTGCTTTAATACATTATCAGATCAAAGATAAGATTTATGAACCAGTGGAAAAGAGCCTTCTGAATAAATATTAACATATTCATATTCTGAGCCTTTTCTTGAAACTCACTTGATACAAAGAAATACAAAACAAATAGAAATATAGTATACCTGGCACAATAAGAATTACTCACACAAGCACTTGGGCAGAGAGCGGTCCCAGGTGCCGTCGCCCTGACAAGAGATGGAGCTGGTGCCCAGGAGGTAGTATCCTGGATTACAGCGATACGACACAGTGGTCTGGAAGCTGTAACGGTGTGGTCCACTGGAGAGGACCTGCTTAATGCTGTTATCCACATGGCCTGGCTCTGTGCAGTTCACAACTACAAACAAAGAACAAATATGAAAGTCATTCAATTTGAGATACAAACAAATTCAAGAGAGATTTACATTTTTTGAAAAGAAATAAAATAAAAATCCTAAAATCACCAAGCTCTAATATTACAAAATATTGGTTTCCTTTTACTAAAACAACTTGTTCATTCCTAAATAGTGTTTTTGGTGGCGGGTCATTTATTCACAAAACTTTATTGTTCACAATTTACCCAATAGCAAGAACACACTGTGCATGCAGTCATTTTGAAGCAAATGGTAATAAACTTCAACAAGAATATTTTTCCAATGGTATTTCAAATATTGACCCTTCCATCCACTGCTTTCCTTCTTAATTCAGCTATTCATCCACCCAAATCCAAACGGGGAGGCAGACTCTGGAAATAAACATTTGCTTCATTAGAGTCAGTCTCCTGCTGCTGCTGAGATGCTGATGGATTGAGGAGTCGGAGGAGAAGAGGCACCAGATGGACAGAGTTAGAGAAGGAGAGAAGGAAGGGCAAGAAGCATGGATCAACAGGAGGGGCTACTGGCTACACAAGGGGGGGAAATTAAACTAACAAACATGGAGTTTTGTATTTTTTTTCCACCACAACTCATACATACATTTCAAAATCTGTTCTGGAATTAGCCACTATTGTATTAGAACACAGGAAGTAAAGGCCAATGGTTTGTGATAAAACCAATTAACCCTTGAGTTGAGACATATTTGACCTGATATTGCAATGATAAATCCCTTCACAAATATTATTAAATCTTACAGCAGAAATTGGCCATACCTAAACGGAGTATTTATTGATTTAGCTGAAAATTAACTCCATATTGCTCAGAGATGTATTAAAAAACTTGCATTCCTACTCTCTTGCCTTCTTTCAACGGAGATAGATAAGAGCTTAATGCTAACCAGAGGAATATTCCAGGCACAGGAATCACATCTCCATAGGGATAGGTCATGAACCGTCCACAAGCAAAGCTCCTTAAGTGTACCTTTAATTTGATTATCTTTCTTGTGTGGGGAAAATAGGAAACTTAAAAACTTTATTAAAAGTTATTACACAGTAAATAAAAAAAGTAATGTGTTGAACAAATCCAACCTCTAAAAGCTTGTGTAGGAGTGCCTAAGCAGCCATTATGCCCCAGTTTGCCTTGGCAGCCTAGCCCCCACGACAGAGCTGAAAATAAATTCATTGTATGCTAATGCATGTTCAAGTGCTCTCATTTTCATTCTCTCTTGCTGACCGCTAAAATAAATCTCAGGTCAAAAAGTGGTGCAAATATATTCTAGCTCCCTGACCGATAGTGACACCAACTTCTTTTCTATCATTGGATTCAAATATACAGTTAACACACACAAAAAATGTCAATCATCAGTAACCAAATTTTGCCCTTTTTGTTAATTCAGACATCTGTCTGTATTTTAATAAATTCTGTTTTAGAACTGTCTTAAAAGCTTTTGTATCTAATAATTTAAAGCTCATAAGTCAATCCATCAGTGGTACTGTCAGCGCCTTGTCACACTCAGACCCTGACCTCACATGTGGCCTCTCTCTATGCCTGTCACACAAGACTCATTTAATGGGACACAGAAGCAGATGTGGGTTCCATTTGTCAAAAAAAAAAAAAAAAAGAAAAGAAAAATGTCTGTATGGTGTAAAAAAATGTATTACAATTATATGACTTTTATAGATAAGTCAGAAAGAAATGCCAATAATGTAATCCAGAGAATCACAATTCTTGACACTTGTAGTCACCAGAGTCACCAGAGGCAAAAAGTATGTGATTATACATTGTAGGAATACACCAATGTATGTACTCCCAAATAGTGACTCATACACAGACAGGAGTTGTTTCAGTCTTTACTTGTACTGTAGAAGGCTATATGTGTAAAATATAAATAATATTGTTATTTGTGTCAGTTACTTACTTCTACACCTGGGCAGAGGGTTACTCCATTGCCCATTGGCCAGGCAGGTAGACTTCACAGATCCTTGTAGAACATATCCAGTATTACAGACAAAGCGGACAACATCATTCAGGTTGAACTGGTTGCCCTGGGTTACTCCATAGGTAGGATTTCCCGGATGTCCACATGTGATAGCTGAAAGAAGTGGACATTTGAGTTTCAGAACAGTTTACAATGGGTAAAATAGTATCGAAGAAATTGTTTAATTTAAAAAGATACTTACGGACACAGACAGGTGTTCGTCCCGACCATCTGTGATCTTGTTCACAAATTCTGACTGACACTCCAATAAGACGAAATCCTGGGTTACACTGGTACACAACACTGCCTCGGTAATTGTAGTTCTCACCAGTGATCTGACCGTTCACTATGGGCTCGGGTGTGCCGCAATGTCCAGCTTGTAACATAAAAAAAAAATCATCACAAATGAAGCAACAGAAACTATTAAACAATGAAAACATAACATTAATATAGCGATTAAAGAATCCTACCTAAACACTGGACTTGTGATCCACTCCAAAGACCATTGGACATGCATTCACGAACACGGGATCCCACCAAAGTATAGCCCGTGTTACAAGAAAAGATAGCTGTAGCTCCATAGACTGTCAGCGTTCCAATTTTGTGTCCATTTGGGGGCGTCCCAAGATCACCACATGAAATGACTAAAAGGAAAAAAGGATGAAATACTGTATTAAAATTGGATACAAAAAGACAAATGATAAGATAAAATAAAGCTCTTGAAAAGGCAAGCATTGTGGTTGCAGTGGCACTTCAAAATATATTGTGGTTTCTCTCAAAATTCATCTACTTCAGCAACTATATGAATTACTGTAATGTAATAAAAAAATGTTCAGACTTACTGTCACAAACGGGACGTGGATCAGGGTAGTTCCAGGAGCCATTAGCTTGGCAGCGAATGACTCGCTGACCCCTGTAGTAGTAGCCAGGGTCACATACAAGCATCATAAGTGCATCATATTGGTTTTGAGTTCCATAGATTAGCCTCCATCTGCCATGCTCTACAGCGTTGTGTCCAATATCTGGGCATGTCACAGCTGAAAAAGCAAAAGAAGATATATTTAAACATACACTATTTTAAACCAGAACAGAACTAAATGTTGTTACCCAGAACTTGCATAAAAATACAAATTAGAGATTAAATTACTACAAAAATGACTACATGATGACTACTATTACTACTACTACTACTACTACTACTCCTACTACTACTACTACTATTACTACTGGCATCCAAATTAATCATGATTCTGAAGCTATTTGCTATGTGATTAAAATACTAGATTTTACACTTACGGATGCATCTGGGCGGAGCTTCTATGGAGCTCCACCTCCCAGATTCCTGACAGGTCACAGAGGTGGTGACTGGTCCTGCCAGTCTAAACCCAGGGTTGCATTGGTATGTGGCCCTGGCTCCCAGAGAGAAGTCCTGCCCAGCAATACTGCCATTGACAGGTGGCACGGGCATTCCACAGGACATGACTGGAAAGAGAAGAGGAGGAAAGAGACACTGGAGTGAGTGACAAACTTGGCAGACAAAAACTTAGGTAGCAAAGTGTATTTAATAAGGATATTTGTATGCAAAGGACCTATCCCACAATGGGCTTTTTGTACAAACACTGTCCCTGAGTCGGTATTGATGTGCAGTAAACATTAGCTCGGGCAGCCATCTGCACAACAGTAAACAATCAAATCTAGGGAGAGTGCATAGAATTCATGTGGTGATTACACCTGGTGCAGAGTTGACCAAACTGTAATAGCTTCCCTCTTGTTCATAGCACTTGAAATGATGCCTAGTACCAAAGGATGTAAACTTTATGGTGCAAGTTACTCAACTCAACTCAAGAAACAAACCGATGTCTATTTATGAATAGCATTCATAAATAGACATCACAGCAGTTATAAATAATTCAAAGAAATAAATGTGTTCCAATGCAGATGAAGCTAGTTTGGATCATTACCTTGACACAGTGGCACTGGTGCGTTCCACTGGTAGATGCCATATGCGGTGCGGGTGCAGGTGGCGCTGCTCTGACCAATCAGCCGAAAGCCCTGATCACAGCTGAAGCGCAGAGTGCTGCCCAGCTTGGTGCCAGTCAGACTGTGGACGGTGCCATTCAAAGGGTTGTTGGGAGGACTGCAGTAAGCGGCTTCAATGAAAGAACATTACATTAAACAGTAGTTCTGTGCAAAACACTGAGCTATTGAGCTATTATGATGGTATTATTGAGCTATTATGGTCATTTTATGTGGTTTTGTGTTTCATGCAGCTCTATATTCAAACACAGATACTTCCTCTGTACCCACTCCTTCTATTTGTCAGCCTCCATAAGGAGAGAGTGACACGTAGATTTCACCATTCACAGAGAAGTGTGAACATTTACAAGAAGCAGATAGCTTGAGGTACACCTCCTAAAGTCATTATAAAAATACATGAAATTTACATGACTGATTTTAGGTTGCTGGGTAAAAAAAAAAACATCTGGAAAACACTGCATAGCATAATATCTGAAATAGGATAAAGGTCCCTAATTATTTAAGTTGGAAAAGCCCAACCAGTAAACAATCAATCTTTTATATCATAATTTGTTTTTATTTTTTTATTTTTGTAGTAACCACTCCCTGCAGTAAACAGCGCATTTCCTAGCAAAGCCGCCTGTGTCTGTCACCATGACTGGCAGCTGCTGAGGCACCCTTGAGTTCAATTTTTCACTCCGCCCTGTAGCTAACTCATTTCTGTGTTACTTGCTTTCTCTCCTGTCCCTCTGTCTGCTGCCGTATACAGCTTGTCTCACAGTAGTCTGCCCAACAGCCCCAATTGTGATCCAGACAGGCAGCTGACTTGATTGGAATAGATAAAGAGAGTGGAGGAAAGAGAGGCACTGGTAGCACGGGCAAAAGCAAGGATGTATAAAATAGGAAACAGTAAGTCTGCTTTCAGTAAGAGAATGGCGTGCTCCAAAAATATAATCACAGGATTCACTTAGTCTCTCTCCCTATAGGTTGCAAAAGCATATACAGTTCCTCCTTTGTATTGTGCTTAGAATATAGAATAGGGAGCAACACAAACCACACATACATACTACAAATGAATCAATGAAACTCTGGCAAATTATAGCATAAGATAAAGATGGAAGTACTGAAGTAATAAAACTATATTCAAACTCAGACACTATCATTTCAAATTGTCAGTCACTTCTGCCTTTTCAAGTTTGTGATTGATCAACACAAGGAAAAAAAAAAATCAGTTCATTTTTTTTTTCCATTTTGCCAAGCCATACATTAAAGTGGTGTCAGAGTCACTAACCACTCCACAAATATAGTTTAGCTTCTCTAAAGCATTACAAAAAGAGTGATGTGTTCAGCAGGCTTTATATCATACTCCATCTTGACAGGTGACAAAGTCTAAATAAGGTAAAAATAGGCAGGTGAAGCGGGGCAGAGCAGCCCCAGAACATCCGGCTGGGGAGACACAGCTCTCCACAGAGAGGATGACGGAGACGATTAGTCAATACGGCTGAATGCTGTTGATACAGAACACAGGGAGCCTTTTAAATATTTACACAGTCATAACTCATCACCAGTTATGCAGGTGTCGTGTAGCTCCAGATCTTCCACATGAGCCCAACAAAACAGAGCAATAATAAGAAATAGACGAGAGAGGTTGTACTGATGCCCTGCCCTGTGGAGCACAATTTGGCACAGGTTTGTCCGTAGGTTGTCATAGTAATGCACCATATTTCTGGCCTCTTTAGATTCAGTGGGCGGTGCAAATGTTAAGTTTTATTGACACAGGCGATTAAAATGATGGAAGAGAATAATTATGATGATTTACTGTGTAGTTGTAAATACAGTTATGCTTAATTCTCACCTGAGTAGCGGATGCGAAAGCCTTTATGGCTGGTGGTGTGATCGAAGGACCAGTGCAGGTAGACTTTGTTACTGGAGCTGGTTATACTCAGAGGGTTGGAGTAGTTCCCACTTAATGTTATTAGCAGAGGGCTCTGCCTGGATGGACCTGAGGAATTACAGAACAATGCAAAAGGCACATTTTTTAATTCAGAGTGGATTTTATTTAATTATTTACATCTATCTATTATTTAAGGTCAGGGTTGTAAATTGACTCTGTTGATTTCACCTAATTATGTATATAGAATCTATCTTCACAAATAAAAATCACCTAACCAAATAAAGTGAACATAAGTTTGCCTACCTTACATTGAAATTAGTAATGACATTTACTTCAAAACATGTTATAGTTGCAGATAGGGCTTCTATTGGGGTAAACAACTTTGGTAGTGTACAAGAACCCAGTGACTAATTGGCAATACAAAAAAGCTTATGAAAGATGTTACTCCATCACTGTGTTATTAAATTTGCCATAAAATCAAGATGTGGTCAGTTATTTTTGCTTATGACAAAATGATCTTGGCAGCCTCGGGGTTACTAAGTGTCCTCTCTTGTTTAGCTGGCAGATGATAAAAAGCACTAATCAGCAACACCGGACTATATGACCGCCATTTTCTCTGGGCGCCTGGCAGAGATGCTGACACTGCCTTTAATCATATGCAAATGTACAGTGCTGCGGCAGATGTAAGAGAGGCTATGGGTTAGATTCCTTTACAATCTGTACATATTTCTTTGATAGACTCTAAACTACATGTTTGATTATGAATATATGCATTTTTCTGATTTATTTCCTTCGCTGTGTGATTTGTTCTTACCATCAAATATTTCCAGCTCATCAAACTGTCGGCTGGTCTGAAAATGCTCAATGGTGAAGGTAATGTTGTAACCAGGCTCCACTTTTACAACCCAGGAACAGGACTCAAAGTGTGGGAAACTGCTCCCTGGGGACTGGCTCATGATGACTCCAGTGGAGGCGGTCAGGACTTCATTCATTGGACAGGTGACTGTTGCCAGAAACACAAATATACCAAGAAATTATTTAAGAAATTTACTTTTCAATTCTTCAATGACTATGCCCTTAGCAGTTAGTAATTGTATTATTAATGGTATATCTATATTTTTTTTGAAACAGTACATTACTAGCCTTTCACTTAATGACCAATCAATGTGAAATATTTGTTTGAACATTCCGATCACTTTGCCCAGTCGCTTCCCAGATTCATATGTAGTTCATAATTAGTTGCTAGATTACTAGATCATGATAGTGAAGCATGAGAGGCAGAGTAGGTTCATTGCTTTTTATTTTCATAAATGATACAGGCAGAAACCATAGGCTCTACTTTGAGCAGGACTTCTAATTAAGAATAGTTTTTGGAACATGTCACCTGTTCAGTTCAGTTGTTGAATTCAAAGTACAGATTAGATTAGACCCACAACGGTGGAGGACACCTCAATGTGACTATAAGCATTGCAGAGCTAATTGTCATTCGGGTCCTGTTGCAACAAACAAATTTGTCCATAGTGGACAATGCTATTAGGCTGTCATTTTAGTGACTTTCCCTGGGCATGTGTGGCAGATGTGGCCCTAAAGTGGCCAGCAACACATCTGCCTATGGGCGTCATTACAGTGACAGCCCCTGCCTCATTCTGTCCCATCATTGTTATTCTTTGGGGACACCTCTGTGAGATCCATTGACATTCTCTCTGTTTTAGTCAGCATTATCACACATTACACAGCATTCCTGTCAGGGGCACACTGCTGCAGTCTGCTGAGGACACCTAACTAATCCACACAGTCTGTACACAACAACACTACACAATGCCAATGCTGCCACAGTCAAACAATGTATGTGCCTCTCCAATAAGGAGGAACAAAAGCTTACAATGAAGACAAAAACACCAATTTTTTTTTTCTCCATTGTGTCATATTTTCAATAGACGTTTCCACAAAACAGAAATCAGTAGGTGAGGGCACAATGCATACTTCAAATAATAAACTGTTTTTTACCAGAGTGCAGACTTTCACTGATGTATTTTGTCTAAACTGGATAGAGTACTCACAGCTGTCACTCAAAAAAGAAAAGTAGGGGTGCAAAAGTACATTATCTAAGCCTTTTTGTTATTTTCTAGTGCAACTGAATGATAAAGTCCTAGATTCAAATGGGCCTATGCATGTGTACAAATAAAATACTTTTTCCTGTATAACATCTACACCAATCATAAACTCACATCTCTTTTGCATTGAGCCGTCACATTGTTAACTTGTTATTTGTTAATTAATATACTGTTAGTATGTAGCAGAGTGTAGAGAACAAAGCCAGAAGTCACCCACACATTCCTTTGTGGATAACTGAACCTTGTCGCTGTATAGATATTCACTATACTTCATCAAAAAGCTGTTGAAATGCCGCTGTTATGTAATGTATCCGGCGACACAGTCCACTGTGTCCAGCCTGAGGCTAAGGCTGAACTTGGCACTTTGCAGGTCCTTCATTACAACAGTGAAAAGAGCACAGCTTCATTTCAACAGCAGTATGTTATTAGTCCTGTTTGTTTGTGCAGTGGGTCTTTTTGTTTGAGCATACCGTACATATTGCATTTGTGAGAGGAAATATCACAGCCTGTCTTCTATGTTAAACAGCAATTTTCAGTCGTGTAAATGTGATTTCCCTTTGTTAAATTCTAATTCACTTGGTTTTGAGATATTGCTCCAAGACAAAGTTCTGCCTTGAATACATCATTAAAAAATATCACTGATTTAAATTTACAAAAGACAAGCACAGACTAATACATAACACTTAAAATATATAAATGAAAGATAAGTATTACAATTTTATGTGTACAAACTCAGTGACAGGGGGTAGGCAATGCAGATAAAACACATAATAATATACATTGTGTAAGGGATGTGCAATTAAGAACATTTTAATTGAATCAAGACCCAGTAGTTTCAAATATTCAATAATCAGCTTGAGACATTTTAATTGAAAGATCTCTAACCAGAACCCTGTCAGGAAAAGCATGTGGTTTGGAGCTAACTGGACGAACAAACTGCACTATATTTTTGTGCTAAATAACATGAATTAAAAGTGTGTATTATCTCATGTTCATAAACTTAAAATGAGAATTTCTTGCTATATCACTATTTTTTCCCTCTTCAAATTCCCTATAGTAACACGTAAGGCAATATTTACATAACATGAATGCTATGATCTTATATTCCCTAGTACAAATGAAATCAAACAAGCTTGAAGTTCATTCACATATTGCATTTCTGAGGAGGGCTTCTCTCGTATTGATGTTCTATCAAAGTGTCTTCAAAAGTGCTTTCAGCATGTCCTCTGAATGGGCCCGAAAACAGCTCTTATCTATGGACTTTTACTTATTAAACTAATCCACTTTGAAATGCACCGTCTCTTGGTTTGACAGTAAACAGAAAGGCACTAGGCAAAAAATCCGACAGGCAGTAAAAAGACCTCTCCAATATCCAAGGTGAGATGGCTGCTGATAGAGCTCTTAAGTGGCTGTAGCATTTGTGGATAAATTGCTTGGGTTATGCAGTGATTGAAAAATACCAGTGATGATGTGCAGACAAGTACAGATGCACAAACCACTCGCCCGTGTACAAACATTTAGCCACTTGAAGGCCATATGCATAAATCCACAATATATCAAGCCTGGAGACGTGCTGTGGAGCTGCCCCACTCATCTTTAATTAGTACAGGCTCAGGGGTGATAACATGCTGGTTAAAAGGATGGGCCACTGCAATAATATGAGGCTTATTTAAGAAGTACAAGGCAGTGAGGGCAAGGATTATAACAGTGATTTGAAAAAAGGAATTTGCAACTGAGGGTGGAAAAGTAAAATCAAATTCTCAAACTAAGATGACCACTTGGTGAGGATTT
Organism: Boleophthalmus pectinirostris; assembly: GCF_026225935.1. Lineage (NCBI taxonomy): Eukaryota > Metazoa > Chordata > Actinopteri > Gobiiformes > Gobiidae > Boleophthalmus > Boleophthalmus pectinirostris. The sequence goes on along the minus strand of NW_026571175.1, from coordinate 17,125,751 downwards.
TGAACACAGCGTGATACAAACTTCAGTAAGAGCCAATATATTTTAATTAAAATATTTATAGTGCAAGAATAACTAGAGGCTTTACCCACAAAACTAGCATCTTCTAAGATTCACTCTGAAGTTTGCGTCTATAACAACGTTTGCTAATGCTAACTTATTTACATTTCTAAAGGTGCATTATGTAACTTTTTGGTTGGGGGTCATTGCTCTGCTTCGAATGTTCCACGATTCACAATCAGCCCTACCTTAACTCTATTAAATTACAGGTAGTTTTATTGAGCAAGAATACATAGAAAAACATTGCTCACAGGCAATGACTGTGATTAAGGTTGGGTCTCCATAGATCTGATCAGTAACTTGGCCTGGTTTGGTCTCTATGATAATAGAAAGGTTTAAAACCACACTGTGAAACATTTCTGGCAAAGAAATAACAGCTTCATGGAGAAATGGTAGACCCTGCATGAGAAAAGTTACACAATGCACCTTTAAGAAACATAATTTTTAGCTCTAAGCACAAATACTTGTATATTCATAATTACTAACTTTTTCAGTGGAGCAATATTTCTCAATTCTGAGAGATTTGCTATGGCTAATATTCTGTCATATTTTTTCCAGCTGTTATATGTTAGATGATATGATAATATTATCATATTTTTTTACAATTTAAATCTCACTAAATAAGATACATCAAACTTGTCTTGTAGAAAGCTATTCCTTCATACGACATTACATAAGTGTTCCAGAAGGAGGGAGTTGGAGAGAAGGGAGGGTGCAGACAGGGACTATGCAGAGGAGCACAGACCATAATGCAGACCCAGATGTGCAACGCGACGACAGCTTCTGCAGAGGAACCCATATGATCCATCACCATCCGTACGTATGCTTGTATTGTGTGGAAAGTACTGCTACGACTGTGAATGAGTGCATTGGAGACATTGGAGGCATCCGGGTGCAGGGGGGCTGTGCTTGTCAGGGCTCCGTGTGGTGATGTGATAGGTGCAGCTGCAGCCGGCATGTCCCCTGCATCTCAATGAGCTGTACCTCGTGTGGGTCCTGTCCCGCCTCGCTCTCTCTGCCCCTCTCCACTGTCTGGCTCGCTAATGCATTGTACTTTGGGCTCATCTGACATTCTCTCTGTGTCGAGGACTGCTCTTAAGTGCCGTCTGCATTCTAAAAACCGTGCGCCCTAACTGCGATTAACAGATTCACTATTTTTACAGGCGCAGTATGGAACTTTTCTGGTGGTGGTATGCCAGCTGCTTGTCTTTGGATTGAAATGCCATTGCTTTGTCTGGAGTGTTGCACAGAACTATGTTTAACTTATCTAATTCATAGTTATTAAATTACAGGTGTTAGGTGTTTTTACTGCTAAAGAAACACCTGCATGCATTCTTATGAACAGCAGGGTCCCCTCTGACATGTAACATGGTTTATAGGTGTCAGCTACAAGACTTCATATAGACAGATCAATTTAATGCCATATTGTGAAACATTCTAGGGACCTCAATAGAGACACCAGGTGGCAGAGTGCATAGTGTCTGTTTAAAAACACCACAAACTCATTTATTAAGAATCCATGGAGTGGCTGTAGTGTAGTGGATTAAGCATTTGTTTATGAACCACTGGGTTGCCAGTTTGCACCCTGCCTATACACATATAGTGATTTTTGGAAGAATATATCCAATGCAAAGCGCTAAAACATTTGTGCACCCTATTCCTTGCCCAGAGTAAAAGCACATCACACATTTATAAGGTGGTGTGGAAAACCGGGGACCTTTGGGAACAGAATATCATAGGAAGCAGAAGTCAGCCCCAGGAGAGCAAAGTATTCACACAAATAAGAAATGCAACCCAAATGCAATGTGGTGGCTGCTCTTTTCTACAGGCAGCAGCAGCGGGCTCCTGGGAGAAGGAAAGGCACACATTAAATTCTATCTTATGAGATATAAATGACCCTTTGCCCTAGTGCAGACTGCTTCGCAAAATGCTTTTAAAGCCCTTTCAAATTGTGTTCAAATTTATATATTACTCTTCATAAAATGGTACCGGGATGTTAGAAGTACGATTTTTGCTATGACCCAAGAACATTTGACTGTAAAAAATAATTCTGAATCCTTTCCAATATACGCACCTTCCACTGCTTCTTTTTACAACTTTAAATACAAATTTGTTGAAAATAGATATATTGGACTAAACTTCAATGTCTGTATAACATTTGATAACAGTTTAACCCTCCAAAATTACTTATACTAGTTTCACTCACCATCACATGAAGGTGGTGGCCCCTCAAACTCCAAGTGAGTTCCTAGTCGGCAGGTCATTATACTATTTCCACTTAACTGGTAACCTGGGAAACATCTATATCGCACAATATCACCTATAAATAAATGAAAGGAGAGAAAATAGATTTATTTACTGCACAAAACAACAACTACTCTTCACTGTGGCATAGAGGTTATCATTCTCAATTGTAGAAGTGTCCAAAATAAAATCGATTCCACGTACCAATTTTGAACTCTTTGCTCGCCATGAGAATTTCTGCATTTGGAATGATGGGAGGAGGAAGGCAGAACTGCAGTCTATATGCTATAAAGAAAAACATCAAAACGCATCAGGTGAGCCAGGTCGGTTTAATAGCTACGCAGTAGAAGGCACAAACAAGCAACATCATTTACATACCTTGATAGCTAATACGGAATAGGCCGCCTTTTTCGGTGTTGCTGCGAAATCGTATTAAGACCTGATTGGATGTGCTGCTGGGTGGTTCATTGGGTTCACCATCAGTGAAAATACCCAGTTTCCTGGCTGTTTCCTGTGGACCGTCCCTAAAGAAAAACACCAAAAAACACACAAGTTATATTTTGTTCATCATCAACTTCTAAATGACCCCATTAACTTTATGTCCCAATACATAGGCAGCTGCTGATCCATGTAGACCTACCAAGCTAAATACTTATATATAAAAAGGATATGTTCTCACTGCTCTAAGTTTGTTGACTGGTATGACTGCCAAAGTTTTAGCAAGGTAACTATTATAAAAAAAAAAAAAGAAAAAAAAAAAAGGGTGCCGGTGTTGATATGATCCCCTTGATTTGCATCCCCGCACTACTGCACATGAACTGAAGAAAACTCTCAATTAAGTGTTGTTTCTTATGCACAAATTACAAATTACATTCTAATTTTATGACAAAATGATTCATATTTCTGCACTGACACTGTCACATTTTAATTTGAACTATTAATTTGTCTATATCTTAACATTGATATCTAGTCAAAATGTTTGTTAGCCTAATTAAAAAAGCAAACTATTAATTTAACAAAATTATTATCAGATCAACAGTATGATAGCTTTCTTTCTTTCTGTTCTACACGTTTTTAGGATTTATAATGTAAACTAAAATAGGCCTATGTTTAATAATCATAAGTCAGGAGCTAAAATGTTCTTTAGTTGTCCTTTTGTAAAACTAACAAGAAATAGCGCTCCTTGAGAAGGGATGAGGCTTACCCATAGAAATAGGCAAGGAGGAGTAAAACTCGATGGGGGAGCATAGTTTGACAGAACACTGTATTAATGTGGTGTGTGAGTGACTGGTGGTGGGTGGAGGCAAAATGGCCTAAATTGGCAGCCTTGCTTCTGTCAATTTACCCCAGGGCAGCTGTACCCACAGAGGGATCTTTCCACAGAGTGTGGAGTGAATGAATAATGACAACAGTGTAGCGCTTTGAGAAGCTTGTCAAACTAGTAAAGCATAATACAAGGCCATCATCATCATCATGGTCCATTGAACAAATCCACTGTATGATAATGTGAAATTGGGGGGGGGAGAGAAAAATACGCTAAGAAGGATACTGCAGGTGTTCAATGGATAAGTTAGTGTTAAATAATAACAGTCGATAAACTTTTAAAAAGGATTATTTTGTTGTTGGGGATTACAAAATTGCTTCATGTAAAATATTAAAGAATAAGGTGGTGTAAGCATAAAAAAAAACCAAATCTAGGTTAACGTTCTCCTTGCTTAGTGTCGTCCAAAGGGAGCAGACCTTCTGGAAGCTGCGGCCTCCGTTTTGGCAGTTCCCCGGTGTGGGCATGGCCGATTAAGCCAGCTCCCAGGATTGTGGCACAACTATTCAGCTTAAAAACCATCTGTCTTTGGCTGTCAGACTGGGCATAGGAGATTACAAGAAGCTCTGGAAACGGCTGGCTGGGGAGTGCTGCCTGACAGCTCTCTGGCCAAGCCACCATTACGGGGCCTATTTCCTTGGCTGGCTAGTTCAGTGGTGAGATGCAGAGCGAACTGGGAGACATGATTGGAGGACAACAAACATCTAGAACGTGTAAGATGTTTAAAAATTAAGATCATTAAGTTGCAAGTGAATCTTGGAACTATGCCTTTTGCTTACCTTTCTCCAGTGAAGGAAGAAGTACTTGATTTTGTTACTTAAGTAAAAGTAAAAAAAAAAAAGTGAACATATCACATGAAAAAATCTACAAAGCAAAAGTATTTAAGTACTTAAAAATGTACTTAAAGAGTATAAAGTAAAAATATTTCACACAGATTTTGTAATGATTTTGCTAAGATTTACGCTGATTTTTGTTCAGTAGAAACAATTGTGATCGTTTTTTTGTTTGTTCAAACTATGAACAAAAAAAGGTCAGCAGGTCTCAAACAATAAAAAACATTTTTACTCAGTCCAGTACAAAAGTGTTGTGGAGTAGAAAGTACAAATACATGCTCTCAGATAGTCTGTAATCAATATGTACATACTGATTGAAGATATTCATATGCAACATTCCTTAAATTATTCTTCCATCTTTTCAGGACTGCACAAAAAAATACTGACAACAATGTGTATTTTATAACAAATCCTGAATGGAAATAACAAGGAACAAAAGACATCAAACGACTCAAAGTGGACTTTCATGTTAGTATCAGGTTGCCAAATTGGCGGACAGTCACGTATCCGGTCTCACTGCAAACTGGGACCTTTAAAGCTGGTCTCAGGAAGGGGAGATCAACTGGGACTGGCAAAAGTCATGCATGCGAAATACTGGCTTTGGTCGCACATATGGCGGATTTCAGTATGCATTATGAAGGTGATGAAAAGAGGCTTTGCGCACTTGAAATGGCACAGGGACAAAAAGAAGACCTTCAGCAGTAAACAAAAATCCACAATACACAAATATTACATATAAACAGAGCACATGTTTAACTCAGACAAATCCACTCATTGCTTTTGGATCATTGTGGCTTGTGTTGCTTAGTCAGTAGCCATGTCTATTGGTGGTATGAGGGCAAAGAGTGAGGCAAGTTCAAGACTTAAAAATGAATTCAGTTAAAACAATACATTGTCTGTCTGTATATAGAAAATAATCTCATATAAGTAAGTTATCCATGCTATAGATAAAAAAAACACTGATATTGTTAAATGGTCATGGTTACATTTTTAAATAGCACTTTACATCTAGGCCCCACTCACCCATTTACACACACATCCACACACCAGTGTACACAGACACAAGGGGCAAGGTGGGGTAAGTGCCTTGCCCAAGGACACAAAGACGGCATGATGTTAATGTCGAGAGAGGGATTCAAAGCGCTAACCTTCAGCTCAGTGAACAAACACTCTACCAACTGATCTACTGTAGCCCCATATATTGATTATCCTTTCTTATTTGGCCTGAGCCAGTATCAGAGTAACTAGCAAGGGCTATTGTTTTTCACCCATTTCTTCTTCTCTAGTATTATTTTTCCTTGCAAACGATTGAGATTTTGATCGTCTAAAAGTCCTCAAACCGGGTATGGGATTGACCAGTCTGGCGATAAAACGGCCATCGCGACAATGCCCAAAGTGACCCCACTCAACAGTGTCGCCTAGAAAAGGCCTCCCATGGTAGTGGGGACAAGCAAAGTTTGACATAGGCAAATGAAATTCAGAACAGTGATAGCGAAGAATAAGACAAGCCAAAAGTTGAATTGGCGCATACCCCTATGAAGAAAGTTGGCCATATTGGATCAAAAATTTGCCACAGAGTGTTTGTAAAAAGCTACTAGTCCCTGGTATTTGGTCCAAATGAGCTCACATTTGGTTCATCACATCCACAGAGAAATTTCAACATTATCGGATTGTACCAAATTTGGGGATTACATTCTCCGCATGATTACAAGCAGAAAAATATATATTACGGACATGGAGCATTTTCATGGTTGACCAGTAGGGGTGCAAAGATTCCAAAAAGCCACACTGGCACACTGTGTAATTGTTCTGATGGAGGATCTGTCGGCCTGGACAGTTATTGGGAAGGTCATGTGGGAGTTTTCCCTAAATCCATAACACTATGTATGTTATTGTCCATGTAATGGAAAGATCAATGAAAAGCATGATGTGGTAAAAAATATGCTAAATGTACAACGTAGTATGAATCAATCACACAAGAAAACAGAAATCAATAGTGTGAACAAATGTGCAAGTACATTTTGCCACAACATGATGTAACTGATGGCAAAGGTTGACTAGTTGTGCAATGAATCGAATTTTGAATTGAGATCAAGATTCAGGCATTTCTAATTGTCATTGATCAGGTTGGGTCTTCTTAATGAAAAGGCCTACAGCCAGTCCTCTGTCAGTAAAAGCATGTGGTTTGGAGCAGAGTCTAGACTTTGGAAGAGTAAATTAGACATTATTTTGGCAATGATTAAAGCATTTTGTTTATGTTCAGGGAATTAATGTTGAAAGCCATTTTCGCTCAAGATAAAAAGACAAACATTTAATAAAAAATCAGGATCAACCAATATTGTCATATAACCCAGCCTTAGTAGAATGACACAAGGTCATGCACATAAAAGATTAGTAAAAAGTGGAATGACAGGAAGTCGTCAGCAAAGAATATAGATTTCGACTGGAATAAATTGATAACTGGGATATATTGTTTTATATGATATGATTGAGCTGCTTACCAGACTGTGATGAAATCATGGGGTCCATGGACCTGGAGAAGTGTGAAGTTCACTTTGATGCCGAAGCCTGGGGCCACTGTGATGAGCCAGGAGCAGTCAGCCGAGTTGGGGTACTCCTCTGGGTAATTGGGGGAGAAGATAGTCCCATTGTCTGAGGTGATGTTCCCGCCACAAGGCACTGAGGAAGCAAGCAATGCAAGTGAATGCTGTAATCTGTTAAAGAATTATTACTAGCAAATTAGATAAAAATATTTAAAAATCCCTTTCTCCCATTCCTTGTATCTCTCAACCACTCATCCTTGCTCAGTGTCTGGTATCCAAGCACTTGTCTGCACTAAAGATTAGCCTGTAAAGCCTGTTAGCAAGTAGGGACTTGGAGGGAGTGTTTTCCTAAGATAAGACTCCAACCCATTCCTTTTGGGGGGTGAAAATACAGTTGGAGAAGATGATGTAAGGGGTTGTGACTTGGCCAGAGCTCTAAACTGTACACGGCATGTAGGAAACACACACAAAATGTCTTAATGTTAAAAATAGATTGAAGAGAGTACACATTTCTAAATTCTGGGTCACAGGGGTATATCCGACTGCTGTGTAATATTGGGGGGCTTAAAAGATTCAAACCAACTCAACATTTAGTGAGACTAACATTGGAGTTGGTGCCCAGAGAGATGCCTCATAGTCTCTGTGGTGGAGCATGGAGAATCAGCAAGGCGTGATAATCACCAAAGTGCAGCCGTTTCAAGTAAAACCCCGATCGGGAGTTGAGCTTAGCGGCACACCCTTGGATACCGTGCTATGGAATCATTCCCCAAGCAAAAGACGTGCCTGTTTTATTTCCGTTCTTTTCTTAGGTTAGCGGTGAGCCTGTGCTGCCTGCTTTAGCCCTGCACTTGAGCTGCTTCCTCTAATGCTGCCTTACCTGTTAAATGAGCTATTGATCAAAGCGATTGATTAAACCCAGGACACTCTATGGAGTTGCACCTCTGGCTGCTGCCATTGACAAACATGTCAGCACAAGTGTATATGTGTGTGTGTTTGCTTAGCAGGCCTGGCCGGAACAAAACACATGTCGCTGATTATTTATTTACATAGAGGTCACCGGTGGCTTGTATTTTTTATTTTTTTTATTAATTGCAGTGGAAACTATAATATACTGCGCAATCTAGCTGGCATCAAATGTTCTTATAATAAATCATTCCCTCTCTAATTATTATTATTATTATTTTATTATTATTATTTTTGAATGATTATTATTATCATTGTACTGGATCAATCCATGGTGTTTAGAATGATGAAAAATTAGGACCATTGTCATGGCAATTAACAATTAAAAAACAAAAGAAAGAAATCATGTCTTTTGAATGGGGAAAAGTCCTCAAAATGTGGTCTATAACAGGCAGCCATAACCCATGATAAGTAGCACTTCATGAAAATAACATTAATTCCAGTCAAAAAATAAATAAAAATATAAATAAATAGAAGAAAATACTATGATTATTCTCAGTAGTATAAGAGACTTTGGAAACAGACCAACCAATCAATTACAAATGTGTATTGTGACAGCAAGTAGTATAATGCATTAGAGTAAAGAAAACACATGCTATTCCTGTCACCAAAAGCTGTGGGTGCAGCTTTGATTAAGTCACTTGTGGGTCTGTACAAAGAAAATAATCTCCGGTGAATGATGAGTTATAAAAGCTACAGTCTAAAGGAGCTTTCTCTACTTCCACCATGCCATTACTGGCTATAAAGGGTATTGCAGATTAAAAATAGCTTCTTTGTCGAATCCAGTTTATCTCGGTTTTATGTTTACAATCCCAATGTCAAGGCTATGCCCTCCCTGTGTAAATCTGCCCGTCCTATTAAACAACCATTTAACAATATGGGTCAAGGAGAAAAATGATGAATCTGTATTCAATTTAGCATCTCTTGTATTGGTTCTGAGATAATGTTTTTTTTGTTCTATTAATGACTTGCTGTGTCCACAAATATTTTCAAGTATGTTTTACCTTCACATCGAGGGAAAGGGTGGTCCCAGTTTCGAGTGGTGCCATGTTCGCAGGTGAGGATGGAGTGTCCCATCAGTTGATATCCAGGCAAGCACTCAAAGGAGATGGACTGGCCCACATTGTAGCCAGCTCCAACCACAGCACCATAGCGGAAAGGCTCAGGGTCTGGGCATTCTTGAAGCTCGTAAGCTAAACGAATAAGTAAATAAAATAAAATAAGATAAAGACAAAGATAGTTTCATCACCACATAAGTCATACATTCTGTCCACTTCAAAATCATTTTGTGAAATAATTCTATGCAAATATCAAAGCGTGGGAGGAGTGGGCCCAGTGCTGCTAAATAGTCAGATTGTGGAATCCAATTTTATCCATTACCATTTAGCAGTGACCCAGTTGTTACATAACCAGCTTTTTAGTATTATTCTACCAAGACCTAAATTACCATGGCACCATTAAAACTATATTATGATTTCAAATAGGTTTGACATTTAAATCATGTTCAAACTCTGTGCAAGTCATTTACATTAGTAGATAGATCATTGATGAATTTCTAGGATAAAAATGAAGTGCACATTTAATATTGTTGTACCTAAATGGTTCAATAATTGGTTTATGATTTGGAATAAATTAACTAGTTTGATGTTGCTGTTTGACATATTTATAAAAAATGGTAAATGGTCACATTTTTATATACACTACTGGTCAAAAATTTTAGAAAACCCACATTTTTAAAGTTATTTATTGCAATTCATGTCATGCAAGTCCAATGAACAGCTTGAAATGGTACAAAGGTAAGAACTTAACAGCCAGAGGTTAAAAAAAGATAAAAGACAAAACACAAGTCCAAGCTCTGCCAAAACTACCTCAGGAAAAAAGAACAAGATGGTGAGCTTGGTGAACATGGAGTGGCCAGCACAGTCTCCAGACTTAAACCCCACTGAGCTGGTTTGGGATAAACTGGACAGAAGAGCGAAAGCCAAGCAACCTACAAGTGCCACACATTTATGGGAACTTATGGGAGAAGAACTTTCTGAAGAATATTTGATTTCTATTGTAAAAAGAATGCTACGAGTGTGTTCAGCTGTTATATCTGCCAAAAGTGGCTACTTTCATGAATCAAAAGTTTAGAAAATGTTTTGGTCAAAAGTAAAGAGTAAACAGTAAAAAAACTGGAAAAAGTGTGGTGTTCTAAAACTTTTGACTGGTAGTGTAGCACTTTTACACCTTCAAGGCACTCAACGCACTTTACATCAAGGGACCACTCACCCATTCACACACACACACTCATACACCAGTGTACACAAACAATGGGGCTGAGGTGGGTTAAGTGTCTTGCCCAAGGACACAACAACATCATTCATCTGTAGGAGCTGGAACCGCATCGCCGACCTGTGGGGGTCAGTGGATCTGCTGCTCTACCAATGATGTTTATGTCAAAAGGAGGCTTCAAACCGCCGATCTTCAAATTCAGAGGACGAGCACTCTATCAACTGAGCTATTGTCTCCCCCTTCTAACAATCTAGAATTACATCCATGCATTTAACATATCTTTACAATATTAAGGTATCTAAATCTGCTTATTGCTATGTTCCAAACCGCAATTTAGAAAACAAGTCTCCAGCCAGTGTGCAAATGCAGTGCACATAACCCACTTATTATGTAAATGGAGTGAAGCACACTTAGGCATCATAGTTGTTGAATTGGAAAATAAACTCGCCTGTTGGATTTATATAGAGGAATAATTTATTTGACACTACTTCATACAAAAGCACTGAAGCCTTTTACTGGCACAGAAGTGAAGAAATAAGTTAAGTGATCTGCGGTTTTACATGGGGAATTTATAGGTGCGTGGGATTTACTGGCTTCCCGTGCTGATTAGTCTGACACATTTCATTTAACATTATAGTAATTTTATGGCTTTACAAGAATTCATCCCACTAAGTCAATTCCAGGCTGTTCGGTTACCTACCTTGGTATTCAAATCGAAACCCAGGCTTGTTCTGGGAATGGTCACTATGGAAATACACCGTGGTCTCGTGTGAAGTTGTGAGGAGAGAGGAGGGGACATCTGACCCACTGTATCGACCAATCACAGCGCTCGTATCCAGTGGTCCATTACGAATCTCCAGGAAATCATGGTTGGCCTCAGTTGAGAAGTTTAGGAATTGGATGTGTGCACCTAAAACAATGAAAAAATGCTTTTGACTGTAAATGAAACCTATTCTTAGTTTTTTGTTGTTGTTTTTTTTTATATATAATGCATACCAAAACCAACAGGCAGGTAGATCCTCCATGTGCAGTCACTATTGCTGGGGTAGTTGCCAGGGAAACCGGGACTGAGAATCATCCCCTCCATCTCCTCACGTATTCCACCACACTGAGCTTTTAGAGGATTTACAAGCATTTTATTAGCAAATCAGAACCCCACTAACTCAAAAATTCATGAAAAGATAGTAAAAATAGGCAAGACTATTTAAAGTTACTCAAGCATTTACAAAATATTAAAAAAGTGTAAGATAGTGGTGTAGGAACAATAGTTTATCTCTTACTTTTAGCTGCCAAAACTATTAATAATAACAAGGAAAAATGTGTTTTTCTCAATGTGCAATGTGTGTGTTTTTTTTTCCACTTAAGAACTTTTGTATAGCTACGCCTTGCTTGTTGTTATGCTCTCCACAAACAGAAAAGAACAGATTTCTTTTCAAATGTTTTTTCTAAACTTCACACTGTTCTTATTGTTTACTGTCTGCCCCAGAATGCCTCTCAGCGCTTAATTACAGTGAGCTGTACAGACTTTCCTACATTATCCAGGTGGGGTAGGGCAATTTACAGAGTTCAGTGTAGCATTTGCATGTAGTTTAAACTGCTGTAATTGGAGCAATATTTCACATTTCTCTTTGTGCATGTAAATGTACTGAACAACTCGGCATGAGGAAATGGCCAAAAAAAGAATAAGATAAGTGTTTTACCTATGCAAAGAGGAGGGGGGTAGTTCCATCGACGAACAGTCCCAGGCATACAGGTGATATGTGAATTACCCTGCAAAACAGAAAGCAGTGCAAATGAGGCACTGCATCAGTTGTTGTGCTCAGCCTTTGCTCTAAGCCTGCTGTCTGTCTCCACATGACTCCATGTGTCAGCCAAATGACTCAATCCATCTGAGGTGACAGAGGACAATAGAAAACCACAAGCATATAAAGGTAATTAAACAGCGGAGGAATGAAAAATAGCAAATGTTTTCACTACAACAGATCTTTTCTGTTGTGGGAGTGCTACATACATACAAAATGTATTTGTACCATGTGTCAATGTTGCCATTCCAACACTTATTTTTCTTGGTTTATATTGATGTTGGCTTGTTTAAAATGTATACTACTTTAAAGGTGCAGTACACTGTTAGCCACTGCCATCTTGACTTGTGGCACCACCAGCACAAGTTCTGTGGAGTGGCACTCATGTAAATGTACTTCCACAATAAAAACACTTGATTAAATAAGAAAAATACAATGAGATTGTTGGATATTCCAGGCAGACGAGCAGGTGGAACACCCAGTGCCAGAGAAGGTGCACTGCACCTTTAAGCAACATAGTTTAAATATGAGTGGGAAGATACTGCTACAATCTGTAAGAACATCTACCATTCAAAAGTACACTATTATTAGTCTACAACTCTAGTCAGAAGAGGTCAGCAAGAGGACAAGTGATTCTAGCATGTATTTTAGCCTTGAGAAATATAGGGGCATAAAAACTGATAGAGCATTTACCGGCCAACTTTAAAAACACAGTCTTCTCTCTAGTTTTGTACCAGAGACTAATATCACTGCTCTTCTTTTGCTGGATTGAATAAACTTCTTATAAAGCCCAAAATGCTGTGTACTGGGAGATCTTACCTGAAGAGTGTATCCGGGCTCACACTGAAAAGACACCACATTATTCATCTGAAGGCGCTCGCCGACCTTGATGCCGTTCATAGGAATCACCGGCTCTGGACAGTTGGTCAGAGAGACAGCTGTGGGAATGATAAATTGGCAAATATTCAGGGATGGGGAAGTTTACTACTAATTCAATACAAAATTTAAAAAAAACGATTTGTTGAAAATATTTCTGAAACCTTGTAGAAAAGAATGATTTTGTAGATAACTGTCCTCGGATCAGACACTCACTTTTGTATTCCAGTCTGAATCCAGCAGCAGAGACACTGATGTCAGAGAAGAAGTGGAGGTAGAGCTGATTGGAGGTGCTGTTGAGGAGAGCTGGAACTGTGGTGCCTGGAAGAGAAAGGAGAAGGAGCTTGTATGTAACCTAATGCATCATTTTAAGAATTATTCAGTTATTACCTCCGCCAAGGAGGTTATGTTTTTGCCGGCGTTTGTCTGTTTGTTTGTCTGTTAGCAATATAACTCAAAAAGTTATGGACCGATTTTGATGAAAAGGAAGAACTGATTTCATTTTGGGGGTGATTCGGAAGAAATCCTGGATTCTGGATCACTTTGAAATTTTAGTTAACATTGTGGTAAATGGGGCCAAAAATTTTGTTTCTCAATATCTCGGTTAATTATTGACCAAACCCCATGAAATTTGACTCAGGGATGGACAATGGGATCCTCTTTCATATTCCAAAGGCTGATCCGGATCTGATCCAGAAGACTGATTTTATCGCAATTTATATAAAAAATTAGTGATGAGTGCTTTTCTAGTTCCAATTGTTGTTAATAAGAAATGACTAGTTAGAATAGCCTATCCTCATTCACTCAGACATAACATCCATGGGTATGGAGAAACATTTGGAGTAAACTTTTCCCTATCCATGGGTTTCAGAATGATAAAAAATATGAACAGTGCCACAGCGATTAACAATTTTAAACAAATATGTTATATCCATTTAAAACAGCCACCAAGCTGTCACAGATAACAGGAAGCTGAAACTCACAAATACATAACATTTACCAGTACTATGAATTCAAAATAAGTTGAATTTGCATCTATTTTGAAAAAGTATTACCAATAAATAGTATTACCAATACTACTTTCCAAACACAAGTAGTAACACAGGATGAACTTTTGCACGTTTTGGAAAACAGATTTGTATCCTAGTAATTAATAATAATATTTAACTTTTACAAAATTCCAATCATGTTGATCACTTGTTCTTTACAGAGGAGCTGGCCTAGTTTTCTAACTTAGTTTGAGGATATCACTATTACCACTCCCTATGATCATATGATAATGAAAATGAGAAAGTCGCCTATCTAAAAGCAAGAAAAAAACGCTTATACTGAATCCCACTAAAATACTTGATTATATGCATCAGTATGTTTATTAGCCATATTTTCCAAAAGTGAATGCCTTTGTGCGCAGTATTCTCAAGAGTAAGTGCCCTACTTTAAGAGAAATGGAAATGAATTCAAATGCAAATCACATGTGTATAAATTTAAATGTGTCTTAATATACATATTCTAATTCCATCTTTATTTCATGCCAACTGTGCTGGCCTATAATTTATATGCAACCTTCACACCAGATTTTAAAGTTTTATAAAATGTTAAGTAAGTTAACTATAGACTATAGAGAACTATAGAGAAAAGGCTAAAACTTTAGAATAACTACACCTATTTAGTCTGTATGTAAAAAGACTTAAAGTTTAATGATCTGTAAAGCGTCTTTGTGACAAATTTCTGTGAAAAGAGCTATAGAAATAAAAAACTTACTTACTTACTTAATTCATAATGAACAAATAGTTTATTAATTGAAATGATACAGGCGAAATAACTAAATAATACATATAATAATATCCTAACTCCTAACTGTAATCCTTTAATTAAGTAATACTAAGAATAAAGTCTGTCCTTACTGTCCTCGTGTTATAATAAGGCTAATTAAAGTGTCATTATTATATTAAGTGTAACTAAGAAATGTACAAATATATTTCAAAATAAAATACCTGAAAAGCTGCCGAGCATGGTGTCTGTGTTGTCTCCTCCATCGAACACCTCAAGCGAGTCCCAGTTCTGCTCTGTGACGAAGCTGATTACTTGAATCTGAGATAGAGATGGAGAGAAGGGTACAGCGGAAAATGAATTTAACAACGTTTGGTCTGGGGAGTGATAGGCAGGCTCACATACATAACCCATGGTGCATAAAAGAAAGATGCTTCAAATTGGTTAAATAAGACATAAAGCTCTATAATATTGATTTGTTTTTCATGAAACTTTGAACCAAACTGCTCATTAGCTTTTGAGTGACATAACTGAATATACCTTTTAATAGTGATATCCTTTCTAAGAGCTTTATTCTCGTCATGCCTTTAAATATTAAGTCATCTCGGAAAGTACTTTTTATCTACTTTTTCTGCATGCTACTGTAACTGTCCTTCATTCTTGATCTTACATCCACTGTGCTGCTCAGCTCTGCCTCTGATGGTTATAGATCGGATACAAGCCAATTAAAGGGGCGGTCGGGGCTGTGGCGCTTCCCGGGGAGACGCGGCAGATCACAGATTGATCTTTCATTAGAGTTTCCAGAGCAAATGTGCCAGCGAGGCACCTCACTCCTTTAAGTTCTCTTCTGGATCGTGACACTCCAATTTAATGTGCGTCTGCTAGGTGGTAAAACGGCAACAACAGTTAGGAGAGGGCAAACACGGTGTGGGTTGAGACTGAGCCAAGAAGGTGAAGCACTTTGGAAGTATACAAGCTGGAATGAGGGGCTGCAAGTTTAGATTTAAGTATAGTGTTATGGGGGAAGCAGGGAATGGTGGTAGCCTCAACAGTAATTTATTTGTAGTAGAAGTAATAAGAGATAAATAGTGATATATAAATAAGTATAAAGCAAAAATTTCCAACTACATTCACTACATAAAGCTTGCAAATATTGTACCATTTACCAGTTAGCAGTAACAATAGTAATAGTCTTAATTAACAAAGTGCTATATAAACATGTCTTTAGAAGTTTTCTTTACAGCTGTTTAGAATAAAGACCAACAATCTATGTGCATTTGACCTTCAAGGACAGTCTGCCAGGGTGGTGGAGCTAATAGCTGAGGGAGTGCTCTAAGGTCATTACAAAGTCTGAGGCATAAGCCTAAAAACTTTTTATCAGTCTGCCCCAGAGGCTCTGCCAACAGATTCCTGGTGGAGTTCAATCACAAACGCATCCAAGAGTGACAATATGTAAACCGCATGCCAATAATCAGATAAAAAGATGCAAAATGATGAAAAATTCAATTACAATGCTTTATACTTTATTTATTATTTAAATTTTGATGTATTTATAATCATAGCAAACATGGACCTACTGGAGGCTAGGCTAGAACAGTTGAGTCATTGTTAAGTGATACTGGATTTATACCAGTTACTAATCATGGTAACAAGAGGTTAGTCAATAAATAGATTTATTTTGAGGAGGATCTTGATAATTGTTTTGATCTATGCTGCAATGTTTCCAAGATGCTATTATTTCCCTAGGCCCATTATAGACACTTCAGTGTTATACCATACATTATAAGACAATCCAAGCATAAAAAGACAATGACATAATGAGCACATTAGTACAGTTAATGAAGTGGCATTTATTATTTGTATAATTATACCTGAATTCCTGACCCCTCTGGAACAGTGATTTTCCAAACACAGTTGAGGCTGTTGAGATAGGGCTCTGGAAAGCCAGGAGATAAGATGGTTCCAGTTCGAGACGTCAGGTTGCCGCCACAAGGAACTGTGGAGAATTAGTTGTGTCACACGCAGTATGCCACAGACACCATCAAGCTCCGCCCACTATTCAGGAAGTCACAGTCATTCATTAGCCTGCTCAATGCTCTATTGGCTCCATCTGGTATCAGGGATGCTCATTTTTTGCAAGTAGTCACAACACATCCAACCTAACCAATTGAAGCAGCAGGTGTTATACTTGAAATAATGCAAACAAAATCCATCATGTTTTCATATGAGCGGCATGACCTGGATGAGCTGCCACACACTCTGTATGAAGACAGATAGTGGTTTGATAACACTCCACACGGCTCTGTGTGTTTCACATCTGCTGACAGTGTACACTAGAAGCAGCAGCTGTAAGTCTAAGTCAGTGTGTTCTTATGTGTATGTGGAAAAGCATATGTGTGTATTTGACCCTTTAGAGGTGCCACCTGTGTGCTGCATGGCTGACTACAGGCAGAGACTGTGGCTTGCAGCCCACGGATGTGTCAAACTAGGTGATTCTCAAGGAACGATGTAGGAGGAAGAGCAGGTCGAGAAGTAAATAAACTTTAGATGCAATGTTCTCGCATGTTTGTATATAAAATGCAACATAAGAAGGAAATACAATGAGTAAGTGTGCGAAAATTAAACTTTGACTTAAAGACGCATAAATCCAGCCTTCAGTACAAATAGTATTTTAATTGAGAGAACTATTAAGAAACTAAATCCAGAATCTGAATTATAATAAAACACATTTCCAATAAAAATAACATAATTTCAGTGTTATTAGGCAACTGTCTTACCTATACAGCTTGGTGTAGAACTGTTCCACTGGGCCAAAGCATTGGGGACAGTCAAACATTCAATGGCCCCAGATCCTTCTAGCACATAACCTGGGCTGCACTCAAAGCGAACGACTGCGCCAACAGCAAAGTTATTCCCCATTCGACGGCCATTACGGGGCTCAGGGACAGAACTGCACTGGGTGGCACTAGTCCGTGGTACGGCTGAAGAGAAACAGACAGAACAGATGACTTTATATAGGCACGGTAAAGGTTTTCTTTACTTAATGTGCACTGCTTTACGTACCCTGATAGACCAAGTGAAATCCTCTTGCACTTGATTGGCCTTTGGAGGTGAAGCGGATCAGGATCTGGTTAGATGTTGCTAATGGTAAAGATTCACCTAAAAGGAAATTACGGATTTTTAATAATCATCTAGATAATAACATAATTTTCTCTTCATACAGGTTAAAGAACTTGAATTGTTGTTGTTCATCTGTATTCCTTTAACTTCCTCCTGTCAATTTTTTTTTTCATCATTGCGGTTACATTTGGGTGAGTTAAATACTTCTTGCATTTGACCAACCATGCCCAATAATTTAACCCATACTTAAAGGCAAATTGTAATCATCAGCTCATGAGCTCTCCTTGCTTCTTTTTGAGTGTTAGAACCAATAATATAAAATTGTAATGCACTATATTGATCTATAATTAAACAGTATCAAGTGTATTTTTGAGAAAGTTAGTTTCTTTTTAGTTTGCTGAAGAGTGACTGTGTTAATCCACTGTATCTCATTATTTGTGTCTGCTTGCTGCCTCACTGCAGGGAGGGCACACACGCTTAACCCTGGAGACAACATCTGCTTCAGAGAGCCGCTCCTGCTCTCATCTGGGATCAACCTCATGTGTTTACCTACCGTATTTTAAAAGACATTTCAATAGAGGACCCCATCATTGTTCATATCTCACTATATGACCCCGGGGCATGCTGGGTAGTTTATGAAAGGCACCCTTGGCGCACAGTGTCAAGACAGAGTTTCATAAGTCACTGTGCGGGCAGCTATTCATCTTCGCAGTTCAACACATGTCAGCATGTAACTTATTAAGCCACTGGCCTCTGTCCAACTTCAAACCTGCTCTTAACATTCTCCACTGAGCCAGCACGTAAAAGTCAAGGACACATAAATCCTCAACAAAGGGTCAAGTGAGTGCCTTCAAAATCTAAATTAAGGGGAGTTAATGTTACATCTAATTATTCTTTTACTAGAAGATTCTGCTGATATAACTTAGCTGTTCTTCCAAAAGATGCTGAATGAAAAACAATCATAAATCAATTTTTTGCTTAGTGCTAGCATACTTACATTCAGTTGCTTTGATATCTGCAACAAATAATACCTTGATCAAGTACTATAACACAATTACTTTCTCTGGTAGGCTGGCAGCATATGTAATGGTTGCTAGGGAACGTGTGAGGTTTGTCAGAAATAGTGCATTGTGAATGTAATTGCAATTACAAAATAAAAGCAATGTTTCTATTTCTGCTAGAAATAGAAAAGCTAGAAACATTAAAGGTGCACTGTGCAACATTTCTGGTAGAGGGTCCACCACCTGTTTGTTTCCATGGAGATGTTAGTGCTTTTCTGTAATATTCATTGTGGCATTTAACTTTTTGTCATTTATTTTGTGTTGCTTCTATTGCTCAATAATACATTCAGGCAATCTTACCAGGTGTAGGCTAGCCAAAGTCTGACTTGTAACTGGACCTGTTCACGTCTGATTGTCTCAATGATAATTACATAACTACCATAGTAACAACAACTCCTCTGTGGAGACAAGCATGGTGTGGACCTCCAACCAGAATTGCACCTTTAAGCAAATTAATATAATGAATGAATATTAAATACTTTCAAACTCAGCAGTACCCCAACACATTTAGGCTACTGCCGTTTTCCATATTATTAGATTTTATTTCAGGGCACTTTCTTCAGATTGTGCTAACCTTAAAGGTTGTACAATCTGAAGAGTTACAGCTCAATGGTATGTGAGTAGACATTTATACAGTTTCCCATTACCTGTGTGTGCACCAGATAAGGAGCTGAGAACACGGGAGTGCTGTGTTGCGCCATCATACACCTCCACAATGTCATTGAGAGCTGTCTGGAAGAAGGCGAACTGACTGAAGACAACTAAAACACATTTGACAGAGGAGAGTTAGACCACCTGCACTTGGCTTTAAAAGAACACACCACTGGTTAAAATGAGTCACATCTAAACAGTAAGAGTAAAGGAGAAAAAATGTTATGCTGTTGCATTGGCCAGTTTTGGGAAGAATAGTTTGAAAATGTATTAAATTACAGAATACCGTAATTAAAATGTATGTAACATATTCTGTCCAATCAGAGTACTCTATTCTGAATACTCAAAATGCTTACACAGTATATTACATTATATCATAGATGACAAAAAAAGCAAACAGTTTATTTCAGTATCATTTGTGATCCATTTATTTATCCGTTTAGAAAAGGGAACTATCACACATGCACTCATCATGAGAGCTGTATTTTCTGTGGTACTGCTTGAAAGCCTACATTGTGCGATCAAACAATTGACAACAATTTATTCCAAGTGATTTTAGGAAAGTAAGTGTATTTTGAAAGCAGTTACTAAATTAAAGAGCAACTGTAATAGAATACAGTCAAAATTGGTATTTTGATAAATGTATTTAGTTACTTCCCAACACTGGCAATGGCCTTACATATTCAGGTTCCAAATGATGAGTGTACACAGTATCTCATACGTCATCTGTAGCACATGGAGCCAGAGCAGTGCCACCCAGTCCCTGCACTAAGAAAAATAGCCCTTCATTAGGCTTGGTGCATCAGCCTAATGGGAAGTGGCAAGAATGGAGGCAAAAGGCGTTTGTGGCTGTGTTGCCTTGGGCAGTGTCATTTCCAGGAAAATGCAAATGTGGGCTTTAATTATTGCAATTTCCTCCCTCACTTTAACTTAACTGGTTGAAATATGCTGCCGACTGGGTCCAGCAAATATAGGCACCCAGTGATTCTGGAGTAACGCCAAGCCTCTGATGAGAAACAAAAAAACAGATGCCTCAAAGCCTAATATTTTCTAACCCGAGACGTCAGGGTCAATTTAATATTATGATGGGATATTTTCCTTTCAAATGGACAGATGGAGATTACATGTTTTGCCTGAGGAAAGGGCTCAAAGAGCAGAGAGATTTCTAAACTGTGTGCCCCAATGTCCCGTGCCTAATGATGTTAGGGAATAAGTGTAACTTCAAATATTATCAACACTTTAGTACAGATTATGACGACCAAAGACAGGCAAAATAAACAACATAAATGATGCATTTTTATTCCCCCTCCTACATGTAGGATTAAAGGTGGACAATGTGTTGTGCACTTTACATCGCCTTTAAGAGGTAACTAAACTCATCTGCTTCTCCTGAGAGTTCACACCTCTCTGTGATTATTTCCATTCACTCAGTCAGAACCTTACAAAGGCTGGCCAATAGGAGGAGTGGGTGGAGGAAAGTTTCTGAGTTTGATTCACAATATGATTTAGCATGTTGTCAATCACGATCAAATCACAATGCAATTTTATTGCCATGTTGTCCAGCCTTATGTGGAATATGTACAAGATATTATCTGAAATGATCAGATCAGATCAGGATCAATGATCATCTAGACTTATAAACGTGTATGGACGTGTATGGATGAAACACATCAACTAGTGGAATTTAACAGGCAAAACATAATGCAACCAGTGGATGTAGAAAATAGCTACAAGTTCTGACACAATGTACATCTTAATCAAGTATGAGTCAGAAAATGAGAACTTGATGTTGATGCTATAATGTTTGCCCCATTGGTGTACACAAAATGAAGTATATCTTGCATAATCTTACCATAGTCTTTGGGGACAACCACAGAGTACAGACAGGTCCTTGCCCGGCTGTAATTACCAGGGTAACCAGGAGAGAGGACCACTCCCTCCAGTCCAGAGTATTGCCCACCACATGGAGCTGAACAAACACCGTGAGCCAGGGGGGATGTGAAGAGAAACAGGACAAAAAGGACAGAGTGAGAAAGATGGCCCACAGCCAATAAGGGACCATCCCATTTCTCCATCACTGCTATCCCATTCCCTCCATTCCATCAATCCTAAATTACTTTTCTTGTCTGATTGGGCCTCGGATGGAACATGTCCCTAGTGTTTGCCACAGTGAAATTGCAATGTTTTCCAAGTGTCCTTCTGGGTTAGTGTTAGTGAGATCGCCTCAGCACTCTCTCCTCTGTTAGTTCCAGTAGAAAGGTAGAACAAAAGTGTTTTAATAGAGGCAGTCCAGACAGTAGTTCGCAAACTGTGGTAACAATGCAGTTAATGGTATGTTTATTTATTCAGGTACTGTGGAAGGACTGAATTAAAAATGATATGCAGACCAGCCTGAATAAAGGAAATGTTTAGTCCTTACTTTGTCCTTCTTTACATTTTTTTCTTTGTCCAGTTTAAATAAATGCAGTACATTATTTACAGTATTTATTTATTTTGTACTGTGACCTTGGAAAAATGTGCACAAAAACACACAACTGCATAAAGCTAATATGAAAACTAGCCTGCTTTGCTAATAAAGCAACACATCTCATTAATATGATAACAAAAACATGTATACATGAATAGCTAAGGGATATTTTGCAAAGGCATAACCCTACCTGAGTGTTTACATGAGATAAAATAAAGTTGGGATCTTGTGCTGCTAACAACAGTCTCCAGATGTCAGTGTTTACCGATGCAGATGGGCTTGGGCTTGTTCCAGCTTGGCTTGCCGTCTCCTCCCATGATGCAAGTCAAGGTGGCGTCTCCCTCCAGAGTGTAGCCGCTGTCGCACTGGTACACCACGATGGCGCCCAGCTTGAGGTCCGTGCCTACCCGCGTGCCATTGCGCACCATTCCTGGTTCGAAGCATGACTCCCTAGGGTTCTCTGTGGAGAGGTAACATGGTAGAAAATGAGCAACAGAAGGGAATGTGCACATGTTTTCAATAAAATGATTTTACACCATGCAGCAGAGACAGAGACAAGACGTGAATATATTCATGGCTCTGTTTTAATCAAGAGAGTTTGATATGGATGTCAAAATGATGTAAATTGCAATACATTGCCATGTTTTTGCCCTACGTGCATTCATTAAGGTTCATCTCCTAGAAGGAAGAACTAGAGAAGCTGATAGCCACAAGATATGCGGTTGCCAAGGTGACCCCTGCGGAGAGCAGCACAGGAAACCTGAAGATTTTTCTAAAGCTTCGCCATTTTGGACATTTACATAAAATTGAGTTTCAAAACTACATTTTGTATTGCTTTAGTGCCATCTCATCTGTATTTGTTCAGTTATTTATTCACAGACTATTGCATGACCCTTGTCTATCTCCTTCTCTCCTGTGAGACTGCTGAAGGTACGTATGGAAGAGGAGACAGACAGGCTGTTGATTGAGAGTGGCACAGCTCTGGCTCAAGGTCTGCTGACTGCACAGAACAGCCTCTCCCACCACTCTGCTGTGCACTCGACTAGAGAAGACAACGCACATACGCAAGCCTTCTCCACTCTCACACTGCCATGACCTACACAAATACACTGCCACCAACGCACACTCCACATCACACCACACATCAGTCAGCGCTCCGCAAAGATTGACGTCTTACTTACGTCTTCAAGCACTTTGTTCTACAGTGCAAAAAGCTGATCTAAAAGGACACCTGTCAATATTGATTACTATCTACTTCACGCAGTTCGAATAAATACATGTGTGATTTATAGAACTTGTAGCAACTGGGTTAGCTACACAAAACTAAACTTTAGTAAAAAATCTAAGTAAATTTTTTTTTTCAAAATAAAAAATATTCAAGGTTAAATCTTAATTATATACTTACATGTAGTATTATGCAGATTTGATTATTGTTCTTTTCTTTTTTAAGGTTCTTTTAATATACAATATATTACGTAGGTGGTCACAAGTAATTTTTGTGCAAGTGACCAGTTAAATGGATAGGATTTCACAAGAAAGGAGAAAATGTTCCCCTAACTGTGTCAAGTACAAATATTGTAACTATTACCTGGAATCCACAGTAATACTAGAAATAATACAAATTTGAGTCATGTCTATAGTACTTATTTCATCTAATCACAGCATGTCTTACTCTAATAACACATTTGTCTTACTATATAAGTTGTACACTGACCAATTTCATGTAGTGCCAATTTGTGAGTTTGAAGTACCCTGAGCGAGCACCCAAACTTCAGGACAAACATGCCTTTATGCCATGTTGTCTGTAACAGAGGAGGTAATTTATGTATTATTTGGTTATGGTTCATTAGTGTGGAGAATTGGAAGTGGGAAGTGGGACTTTTTTCTCTGAGCCACACACTGAGGCCATCTGCTATACCAGATTGGCCATACAATATTACGCACTGTATCGCGCATTGCAGTAAATATTGCTGGAAGTAAGTTAAAGGGCACTGTCTGTAAAACTGTCCTACTCCATTTAACATGTGTACATGATTTAACAAATTTCATATGTGCAAGACAAGAAGCCAAATGATCAGAATCAAAATGACTCTTAATTCTTTTCTAAATGACTGTGTATAGATCAAATGCCATGTTAAGCCCTAATGGGGTGATGCCCAGAGTCAAGCCAGTGCAGAATTGGTTAAATGTCTGATATCTTTAAGGCTGTTAATTGAGGAGATCTAGAAGGATCACTAATGTCCAATTAACCTATGCTCTGTTTCATTTAGTTTACATTTGCAATTTTGATTGGAAAACAAGTAGAAGAGACAATTATTTTAATAGTTCACAACAGAAATTCATTGTGCAATACAAGTGAAAGAGTTTGTGCCTATTGTGAGCAAATAAATTTGACTTCCTCACCAAGATGCTGCACTCAGCAGAGCCCGCTAGGAATCAGACAAGAAACACAGTGCGCTAATTTATGGAAAGCATTTTTGCAACTACAACGTACTGATCAAAAAAGTAAGAGTGCACGGTGTCAGCTTTTTTATTTGTATTATTCTTAGTTGCTGAGTAGAGGCGATGCATCAAGCCAAGGCTGACCAAGGTACAAAGGGGAATAATTGCGATCAGGGTGGAGCAGCATGAAGTTAATACTGTATAAAGTTCTTGTCATTTTCAACAATTTTTGATATTTAAACTCATGCTAATTGATCGTGTTTCTGCAATAGTTGTTTTTTTGTTTTGTTTGACATGCCTAAATATCATAAAATAAACAAAGATATATAATGGCGTCATATAGTTGGGATAATATCAGTAGGGTCCAGTTTTGTGTCTCCAATCAGTACTGTTTTTACATCCAGGTTAAATACACAGAAATACACAAAATACACATGTTTTACCACTGGTTCACATCTAAATTCAAACAGTAATAACAATCTATACCTGTGTACTGCAGCACAAAACCATTGCTGCTGAGAGAGGCATCACTACGAAAGGCCAGGAAGAGTGTGTTGGAGCTGCTCTCGATGCGCTCGGGTACATCTGTGCCATAAAAACTACCAAGCAGTGGGCTGAGGGAGTCTGGTCCATCATAGATGTGAAGGAAGTCATAGCTTGGCTCTAAGCTAAATCTTAAGAAAAAAAAATAAACATAACACAAAATTACAACACAATATACATTACAGTTACATACCAGATGGGACCAGATGGGACCAGATTTCTTGCCACAATATATTGTGATTGAAGATTGTGCACACATGTGTTTACATTTGGCTTGGACAAAAAAGGTTTATGCAATGGTGAGTTACACCTCTTGAGAAGCTGTAGCAAAAAATAACTACTACCTTGCAGGTTAATTAACCACAAGATATGAACTAGAGAAGCCACAGAAGTCACGAGGCCCACATGTAAACAGTGGCCTTTTCCACTCTACTGTGTCTGCATCTATTGAACAGTGGCACAGAGGATTACTATAAATAGTGCTCTATTTCTCCTCCGTGTCACACAGGCTGAGTGAGCACTAAGCAGTGTGTCCTTTCTCTTTTTTTATTCCACTCTAGTTATTTGTGCACAAAGCAACCACAATAAGGTGTTTACAACCCAAGACATATAATACAAAAGTGTGTACAGTCTTACTGGTTGAAGCTGAGGGAGATGACGTAGTCCTGTTGTACAGTGACTTTCCAGTCACACTCTCTTCCATGTGGATAAGGTTCAGGATAGTCCGGAGACAGGATCAACCCACTGGGACCGGTCAGGTTTCCTCCACAAGGAGCTAGGGGAAAAAAATCAAGATTTTATCTCTGGAATATTATATATAATATAGATTTTTTATTGTAAAGTTGTCTTGGCAAGTTCCAGTTTTATATGTAGAGGCCTAGGTCCTAATCAAACAATTAGTTTCAGAATGATGAAAAATTAGGACTGTTGGCAAAACAATTAACAATTCAAAGCTAAATACTCTTTACAATTGTGACATGTACTCAAAATGTTGCCAATAAACTAGAGGCTTAAAGCCATGAGTAGCCAGCCGTGTGCTTCTGGTACCTGAGCATGTGGGAGGGTCCGGCTGCCAGAAGTAGCGCCCATTGATCTCAGTGCAGGTTATCTTGTTAGCCCCCTGCAGGATATAACCAGGATCACACTGAAAGACAACATGGTCGCCTGGTTCCCTGCTGTCTCCTCCTCGGGTACCATTCGTGGGCATGCCAGGGTCATTGCATGAGGTTGCAGTGGAAACTAGAGGAGCAATAGAACTTCCAGTTAGATAAAAACAAGTCGTGTCATTTTGATGTGACAGAAGTACACTTGAGAACGCACTTGAAAACTGCAGAGCAAAGCCCTGCTTGCTAGTGAAGAAGTCCGTGGTGAACTGCAGGCTGACAGTGTTAAATGTGCTGTGTGCATCCGGAGGCAGGACTGAGCCACTCAACTCCCTCAGCAGGACTCCTCCATCCTGGGGCCCATCCCAGATCCTGAGCACGTCGTGGATCTCCTCCGTGTGGAACACCAAAAAGTGGAGACTAGAGAGAAAAAAAAACTTTGGTAAATTCCAGGAGCAAGGTTAATATTTCAAGCTAAGGTAGAAATTATAATTCATTAAGCACTATTGATTCAGCTGTAATTGCAAAATCAAATGTGGGCAACTGCAGGTGATGAAAAACCATTCAGCATTGTGAACACATCAGTCAAATTATTATCTATTATCTTATTTTTATAATCTCACAGCAGTGTGCAGTTTAAAAGACCTCTGCCAAGACACTGGCCCTATTTCTCGGGCTTGGACAATTTGATGGATTTAAATTTTAAGATTCTAGAAATTTCTCCACAAAACTCAATTTTGAACATGAAAAGAAAAATAGTTGATAGTTCCTGGTATGTCTTATACATATATTTTTCTTTTAGTCCATTCTCATAGCTCTAAGAGTCATGAGAATGGACTAAAAGAAATATATTTTTTTCTATCCAAAAATGTACTGAAAAGCAACAGCACAGTAGCCCACCAACAAGACAGAGGTAGGAAAACACAATATTATCTAAGACTAAGTGTAAAGAAGGAATAAAGAAAGAGAACAGATTTCTTGCGAAGTGTCACACTCATGCTGGGGATGTTCCTTAATGTCAATCAAACAAACACTCACTGCCTGCCACCACATTTAATGATTTCAGTCTAGACATCACAAAGATGACACTGTCAAAATATCTTCTTTTCACTTTCACGCAGACAGCTGTCAGCCAGCTGGTGGCCCACTAGTGTTAGATTGCAGTGTGGATTAGCATGTGTGCCTGTGCAACATAATCACAACTTTATGTATGCCATCTTTAATTCTGTGCAGTATGCAAAAAAAGTAAATTTGGGTTTTTCCCTCATATTGATCTAGCTCAATTTTCAATTCAATTTTGTAGTTTCTTATGAACACCAGATCAATACAATTTTTAATAATAATTTTCACAAACAAAGACAAGGCAGACTTTTTAATAAACATCTAGTGCAATTCAACATAAAATAGTTAAAAGTATTCCTGTAAAATTGGAACCAAACCGCATTCTTTTACTGAGAGAGGACTGGTTGTAGACCTTGCCATTCCATTAAAAAGACAGAAGCATATCACTGATGTTAACCAATTGGTGAATCTCAATCCCAAATGAAATCTAATTAACTGCACAAGATAGTATATGTTAGAGTTCTACAGAGGACCACAATATCACATAGTTTGATCTAAGAAAGTAGCATTATAAACTGTTATTGGTGAATGCACCTTATTCAGCTGCAGTTATTGTTATGAAAATATTTGATGTGCTTTAACGATTCTCTTCACACTTACATTGACCTTGAGCTCCTGATGATGCCGAAGGAGGCGCACATGCCAATGATGTGTTGAGTTTAGCAACAAGTCCCTACTGTTTGTGCATAATTGGTGTCAGCCTCGTATTCCTATATCGTGTGATGTGTGAGCAGTGCAGCCAGAGGGTACTAAACAATGTGCTGCTTGTGTGAATACTGTACATAACCTACTTGGCAAGTCCTGTCACTGCGCCTGTGAGGGAAACATGTGTGGAGAAAGCTAACAGATGTAGACAGGTGTACTGCAGTTATGTATACTGTTAGCAAGGGTTAGAGAGGTGTTAGAAAGAAATAAATACTGCACGAGTGTTTTCTGGAAGAACAAAGCTATAGTATTGCATATACAACGCAGCATGCATAGGCATGTGCTAAAATATTTAAATATTGAATACCCCACGTTTTGTGACACAGTATTAATATTATGGACTGTTGTATCACTATATAGTCATGAGTACAGCACTTGTACCTTGTTTCTAAAATACATTCATATCTGTTTGATTAAAATTGGTGTATTTCATAATAGGTTAGTGCAGATAGTAGTTAAAATAAAGAATAAGGATAAAGAAAAGATAAAGAAATTAGGTTGCTAAAATGTATTTTGTTCAAAAAAAGATCGATACACTGTATATCACAGGATATTATGTGAATTATTTCGATTACCGTATGTATCATCAATCATCACACATGTATCACACTGAGTCACAAGTAACCCTATGATTTCTAGCCATAAGGAAAATAGTATTATATTCAATTATTTTTCCAAGCCTTATCTTTTATAGAGGTAAGGATGTAGTGCCCAGATTTAGAGAATTCATTCATTATTTTTGATACAATTATGCTAACAGACCACATAACCATATTTGGAAAAAAAAACAAAACAAAAAACAAAACAGGACTTAATTCCTATTGTAGACACAAAGCTTTCACAGTGGGTGCTAAAAGAAAAGCATATACAAGATAAAACCATCATTCACTAAATGTTTTCAATGTTGCTCTTAAAACACCAGCAACTTGTGAAGTTTGTTTACGGCTATTGTTTATAATAACCCTATTTTCTAAAGAATATCCAATCCTCCAGTAAGGTATTCCCCTCAATAAGGAGGGACAGACGCAACGGAAGAGAGGATGCATGTCTTAGTTCTCCAGTTCTGCCTTAACTATTTTGTATTCATATGAGAGAAATGGAGGAATAGGGAGAGCTGGGTTCGCCCGCATGCATACAAAACAGAGGAGCTGCAATCACTGGTCCTGTGGGGAGTCTTCACAATAGCTGGTCTGCATCAAGATGATAAATAAGTAAGGAAGGGAGGCTAGGGCTGAATGTATGAATGTGTGGTATGAATGTGTGCATATCTGAGAGGGGTTGAGGCACTGTGGAGAGGCAGGGATTTGATAGGCTATTCAAAATCTACTGCAACAACTACCCCCACAACTACTACTATTCAAAATAATAACCGGAGAAGAGGCAGTCCCTTGCAACTCATGTTTTTCTAAGACCCTGTAAAATTTGGCCTCATCAGTTGTAAAAATACAAGCTGCAAATTACAGATCAACTCCCAAACATAGCTTCAGTAGTGTAGCTTTTTACCACCTCATTTCATGTAAGCCCAAAACATAATATCATACAATCATTCGGAACATGCTAGTTAGACGCCTGCTGTCACTTGGCACTGCTCCCCGTTTCACACGAGCTCAGTAGGGTTTGATAAGTGTGCCAGCTCCAACCGCACTACTTGATATACACGGAGTCCCTGGACTACCGCACTGCAAATTCGTCTCAATAATGAACTGCGTGGGTAGGATCAAAGGCATGGATGTGGAACATACCTTGCAAAGGAATTTGAGTGGAGCCCGAGGAGGTGAAGGCGCTAATGAATGTAAACTAACAGTGGTGAGGGCCCTGTGGATGTCAGATGTGCCTGCGCAGAGAAACTATCCACACGGAAATATGTAAATCAATGCTACTAAAAAAAGTTTCATTTAACTTTTTGGTGGTTTGTTCACTTGTTTCAGTTGACCTTAAAGAGGTGCAAGGCAGACAGAATAGCTAAAAAGTAGGAATGGGACAGTATTGAAAGTTTGAAACACGAATCACGATTATCATGGCCAAAATTATTACAACAATTTTTTTACTGACCTTTATTTAACAAGGATAGTCCCGCTGAGATTAAGAACCTTTTTTTTTTACTTTAGTTTACTTTCTTTTTTTAAACTATAGATACTATGTTATATGAGGACAAAGCAATGATTTAAAAGAAATTTATGGATACTATACAATCTGTTAGCAATTATCATGTTTAACAAAATTTACAATTACTGTCTTTCTTTGTTTTCACAGTTAGCGATGTTATTGTTTATTGTTTCCTCCTCCACAAAAGTACCACGCTGTAAGAATGACACTACTAATGTTTGATAGGGATGTTGCTACTACTACTACTAATCCTAGGGCTGTACCTTAAACTCTCCTTTTCTCCATGTTTCCTTTCTCCCTGTCTCCTCTCTTCTATTCTCCTGCCTCCTCTCCTTTCTCCTTCTTTCCAGTAACCTGCGTCTACACTACTACATACAGTCCTGATATGCTATAATGCTCCTTTATTCGTCATATAAAACCTCTAAGAATGAATAGGACTATACTCTATTTAGGTGTTATAACATAGCCAGACATTTTGCCCAGCCAGTACAAGATATAGGCCAGACAGGCTCACAGCGGATTGATTACACAGCAGCCTCTGAAAGTGATGAATACCGCTACAAAAAGAGACTCTATATTGGAAGTATATTGAGAAGTGGGAGATTGAAGAAACCCAGAAAAGTACAATGTAATCACAAAACTCCACAGCACTGAGAGTGGACTTAAAGGGGTGTTGGGCAAACCTAATAGTGCTTCCTGGAGCAGCCTCGATGGTCCAAATACAGTGCAGGTTGTGCTCATAGGGCGCTGGGTATCCTGGAGACAGAATCCGGCCAAAGGGCTCCTCCTTGATGGTTCCACCACACTCAGCTGCAAAAGAAAGAGTCAAAATGGTTACAGGATGGCTAATAAATGAAACTGCAAAATGAATCGGGTAAAGATTGTAATTATTTTTAAAAATTCAAAGCCTATTCAATATGGTTGGGCTCTGAATTTATCGAGCTTGGAATTGCGTCGAGACATCTCAAAAACTGTCAGTTAAGTCTTAAGTTGGAATAATGGACATTTCAAGAAGCTACATAATAAAATGCATTCAAAAGTGTTCTTTGTACAATAGTGTGATACATATCAGAAATGACTTAGCACACTACTGAGTTGCTCCACAACTTAACTTATAAATAGTGTTTTTAACCAATACATCTCTATTCTGGCAAGTTTTTTGAGAGAGAATGAGACTGGGATTGTAAAACCAAGAAAACTATTCCAGGTGGCAATTCTACATCTGCAAATTCTAAGTTGAACCAAGTCGCATTTTCTCAGATGACAATAATCTCTTAAAACCAATTTAATATTTTGTTTTCACTATTGTGGAGCAATCCCATTTGACAAGTGGAGGTTAAAATTGTTGTTTGCTTGGCAGCCACTGAGAAGGAAATTGCTTCCTTCACACGGGAGTAAGCAGTAATCAGAGGAATGGCCATTATTGGGCTGTAAAAAACACCAGAAAGAAAACAGATTTAAGTCAGGTTAGTTACCATCTACAGCCACGTTGACAATATTTTGACAGTTGTGGAATTGAAAATGACTGAGTAACCCTTTGTTGAGAGAGATGTAATTTGAAACACTGAACAGTGAAAATAGCAAATGTCATATTGACATTATAAACTACAGCCTCCAATCTCAGTCTTTTTGAAAACTTAAAAATTGCAATTAAATTGATTGTCAGTTGCAATACCAAATATGGTAACAGAACAAGATAAAAATACATATATAAAGATTCCTTTGAGACCAGGCAGATAAGTAGAGCTTAAAATATTATAAACAGTAGTGTTAGAGCAAGTCAGGCTGTTATTCATTGGTTCTCTTCAGTCCAAAAGGAAAGGGCCATTTTAGCAGCTCATTTTGGACTGTGGCTGTAGGTGGAGTTAAGATGTTTAATCCCAAACTCTTGGCTTCTGGTCAGTCCTGGTTTGGAACACACACTAGATTCATATTTTTCTTTAATTTTTCTATCTATGAGTTTCAGAATTATGAAAAATATATGTGAAAAGCTCTTTAAAATACCACTATAACAAGAAGCTGAAACCAATGAATAGAACGAAACAAGCACATGTTCAACAATGAGTCATCTTTTTTAACGGGGTCAACTCCTCACTGAGTCAGGGGGATTCACAGTCAGTTCGTTCCATGCCTGATTTGTTTTTCACTAAATCCACAACTGAAACATCTCCTGCATTTTTAAAAATATATATTTAGGATTTGTAGAAGTCAAGCTCATGCTGTTTCACAGCAACATGGAATACTTTTTAATATGAAGCTGAACTCTTCTTTGTCCTCCTTACCTACCCTTTTGTGGCCTCCTCTGTCCTCAAAAAACATCCACTATTATGAACACAAGTGGTCCCATTCAGAGGCGATCATCAGCAATGAAAGGGTGATGTAGGGGATTAACGTGTGCATTTTTACAGTGTGCTGAATGCTGTTTAGACCTAGGCTTAAAATTACCTGTCAGCTCAGGATGAAAAGAGAGCAAAGCAATATTATTCTAATCACCTCCGCCACTGTCAAAAACAGCAGTCTGTCTCTTTTCTTTACCTTAGCTCACCTCTCTTAGCGTTTGGGGCCAGGAAGAAACTGTCAAAATGTCACCAGAGAAAAGCTCCCAAATATTACACTGGAATTGTTACAATGACAGGGCTACAATGACACATGCACCGACCAGAGAATCCCTGTATAATTATGTGCTGAAAATGCAGTGCAATATTGTAGCCTAATAAGTTTCTTAATTTAACTTTAATAATGATGCAGATTTTATTGAACTGTGTCATTAATGATTGATGTGCCAAAAAATGTTGTTGTTTTCTTATAACAATGGCAATAATGTTTTGAATTTTGAACCACAAACATGACATTGAGAAAATTATAAATTTTTTGAGGGAAATTCAATAATAATATTGATATAATACACTATTTAACATTTCTGGTGCATGATCTGCCATCTGCTTTTCCTCGTGATAAGTTATTGCTTTGTCTGTAATGCTCCACTGTATGGCATCAAACCCATCTATCTCCATGGAAACAAGCAGGTGAAGGCACCAGGATGATCTATAGATCAGATTCGTGGAAAGGCAACCCTGCTCACAGTAATAATGCATGTTTTTCAAGGCTTTTACTTTTAGCAATATAAATAAATTAATGCAAAATACATATGTTCAATGTCAAAGTTGTTGGTGATGCTCAGTTTGGACCACTTCGAACTGTAATAAGGGAACACAATAGCAAATTGATCAATCTTCAGGTAATCAGATGGAACTACCTTTAAAACAATTCCTTGTTTTCCTCAAAGTAAAATTTTAAATGTAGACTTGCTTAGCACAGCATCATGTGACTCACCAACACAGAGTGGAAGGGGGCTGTCCCAGGCTCTCCTCTCCCCCCTCAGGCAGGTCAGCACCTCGGGGCCTTTCAGAGTGTAGCCAGGGTCACAGCTATATGACACAGTGCTCCCCGCAAAATGACCCTTGTCCTCACGCTTGTACCCGAACTGTGGAACACCTGGATCCTCGCACTTAACCAGCTCAAAGCCTACAAGGACATGAGGTATTTTTACATGGACAGAAATATAATATACTAGTATGTTGTAGAGTATTTTTAAAATGCTACACTTGACTGATATCTAGGCACATGTAAACCATACCATTGTATATCAGTGTACACTATACAATATATTTTTCAGTTATGAGATTACTAAAGTTCAACTTTATCTATCTCTAGCAAGGCTTTTTTGTGACAAGTCCAGTTTTGAGCAACACATATAGGTCAGCTGCCTGCTAAATTATTTGTTGGTTGTTTTGATCTCTTGTGTTGTAAACATTTAAAGAGAAAGCCTGGCTGTTGTAGGTTATAATATATTTATGTGGTAACAGAAGGCTTAGAGCAAGTTACAAATATGGTTTGACAGAGATTGAGTGTCATTTTGAAATGTGTGCTGCAGTGTAAAGCTAGGATCCTCTAGTCTTTCCTCTAGTCTTTCTCCTATATAAAAGCTTGTTTTTCCACACATGAAGGGAGTGAGACAACTTGAAGTGTGAAGGTATTTGAAGCACTATTGTACTGTATTATAACTAATGCCAACAGGTCTAGAGCATGATACACAGGTTTATAACTCACTTGTAAAGTGCAGTTCAAAGCCTTTACTGGTGTTGTCGGCGTTGCTGATGAACTCCAGCCACATGGAGCTGGAGGTGGAGTTGAGGGTCGAGTCTAGCAGCTCGTTGCCTGTAAACACCCCCAGCAGACGGGCCTCATTACTGCTGCCATCAAAGACCTGGTGAGGAAGAGCAGAGCGAGTGGGAGGAAGAATCAGAAGCTAACATATGCTAACAAGTTTCCCATGCAGCACGCGCACGGGGAGGCAACTCCGAACACCTCCTCACTTTAAGTATGTCATCCTCCTCCAGTCGAAAGTCCCGGGCTCGGAGCTGGATGCCTTTGCCCGGCTGCGTCTGGATGGAGTAGATGCACTCGTGATTGTTGCCGTAGTAACCGGGGTAGTTTGGTGAGAGGAGCACTCCTTGCATGCCAGTCACGGATGAGCCGCATTCAGCTAGATAAAAACGGAGGCAGCAGAGAGAGAGAGAAAGAGAGAGAGACCACAAGAAAGAGAAAAAGAAAGAGAGAGAAGATGTGAAGGTGTTGGAGAGAGCAGAGGACATGTAAATTGCTATATGCTTGAAACTTAAAAGTATGTTATTTATCCATGCCAGCACTGAATGATGGGGGAGGTAACACGTAGACATGTAGTTGCTGACTGCTGCTAACTGTACCTGAATGTTGAAAAGCCTAAGCCTCATCATAATCACACTGCAATCTGAATGTGATTAACTGCAATTTCAGCTCAATTTGACATATTTCTTTTCAAGAAGGTAACGGCAAAGATTAAAATAAATGTTTTTTTTTCCACACAAATGTCACAGACTTTAAAAGAAGCACTATGTAAGCCACCTGGTAGTGCCCATAAAGATGTTATTTCTTATGCCTATACAATTTTATGTAGCTCATCTCCATGGAGACAAATAAAAGGCACACCAGGACAAGTTATACAAGAAATGCATGTTTTCAATATGTTTTTAGCCAGAAGAAATACTTGACATTTAATAAATACTATCAATACCATGTAACATTCCAGTCAAAGCAATAATATCACCATGGAGAAAGGAAGCATCGAACCCACCACGAGGAAAGTTATATAGTGCACCTTTAAATAAATATCTAGCCTACAACTTTCCCTGTCCAAATGAGAGAAAAACACTACCAACGTGACGATGAACATATGAGAAGAATAGGATGATAAAAGGGTAAAAAAAGTTTGTGACCACCTACCCACACACCTTGGCAGAGGGGAGCTCCATACTCTCCTTCTGCCTCCTAAACACACCACCCGCGCCGGCCCCTCCAGTCTGTAACCCGGGAAACAGGAGAAGATCAGGACGTCACCTACTCCATACTGAAGGCCCTTCCTGGTGCTGTAGGGTGGGATTCCAGGGTCCTCACACGGCTCCAAATCATACTCTGAAAAAAAAAAAAAAATTATTATTGGTTATTTGATTAATTGTTAAAATCCAAACTCCTCCCTTGCTCTCCTACCTTAGCAACTTGAATTACGGTAATAGGGTGATGTAGACTTAACCAGTAATAACCAGTAACTAATTAGCTAATTAGCTAATAAGAACCCAATGTAAGAAAGCATGTAGCATCCTTGAGTGACAAGAACTATGAGTAGAACTATGCTTGTGACTCAACAGTCCACCTACTCCAAAGCTGCGAGGTTCCAAAACTCAATATCCCATTGATATGTCCTATAGACCTTTTGAAAGACTCAAATTTTAAGCAATTAAATGGAGGATAAACAGTCACGAGGCTAATGATGCTCTTGTTTTTAGTCCAAAAACACATTTAAATCTTTACCTGTAAAAATAACTTGATTTTTAAAAAGAATTATAGATCTTGTGGTTATTAGTTACTACATAGCTGATTAGCTATGAGCAAACTTATTTTAAAAAAAATATCATTCTTTTTTAAAATTTCTATAGAAAAAAATGAATGACACAATTACATTCAAAATCTTGAAGTGGGTAAACACTGTCGAGTTCCATAAAATTGTGAAGTAATACAAAAAGTTGTTTGGAGTGCAGATTTTATCAAAATGCATTCTAGTACAAAAATAACTAGTCCTATACTATTATACTCAGGTTTTTAAACATGTTTGGCATATTTATTTGTTCTTACCAGAAAAAGTAATGTTGAATCCCTCATAGGACACAGAGAAGTCTGAGAGAAATCGGATCTGTGCTGTGTAGTTCCCAAACAGCCCTGCACTTAGAGGTGGAGGGAGAGTGGACCCCGTCAGTCTCCAGAGGGGCTGAGTGAAGCTGCCATTTTCTGTGACCAACAAATGGTCATGGGGGCTCTCAAGATGGAACGTATGAAAGGTGAACTGAACACCTGGATGAAGCACAAAACAAAGTGTATTAAAAGTTGAATAAAACATTTATAAAAGTTTTCAAAAATACAACATACAACATACTAATTAGAAATTTAATGTTCAAAATACTTTAATGGTTTCAGGCAATGTTCCAAGATCCATTTTTAATAAAGCAGGAGAAGCAAAGCGAAATCTGCACCCCAACTTCCTTGTTTCTTGCTTGTTAATCATCAAACACTTAACACTGATGCAAGAAGAGCATCCGCAAATAAAACTGTGTCAATTTGATGTTAGCTTTCCTCCAAACGAAGATTTGACTGCAGTTAAAATCCCTGTATGCTCTTGCCCTAGGCTAGCCTCTCAGCATATTAGTCTGACGGAGACAGTTTGTTCGGTAGAATAAAAAGGCCATCCAGTGGAGGAAATGACAAAGTAGAGGAAATTGGGTTTGACTGGCGCATGTGTTGACAGAGGCTAACCTTTGCCATGAGAGGTCTCGATAATCCATGTGCAGTTCAGGTTGTGTGGGTAGAAGTCTGGGAAGCCTGGAGAAAGGATGGTGCCCGAGTTGCCTTGGATGTAACCGCCACATAAAGCTGTGAAGAAGAGATGGGAAGAATGTTATAAGAACCAATATTTTAAAGTATAATATGAGTTAAAAACACACTCCAGTCCAAACAGCATTGTAACACTTGTACCATATTATCAAAGTTTAAATGACTGCTAAGTAGGGCTGAGGGCAATTTTTCAGGCAAACAGTACAAATGTTAGTTTATATATGATGTTTAATAGTATTCTGTTAAAGTTCACATTTTAAACAGATTCAGGAGAATTGACATAAAAGTATGAAGTGGCAAACATCTCCAGGAATCACATATTTTTGTTTGTACATATCTAAATTACAGGGTTAGCATTTTTATGCAGAATAAGACAGGACATTTTATCATTTGTGGAGGAAATTATGGTACTTCCAAAACTGCAACCTCTGCGATTTGCTAATTGTGTCCATTTAAAATACGATTTTGATTTGATTGAGATTGATCTTGCAGCTCTGCTGCTCAGGGCTTGTTGGATACAGTATCTACTGGATAAAGTGCCAAAAAGCATTCATATTTCTGTGAGAGCCCACTCTAAAGAACTCTTAATAATAACGATTAATTTGTTAGCAAACGGGAAAACAACTAAGCAATAGCAATTGTTTGTGCAAGTTTGAAATTCATTATAAGTATAGTAGAAAATGTGTGATAAATAAGGACTAAAATACTCAAATTAAAATGCAAATCACTACACATCCTGCTAGCCGAGTATATTATTATTCCTATTACATTATATTCTAAGGTAATTATAGAGTTTTGAATCCAAGAAGAATTATAATTGTCATTTATGTGTTGCGAGGACTTAAAAGCAGTTATAATATGATGCAACACTAGCATAATATTCCACACATTTCCTCACTCTACCAACAACAAACAATGTCTTTGATTTAATCCTATTTGAGAGTAAATAGAAAACATAGCTGGCTGTTAGTCATTTCTAGGTCAGCCTTTTGGACCGTACCATCACAGCTCGGCAGGGGGCGACTCCACTGGAAATTGGGTTCACACTCCAAAGGCTCTGCGTCGCTGAGTGTGTAGCCAGCATCACAGCTAAACGTGACCAGAGCCCCCACATAAAAGTCATTTCCGTGTCTCTGTCCGTTCACAGGGATTCCAGGGTCCACACAGTGGTCTGACTGTAACTGAAGCGCTGTGCAAAAACAAGCAACAAAGTAAGAACTGCTTCAAACCACAATGAGAACATAAAACAACAGTTGTGCTTGCATAAGATCTGCAAACTTTCTCATTTACTTGAAAAACTTACTTTCATAACGTATGCGAAAACCAATGTCCGAGTGGCTTTTGTCAGTGGAAAATTGCAGGTACAAAAAGTTGGAGGTGCTTATTAGGAACTGTGGAACCTGTGTCCCCTGGTAGCTCCCTATTAGAGGTGAGGAAGGGAACCGTCCATCACGCACCTCCAGGACATCATAGTTGACTTCAGTGCGAAACCTAAAAAGTGAAAAATAAAAACAAGGGTGTACAAAAGTCATGAATTTGCAAAAAGCTGCTTAACTGTAATGCAAATAACTGTACAATAGCTTATTATATCCATTTATTAATGATTAGCCAAAAGATACTAATGAATGAATGACTGGGGCTCATTAAAACCACTGAATCAATCTGGTTAATGAGGTTAACATTCACGAAAAGTTAAATGTTGGTGGTTTTTCAAATCTAGAATGTGATGAGGCAAGAGACAGACCAATTTACATATTGATTACATTGCACTTAGTCATAAAATATCCAAAAGATAAATTCACAAATGTTGAACATGATCATTTATTTTCATGACTAAACTAAATCTTATTGGCCTATACAGTGTGATGTCATCTGAAACCAAGCAATAAACATGATTGTAGGGTAAAATATTATGAGAGCTATCAAGCCAGGA
Organism: Boleophthalmus pectinirostris; assembly: GCF_026225935.1. Lineage (NCBI taxonomy): Eukaryota > Metazoa > Chordata > Actinopteri > Gobiiformes > Gobiidae > Boleophthalmus > Boleophthalmus pectinirostris. Next base: position 17,086,834 of record NW_026571175.1, on the reverse strand, counting down.
AGGAAGAAATATGAAAAAATGTAAAATAGTTGCAACCAACACTCCTTTCATAACTATTTACATAAACTTCACAACTATAGTATGACCTCATTATTATTTTGGTCCATACTTTTCTGTAAAATATACAAATTCATATTACATTGCTCAGGAGAATAGGACGACACCCCCACATACATGGAAGCCTTGATAAAAGACAAAACCTTTCCCCAACCTCTCTCTCCATCTCACACATCATTAGCTCCTCTCATATTCCTCAGTTCACCTTGACAAGCCCTCTACACTTTCTCTGTCCTCGCACCTGGGTAGCTGTTGTAGGCTGTCCTGTTTTCATTTTGTATATACACAATCTCTAATCATATCTTCATATATCCCCATGGGAGCATAGTATGTGATGATGGATGAAATGCATGCAAGCCCTTTAAATAAAACATAATGTTACTCTGGTTTTTAATGTGCATTAGATGTACTGCATTAACCACAGTGGGACGAGACAAGGAAGGAGTTGAAGACAGGGGTGAGGTAACAGAATACTAGCATATGGCGTCGGACGTGTAACTCACTTGTCGAAGATGATCTTGATGGGGTAGCCTGGAGGAGCCTCAATGATCCATTCACAGTTAAGAGCCTCCTTATAGAGCTCTGGCCAGCCCGGAGAGAGGATGATTCCACTGGGGGCCTTCAGATCACCTCCACATGGGGCTAGGAGCAGAACAAGCAGAGCTTGGTTATTATGAAAAAATGTAATCCATTGGCTAAAATGATGTTAAAAATGTAATTAAACCAGAGCTAAATTAGATCCTAAATTATAATCAATTCAAGTTATCACATGAAGGGATTGGGTAAAATAATCCATAAACATTGAAACTGTGGATCATTATGTTATAATTTGCACATTATAGTCATCTAAATATTCATTTAAAATGACTTAATATAAGAAACAAGTCCGCTGACTTCCTGCGGTGTCCAATGGGAGCTGGCACCACCAGTGGATAGCAGCAGATCACGCTAGCGGGCAGAAGATATTTTTCCATTTGTACCAAAATGACTATTTAACACTGCCAAATCTGTGCATATCAGTGATTAAGAAAATAAAACTGGATAATTTGATTGGATAGTTGGATAAAATTGGAACAGGACAAGTAGAGAGCATTGGGTGATGGGTGTATACCAGTGGCAGTGAAAACGGGGGTTGATCAGTAATATGGCGTCCTGAAAATAAGCAATTAAAGATTCCTCAAACATGCACAAATCACTCCAAATACAACTTGGGTGAGGGCTGGTGAGGGGAAACAACTATAACTTGGTTAAAGTTATAGTTAAAAAGTCTAAAAAGTCATTTTTTAGGTCTGCTCTAAAGTAGACATAGATGCTTTTTTCTATTCTGTTTTCTAGGACCCATGTTAGGGTTGAGCATTATAGCAAAAAAATAAATAAATAAACGTGAAAAATAATAAAATAAGATAAACTTATGATATGGTGTGTTGATGAGTCACCAAAACACAAATGATCATGATACATTATATGGTAGCATTCTGGATTAAGTTGAGATTCTAATTTTGCTTCTTGCTCCACTAATATAATAATGGTACTTTTATGTAAACTCATATAAAAAATAAATAAACGAAAACAAATATAGGCTGAAATATGCCTATTTTTGATGTATGAGAGCCTCCATAAAGGATGTTGTGTATTCAGATGGAGTTCGTTCCCTCTTTCCTTACTTCAAGGCTTTATCTCATGCAAATTGGTGACAGCTCACTTCAAGGTTAACTCTCTCCTTTGGGAACACTCATGTGATGTGCATTTCTGTAGTTTTTGAATTCCCTCCCTCCAAACCACCAGTGCCTTAACTATCAAATGTCTTAAAGGGAGGGGACCTGTTTGATTGATTACACCAAAGTCACTCAGGCCTATCGACCCCCCGTTAGCGCTCACTTTGCAGCGCATCCCTTTAACTGCCTATCCTTAACCAGAACAAGGAAAGGGCTTATGGCTCCTGTGCCAAGTGGCCCGACTCGCTTTGAAGTGGAATGATTTAATCAGCCAACTCAGCATACTGAAGGACATCTATAAAATGCATTACGCTACAAACGCACTGGGATGATAGATGGTCTCGCAGGAGTACTGGGCTGTGGTGGCACACTAGGGGGAAGTGACATACTTTAATAATGGGTTCCTTTTTGCCATATTGTGAATAGGGAAAAGTGATTATGTCTATTAGAATCCCACCCCTGTCTGTCTTTAATGTGGGGCATGAAATGTAGATACTCAACACTTAGCATTGTCTTAGCCTCAGCACCTCTGTCAGCCTTTTCCAACCACATATGAATGGTGTTAGGTCTCTATTCATTGATCCGAAAATCCAGTAGGAAGCACAATGACATTTCAGCTCATTTTTAGGTAATATTTAATGTAATAATTATTCAGTATTCTTAGGGCCAAAAACTGGGTGCTTTAGGCTTAGTGATATCATCATTTTTGGGGAAGCAACACAAACTAGAAATCTAGAAAACTACCACAATGAAGATGAGGAAATAACTAACCAAGAAAGTTCATAATTGTTCCTAGTTTAACCAATTCTTGTTACTAATCTGGTAACAAATTTTTGCTATATTACAATTATCATTGTTTTACTTTTAATTGTTAATTGCTATTGCAACAGTGCTAGATTTTCCTGACACTGAAAGCCATGGGTATAACTCCTGTAGATGAATATGCAACATTACATTTTTTAGCAGCACACTAAACTATAGAAAACATTCTCTAAGCATCCCCACCGCTCACCTTCACAGCGGGGCACTGCATTGTCCCAGACCACGTTTCCATCTTTGAGGATACAGGAAATAGTCTGAGAGCCGTGGGTCTTCACAAAGCCCTCCTCACACACAAATGAGATGGAGCTGCCCAGCTGAAGGCTCTCACCAAAACGCTTCCCATTCACGGGCACTCCCGGGTCAGGACACTCATTGTGACGAAAAGCTGTGGGAAAATGGAGACATGTGAAGATAAGGGAAAGTACAAAAAGCACACTTCATCATCCATAAGCCTACAGAATTATTTATTATCAAGGACAGCAAAAGTGTTATCTACACTAATTAATAAAGAAAGTCTTAAAGAACAAATACTTAATTATGAATGATTCAGGCTTTGTAGGCTTATTTCTTAATTAATGCCCTAACTCCTAACCCTAACCCCTCAATTAAGTAGTTACTAAGCCTGAACCACTCTTAACAGAATTTTTTTCATTATGAATTCAGTCTTTGCTCATGCTTTATTAAGACTTATGATGATAAGATGAAGTTATTATGAAGTGGCATGCATAAATGTACAAATATTTAGAAGAAAATTACTATTTTGTTGTTGTTAATTGTACAAATGTCCAATTTTACACATATAAAAATGAATAAATGTTGTCCTAAGTAAAATCATTTATATCTGAGCTCAGACTTGACATTGGATATTTGTATTTTTGTAAGATCACAAGGTAAGTCTTTTATTACATTTAGTTTTGAGGATATGGCAATGTGTCACTTTACTTTTTAATCTTTCTTGTAAAATAGCCAAAGCGTATGGAATGGGTTATGTAAACATTACATCATCTAGGCTCTCCTCTTTCCTATCACCGCCTTGCCCTGGTCCCTCTGCTGCCACATGCTGTAGGTGTTGATGAATCCTTTTATAATCATTGGACCAAAGCAAAGCGTGAAGCAACTCATCCATCAAAATCATCTTATTTATGAAAAATACCCTAAATACATGACATGTCCTTAATTAACATGAGAGATGGAAGCTTAGTCCAGCTCTACTTCCAAAAAAAAATCCTTACCAAAGAACCCACATGTCAACTCCAATTAACTGCTTTTTGACATTCATTTACCATGCTGCATTGGCTATTTATTTATTCATCCGAGTTGCTAATTGATACATTAGTCACCATGTGTTCTCCACAATGTGGCTACAGCATGGCACCTGGGTTGGGCTGACGACATGTCTGCAAATGAGCTCAAGAGCTGCTTTATCGCACGCTTAAAAGTGACTCACTGCACCCCATTTAGGCCAAGACTTTATTAAGACAAACATCCTAATGTCTACTTAGGCCTGCCTCTGTGGCTCTGCAATAAAAGAAGTTGCCAGGATAATGACTGTGGTACTTTGTATTGTGTGTATTTTAAGGTTCTAAGAGGATATGTCTTGGTGTGGTAATTTAGACCTATTGCTCATAAGGTCCTGGAAAAGATGGGGAGAAGAAACTGGCAACAGTGGGTGTAACAATTCCTGTTTGGAGAGTGAAGAATCAAAGAGAATCAAAATTAAATGGTTTGTCACCAAATATCTATAAATGTGAATTATTTCACTTCCTAAAATGAAAAACACAATGCTGCCATTTCATCTTGAGTAAATACTACTTCTAACATGTCTAATCTAAGACATAATAATGCGTCATTACCTAATCCACTCAGTACTGTTTTTGTTGAAATGGGGCTGTGCCTCTCTAAAATAAGCCTGGCTTGTGTGTACAAAATCTTAAAAATTTACTAAATTCTACTTATGATATTTATTAGAAAAAAATAGCACTGACTCTTGCTATCATCCATTTGAAATGAGCCAGTACTCATTAGTCATGGTAATCCAAGTGAAACAATATTGTTTTGTGTTACAATGGCCATTTTCTTTTGGAACCAATTTTGTAGGCTACAGAAAACAAAACAAACAAGCAAAAAACAACAAAAAAAACAATATTCTGTTTTCCAATAAAAGGCCGTATGAGTTCCATGTACGATTTTATTTTTATTTTTGCAACAGACCGATTGTGGCTTTAACAACAGTACCATAGAAAAAGATGAAAGAATGTGAGGGCCAGCGCCATTACACAATAGAAAATGAATGCAGTAATATGGCTGCCAATTGCTCACTATAGTATCTGCATGAAATGGGTTTAGCAGCAGCAAACAGCACTGTGCATCGCATCACAGTCTCACAAACCCATCTGGAGTTTGCTCAGAAGTCAGCACTGGCCCAGAATAGACATAATGAGCAGCGCTGCAAATGTATCTGCCAGGTAAGAAAGCACTGTCTTTGTTTGGCTTTTATTTAGATGTCAAAACTCGCTTTAGACTAAAAAGGACAGCTTTTGTCATTTATGTCGCAGGCTTTGCAGTGAGTGCGTAAAGAAAAGTGTCGCCCATGGGTGCTGGAGCCTGTGCAGTGAACGGGTGACAAGCACATTGATATTGGGGATGATTCACAAGGCAGTATACACACAAATAGCAGACATACAGTACACTTACAAATCCCAAAAATGTAGTAGTGACACGTTTTGAGATGCATTTTGGACAGACCATTTCTTACGTACTTGTAAAGGTGATGTTGAATCCTCTGTCAGTGTATGTGTGATCTGTCAGAAACTCCAGTCGTGCCACGTGACCGCTGGTTGTTATGGGAGGAGGGACCACATCTCCGGAGAAGGTTCCCAAGATGGGAGACTCAGCCTGTAGATCATACAGTATATTTAAAAGGCCTATAGCACTGTTTTCTGATCTATGTTATAATGTCAAATCAAAAACATACTCCGAGTTGTGTTTTGTTTCATTCAGACATGTTTAACACATATTTAGGCTGTGCTCTTCTCTTAAATGTAACTGTGACTACCATAGAAAACTTTCCGCATATAGACTACTCATCAACTATTGTCTTATGCCAAGTTCCCACGCAAGCCACATAAAGAATCAGAAATAATTGTAGCCTGCTGTATAATTTAGCCTTTGTATGCTAATAATACAAGCAACTACATGTTAATTTCTGTAGGCCTACAGAAACATATCTGTACTGTCACATTTAAATCTTTACATAATTGTCACATTGTGTAGACATTAAAGGTGCATTGTGTAAATTTTCTGGTGGATGGTTCAACAAATGCTTTTCTCCATGGAGAAAAGCATTTTCATGGAGACCGAACCAGATCAAGTTACAAGGCAACCAAAATTACAGTCAACAAAATGCCTGTTTTTCTATATATTTCTGAGATATAAAAATACTTATAATTTAAAAAATGTAAGGTAGAGCTGTTTTAATGTCATACTATGGAGCAATAACATTCATACAAACAAGCAGATGACACCAACCAAAAAGTTACATAGTGCACCTTTAAGCTGTTTAAATTAATTGTTGCTTAACCTGTACAGTGGCTGATGCTAATGGCTAATGCTTTTTCTTCTTCTAACAACAAGGGAAAAACATATAGCTAACAGCCTACCTTTCCGCCATCTTTTATGGAGAGAAAGTCGAACTGTTTCTCCATGCTCAGGTCATTGAAGGCCAGGTTGATGCGGCTCTCTGGGTTGGCGATGATCAGCCACACACAGTGCATGTTGTTGCCGTACTCTTGAGGGTAGTTAGGGGAAAGCAGCGCCCCCGATGGAGTGGTGAAGTTAAAGAAGCAGGAAACTGCAAAGAAAGAAAATAATGTGTTAAATAATGTGGGTGTTACTACTACATAGTTGCGAGTTGCAGTTGTGTTCGTACTATGAAATCTGAACGTTTTTGCTTAAAGGTCCTACACTATAGAATAGAATTTGACTTTTGTGAGATTTAAAACATGTTAGAATGTCGTTAGCTCATTAAAAAAATCCTGGAGTTGTGTTTTGTTTCATTCACACATGTTTTAGTAACGCTTTATTATTAGCCTGTCTCCAAAGCTTAACATGTTCTGTTCCACCTTGTGATGTCATGAAACAGTAGTTTTCAATTTAACACCTTTTGTTCATTTGGGATTGGCAATTCCAGCGCTGAAATTATCCACATGATTCTAGTGAAGTAGTATGGGGATTAAAAACACAGTGGACCCCATGTCGTGTTACCACATGACATCACAAGGTGGATCAGAGTGTTTCCTGTTTGAAAGAAGAACTAGGCTTTTGTGTTAAACATGTGTGAATGAAACAAGGTATGTTATTGATGGGGAAACACCATTATAACATAGATTAGAAAACTCTGTAATATAGTAGGACCTTTAACTTAAGTATCTTCATGGAGATAAGCAGGTGTTAGGCCAAGTTACAGGTCAGATCTGTGGAGATATGCCCCCACTTAGAGCATGATTTGAATTAATTTTTGAGAGATAAAAACTGTATTATTCCTTACATGCAAGCTTAATGCCATTCTGTAAAACATTCCAGGCTAAGCATAAGCAGTAACATCTCCATGGAGACAATCAGGGAGCATAGTGCGCCTTTAAATTGTTGTATTATTATCAATATCACCTTTGCAAAGATGGCAACTGTTTTCGTCTTAGATTTTTACATGACTGATTAGCCTATACACTAAAGAGGACAATTAGCTTTGTCCTTGAGGTAAGTAATTCCCATGATACCCAACTAATCGAATCACTTCCCACCTGTCAAGGATTTATGGTCCAATTTAAAAGACATAATTTCTTAACTGTAAACTTGTACATTTATCTACATAGTTAATTCATTCACCCTTGATTTTTTTCAGTCACAGGTTACACATGATTAGAGTCTGTCCCTGTGGCTTTGGGCCTCAAATACAAAGTTACAAGTAGATCAAGTAAATCAAGTGCTGAGATGAGTTACACACATCATATGCATTTTAATTTTAATTTTATGGCCATATTTATTTTGGTCCTTAAATCTGCACTGCGTAACTCAAGTATAGGGTCCGCTACCTGCTTTACTTCTTGGAGATGTTATTGCTCTGTCTAGAATGTTCCACAGTAGAGATACATTACAGATCAGCTCTCTGGAGAAGCAATCCTATTCACAGAGAGAATTATTGCATTTTTGAGCAAAAAAACACCTGTAAAGAATAAATGCATAGACGTGTTTAATGTCATGCCATGGAACATTCCAGGCAAAGCAATAATATCTCCATGGAGACCAGGATATGGCGGACACTCCACCAGAAAATTTGCGCAGTGCACCTTTAAGTTTGAAAATACCTTTGTATTTGACAACACTGGAACAATAAAATGTGCATAATATCCATTCAAAAAACAAAGACTTTAATGACACTTCCTGAGACGTCCCAAATCTCATTACAATAATCACGCACAGCGGCAAAAACAGGGCCTGCATTGTGTTCAAATGATCAAAATAGTTTATTCAAAAAACAACTACGCAGCATGGCCAAATCGAATCCAGGGCCTGAAACCTCTCCGTTACTTCGCTTTCCGATGTTTATCTATGCGCGCTATTGTCCATCCAATTATCTTATCAATCATACAGGCGGGGGGATGATGTGCCTAGTCAGCTGGCTCTGCCGTTTACCATGGGCTCCTAACACAGTGTTTGTCTTTCATGCTGTTAATTGGCTAATATGCCCTCCTATTGTTTTCAAATCCACAGCCTCTGCTCTGCAAACTGTAGGGATAATCTGACCATTTATTATGCAGCACGCCCGGCGCACATCGGCACAAACACATAATCAAGAGGCGGAGAGATACAGTGCTGCACTCAGGCGTATTGTAAATGTGCTGTATACTTAATGAGAGGCTGTGTGATATATGTGTAATGTGGTATGATCTGTTAAGAAAATAATACAATAAAATACACAGTTAGAGATACAAATAATAACAGCCCCCAAAACATAAGGTAAGTCAATCTGTAATTTTTCTGTTGGAGTGTCTGCCACCTGCTTTACTTTGCCTGTACTAGGCCACAGTATGGGATTTAACAATATTTATAGGTGATTCTCCATGGAGCAGGTGGAAGATCCCCCACCAGAAAAGTTCCCCAGTGCACCTTTAAAGTAAACAAGGTAAATAAATAAATAAATAAATAAACTCAATGCTGTTACCTCAATTAGTATGCTGTCTGTGTCCTTCCTATTGCCATACTATTACTCTGTTGCAGAGTAAAGCGTATTGCTATTTTTGATGTGTGCATTTTATTTATTTATTTATCTGATTGAGATAGAGCATGTTAATGAACAAACATGACACAACATGAATGTAAACACACCGGATTGTAGCCTAAGGCTAATTTCCATCCGTTGTCCCAAAGAGCTGGGGTCACTCCACTCATTGCACAGTTCCCACAGGAAACTGCAGGTTTACAACATTTACTTTTATCTGCAATCATTTCCAACTACTCAGACAAAATGAAGTGCTGAAAAGAGATGAGTGCTATGTTAACTAATCCATGTGTTCATTGTGAACACAATTTGACTGCTGAACAAATCCAGTGAGGGTTTATAGACATAAAAACTGTGTAGGCAAAGTCCGTCTTTTTACCAGCGACACAGCAATCTGGGTAAAATGCAAATTGAGCATATTTGAGTGCTCAGAGAAGAGAACTTTGGCTTGATGTATTCATAAAACAAGGGTAAACAAAGCAAAATACAACTGTTTTTGATGAGAGGACAACATTATAGCATGATTAAAAGCTTTAAAAAGTAAATTTTGCATAATATGTCTCTTTTAACCTAGAGACCTATAACAATAATGAATGTATGCACTGGCCCACTTACAGACACAGCTGGGTTTCTTAGCGGACCACTGATTGTTCTTCTGACAGGTGATGTTCTTCTTCCCCACCAGCTCAAATGCCGGCAGACACTCAAAGAACAACTTGTCCCCATGTCTGAAGCCTGTGCCTTCTCTTTTACCGTATGCAGGTATCCCCGGGTCTCCACAGCTGCCTTGGTCAATCTCTGTTGGAACATAACACAACCATAAGGGAATTTTAAGAAATAGCAAAACAGACCCCAGTATCAAATTTGAAGTTCAATCTGCCACATAGCCTCTAGCGGATATTGACTCCTGTGTATAAGTTAAATTAAAACTCTGTATCCAAAATTGAGACATTGCACAAACATGCTTCAAATTCTCCAACCCCAGAGTCTCAGTACAAATCTTTCTATGAACCAAATAGATTTTTATTTAATTACTTTATTGGCAAACTAAATCGACAGTTTGCGTTTTTGCAGTCTGCAGAAATCCTGATGAATTATGCACCCATTTGGGGTCTTTTGAACTGGACTAATGCATTCCCCGATAACTATTAAGGCCTGAATAGAAAGAACATTTAGACAACAATAAATATAGCTATTGATTTCAACAAGCAATAGCAATTAACAAACTATATGTATGTGAATAAGCATTGATGGGTTTTTACTGCTGAGACACTATTAGCAAAGTATTTTAGCTTCAAAATGTGAATTTAACTATATGCAATAAATGACAACATAAAACACACACAAATAGATTCACTCTTTCTTGTTTAATTCTTCCATCATGCTCAGGACTATCACTGACAAGACTGTTGACTAGTTATTTTCCATTACAGTAATCTTGTCCCAGTTTTCACATTTCAAACTTGTTTTTGGATTAAATCTATTCAGGAAAGGCTCAATTTTGTCTATTATATGTGCTTTCAGTACTGATACTTGCTCAAATGAGTATGTAGTTTTGATACTACTTTTGCTATGGATTAATATTTGGATATTAACACTTTTAACAATCCTACATCAAAGTGTATTAGGCTGCTATAGCAACTACCATGACCAAAACTATTTGTTCTTCAACACCTACAAGGTCATTAGAGGTCAACTCTTTCAGGGAATCTTACAGATGTCAGCAGGCAGAGGTTACCACACGGCCTTAAAACTTCCTTCATCACAACTAAATATTAGTAATTTATTTAAATTTGGTCTAAATCTGCAATAATTTTGAGCTAATTTTAAATATTTAAATACACAGTCGTAATACATTTCTCTAATAACTATCTACTGTACTACCTCTACCTGTATTTTAAGAATTACATATTGCTCTCTTGTCTTCTTCCTCAGACATCTGCTAAATGGCTAACATCTGCCTCTTCCTCACTGTAGCCGTATAATTATGTGCCTTCTTTTACTTTGTGACAAATGTTCTCAGATGCTGTAAAAGCTTACGCCTGCACTTCCACACTTACACGTATGACCATCCATATATTTCTCAAAACTACACGGACCAATTTCATTAACGAAAGATTTATGCAATGTTTAATATTCTGGTCACTCCTCCTGCTGCTATCCCATAGTAGCAACTCACAGATGGGAACACAGAGGAATCCCATGGAGGCGTCCGGGATCGGGGAATGCTGAGAGGGAATCAGACCATCCATCCAGGAAAGCATGGCAGGTGCTAATACAGTTTTAAATTGCACTGGGGGTGATGCAGGTTGTGAATCCATACTCAGCTCTAATGATGATCATCAGTTAGGACACGTATTTAGAGCTCTCCACTGCGGGATATGTATGGCTATCCTGAGGCAGCCCCACTCACAAGACAGCTCCACTGATCTCACACAGGAGTCACCTTAGAGAAGAGTCAAGTTTGGCTAAGAGGACACGCTGTACACTCATCAGATAGACTACACTCTGGTCTAGTCATTGGGCTGTTCTATAGACTTATGAAATAACAGAAACAAAAAACGAAATCCACTCTCCATCCATTTTCCAACCTCATGTAACCCCAATTACTGTCACTCAGACTTAAATTATAGTTTGTATGAACTCAACTTGGGGTTACTAACTAAAAGAATACTGTAGAAGAAACTTACATAACTGAGCAAACTACAACACAGGAAAAATGTTTAAATGAGACAAAATATGTGTTTTTTTTTTTTTTTTTCAGGTAATTTGTATTAAACTTTTAGCTCACTTTAGTTTTAGCTCATTGTAAACTGAAATATTCAGCTGAAATTTGAAAGTAAAAGTCGGTCTATGGACATTCTAAAAATTGCAGAACTGAGAAGCCAAGCCTGTTTATAGTGATATTTCATAGTAAGCAGTTCTTTATTATATGTTTTTACTATTGAAAAATGGAACAGAGGAGCGGACGTAGATAGAGGAAGGTGAAAACAAAAATCTTCTGTGCACTCAAGTGTTGAATACATGACAATACAGGATTACTCAAACAACACATGAATCAATTGACCTCTGGGTATGCTACTGAAACTCTACCAGCAGCAACATTAAACCAGCATCAATATTGTGGCATTTGTGGTTATTTTATTCTCCAAACATATTAATAAACAAATGCAGCATAACCGGTTACAGTAGTCTTGAAGCAAAGAAAATGCTCTTGCGCTCTTAAGCTTCCACTCCAAATCTTTCTATCACCTGTCCACAAAACCTCTTAGCCAGAAAACACTGCCTGTAACATTTCATGTGGTGTGTTCTAACCCTATTGAAATACTTCAGATGGAAAAAAATTAATTTAGTTTCAATAAATATACCATTGCAATTTGTTTTCAGTCTGAAGCATCTAAGGTCAAAGGGCGCACGCTGAAAAGACAGTGCTGGTAATTGCACTTGATGATGGAGCCTAAAATACGAGTAAGCGAGAATGCAGATGAGATTTTGGGTGTTCCAATCTGGGAGGTGAAGTGGTTCAAAGCGTTTCTTCTTCCCCTTCATTAAGTACGACTCGTTGTTTTAATTACTCTTTGCTTCAGTGTGCTGCTCTACTTTCACTGTTATTTTTACTGATGAAAAATAAGCATTTGCTAGCAGGGGAGACAATTCACTGTGCGTGTGAGATGAGTAGTTATCAAAATGTGGGACTCCCTGAACTCATAAACACAAAAGAAATCGTATGCATACCATCTCTCTAAAGGTTTAATATAGGCTTGGTTTACTGTAAGAGATAAAATATGCCATCATCCAGGAGGTAGGAGGCAATTATGTGTTTAATAGAATTGTTCGACAAAATAACATAAAAAATAAATGAAATGCGCTGATGACAGTTAGCTCTTTTAAAATGTGTTTTGTTTGGTACGTAAAACAGTTGAGTTCACATTGATAAATGTGAAAAGTTTCACGCAAATGAAACCTTTAAAAATAAAAAGTATCATAAAGGTCAAACATTTTTTAAAGGCAAAATACAATCTGATATTCAAGTCATGTGACCTTTGCCCACAAGTACTTTACAGGGGAAACAATCATTTAATCTAATAACAAAGGAAATGTTTTTTTTACTCATTTTTTGGAAATGGAAAGTGGAAATGAAAGTGGAAATTATAAAAAAAAAAAAAATTAACTTGAACTTGAATTTCCTTACCCTCGTATGAAACCTTGAAGCCCAAAGAGCCGCTGGTGTCGTCAGTTTTAAAGTTGAGCCACATCTGGTGACTGGTGCTCACTACAAGGTCTGGAGTGGTGGTTCCAGACAGGCTGAGGAGAGAGCAGAGTAAAACGCCTGTTCAGGAGATAAGTCTTCAAAGTAAATTGGAATACATTTGATTTCTTCCATCTCATTATATCAGCTGCTGTTATTATGCAAAGGGTTTTTGGCCTGTTCCACTAAGTGTCACTTCATAGCCAAAGGGCCTGTTTCTATGGCATCATTAAAGACATTACAATTCTAAGGCTACAAAGGAAACACCTGAATATGTTAACTTTTTAGACAATGCTTTAGGAGCTAGTCCTAGTGCGAAATTCAGAATGACATGTGTTGTACTTTTGAGAGCAAATAATAAATGCATGTAGTAGTGAATGTAGTACTAAATAATATAAGGAAGAACAGAATTGCACAAAGTTGGGATAAAATACTGACTGCAATACTATACTAATACTAAATTATGGCTATGATACTAAAAGTCTTTGTTAATTCATTTCGTATGTAAAGTTCATATGAAACACAAACATTTTAATCCTCAAAACAGTGAAAATGTCAAATGTGTCGCATAAACCAAGTTTCCTTCCTCTGAACAAGCAACAAAACTATAGCGCTGTATCAAAATAATTCAGTCAAATTTACCAAAAGATGCTCTTGATGATATATATCGATATAGCAGCCCACGATATCGATGCTGTATCATCACATTAAAAGATACAATATATCGATACTTTTGCACACCCCTAATTATTAGTCTATCTACATCTATCTAAATCTAACTTTCTATGTCTAAATCTAGTCTATCTTCAAAGCTCAAAATGCTCTCTTCCACCTTGTGATGTCATGAAGTTAACAGCTAACTTTTATTCAGTAGAGACCGGTAATTCTATAGGCTTAAATCATCCCAGTGTTTCTAGTAAAGGCATATGGAGTTTAAATACACATTAATGCACTTCCCATATTACCACGTGACATCACAAGGTGCAACAGAGTGTTTTCAGTTTGAGAGAAAAGAGTAAATATGCAGGATTTGAGTGTTAAACATGAAACATTTTAACATGTGTGAATGAAACAAAACAAGTCCGGGTATGTTTCTGATGCGGAAACAGTATTATAACATAGATCAGAAAATGGTGTAATATAGGCCTTTAAAGTTAGTTATAAAGGTGTGCACGATTACTTCACAGGTGGTAGATTATGTCTGTAATAAACCAAAGCTGTCCTGAAGCAGACTCACATTAATGAGGCTAATCCACTGGCCCCTTCAACCACCACTAGTCACTCACTTACACACCACATTTTTACATATACTTGAACATGTGTGAAGTGCCTTGCCTAAGGACAACAACCATACTTCTGTAATAAAATATAGTGGAAAAGAACATTTTGTACTAACTTACAATGCACTACTTCAGTGAGAGAAAACTACCTTCCACCTCTTACAAATAGCAGGACTGATAACTACAATATTTGCCAAATTATGACAGAAACTGAAAATGTTTACAGTGTTTATGCCTTAGTCTATAGCTGCACATCAACATCCATTCATCTTGCAGCTCCTCTCCTTTTTCTAACCAGGCAAAACAATAATGTGTGAAAATGATTCTATAAAACTTTATTAGGGCGCTAAATTTACACACAATTAATATCACCATGCACAACTGTAATAGAGCCATCTGGCAGAGCAAACTCTATTAGGGGTATCTGTGTGCAGTTATCCTTGCTACTCCCCATGACAGCGGACTTGTTTTGAACATTGAAGAGTGATGATTGACAATGTGGAGCAGCATCTATTTTTCATGCGCTGCTGCATCAGGTGGTGATGAAATAAAAGGGAAAGAGGAGAGCTACAGGGGCTGGGAGGAGAACAGGTGCAGGGGAAGCAGAGAGACGGTTCTGTGGAGCATGAGAGGCAAAAATGAAAATGACTTCTAAAGACCGAGCTGGAATGAAGGGAGGGAGTAAACGCCAAAGGAAGTTAGTGGAGATAAAAGTGACAGACCTCCTAAATGTGATGTCCATAATATTATACAGGGAGCTGGGGTATTTTCAGATGGCTTTTGTGGCTGCAAAATCTGCCGGTGCAATTTTGGAGACTACATGATTTACAATAGACGCATTTAATATAATATAGTAACATTTTCTCAGTCTGCACAAAATCTATATAAATTTGATATAGGGCATTTTTTAAAGTACATTAAATATATGTACTTTTACACAAAATACGACTCTTGTGAGCTTTAAGCCATGTTGTTACTACATCAAAGACATACCCAGAGCAGCACTTTCTTTCATTCACACATGTTTCAGTATCCTTTATTATAAACCTGTCTATATTCCCAAAGTTCAATCAAGTATGGCAGCCAGCCATTCACTTAAACACACAGTTGTAATTGGGTTTCCATGTTTTTTGTAGATTATTGACTTATATTCATTCCCTGGAGCTTGATCTTAACCTAGACCATAGGCACTGCCTAACCTAAACCTAACATTAATCTATTTTAACCCATATCTAAACTGAAACCATGTTATTGATTTCATAATAAAAGATTTACATTACAGGGACCTGATTTTGTTCCTCATAAGGGAGGCAGGTCCCCATAAAGACTTTAGTGGCCACAAGGCGATAAATACCCACCCACAAATACATTCATACAGTTCATAAGTGGAAGAAGGTTCTTGCACAAGGACACACCCACACTATGCACTAGACAGAAGTGGGATTGAACAGTTGACCTTCGTGTTTGTGGGTGAATGCTCTAACCACCAATTCATTTACTATGGATTTTTATGTGACATGGACAAATAGTAGAAGCATATAGGCCTATAGCAATTACTAAATCATTAAAAAAGAGGAAAAAGAGGTTAAAAAGGACTTACACATGAAAGACTGTCTTCTGATCTCCCACCACCTCACCATCCCCCACTGTCAGGGTGTCATAGCCTCTCTCCAGGTCAAAGTCCTCAAAGTTCAGCTTGATCACCTGTGGACAGACAGGGGACACAGAGGGGACATGGTTAGGACAGGTGAAGAGGACAGGTGCAGCAGAGTTCAAACTCCAGGTGCAGAGGAGGGGCCCTGTGACACCTGTCAGGTCCCATTCCTCACGCCGTCCAGTCATCGATCAATCTCTTTGAACAAGGTACTGGCACCTTTCCAGTCTCAACTATCTAACCTGTACTGTGAGTTCAGTTTGGCATTCCTTAAAACTGATGAAATAATTAATACTACAAATATTCAGTGGTGGAAGAAGTATTCAATTTTGTTACTTATAAAGCTTCAAATGTAGTGATGTTTGTGAATTTTGTGTTGCTGTTTTATTCATATATTTATGTCTGCTCAAACCATGACCTTAATTGATGCAAAATTCAAATTTTTTGAGTCAGATCCTTTTAAAATTACATTATAAACAAGTATGAAAAAGCTATTCTGCTTCAGTATAAGGTTAAACATAGTGACTCCAGAAAAAGGTATGAATAACAAGATATACAATTAGCTTTAGTAGTTTGTTGACCATGGTATTTGAAGATGAATATAGAGCCTTGAACTAGAATTCAGACAATTTTTCTTTGGTCTGCATGGCAATTAATGCATTATTAGGCATAAATATTTTGTAGATGATAAAAGATGGATTAAAAGAATAAGGTAGAGCAAAGTAAGAAAAATAATGAATCTAATAACTTGTGTTTAAACACAAAAGAAACACGGGCAAGGCCAGTGCTATCAAACTAATGGGAGTGATAAAGTAAATTGTGCATATGAAGAAGTCTCCCATAGGAGTCATATGACATTCAATAAACAGTCTTTATCCTGTATTTGAAAATGGGCCAATGATTTCTGTCAAATCCTCAATGTTTTCAGGGGGGCTGCTAGAGCTAATGAAAAAGCTTATTTAAATGCAAATTGCATTCTGTCCTATGTTAAACCCGGCGCCTAATGAAAATTGCCAAGGTGGAGAGAAGAGATGAATTGTGGGTTGGAAAATAGGTCAGATGGTTCGATAAAAAGAGTTCCAGAGCACAAACTCATCTCCTGTCTGCCAACAGGTGGGACTGGGGATGGACCCAAGAGGATTAAAAGTGTAACCATGAGCTCAAATCTGCCTAACGGATTAACACAAAGCATAATAATGTTGCTCAACAAGTTTAGATCCTAACTTAACACCCAGCATGACAGAGAAAGTTGGAAAGCACAATCAAGTTACAGCTGTACTCTCATGGACAGACTATAACAGAAACAAATACTAGTTGTTTTACAACAGTTAAACTAAAGTGAAAATGAGGTATAAACTTAAAAAAAAATTACCAAGAAAACAATACTAAAATATATGTTTTGAGAAGGAGCTACAAACAGATATGTTTTAACATAGTTTAATATGTTCTCCAGAGCTGTGGTTTCAGACCTTTATATCCAAGTCCTCCTAACACAGGTATTAAGCAAATCTGTTTACTGCATATTGCCAATGATGACTGTTAAATGTGGCTATGGATGATATTGATGTTCAAAATCCTCCAAAATGTCCTTAAGAATGTAACATTAACTTTTTTTTATATACTGTTCAGTTTACTTTAAAAAAAAAAATGAAACCCTTCCAAACACCCCCTGGTAAGTGCTTGCATATTCAAGTCTTTGTCTCAGCCCATCTTTGTATATGGGAACATTTGCGTCAACTTAGAGCTACTTTTAGCAACAGGGGACATCATGAACAAGTGGTGAGGAGCAGCATCCATCATGATGTCAAGAGGCAGAGAGGGCTGCGTCAGAGTGGTCCTGACTGACCCCACAGTCCTCTGTCTGCACTGGCCTGGGTCGGCAGGAATAGAAGCATTAGCCCTTCTAAACAGCGACAACAGGCTCGCTCCATCTTCATCTGGGCTCGCACACAGAGGCAGAGCCAGTCCAAAGAGCACTTTCGGCTCTGGCTCAGACTACCCATGGGTGTCATAGAGAAGTGGGGAGGGTGTACTCTAGACAGGAAGGAAAAGCGAGTAGTAATCTAATCTCTAAACATTGGCACAAATTTGACCTGAACTGAAAGTGCTATAACTCTGAGAACTGACATATGTCTTGTAACGAGGATGGTTCCAGTGGTCCAAATACTGTATCTCCTTAAGTGCTGGTGAAGTGCGGGAGTTAATTGGTTACGCTCATGATGTCCAAGAATTTGATGATATAATTTTGAAGAAATTACCAAATAGAAAATCCAACACAGATTGTATTTTATTGTTATGGATTGGGTCCACAGATTTGCCATGTCCTAAATTAACATGGATATTTCCAGCACTTTTGTTTTGCCTCTATAGCAAAAGTTCATTATGGTTAATTTTCTGTACTACTCTAAGATGCTTAATTTTAAGTGCAGAGATGCAGTATTTATAAAGATATTAACCACAAAGTAGGTCAAAACATAATATAAACAGAAAATTCAACAATAAAACCCTCACCTGCCTTCCATCTTAATTCTGAAATATGAACAGTGTATCACATATGAAGTTATCCAAGTTATGTATTGTACTGTATATTGGGTAACCATTGGAACGTACCCAAACCACAATATTACTTAAATCATCATAGGTTAGATTAGGTTTACCCATGATAGCACAGTAGAGAAGTGTGGATTCACCTCAGACAGCTTCGCCTTCACAACAAATGAGCAGATTTGTAAAAACCATTTAGTCTGAGTTTGCAGAAAGAGAGGGAGCGCTGTGGCGGGCCGAGGCAGCTGGGTGGCCTTGAACACAACTCCAAAGTCAATGGCTGTGACACTTCATGATCTCCTCTGAGCGCGCTCCCAAATCTCCCCATTACTCCCCTCTCCACAGGTGTCTACCACAGCTTCCTTTGTCTTGCTCTGGCCCACTGCCAGGCCTCTCTCACTTTTTCTTATCGCTCACATTTTTCCAGGAGCAAGCTTGAGTCGGAGTCGAAGAGAGCTGAGCTACTCCCTGAAACTGTCCTAGAGCAATTATGAAACAAATGAAACCACAGCCCCCCGGAGTTCCACCGTTAACAGGTGACAGTCTGGAAGTAATGCTTTTTTAATTTGCAAATAGTAGGAGGGAAATTCAGAATAAACTGTTAGAAAATAACATGGCTGTGAACATTTTGTTTTCACAATTCTAATAATACATTTCTACTGTTTAAAACATAGTCCTAGTTTTTAAAATGAATACCTTCTTTCTCTTTACAAATATTTATTAACAAACAAGAGAGTTATCAACAGTTAAAACTATTTTTGCATTTTGGGTCTCTTTTAGTAGGGTAGAGTCAGGGATTTTGGTTTCACTCATCCTGATTTAAATTATTAACATAAAATGAAGTGTATTTACCTTGGCTGGATCAGTAGCTGTGATGACCCATGTGCAGTTAGCGTTGTTGTCATACTGCACTGGATAGTTTGGTGACGTAATCACACCACCAGGTCCTTTCAGCTGTCCTCCACACATGGGCGCTGTGGACAGTGAAGAATGTAAAATAAACTCTGTTAGGCAAAAAAGTAAAAATTTGCTTAAAAATATACCACCCAAATGATCACAAATTTGTGGTTTAAAGGTAGGATATGTACTGTAGCCTATACTCTTACAGTTAAAAAAAATATATACTAATCACAATTTAGCCTTAATCTGAGGATATTTCAGTATATGCACAAGTCATGGCTCATGTGAAAGTTCAGATCCTCCAGAATTCCCCCACTGAGCTACAGAGGCTACACTACCACTAATTCATGAGTGGATGCATGTGCCGGGGTTTAGGTAGTGAGGATCCAGCCTTTTAGATTCAAACCTTCTGGATTTAGACATTAAAACTGGTAACCTGAATGAGAGACTGGTGTGAGACTCATTCTGCTTTCTGAATGGATAATCCTTCAAAACAAAGCAAATAAAAAAACTAACAACTTGTCCATAATATCCAATGTTTTTTCATTAGAAATACATTCAGAAAACAGTATTTGCTGTCATATCTAGAGCCACATGTCATGTTTAGAACAATAGAAAACGATTAAGGAGTTATTACATATCACAGTACATACACAAATGTAAAATAGCCTGAGAGGACAAAGTGACTTTCATGATCTGGACATAAGGTTATGTGCATGCAAAAAAACCTTAACCACCCTTTAAATTTAATCAGGTTGTTGCAGGGCCTTTGCTGCATACGTGAGTGGGAAAAACTTTAATTCAGTTGAAAAGCTAAACCAACTTTCTTAATTCTAATGAGTTACGTCTGAGAGAAGTCCTTTGGGTGCTTAAGCCCCATACTGGGGTGCAAACCTACCCATATAACCCCTATTAAATTATTCAAAAAAGTGAAAGAAGAAATAGGATAATTAATATAAGTGGTGATAGCAGGGGTGACTTCTGTGCAAAATATCTCCCTGTATTTGCTATACAGGTAGAAAAGTCAAGCAGCAGCAACTCAAGTCTTTAGAGAGAAAGATGTAAAAAGAGAGCACATTTGAAGACAACCATTTTCTCCCAGCTGCTTAATTTAATGAGGACTAATGTTAATTTATAATACAGATCTTCAATTATTTCAATGTGATGTTTAATCTCCATTGAAAGGGACTGAAGCAGAACAAAAGAGCGTCTCCAAAGGTTAAATGAGGAGGACGGAATACAATATTCTTAAAGGGCAATTTCCCTCACATTACCGTCAATGTGCCTACTCTCGAACAGGACTGAAAATGGGGCACACATGAAAGGATCTGAGGTAAAATACTGTGTTTTGTATACCTTGTTGTGTTTTATATTTATTTATTCAAACCCCAAACTTCAAATTGTCTAATTGTGCTCATTGCTCTAGTTTTAGGGGATTATAAAGCTTTCTGACATTTTAGTGGAAATGATTGTGGGAGGAAGAGCATGTGGTGTAAATTTATAACCCGAAATGTTAATGATTTCTTGATGGTTTTCAGCAAAACCTGTCTTGCCCCAGCACAGATACATTGTATAAGCAGCTCTTGAGATAAAAAAGTTATAAAGTCATAAAGCATTTTACTATCTAATGATCAGGAAAAGCACTGTTTGCATGCTAGTTGTTGTTAGCATTACCGTAATTGCAAAATTCCACTCTAGCATGTGAAAGCTGTGAAAAGCACTTCTAAACTCATCACCATAAATAATTAGAATGGTAGGTAAGCATAAAGTAAGAAGGAATAACTGCAACTCCAAACTGTGTTCCACATTATTCAGGCAGTAAAAATCAGGTACAGTGTCTTCAATAAGTCTAAAATCTTTGGTAAGTTTAAATCTGTAAGTAAATAAATAAATAAAGTGGATTACTGGCCATTTATCTGATCATGTATAGTGAAGGTAGAATGTTTTGCAGGCAGTTGGCGATAAATAAAGAGCACTCATGTTGGCTGGGACGAGGTGAAAGACCCTATCCACGTTAGATCTCCCCACATCACGGCTCTCGCTGTAATTGAATCTCAACACAATTGGATTGGTCCACAGCAGCCAGCACACTGGATTTAGATATGGCTCAGTGTGACGTGTGGAGCGTATGCCTCGGAGGATGTTAAAGGGATTAAATGCACACATTTCACATTTGGATGCATCTCTTGGTGATAGGTGGTGCCAAAAAGCTGACAGCTCAACACATTTGCCTTTTAATCTTGTGGGGAGATGCTGTGTGTGTATCCTGCCCCCTGTAGAGCGCAACATTATTTATTTGCATACATCGAACAAAAATGTATAAAGACCTGCAAGCATAACGTTATGTACTGTTGTTTTTATTATTATCATATCTAGAGATCAAATAATATGTTTTTTATGGCTGATGTTTATAGATATTGTTTAGAATTCAGAGATAAGTCTTTCCTCACAATTTTGTGCACCCCCCCCCAAAAAAACAACAACAAAAAAACAACAACAAAGAAACGGTTTACTCTACTACCAATGCTATGGTCAGCCTTTTGGTGAAACACACTTCAGACAATGGCCTATGGCCAATGAGCCTTTGTGTAACTCTGAGGATGTAACATGAAGTACAGAAAAGTTTTTTTTTCACAAAGTACATGTGTTCTTTTTAAATGGTTTAGCACCTGCTATATACTGACAGGATAATACCTTCTTTGTTAAGACTTATTGTTACCAGAGTACAAAGAATAACTGACAGCTAGTAATCTCTTTTTCTTTAGCAGAATACAGTGAGATTACTATGAATGAATAAATTTATAGCCTGACTCAAATTGATAGGCCAGCTACGGGTTACAGCCAATCATTATGATAGAAAAGCCTGAGGGGTTGGCATTTCCACAGCATATAATCACGCTGAATTTCATTTTGAACATAACTGGGTACTTGTAATAGACGGGCCCTAGGTGGTCCAATACGGACTTTTTGAGCCAATACCAATATCCAATATTTGACTTGCTGCAAATAAAAAAAAGTGCCAAATGTCTGATACATTTTCATATTTTTGCAGCTGATGACACTGAACATTTCCTGTCTGAAGATCTGTTACACTGGTTAGACTTTAATCTGACTTTTGTTTTAACACAATCTGACTATAAAGAACTGACTTAGCTGGAATTACAACAGGTGAGCTGATTTGTGCTGTTTAACAGTCACTTTCACCTTTTTGTAGAAAATCAAACACCTAAAAAGACCACAAATGAATGATCATAGTCTCCTGAAAATGTAAAAAACAAACTTCACAACCTGATGCGATGTGCAGCAGTTTCATTAGCGGAATTCACACCTATTGTAATGTGATAGCGTTCTGAAGGGGGAGTGAGTTTGCACGGAGAGCAAAGGGAGAGGAGGACTAACAGTGTCAAAACCAAAAGTGAAACACATTAAACATGTTAATATGTTTTTATGGCAAATACAGTATTTTTCAAACAATAAAAGTTGCATGGTGATTTAAATATGTTATGTGTTAGCAATTAACTGAGATACAGTATATTTTCAATACTATATTGCTATTTTTTTAATTCATTTATATAATGAATATATATATATATAATATTTATGCTTTATTTGACACCTCTCTCTGGATTTTTTTGCTACTTATTTTTAGAATTTATTATGACAAAATATATTTTTTTCTCTTGTTTTTATAATATACTGTGATGCATAAACTACTATGTCCAAATAATTTCCCTTGTGGATCAATAAAGTTTGTCTAAGTCAAAGTCAGTTTGGATGGCCTGTACCTCTGCAGATGGGCCTCTCGTCACTCCAGCCCACGTAGCTGTCGGTCACCCGCAGACAGCTGATGCTTTTGGAGCCCTGCAGTTCGTAGCCCTCGTCACAGGAGAAGTGCACTGTGGCCCCGCGTCTGAGGAGGAGAAACCAGGGCACAGCCAGTCAGATACAGACAGAGGACGTAGGTTATATAGGCAAGAGTAAAGCACTCAAAAGGAAAAGAAATGTTGACCCTATTTATATATATCAGGTCATCTTTACTAAATATTTTATATTTTAAGATGATATATTTAAAGCACATGCATTAATTTAACATAAACTATCTAAACGGAAAAAGGTGACATAATATACTGTATTTATGTAGAGCCAACGCTTCATATTTTTGAGTGTGTGCATAAAGTACCAACTGCATTAAAAATGAAACTATACCACTGAACATATTACTCACTGATTATAAAGTGCACTCTTGTTTAAAATGAGTTGAGAAGAAAATCTTGTTTCAGAAAATAGCTAACACTTAATGTGATGGCATGAAAACACTATTTTGAACACAGCAAGTTGACTGGAAATTCTCACAAAAAAACAGAACAATGTACTAAATATATGATCTATAACTCACAAAAAAATGTATTTGATTGTATTTCATTTCCATTTCATTATATATTAAAAACATTAATCAAATAACTATCATATAATAAATAATACTGCTACTCAGTCAATACTACTTCCAAGAAATGGTTTATATTTCACACAAAATGTACTGAAACAAATTTGTCGAAAAGAGCAGATAATATTATTTGTGTTGTTTCAGTAATGCACCATGTAATGTCTATTTTCTGCATTAGCAATCTAACAATGGTCGACATGAAAAGCCGTGCAGAATGTGTTGTTCGGAGCGCATTTATGATTCATCCAAAACACTGCACAATTAAAATGTCAATGAACCATTATCCATGAATTATAAAGTAAAATGACAAATTTATTACTGCAACAGCAAAATGTTTTCATAAGCATAATACGGCCTTGAATAATAAACAACACTTTCATTCATAATAAAACTTGGGAAGGTGCAAGGATAGACGTTGTAGTAAGCTGGGAAAAAATTCAGATATTACCGGAAATCTGAGCCTTTTCTTTTGCCCCGATCTGGAATTCCTGGATCCGGGCACATGTTATGGCCCTGTGCTACCCCCATTTGAGACACTAAGAGAAACAAAAGAAGAGAAAGGAGAAGAATCATTATGGATCTGTCCTCAGTCTTTAGTTAGTGAAGTCAGTTTAAGCCTCTGGTCCATTAGAAGTCCACTAGTCCATAAAATGCAGGTTTGTTGATAGTAATTACCTGCCATGGTGAAAGGGCTTGAAGTGAATGCCGTGAAAGTATAAGATTGTCCAAGCCAAACCCTGCTATTTACGTGTAATGCGATTTCTCATAACAACACAGAACCACAGTACACCAAAAGGAAAGATTAGAGAGCGCACAAGACATTTTGTTCTCACATGTGGAGTGGAGAAAGTACATTTGGGTCTTGCGCTTTGGATTACACTGTTGTATACTGTTGCAAAAAGCTACCCCATTGAGTGTTTTCAAATGTCAGTTTTAAAAGCCATTTTGCTGTAGTGGGCTGAATAAACTCATCAAAAGAGGCTATTGTCAGTATGAGGATAGATGTAATGTAGCCGGACAAGAATCATTCCTTAGTAAATTAGATACTTACTCTAGTGTGATATATTCACTGTTTTGTGATATTTTGGAATAACAAATAATTATAGAAAAATGTACTATAAATTCATAATGACTCACTGCTGTGTCTTTGTTTGGAACTAAAAAGAGGCTCTTAATCCTTGAAAACTTATGTTAAAGCTTCTCTGTGCAACTTTTCTAATTTGGAGGGACACACCACTGGTTGATCTCTATGCTGGTCTGATTGGACACTGAAAAAAGTGTAATATACTCCAGACCCTTTAATACTCTTTAAATATATGCTTATTTTTTATTTTGATATTAATGCCACCGCTCTCACACAGGCATGCAAAAGTTGCACTTGCACTTTCCTGGCGGTGCTGGGTTAAATCATGTCATGGAGGACGCAGCAGCCAGAGGGGGTCAGGTAAACAGGACATCCCGCTGGGGCCCAATGACACCAGGAGAGGGGTCAAATGTCTGCGGGGCCAAATCAATGTGACACCTGTTCATTACCACGGCGACCAATGTGGAGCAAAGGCAGGCGGCCATGAATTTACAAAGAGGCAGCTCAGCATCGGTGCGGGTAACGAGAGAACTACGTGTAGGAGGATATGCAAATTTATAGGAATGCAGATGCATGATTCATTTAACCTTCTAGTAAAAAGAGAAAACAAAACAATCTATTACTACCAAGATGGATGATCTCAAGGGGTTATACTAAAATAAATGAATGTAAAGGGCCACTGCCTAACTTTTTTTGTGGAGGATCCGCTATCTGCTTGACTCCATGGAGATGATACAGTATGATTTCTTTATGGAAACAAGCAGTCGGCAACACCACCTCAAATTACAGCTCAAACCTGCGGAGAGGCAAGCCTTATAACTCGATACATATAACGCAATATGGTGAGAGATTTCAGACAGTCCACCTGAGGTAACATCAAAAGCAAAAGTCCAAATGATATTGTTCATACCACAAAAATGCTATTGTCTAAAAAGTTCAGTCACCAATACACTTCTAAGTTTGGCACCTAATGCTATACAAACTGAAGAATGATTCAAAAGTCAGAGGGAAAAATACACAAAAGATGAGTTTGTAGAATTTCAAGTGCATTTAAACCTTGTGAAAATATTATGTTATTCTCCTTTGTTCAGAATGCCTCTCACAAAGTCCATACATTTCAGCGTATAAGGAGCCTGCCAAATCAAAGGAGGCACAGGCCAACTACCAGTGAACTCACACACAAAAAGATACAAGAAAGACTGTTGGTAAAAAGAGCGACCATTGCATGTGCTACTGGAACACCATTCTCTGCTCAGACGCCATGTCCTTTGTGGCTGCACGGCTTTCAGTCAGCATGCACTTGTTTGCTCGGGCCAAAAGCGGACGAAAAACTTTGAACATTGAAAAAACAGTTGAAAGGAGGCGACAGAGCAAAACAACTTTTGTGAGTTCTGTTGTACACTGCAGTGGTCGTGTCTGCATTAAAGGCAAGTTTGAGGTGGGATTTTCGGCGCTAATGATGAACAGGCTGCAACAGAAATAAACACAGTCCAGTGTTGGACTGGGCGGAAACAAGCGTTTGAATGTAGACAGCTAAAAAGAAATGTGCCGGTATTCACAGTTGTTCATTAAAAATTATTATGGCTTAGTAATGACTTAATTAAGGCTTTAGGGCTATAGGAGTTAGGATTACGGAATTATTTAGGTAGTTCCTAGGCCTGAATAATTCTAAAAAGCTGTATATTAAGTATGAGTGAAATATTGCTTGTACGTTTGTAAGGCTAATTAAGATGAAGTGTAGATACTATAGTGTTACCAATGGGTCTTTTTACATATGGCATCTGTGAGCCAAGATATTGTATTTTGCACTCAATCACCGTATAGACAAATTAATAACTCAGGAAACATAAAATTATGTGTGCAAAAATAGAAAAAACACAATTCTAATATTGTATGTGGGCACGATGAAACTAATGCTATTGTACTTTATAAGTCATAGTTCATATAAAGGTCTGTTTTCTAAGTTTCCAAGTACTCACAAACTGATATCTTGTGCTGGTTGTCTTTGCTGGGCAGCATCTTCACACCTCTGGACTTTAACTCCGTCATCTTTTTCACTGTGAAGAAATATAGAAATACAAGATTAATGTAATATGGATATTGTAGCTAGCATCTGTAATGAAGAATAATACCCTTTCTACAATGCATAGAGCTTAACCACAGTTGCATTTCAAACCCAACAAGGTGGTAACAAGATAATTTCCCCAAATAGAAAGCTGTAAAAAAAACAGCTAATTTCACCTTAATAAAAAATAAGTCCTGAATTATTAAGTTTGATAAATATTGCACAATAATGGCCTCTAAATAAAAGGCTCATTAAAATGCATATTTATTCATCAGTTTCCAAACCACCATCAGCGTTATCTGTGCTCTCTTTCACACCCAGTTGCTCTAATTACTCCAACTCTTCCCCACAATGGAACTTTACTTGTTTTGCACAAATGTGTTTTCATCCAGAACCTGCTTTGGGCTGGATACTGAATGCAAATTAAAGCCTCACCAATCAGCCATAACATTATGACCACAATTAAAGACAATTACCTAGTTGTCCGCATGAAATCACAAGATTTTGTATCTGACATTTTCTTGAAATTTTGTAGAGTTTGGTACATTTCTTTTAGGTTTATATGGGCAAAAACTCATTTCCCAATACCGTTGAGCTCTATGAGTTGTCAGAATTTTATACCTCAATATCTCAGAACTACCCAGAACATAAATGGACACATTTTTATATAGTGCTTTTCCACCTTCAAGGCACTCAAAAGTGCTTCACATCAAGAAACCACTCACCCATTCACACTTACATTCACACAGAAATTCATACAACACTGTACGCGGACACTATGGGCAAAGTGGGTTAATTGTCTTGCCCAACGACACAATGGCAGCATTCATCTGTGGGAGCTCAAATAGCACCAGCCTGTGGATCAGCTGATCTGACCCCTCAACCAATGATACTTATGTTGAGGGTAGAATTCGAACCACCAACCTCCAGATATCGTATAATTCTATTCTAGTTTAGACTTGTAGGATGTTCAAAAAATGTAATATAATATGCTTGAACGTGTATCGATAAAACATGAACGGTGACTGAGAACAAAAGACTTCAGTCATTAAAGGTGCACTGTGTAACTTTTCTGTTGGAGTGTTCGTCAACTGTTGGTTGCTATGGAGATGTAAGTCCTTTCCCTGGAATGTTCTACAGTACAGTATGTCAATTAACCTTTTTAGGTATGAGTTCTGTAGAAAGACAGTCCCAATAATAAGCTACACATATTTCAAGGTATTTTTGAGCATAGATAATTGTAACTGGAATATTTCAGGTAAAGCAACGAAAATCTGCGAGACAAGCAAGTAATGGACCATCCAACAGAAAATGGGCATATAGTTCTCCTTTAACTTTGCTTCTTAGCGTGTTGAAAAAGCTTTGAGTTGCATTTTATAGCTCACACAACACGGGGGGCACTTGGGATGAAAAGGATAATCAACCATATTCACTCAGCATCACTCCAACCAATGAGCCGAGAGCTGGGAATCTTGGGAATTTCCATGAGCGAAGCTGTATGGGGCTGGGAAGAGGGGAGAGAGAGGTGCTTAATCTAATTAAAGTATAAAAGCCCCATTTCTGTGTGATCTCCTAAACATATTTATCTAACATTCAACCTGTAATCCCATACACTCCTCCCCCTATCCTACCCCCTCATGTGTTCCTGCTTGGTTTTCCACTATGATGAGGAGAAGTGGTCCTTGGAGATGGCTTCTACTGGGGAAAGCGTAATCCTTTTTTCACGAGCTTATTTCTGACACCTGAACCTCCCAAAGTAATGGACCTAAACTCAATAGGGTAAAATTCAGAAAGCTGCTATATGAGGTATTAGTATTTACTATGGTGTCACTTGTGATCCATATTTGAATCATTTTTCATTTAATAGAGTTTAAAAATATACTATAGATTTATGCCAGCTATATTAAATAAGTTAAAGGTACTATATTTCTATATTAAGCAAAATTGATTCTTGTGAGCTTTAAGCCATTTTAGAATGTTGGTACCTCTTCAATAACATACCTGCAGTTGTGTTTTGTTTCATTCACACGTTTGAGTAACCCTTTATTATTAGTTTGTCAGGACCCTTGTCATGTGTTCGGTAGAGCTTGCCAATTCCAGAGCAATACCACATCTGAAATGATCCAAATGATAATTTCTAGTGAAGGTCTATGGAGCTTAAAAACACACTGGAGCATTGGTGCATTGGAGTATTACCACTAATATGGGCCTTTTAAATTAAGAGTAAATCAGATTAAACAACGTTATGGGTAGACGTTTCCATCTCTTGCTCTTCTTGAACTGTGCATTGTAACGTGGAATTTACATATGCGGGACAGATAAAGGTTCTCTTATATTATGGCAATACTGCAAGCATAAAATACTATTGTCTTTGGCTTGTTTTTTAGACCATGGGTGTAAAAATGTGATTATGATGGGTCTCCTAAATTACTGAAAAGCACTGTATATGTTGTAAGAATACATTTGGGTTTGGTCTTACCTTGGTACTGAGCACTGAAGCCCCTCATCTTGTGGTTGCCATCAGATGTAAAGTGCAGTCGGAGCCAGTTCTTGCTGCTGATGATGGGAGAGGGAAGGTTTGGGCCCGTAAACCTGGACACACAAAAACAAAAGGAACATTTTTATTACTATCACATTATGAATTCAAATGGCAACTGAAGAATAAAACATAAAAAATATAGCCACAGTCCATCAATTCCCGAATAATGATTCTGAATAATGATCCATCAGTTTCAAGATGGAAGATGAAACTAATAAAACACTACTCCACAAAAACTTTTAAATATCATCTATACTGTAAGATATGGTTCAATTTTAGGAATGTAGTACTCATCAAAAGTTAGACAGATTTCTAAAATAAATGGGAAGGCATTTTCAACTTTGATTTGTTATATTAAAGATGCTGTATTTCACAAAATACAGCATCTTATGAGCTTTACGCCATGTTAGAATGTTGTTCCCTCATCAAAAAACATACACAGAGTTGTGTTTTGTTTCATTTACACATTTGAGTAATCCTTAATTATTAGTCTGTCTACATCTCCAAAGCTCAAAATGCTCTGTTCAACGTGATGTCACGTTGGGGTAATTTTCAAGTTAACAGCTACCTTTGACCTTTAGTTCACAAAAGATCGGTAATTCCATGATCCAGATGACCCTAATGAAGGTGTATGGAGTTTAAAAACATAATTGAACACTTCCTGTATTACCACATGACATCACAAGGTGGAAAAGAGCATTGTCCACAGGTAACTACTCAGCCTAAATATGCAACATTTGTGTGTTAAACAGAACTCCTGGTATGTTTTTGATGAGGAACATTTTAACACATATTTTTTTAAAAATAGCGTATGAGCCCTTTAGCATTTTTTATACAAAAACTGCTGAGCTTCATTGTAGTAAAATCTTACGACCGATGTTTTTATACGTATTTTTGTCTGCCAGTATCTACTTCCTTGTGCCTAGTCATAGTGTACTCTCCAACTATAGCACACTCACCGGCACATTTAGTTCAAGGACAAACTGTTGACTTCCACTAATGCTATGCCTCATTAATGTATAAAATCAATGTAATGACTACCTTGTGGCTGTGAGCGCTTTCTCTCTCTTTCCTCCTCCCTTACTCTCACCCTCCCTCTCTCTTTGGTTTGTCTGTTACTAAAAGCTTCTCTTTCCCTTATTTGTTACCCGCTCTTGTCACCTGCTTTTGTTATTGAGTGACCGTGCCTCCGCTTCTGTTTGGTGCAATGTATAATTATGTGATCCATCATTTAAAAGTCAGGGGCAATTATTAACTATGTACACAATATAGAGATTGAAATTGTAGTACTCTTTTAAGTGTCGGAATGATGGTGATACTACATACACATTTAGACTGCAGATTAGGCTTGCTAGAATGCCCCACAGTAAGGCATTACATTTATTGATATTGTCATTTTTTCATTTCAGGTGATTTTACTGCCTTAACAAAATACCTAAATACAAAATCTACAAAAACATATTTATCTCTATGGAGAAAAATCAGCTACAATATATATATATTTTTTCATGGTTTGGGTGGCCCTGCGACGTCTACTTCAGTGCGACTTATATATTAAAATTTTCACACTGACAGCTGCGAGAGGGCGCTCTAGGCTTGTGTGTCAGTATCTGCTTATCCTATTACTCCTGTACCACTGTCACCTAACACTTTATTGCGCATGTCTCCTGAAGAAAAAGTTGCTGTCCTGCTGCAAGTAGTAAAATATGCAGCTGAAAACAGTAATTGAGCAGCAGAAAGAAAGTTTGGAGTGCGGGGATGAAGAACACAGCTTCACGACAACCCGGAGTGTGTGCCATGAAGCCTTGAAGTCATTGGATGAATCGACAAAACCTGGACTTCAGTGACAACCGAAACCATCCTGTCGGAATTCTGAAAGACCAGAATATTTCTAAGTGGAACTGATGCTGAGTCTGACAACACTTACGCAGAAGAGGAAGCGGTGCTGCGTTTACCTTCAGAGGTCGTGGAGTTGCTCAGAAGTGACACGAGGATGAAGAATTCAATGGATTTAGTGATTTGGAGTGAGATGGAAATTTGGTAAACTTGTTATATTATGTTGTTTATGCTATAATTATTTGAATAACTGTTCATATGTAACTTTAACATACCAGACACCTGTTCAGTCTGCTATATTCTATTATTACAGTAACTTGCCTTTCAAGATGAAATGTCGGTTCCTGGTCTCTAAAATTAATTTCCTTCAAAAGGTGTGACTTATACTCTGAAGCAATTTATAGTTTGAAAAATAAGTTAAATGTCATACTGTAGAGCATTCTAGCACAAAGCAATAACATTTTCATAGAACCAACAGACCAACCCACCAGAAACGTTACAAAAGCTATTGCTATTGTACAACATGTTCCTCTCTATGCCACTATTTTGTTGCCTGATCAGCTAGTGCCTTCTACATTCTGTTCGATTCCAGAAGGGACTGGACCTGGACAATAGTGCGAGAAAATCTTCTGTTTTAATTTGAGACAGTCTAACCACATCTGTTAATTTAAATCAAGAATGGATCATATGTTTCTCTGATTGGCTAATAATCTGCATGTCAATCACGCCCTTTGAAATTGTAAACAGGATACAGCTCCAGATCCACTCATCTTTATAAAGTTATGTCAAAAATTGTGGTTCTGGCTGGTCAGTTAAATTATTCTGCACAAACCAATAATTACTTACAAAAATCTTACTATTGTGAAGGCAATTACTCAGTTATTTCTTAATTCATCTTCATTATGTCATAGTCCCACATTGGAAGTTTTTAAATGCAAATCGGCTGTAAACAACTTTTAATCAAATAAGAATGGTGTGCATCCAAACTTGCCATTACTGCTTTAAATGCTTTGGTTCCCAGACAGATAAAATGCTTTGTGATATGTATGCTAATGGAGGACTTCTGCTTAGCCCAGATTCCTTCAGTGGTTTAGACTAAAGTCATCCGGGGACACACCATCTTAAATGCAAACGCAGACAGTTGTGTACTTTTACTCTATGCTAGCAGCCAACAAGCCAAGCATCAATTCTCATTCCCAGCTTTCTAAATGACATTTTCGCAGCTCATCTCCCCACCTGCTCCAACTTACACACAACTATTATTATTAATGCTATCCCGATATGCATGGTGGAAATAGAGGTTTAGGCTTTAAAAGGAACAAAAAAATGTGGCAAAAAGTTAAAAGGGTACACAGCAGATTATTTTTTGCAAGCTAATAACTAATGTGCCGTGAATGAGGAATATTTTATGCCTCAGGGAGAAGTAATAAAACTATTTTAATAGCTTCTACAAATCACTGCAGTTACAAAATGTAGATGTACTTAATGTTCCGTTTCTGTTCGGGGTGACCTGCGCATAGATCAAGATGAGTTTGTGTGAGAGCAGAGTACACCTGATTTTTTTAACCTAAAGTAAAAATAACACAAGAAGAACAACTCTTTGTGTGAGGTTGGCTCATACAAAGAGTCACAAAAGTCAAGATATGATAAACATTGGAAACTGAAGGTATATTAAGTAAGTTTTCAGGTGGAGGATCTGCCACCTGCTTGTCTCAGTGGAGATGTTATTGCTTTGCCTGAAATGTTCCATGGTATGACTTTAAACATTTCCATCTAACATTTATTCAGTATGGGTTTCTGTTGCTCAAAAATACAAGAATTCCTTTTGTGAATACGGGCAACTCTCCAGAGATCTTGTAATGTTGCGTAGTGCTGTAATCCAGTTGTCTCCCTGGTGATAGGTAGGTTTAATCTATACCGTGGAACATTCTAGATAAAGCAGTAACATCCCTGTAGTGCCAATAAAGCCTACTCCTAGCATAGACCGTTACATCATGTGCTAGAAGAATCCAGGTCAGGGTAAATTCTAAGCTTTATTTGTTCCTTGATATGTTCTCTTTGTTATGTTATGAGGGTGCACGACAGAAGGATGCTTGGTATCCATGGGATGTTCAACTATACGTCTTGTCAGCTTTTTCTCATTTTAAATTGTCTGTCTTTATTGACTTTGGTGCTTCAAGAATTCACTGCACAACCCACTCGACAATGTACAGCACCTCCATCTCTATGGTAACCAGGAGAATAGACAGGAGACATATGGTGGGGTTTCTAGAAAATCTTCAGGAAATCAAAGAATCAGTCAAAATGTCCAAATTGGTGGTTCTTCATTTCCACCATTCTGAGTTAGATGTGTATTTTAAGTTTAATACAGATTTTTGACTCAAATACATTTTGTCCAAGGTATGACTCAGACTTTTGATGATTGTCCAGTAAACATGTATTTTAGGCAGAGCAAGGTGAGAGATGGTGAAGTTGACAAAATGGTGCTGAATAGGAATAAGTCTCTGACAAGTCAATGCGTCTAGGCAATCAATAACAGTAATGTACTGTATCTTGGTATACTTTGATTCAAGCACATTTTGTATGCTTAATAATAGACTGTTTAATTCAAGGGACAGCACAAAATTCTGGGCCCTGGGAACAAAGTACACACCCTACCCTTGTCAAGAGATAAAAAAAAAAAAGGAAATCCTTTGTCTAGGTTATACAGACAACTATCTGTACATATAAATACAAGTATTGAAGTGAAACTCATAGTGGGTATCAGCTTCTTGATATACTTGATATAAAATACATTGATACATGCCATTTTCTAAAAGCCATTTTAAGGCAAACAACGTAGACGATCAGACTTTATAAAAAGACATCTTGTCCAATCCCCAAGGCAAACTCTCATTGTCCCATTACAATGCTAAGAGTGAGAAATATTCAGCCCAATCTAAATCTATTTATGTAGCCAAGTCGCACAGAGGTGTCCAGACAGTTATGTGATGTGTCTCATTTCATTCTCTGTGCCTTGCAGCATTTTGAACTGAGGTCATCATCATTAAGACATTCACTGGCTTCCTGGAGAAATTGTGCATACTTCCTGTTGGAAATGTATTGTGGTATATCATCTAATTTAGTGAAATGGACCAAAGGGTGGAGTCACAGGTCATCACTGGAGCAGCAGAATTACGTGTTGTTGTTTTATTTTTTGTTAAGATTCTGAGTTGCACAATTGTTTTACTCCACAACCCTTATGTATGACTGATGCATAATAAGACAATGTTATTTGACCCTCACATATTTGAATCCCAACTTCAAAACAATAACTATACTTATTAATCGCAGAAATCTAGTAGGTCTACTGAAAATACTTTTTTATACTTATCTGCACTTTTGTCAATACTTAAAGTGAGGTGTGGTTGTTATGCTGTACCTCTTCAACTACCAATCAATCACATTCATACTAGCAAGTTGGGTGTTGGCCCATGGGCACAATAGCAGAAGACTATAAGGGGATTTGAACATTCTTGTTAGGCAAATGAACACTATCGGTGGGGTTCAGACGTCATCCCAACATTGAACATGTTGAAATATATCAAGTTATATGGTCTAGTCATTAATAGAAATTATGAGACTCAATAACTGAATGCACCTTAGATATTTCTTCTGAATTAACCATGTCTTACATAATGAAAACGAGCTCTTGCCAATGACAGTGTGAAAATCACCAATAGCACAAAAACACTTCTTCAGGTTTTATCAAGGCCTTTCATTTTGTAGTTATTTTAAAGAGTTATCAATCATGTCTTGAGCCCAATTTATGGTCGTGAGAGTCTGTGTTGCCTTGAACCCCCTCTGCAGAGCATCCAACGTGCACCACCAATTTATTAACTACCCGTTAAACTGACACAGACAGCAAGAGAAAACAATGCAGACAATAAGGTCTGTGATTGGTCCTTTCTACATCCGCTCTACATACATTTTAGGTACTCTGCCCTCTTCCTGTTTCATTTTGTATACATAAGTGCCATTTTAAAATCCAAGCCTCCTAGTGTTGTGGCGGTGAATTACTTCATGACGCACAGACCTCGACTCAGATCCATAAATCAAAAATGACGCTGACAAGGCGATGGCGGCAGTGTGCGTTGAGTCAGCGCAGAACTATAAAATGACCTTTACAACAACATAAGTACAGAAAACTATTTTTTTCACCCATGCCATGCAAAGAAGTAAGCAGTTTATCTTGAAAGGGATGTGATGCATGAAATAAAGTTGACAACTGCTAAAATGTGAATGTATTTCCCAAACCAAAACCTCTCCAAAAACAAAATGGAGTTTAGAGGGTCTGGGCATACAGCCTCTGCTCTGACCTTCAGCTGTAACCAAGACCAGTTTCACAACAAGCTTTTTCAAATGAACTCTGGGGCTCCTTAAAACAACACAGAATCGCTCGGTGACTGCTTCAAACAAATAACTGCCCAGGCACTGAAATTCATGATACTATGAGGTGAGGCCTGAGGATTAAGAATAGCTTTTAGGGAAGTTTTATCTCCCGCTGCTCTGGAGGAAAGTCCAACCAAGAAAGAAAAAGAGATGGAAACTTTAGACCGGTCAAGGCACAAACCGCAGTGCTGAGCCAGGCTGTATACTTCTACCTTATAGACAGACAACCAAGCCAAGCGTCTGTTCTACTTCCTGTCTCACACTGCATTTATTATTAATGTTCAAGACCTCTGGCCCCATCTGAAAGCCTTGTTAATTCTTCAGAGACATTCTTTTCATGTTGTTTCCTCTATTGTATTACAGAATATGGGCATAGGCTTCAAGAGCTTACTATTGGGAGACAAGCAACAACCACAATCTATAGTAACTGATTTAGTTTCACTTTCATCTAAAAAACTTCCGGCAGTTTGGTTTGAGAAAACGTAACAACAGCAAAAGCATCAAAGAGTCTGGAAGGGAACATGTGACATTTGGTGCTCGCTCTGCACAAAAACTTCAAAGAGGCTGGAGTCTATAAGAGACATGACATGCAGACATCCCTGGTACTGATGTGCTTTGCTTTAAGGCACAACTTGATACATTTTATAACTACATGCCAAGAAAGTGTATAGTTCAACTCCAAACACTTGTAACCTAAAATGTTGGATTTAATGTAGTTGGTAGGCACTACGAAATGCAAGGATAATTGTTTGTGATGTACTGATCAAAATCTGAAGACCTGGAGACTCGGTGCTAAAATCAGGTTAAAGGGAGGTTAAGGTACAT
Source organism: Boleophthalmus pectinirostris (assembly GCF_026225935.1). Classification (NCBI taxonomy): domain Eukaryota; kingdom Metazoa; phylum Chordata; class Actinopteri; order Gobiiformes; family Gobiidae; genus Boleophthalmus; species Boleophthalmus pectinirostris. The sequence goes on along the minus strand of NW_026571175.1, from coordinate 17,050,112 downwards.
TTTAAAGTCTCTGTAGAAAAATTTGTGCCTCTGCATTTGCTAGTTTGGTCAGAACTACTGCAGCCTGAGAATTGTTACCTATTATGTATGTGCAGATTCTGTAAACACTGCTCCTGAGACATGGCTTGAAGTAAAGTCAAGTAAAGTACACTCTAGGAATCAGTACACTCTAGGAATCAGTTCATCTAACTTTATATTAGTTTTTATATAATATTTCCACTTTGAGTTCATCGAAGAATAAAACCATTAATCTTTTCATTAATCTTAGAACAGATCATTCTCTAGAGCAGGTCTACTGATCAAAAGAAGCTTTGTGAAATAAACCAATTTTTTTCAACAGTCAAAAATATCCTTGATACATTTTAGTTCAAACCACTGATAACTGTTTTTTTCTTTATTTATCAGCACTCAAGCTGTACAACAATCCTGCGAGTAGAACAGTGGTTAACATTACTTTTGCAAACAGGATATAACACATACAAAAATCCAAGAGGAAATGTGCGTTCTACTAGAAAATCAGAAACCCATGGCTAGAAAATCGGTGCATATTAGCAAATGTAGTGAAAAAAGTAATCCAAAAGTGAAATTGTCCCAAAGCGAGAAAGAGAGGACTCAGACTGTGACCTTATTAATTCTTTTAGCCTAACCAATCTTGGCTATATTGGAACTTAATCATGCTCTATAACCTTTTCCCAAGCAAAAACGTGATGGTGAAAGCATTTTGATAAGGTCCATGCACACAAGCAAATGAAACCACGCAGAAAAAAACGTATATAGAACCGTATAGCTCCATTCATGGTAGTTAAGAATTTATTGCCACTTGTTCCACAATTGATCCCTGCGTCCGTGTGATTTATGAGTCTTGCTCTGAAAAGTCAAGGTGGATGTAGGCAAAGTCACATGGAGCAGTGCAGTGGGTTTTCGCACAATGATTCTTGTGAATGGACCGGGCGAAGAGGCAGATAAAGCAGTAGATAGATAGACTGTTCACTCTAAGGACATGGAAAATAAATATGTTTTCGTTCAGCAGAAATAGCCTCATATAGTGTGTTGCTTACCTGCACCTGATGCCTTTTCTGTTGGTATACATTTGTGGTGATGTGAAAAAGCATGTAATAGGAAGACAATGGTTACTTTATGGTGGAAATCAAGGAGAGTGTATCAAACTATGGCTTTTTAAAGAATAATTCAGGATTAGTACCTACTTAATTAATGCCCTAACCTTTAATTAAACGGCCAATATTACTCTGATCTGACATTTTCTAATGTTATAATGTTGTTTTACCTCATCAAAAACATACCTAGAGTTGTGTTTTGTATCATTCACACATGTTTGACACATAGTTCCTCTTTCAACTGGAAAAAAAACCCAAACACTCTGTTTCACCTTGTGATGGATGTAATGTGGTAATACAGGAAGTACTCCAATGTTTATTTTTTTTACACTCCATTCATCTCCTAGAGTCATTTGGATGATTTCAGTCCTGGAAATGCCAATCTACTGAACTAAAGGTGAAAGGTATCTGTTAACTTGAAAACAAGAGTCAATCTTGCGTAATATAGCACCTTTAAGTATTTACTAAGACATATAGATCCTGAAGGAAATTCAACAGCAGCAGCAACATAGAAACTACTGTATTTTCTCCACTATAGGGGGCTCTGGATTATAAAGCACACTGTCATTGAATGGTCTATTTTCAAACTTTTTTCACATATAAACCGCACCGGACTATAAGGTGAATTAAATGAAACACAACAGTTAGATAAGTCAGTCAAACTTTATTTAACGCATTCACAATAACTTTGTAACATGTAAAAAAAATACTGTCTGAGACCGTTAAATTGTTAACATATTCACAGTAACTCATAACTGTTCAAACAGTTGGGCAATTATGGCGATTACGGTCTGCCCATTCATCCACGATCCATTGGCAGATCGTGGAGCAAGTCACTCGGTGCTGTCTCCCTGTCTTGGTGAATGTGTGTTCGCCTTCTCTCATCCACTGCTCCCACGCAGGTAGCAATTTAACTTTGTAATAGCCTTGAGTTTAAAGTCAACGTTGTAAGTGTGTCTCTTGACAGGTACATTTTGATATTAAAAGGAATCACAGTATGTATTACTCCGCAATGCTCCTGACTACGGTAGCCGTAATGCTGCAAGTGGTGCGGATTTGTAGTTTACTAAAGTCGTACTAAGACACCCGAATAACTTCGTATATAAGGCACTCTGTATTATAAGGCACTCAGTCGTTTTTTGATGAAATTAAAGGCGTTTAAGTGCACCCTATAGTGCGGAAAATACGGTATTTGTTTATTATTAACAAAATCTCTCTTCGTACTGTATTAAGGCTGTCAATGTTGTATTATAAAGTGTTACCATTGTTATTATATCTTACAAAAACATACGTACAAAAAACATACTTTACTTCACACATGCAAAGAAGCAGGGATATTTGGCTTAAGTTTTATTTTAGTTGAGTTTTAGGCACATTTTTGTAGACAGGACAGGCCCAGTAATTAAAACATGTACCATAAACTAACAAGTCATAAACACAAATTGTATCATAAAACTCTTCCGCCTAATTAACTAGATTTCATAGTGAAGAAAAACTGGCGGTGTTACCATAGCAATTAACAACTCAAAACAAAACTTTTCTGTCTTTTGAGTGGTGAAAAGTACTGAAAACAGGAGGTCAAAAACCAGTGAATAGACTCTTCTGAATGTAGTAACTCAGGCTGAGTTGCTGCATTCAAAAGATCCTTGCTGCTTTTGGTGCTCTTGGAGAGTGATTGAATAAGAAAGTTGTCAGGGTTACATTATTTGTTAGCTAGTTTCTTTTCTTTTCTTTGTTTTTTTTTAATGTAAATATATTTAATCATGCAAAAACAAAAATAGACAAAAAATAAACAAAAATAAGAAAGTAAATAAATAATACATAAAATAAATCTCTCCCACATCCCACTCCTCTCTCCACACATTCAGCACAACATTTTATTTCTAGCCTTATTTTTGTCTTATTTCATCAAAGCTAAAACAGAAATACCTACTATATCTGACCACATGACTCACAGCCAATTGAACTGCAGTGACATTGAGCATTCAGCGCAACAGCATTTACCATTTCTTCCTTTGAATGGACTGAGCCGTTGTAGATGGAAGAACCAGGCTCTGCCCTAATGCCTGTGATTACGCGCTGTTTGCCTTCAGCACAATGACCCTCACTCGCAAATGACTTGTTTGAGTAAGACAGGACCAAAGACGTGGGTTTTTCTCTCCATTTCTTTGCGTCCATTTAATTTGTCGCACTCAGCTGGCAGAGGGCTTGACCGTCATCATCGGAGGAATTATAGTCAAACACACCCGCGTGCGCATTTCTAACTTGAGGAAGCTTTGCAGATGGTGTTCGTTGTGCTGCTAAAGGAGGGAGAAAACCAAATGAGTTTCCAAGGTCAGTTTTAAAAGCGGTGGTGATAATTGAGAAAAACCTTCGTAGATCTATCAAAAACAACAATAAACAAACGCCAATAATATCCCTGAGGCCCATTACAGCTGCGCCACCCTTTTCAGCGAGATAGGGGAAGATTTAGAGAGAAGGAGGGAGAAAGCGAAGGAGGAAGAAAGAGAGGGAGGGAAAGACAGAATGACCTTCACGTACACAGCTTGTAAAAACAAACATTTGGAGCACAAAAGGCATCAGTCAGCAGACTTCTGAAGCCCTTTTATGTTGTGTTCAGATCCCATTATGATGAAACATTTAATGCAAGTTTTACATCACAACTTTTATTATGTTTCTTTGAACAGCTAGACGAAGAAAGAACAAGTATAAATGTGGCATTTGTGGTCATGTCAGGCTTCAAAACGAATGTTTAGATAAGATATTTGGTTGGTTTGTTACAGGTGCATTACGTAACTTTCATGTTAAATGTCTGTCACCTGCTTGTTTTCATGGAGAAGCTACTGCTTTGATTGAGAATGTTACATAGTATGGCATGGCTTATGTCTTTGAAGACAAGTATGGGATGTCACTGTGCCAAATTACAGGCCAACTGAATAAATACAAGCTAGATTTAATGCCATACTGTGGAGCATTCCACGCAGAGTAGCAGCTCTATGAAACAAGCACGTGTATCTTTCATCCCAAAAGTGAAATAGTGCACCATTATATATAAGTCTAATGTAGCATACTGTTTTTACACACAATACTGTAAAATTTGTTGATGTTTTGATTCATCATTGTAATGTAAAAAATAAATAAATACAAATTATATAGTTAAACAAGTATATAATTAGATCTGAGATGTCCTACAGTACCACAAATAATACAAATAATATAATAAAATATAAATTACAAATCACTGTGAATGTCAAGTTTGTGGCTAAATAAACATATGATGTACTTATTGGTTGGTTTGCATAGATCATTAAATTTGTTCACCTAGTTCAACTTTCAGATAATTATCATATCCTGCATTCTTATATAATGATAAGACGATGTGTCACAGAAGTACTGGTAATATTCTTGATTCCAAATGCATGCACTCTCATCTCATTGACCAATATTCCTGTAAATCTGAATGGCTTAATGATGGTCATTGTGAATTGCGAACCAGACTTTCCCCATTCTCTCCCTCTCCTCTCAGACCACAATGGGAGTGCATCATGGGTCTCGGGTTACACTGAGTGTCAGTTGATACAGTATAAGAGGAGACAGGTGAAACCATGCTAATGATATTGAACCTGCCAACCCTGTCAGCCCTCCACTCCCCCTACCCCCCCACCCCTCCACACAGACAGCCCATTGTGCTCCCCTGACACCGGAGCATCCACAAATAACCACATGACTATTACTGGAGAGTTTGTGGCTTAGGCCTGCTGAATATGAGCGTCTGTTTACTGTAAATGTGTCTGTAATAATGATGCAGTATATCTGGAAAAACTGTAATTTGTCAACACCGATATGTCTCAAGGTGTAACTGTGAAACAATTGCTTATGCTGGAATGTTCCGCAGTGTGGCATTAAACATGTCTATCTTGCATGAGTTCAGATTCAGTTTAGTGAGCGTGATTGTCTCTCCACTTGTCTGCATGGGGATGGATATGTTTAATGCCATACTGTGTAACTTTCCAGGCAAAGCAATAACATCTCCATGGAGACAGGCAGGAGATGGACCATATACCCTGAAACATTGCATTCAGTACTTTTACTCTTATTTTTGGATCAAAATGATAAAAGCTAAGAAAATGATAAAAGCTACGTCAACAGGTAGTATATAAATTGTATGTGTTGTGGACTATGACTATGACTAATAGAACATCAAAATAATACCTTCACAGTTAGCAAAATGTTGCTTCCTATCAGAGTTTGCATTCAAATTAGCAAATTATAGCCAGGCTGGCGGCCCCTAGTGCCTCTCCTCTATTTCATTCTCTCCAGCGACTAGGTCAGGAATCAGAATACACTAGACGGTTTGCAAGAACCTGGGAAGTTGTAGAGCGTGCACTGGCTAATCAGAGAAGAGCTATGAAGCCATGACGTCAAACTCAAGTGCCTGTCTGGGTCCCTTTTGTGGTACAGCACAACAGTAAACAAAGCGGTCAAGATGGATGTAGATGAAGCCATACATTCTATGTTGGCAACGATTCCTGAGATCGATAATTTAAAGCCGGAACAAAGAGAATGTTTGGTGAATTTTATCAAGAGGAATTGCCCTTCTTCCTATGAGATTTGGCGCATTACATACATCACGACCAAACAGCAACGATTGGTTAAATAAAAAAGTACCCGCCTACCGTTGTGTGAACGAATCCTAATGCTGCGAGGTCAGATGGTTTCCATGAAGTGAAACCGGTTGATGAGGCTAAGCAAATTAAGGACCAAACACATCATTCAAGGCCTTAAAATGGGAAAGTACAAGCATTGTGAAGTACTGTCAGTATGGCATAACATCTAGATTTTCCACAACATTAAACCTTAAATGAAAAAGCCTCATTTATAATCATTCTCTATTTTATTGTACATAAGAGAATAATAACAGTTGACTAATAGGCCCTCCCTTGTGTGTTGTATAGCGCCATGTTTTTCAGTTGGGACTTGCTGCACCTTGTAAGTTGGCACTGTACAACATGTAGAAACCCCTAGACAGACGCAATTAAAAGTTTTCAATGAAGCCCCTGGTAATAAATTGTAATACAAGAATAATATTGACACGCTTGACAAACGTTGTATCTAGATCAATAGGACAACATAAAAATGTGGAATGATATTGGATTTTGGCTTTGTGAAACTGCTGCAGCCCAATTCCTTAACATCTGAATCAGTTTTTATTATTTTTGAGGTTTATGTGGCTATTAAATGCATGCATGATTTAACAGCATCCCATTAGTAACACCAACTTCCTGGCATTCATAAAACTAAATGGCATATAAGGCTAGGTTGCGGCACAATTTGCTCCCGTGCACTTTTTATAATGAAGCTGGGGAATAGTGCAGAGTCAGAATTTTCTTTTAAAACAATGGGCCCCCAGGCTCCCACGTACTAAAGGCTACAGCAGAACAGAAAGGTCAATGCAAAGAGTAAAGCAACTCAATTAGCCATGTGTATGTTGAAATAACAAGCAATCTATTTGAAGGTTGACTTTTGAATACAAATATCTTACACAAGCAACCAGCAAGAGGGATATTTTAAGACATATTATGCTTTTTAAAAATAACATTTTGCTCATTGTAAATTACACACTGATTTAAGTGGCTTGGTAAAAGTAGTGGGTCCATTGAAAATACAGAATTGATAAGCTCCTACTTTTCGTAATTTCTTTCACTGTAGCAAGCAGTGGACTTTCATTTGAGAAATGAATACACACTGAACCTGATGAAACCTTTTGAAACGTACACACCAGTGGGAGGAGATACAGTTTGAGTGAATTAATGATGAAGTACCACTGCTGTGAGAATGTAAATAAAGGGTGATTTTGTGTAATACGACACCTTTATTAACAAAAGGTGCAGTGTAGTCAGTCAACATAATTTATAGTAAAAGCAATGTAGTAGTACACAAAGAATCATAGTAATCAAAGGCAATTAACAGCAGCAGCATTTTTGCATTGTTGTAGCAAAAGATTCCATTGGAAGAGCAGTCTTAAGTGAAATATTAGTTTTATTTGTATTGTACTTTCATTTTAATAATCATGGAACTTTAGTTTAATGAAATTAAATGTTTAATCATCCACATCAAGATAATTGACCTCCACATTTAAAGGCAATGTAAACTATTCCACCTCAAATCTTGAGCCAGGAACTTGGTCACCATTTAGCTAGATGAAACCCTTCAAGAAGAGTCTGAGTTCTTGGGTGTTTAGTTAAAGACATTTCACACCACAAAATCCAGTTTTATTTCACTAGTGTTTACTCTTAACACTTTTAGTTCCTGCAATCATCTTTTACTACTGCTATCGCCGAATCTGTGACTAGCATTGGCACGACTTCAGCTCAAATGTGTGGAGATTTTTAAAAGCCAATAAACAACGGTCTATAGCTGTGCCAATCCAGTACAGCACTCTGAGAGCTGCATTCGCCCATTTCCCTGTGCGGATTCCGAGCGTTACAGTGTGGCGTGAAGTGGATGGGCAGGCAATCGAGGTGGCAATTATGCAGATCGGATGGTACAGCGCCGTTTCATCCATTTTGGCGAGAGATTGTGCAGCCACTATTGCTCTATTTCAAATCCAAACTGCTCCGTCCATTTGAATTTTGGTAAAACAATAAAATGTATCAACCGAATTGTTATTGGGATTTTGAAACAGAGTTGGGAGATGTTGCTGTATATTTGATGCCATTGCAATTTGATACTAAACTCTGGTTAACAGGATTATCTGTGTAGAACTAATTAAGTGATACATTTAGAAGGAATACACAAATAAACATATAGTTTAAGTAAATTGCACAAAATAATCACCATTATAATACTACAATATGCATAAAATACTAACAAATACATAAAATGAAAGTACTTAAATTACTTTGAATTTAATTACAATGGAAGGTATTACTTCAACTATTACTACCAGTATTATATTACAATCAAAATAACATATGCAACCATGGGCTTGTTTGGGCTTTTACAGGGATTGACGGTGAAGTGTCTTCTTGCCTGAGAAGAATAGTAGTAGTACTATTACTACTACGTCAATAGCATTACTGCTGTTGCTGCAATAACAATTTAATTATTACTAAATATTATTAAGTACTAGTCAGTACTAGCCACTGTGCTACAAAGTTCACTCATAACAAATTAAATGCTGAAATATCATTAGAAAAAAACACTTTTGGGTAGATTTTAAAGATTGGTTGACTTCTGTCAAAGATCTGGTCCCATCTACTGTAACTGCTACCACAGCACTCTCGTGTTGCAGCATTAGCATTAGAATTCCACAGTCACACGAGGAGCGCTAATCATTACCTCCAGTGATCATGGACTAATTAACTTAATTCAGGAAACACACTGAAGCTTTTACAGAGAAGCTCTTACCGAAGTCTCAATACATATCATCGTAACACACTTCAAATACTCAGCTCTAATTCCACATCATTACCATTTCTAAAAGAGATACTCACTGGATAAAGTCTGTCATGACGGCTGCCATGGATGACTTGACTTGATTTTTTGCAGACGTTGCCTGTTTCCCCTGAATCATGCATGTCACGATGTGCTGTTGCATATCTGAAAGAAATCTAATCACTGTCCAAGTCTAATCCTTAAGAGGACCATTCAAATGCATGGACACGTCTTAATCCGAGCAGGATGAGGTTAATTAAAATGGCTCTAAATCTAAGTTATATAAGTTATAATTTGATGTGCATTCCATAGCTTTAGCTGTATGTTTACATTTTGTCAAAGTTCTGTGTATGTTGTGTAATGTAGAGAGGTTCCTGCAACACACATGCATACTGTTTCCACTGCTCAAGATAATCATTCAATTTATTTTGCATTGTCTGAAAACATAACCTCAGAAGCAAGTCTGTCGCTCTATTCTTCAGTGTATTTAGATGTATAATATTCCTTCAGAACTAAATTCAATAAACACTTGAATCAAGGTGTAAAAACTGCCACACATACATGGCACCATGTTCTGTTTCGCTGTGCATATTACTGAAAGTTTTTATTCTGCACTCTTTTCTTTGATGTTAATTTTATGATTATTTATGCTTTAATTTGTCTGTATTTTGGTTTTAATGTCTTTCTTATTCTGTGAAGTGCTTTACAAACTGTGCTATATAAATAAACTTGCCTTATCTTGATATGTTACTTATTCAACCCACTATAGCTTTAATTTTAAGATACTACAATAAAGATACTTCTGTATTAAGCCCAGAAATGTAAATGTAAAGAGGTTAACCACGTTATTCTGTTCTCTAAATCACATAGTTGATTCGTATAAAATGTTCAATGTATCAACAACTCAACAATGCACCCTTTCTCTGGGTAGCTTAAAATAAGTATATAACTTATTTACTGTCGAGATAGGCAGCCATATGCAACACCACAAGTGGAATGATAATGGCAATACCAAGAAAAAGGTCAATAGTATTTTTTTAACCTATCATGCATAAGCTATGAGTCATTTTCTCACCTCACAGAGTCCCAGCTAACCCCGCTCTGTTTGCCATCTCTCTTATAGAGTAACAAACCTCTGGAGACATCTATGGAGGTGGACGGACCATTGAAGGACATCTGCTGCTCCTCCCTCTCCCCCTGCATCCCCCCAGGAGACAACCAGCTCCTCTCTGCGCGACCACACTTCTCTGCCCCTCCACCTCTTTGTTGCTTGTGTAAAGTTTGCTTTTTTGCACAATTTACAATAGCTCCCCGAGGTTGTGAAAGAGAGAGAGAGAAGACAGTTGCAGATTGGCGCGGCATGCGAGGGAAGAGGAGGTGAGATGGGAGGAACACTAGCAGCTTCTTGGAAATGCTCTGAATGAGTCATGGAGAGACACGCAACTGCCAAAAACTACAGCACAACTTCTACTTTGGCTGTGGGCTTGTGCACCAGGCCTCCTGTCCACCCACACCACTTCAGGTACCACTGTTTTTTTAATTAGTTTGCGGAAAGGAAAAAAGAAGATATATAAGAATTAATTCATAGCAGAAGGAGGACAGCTTGTTTTAATTTAAGATTGTTTTCTAGGCAGTGACTAACAGTACTGCTAAAATTGTACTACCACAACTATGCTCTAATAAATGTACTGCCAATATTGACTACAGCCCCCCGATGACAGGTAAAACTAATTACTTAAATGTGTTTACTTATTATTATAGGTATGGAAATGAAGGCTGAGCTGTTTTAAAGAGGCTGGAGAAGTTTATTTTTTATCTATACAATATCCAGAGATATGAACTCTTAACACTTTGCAGTAACATTGTCCAATCAAGTCTTACTACTACTATTAATTACTACTTCTACTACTTTCCAATGCAGGGATTATACAACTCAGGTAATACAGGGTTATCCACACAACAATTTCAATAAGGACTGACTCGGTACGGCAGTGGGAAACGGAAAATACCTTGTATAAATCAACATAAGATGTAGTAATAGCCAAGTAAAATGTATGTATATATATATATTTTTAAAAAGGTAACACTTTATGATAAATACAGGCAAATTAAGGTGTCTCTATTAAAGTGGTGCCAAAAATACTATGTTAAATTTCTTGTTTATGTTATACTAGGATGGGTTCTCACCTCCTGTACAAAAAAATCAAAGCCATCCAGCCTCAGTATGATCTTTTCTTATTGCTTGCATTTTCTTTGATCAGCCCAGCACAACGTAGCACACCTCTCAAGATCAACAGCTCTACGGATGACCCAAAACTCCTTCTTAAAAATGTTCATATATTTACTGTTTTCCTCCATAACCGAAGACTACAGCGCAATTAGTCACATCAGCTCAATTTTGATAACTGTTCCCTAACGCCGTCTTCAAAGTCCCTACTTCAAACACAGCGCAGGTATAAAGTTAAGAGTTTAAGCCGCGTGGAAGTGGGCCAAGACTCTCCTTCCTCCATTACCGCGCCAAGACTGCAGATAGCACTGATCCCTGCTTCCATTAGCCTTTATTGGTCTTCCAGTCCCAAACCACTCCGAGAAGATATGCCCATATAGCTTCTTTTATGGCAACTTAACTCTTCCTATCCATTTCCAGTGTTTCTGATATATTTTGTTTTATGGTGATGAAAGTAAATACGAGGAGTTCTATCAGAAGGGAAGCCATTTTTTACCCATCATCCACGACCACGCTTGAGTTCTCATAAAACCGCCATCCAATTAAGACGAGGCTCTCCATCTGCTGCTTCCTGAGTCAGCGTTGACCTTTGACCCCGCACCTCCGGCGTGCGTGCTACATTGTGGCCATTACTGACTTATATGAGGAAAGCAAAGAGATCACTTATCTCAGTGTGCTACAATATACTTGACACTCATCTATACAGTTAAAAGCTCCTGTTTACTTTAAGGTTTTTACGATGGGCTCTGGATATGGGACAAACACAGGCATTGCAGTCTATAAAGGTTAATGTGCATGGTGAGAACGGCTGATTAAGTTTACAGCGAAATCACTGGAGGTCGCAGTGCCCTTTCAGAAAACTTCCAAAAACATTATTGGCTCAACACTTAAGAGGAACAGAGAGCTGAAACTTGCACAGAAAGTGTTCACAGTGAGATAAATACGCTTTTGACAACAAGAGTGTAGAGGCAAGAGGTAGGATGGCTGAAAAAATAGGTCTGGTCAAGGTCTGAACTTTTTAAAACGAAAGGCTTACATGATTTTGATTGGGAGATGGGATCCATTTTGAACACTGAGCATCAAAGCAATAGTTATTTTGTATTCACACTAGGGGAGAAAGGAACGATAAGGTCAATTAATTATGTGTTAATTTAATTTTGAGTTTATTTTGAGAGATGATTTATCTTCCGTGGCAGGGCCGTTGAGCAGTCATTTTCCAGTTACTCAGTAGAATCAATTACTACTTAGACTGCTACGAATTCCCTTATGAAAGTCTTCCTTCAAGAATTATAGATTACAATTTTACAAGCCTGCCTCTATATTATAACAAAAAAATGGCTAGTTATTCATTTAATACACATTTCACAGCTCTGTTAATGTTTATTGTTTTATTGTATTTTTATAATACGTGGTTGCCAGAATGCTATTATTGAATTTTTTTTCTTTTTTTCAGAACTGTTCTGTAGTTATGATATGCCATTTGTGCTTAAAGGATATTTTCAGCCTCTGCTCTAGTATTGTTGACATCAGGTACTACTATTACTACTACTACTACAACTTAATCCATAATTAGCAAATAGTTTATTTAGGGGTGTCAAATTATCGCGTTAATTGCGATTAATTAATTACAGTCATATTTATCGCGTTATGTTTTTTAATCGCGTTAATCTCATTTTTAATCTCTAACTTTAGTGTTTCTGTATGCGAGTTGCTTTATTCTAAAACCTGTTTTTATGTGTTGTTGGGACAACAACAACACAAACACACAAAAAAAAAACACATTTATACATTTTTTTATTTCGGTAATTCCACTCATTGCCGGAAACCCACACAAAACGCGTGCAGTAAGAGCGATGTAAACGTTATGTCAACGTTGGCGGCGTCAGTCGGACAATGGACGAGGTCGAAGAGCCAGTAGAACAGAGTCAGCAGTGCACAGGTAAAAACGCATTCGTGTCTTGGAAATTATTCTCCCGACGTGAAAAATAAAAGAAAATAACAAAAATAATATCGCCTACAACTTAAATGTCACTGGTGAAAACAACCTGCATAGACTCATGATGTCTGCACTACTGTCCTATAGTGACCTGCCACATGAGGGGACACGCACACAAACACACAAACACAAACACACACAAACACAAACACAAACAAACACACACCTTCATCATTGTCATTAACCTGAGAACGCGCGGACCACGTTTCCTTCCGTAGACACTGCATGGACACCGACGTGCCTCGTGTGGATCGTGTTTTCCGTGCGTAAACCGCGCTTCGTCCTGTGCGCCTCTAAACCAGAACTAACACCAAGACTAAAACCAGGACTAATCCAGTCCAGGACTAAACCAGGTCTAAACCAGGACTAAACCAGAACTAAAACCAGAACTAAAACCAGGTCTAAACCAGGACTAAACCAGAACTAGCACCAGGACTAAAACAGGATTAATCCGTTCCAGGACTAAACTAGGACTAAACTAGGACTAAAGCAGGTCTAAACCAGGACTAAAACAAGGACTAAAACCAGTGATCTCATATATAAAGCATTTCTCTATCAATAATATTTTTAATATGGTTAAGGAAAGACTGGACTTTTTATTGTCTTTAAGTAGACAAAAGTTATTATGTTCAGATTTCCTCGTCTTTGCTACTTTACAGCAAACAGTTTCTTATTCATGGAGACTTGGGTTCAACAGCCAATTTGGAGAGATTTGTTAAACAATAAATGACTTTATAAAGTCACTTTTTTAAATCTATATCAGTCTTTTGATCTGCCACAATAATGTAATAATGAATTTAAATGAAAATACCTCAAATTGAAGGCTTTTCTCAGCAATTTTTAGGTGAGATTAAAATGAGATTAATTAGATTAATTAATTACAGATCATAATGAATTAATCTCTAAATTTTTTAATCGCATGACAGCACTAAGTTTATTATGGTTCAGGTTTGGTTTCTTAGTTAAGGGTTAGCATTTAAGGTATTAATTAAGGAAGAACCAAACTTGAATCAATCTTAATAAACATTTGTCCAGCTAATTAAGGTGTAGTCATGATAGCGTTACCACTCTAATGTATTATTCTATATTCTAAACAAAATCCATTGCGTTGACAGCAAGACTTTGGTACGGAGACACTCCCCATTCCTCAAAATACATATTACTGATATTGACTTTAGCTGCATATACTTCTGACTTGTCTCGATATTCTAAAATTGCCGTAGATCACAGTGCGTCTGCTCCTTTAATGTCTGCTGTATCTGACTCTGTCCCCTCTCACGAGTCTCTGAGGGAAACATGATGCTTGTTCACTGTCACAAAGTTACAAGTCTCTCTCCTTCTATATTTAACAGGCAGGTCTATCCAGGACACTGCAGCGGTAGCATTCTCCCTCCCCCTGTGGATTAATGAGGCCTTAACAGTCTCTGTCATTAGGCTGGGTGGTCAGTGAGTAGACTGCAAAGCCCTGGGGATTACATCATTATAATGTATATATTATGCTGATGTACGGGTGCATGGGACTGGCATATGGTTTATGATGTGTGGATTATGAGGCAGACAATTGAGAACAATATAGTAACGGTGCATGAAAGTACAGGTTTCAGCTATGCAACAAAACTTGAATTAAGTCCCACTGCAGTAAGGTACAGTATTCCACGACACAAACAATCGTAAATGAAAAGAAAGTTATAATAGTTCTGTTTACAGCAACAACAGGTATCCCAAGAGTATACTGCTACTACTACTAGTGTTGCTACTTCTACCACTAACTTGACCTACTGACTTACAATGCCATTACTCTTTTTACTACTACTACCACTACCACTACTACTACTCTTCATCTTCACACATGTCCTTCAAGACAGAAAAATCTCAACATAACTCTCCCGTCTAGGGAACAACCCAGTTTAAAAGCTTTTGATTGCTTTAAAATATACTTAAATGAAAGTATCTTGTAACTTTGCACCTGAGACATCATAAGTAGATAGATCACCCCAGAGACATATGTAAACTGTGCATGAACTCTAGTCTATATTGAGCGATCCTTTGACACAATAATGAATGCAGAGTAGGACAGTGAGAGACGCACCCTCAGTGGAGCTTCGAAGCATGTTAAATGACTGGTATTAATCACCTTTGTCTGCTACTGTGGTGATTATGGACACATTTATCAGCAGCAGTGTGCCAGCTGGAAGCCTCAGTACCATCAGGAGCAATGGATGAGAGAGGAGGAGGTGAAAATGCGATGTGGACCACTACAGAGACGAAGAGGTGTCATACGAGTCAAACAAGTTCATGGAGAGAAGCAGGGAGAGAGGTATTTATTTTACACATCATCAAGAGCTAAGAAAAACATTTAAAAGTCTATATATCCATACATATATACATTTTTCTATTTCTAGCTTGACTGGAACAGGAACATTGTCTGAAGTAAAAGTGTCAGACTGACATACTCTCACCCAAAATTGGTCATCTTAGCGAGCAGTGCTTTACTATTGTACAAGAGGCAGTTTTTATGGCAATTTTGAAGATTGTTGAGAAATATCTTAAGAGTGCAGTTTTTTTCACATAAAAAATGACAACTACATACAGTACAATACTACATACAATACAACCAAAATGCAAAATGCCAAAAAAAACCTGGAAAAGTCTTCTTGATGTGAGACCGGCCTCTACTTTGACTATATTTCTATATTTATCCAGGCTCAAAACAGTTCTGTTTAGCTGCACATATCCTCCTGAGACCCGGCCCATTCATTTGTGTATTTATAGTGGACAATGAGTTAACCAGTCAATCTTTTAAGTGTTTTGACATAGACTCTTAATTGGCGGACTAGATTCCTCTGCCTAAATAGGGCTGGGGGGATTATACGGTACTATCATGTCCAGGATACAAAATGAACTCAGTAGGAGTTAATTTGTGGCTGCCCTATGATAAGAAAAAAAAAGAAAAAGAAATAAAAAGGAGGTGTAAATACTTTTTGAGGCAACTGTAGAAGCTTGTCAGAGATGTTGGTCATCAA
Organism: Boleophthalmus pectinirostris; assembly: GCF_026225935.1. Classification (NCBI taxonomy): domain Eukaryota; kingdom Metazoa; phylum Chordata; class Actinopteri; order Gobiiformes; family Gobiidae; genus Boleophthalmus; species Boleophthalmus pectinirostris. Next base: position 17,034,314 of record NW_026571175.1, on the reverse strand, counting down.
AAAAGTTTTTATTATTAGGTTGTTAACTTCACATGGATTTAACACCAAAATGTCCCTGGTGGCCATGAGAGATGTTATAAAATTATAAATAAAAATTAAATGAACCACATCTAAAGGCTAAGGTGTTCATTTATCTCCAAATAGATAGAAAACCACTAAAAATATATATTGCAATACACTTTTTTTCTTCGGGTCCCAGGAGGATATGCCTCAAAGGTTTTTATTCTGCGCTCTTCTCTTTCAATGTTAACGTTATGCTGATTATTTATGTTTTGATTTGTTTATACTTTGATTTTAATGTCTTTCTTATTCTGTAAAGCACTGTAAATTACTTTGTGTACAAATTGTGCTATACAAATAAACTTGCCTTGCCTAATATATCTCAGTATCAGTTAGAATGGCGTCACCTTGATTCTAATTATTTAATAGTTTTTGTAGTTTTAGAAGACACTCCACTCTTGGCATGTACATTCAATATTTCATAAATAAATTGAATTTGCCATCACTGTCCTCGAAAAACCTAAATCTGACAAAAACTTGGACTCTATATTATACCTAGAGAACGCATTTTCAAGGACACAAACAACAAAGTCAGAGATTTCTGGTACTTCTTGTGACAGCTGTACTGCAGATTTTTGTTCTCACTCTTCAAATCACCTCACATAAACTCACAGAAAAGCTAAGCTCAATAAATAACTTCCAAAGTACCCCTGATCACTTCACCGTGTGTCTTTCAAAATATTGGGTATTCTAATGAGTGCGCTAAAACATCAGGTAATTGAGACAGGGGATCATAATGGTAGCACAATGGCGGCTCTGTCATTAATTCTGTTCTCATTAATTGAAGAGCCCCAAGCAGAAATCACTTAGGAAGAAATACAGAGATGGTAATGTGGGTGTGTGGTGGGTCTTTGAAGGAAAATACATCATTATGTGTGTACAATGAAGGCAAGCGACTACAGGGTATACAGCCAGTTCAACTCCAATCACTGTGCTGCTAAATAGGCTTCAGACTACATTTTAAAACTCTGCAGAGTGTGTGTGATGGCATCCACAAGTTACCAGTAATCAAGAATAACAGACAAGTCACCTCCAGGGCAAAATTAGGATTTCCAGAATGTCATTTGTTGAAAAGATGTTTAATGAATACTGAATTGTCACAGCCTTAGTAGTACATATTTTAGAATTGAAGAGTCTCCAAAATTTTGTCTTGCAATGGGACAGACCTTAGGATCTTGTGGAACTTAGTGCTTATTGACCCTCAACTGTCTTAATGAGTTAATACATTATTTATGAAAAAAGATAAAATAAAGTACATCAGAACATTCTGAAATAACTGCAACTAAATAAGTTTATAAAAAGACTGATATCAGGTCTATCTATCAAACCTTCTTATCAAAAACTAATCTCAGAAGCTACGCAGGGCAGGGTCTTGTTAGTACTTAAATGGGTGGCCGCTGGGAAGTCTAGATGCCCCAGTGGGGCACCAGTGGTGAGTGTGCTGGTGGAGGTTGGAGGGGCCGATGGCGCAGATTGGCAGCCTCACTATCTAACCACCACTCAGTGTAGAGTGAATAATTAATGCATGAGACTTTGAGCATCTGGAAAAGTGCTTTAAAGGCTAATGCATTGTCACAACTATCACTACAGTACATGTATTTGATGTATTCAGAGTAGTCACAAGCTTCTATAACACCACATTGTGAGACAAAAACATATGTTAAAAAAGTGTTGTGAGTGTGATAGCTCCAGGCCATCGGGGGCATCAGAGGCAGAGTGCACACACAGCCTTCGTTTAGATGGTAAATGTGATTACAGTAGCAGTGACACAGACCTTGTGTTGGGTGTCAATCAACATCACTCTCCCCCTGACAGAGCGAATGGGTGAGCCTGCCCAGCCTCACACACTGGGGATTGTTGAAGGTTGCTCCTGACTTAAAGGGACAGGGCCTGGAGGTACAGACATGTCTGGCTTAGCTGCACCAGGCCTAGGGGAGGTCAATGTCACCCACGGTAACATGTAATGAGATGTGATTTGAGTGGGCTGTAAAAGGGGGTAGACTTGTAGCTCTAATACCACAAGAGCTGCAATTATCTAATGCTTATGGGGAAGGAGTTTATTCAGAATGAAAGGTCGGTTGCAAGAACTGGAACTGGCAAGATTTTGTCATGAAGAGGGAAAGCATATATAGTATATACTTTATAGCACATAATGATAGAGAATAAATTACACTAAACCTTGTCTTGCAAGATAACAAAACAAAAAAAAGAAGACATGATTGATTTATTGATTACTCAAATTCATGTATTTGGGTAAAAAAGGAATAGGTACAGTATTGTCTGATAAACAGGAAGTTTGCCTGCTAGTTGTTGTTAGTGAAAAGTGTTTATGTAACTCATAATTCTATAAATCTGTAATTATAATTATAAAAAATGCTCCACTTTGTGAAGCTGTAGTTTTCAGTTAGTAGCTGTAGTTTTCAACCATGAAGCAAGTTAACAGTTACCTTTTGTTCCGTATAAAGGAGCAATTCCAGGCTAAAATAATCCAAATGATTCTAGTGAAGGTCTATGTAGTTTAAAAACACAGTAGAGCACTTCCTGTATTACCACATCATATCACAAGATGGAAGTGTTTTCCGTTTCAGTGAAGAACTCAGCCTAAATATGCAGGGTTTGTGCATTAAACATGTGTGATTTAAATAAAACACAATCCCAAGTATGTTTGTGATGAGGAAACAACATTATAACATAGATCAGAAAATAGTGTAATATGAACCTTATTATGACCATCTATTTTGTTGCTGGTAATTTCTATTATTTTTATTCTCTACGTTTTAACAATGTGCATTCAACTTTAAGTAATATGCACAGACAGAAGTAATCAAAAGCCACTTGAGCAGTCACAGAGGAAGAACTGACTGGCTGCGCTTTGCTAAACAACGTGAAATATGACGAGTGAAAAGCTATGACATCCCTTGAGTAATGCCAGGCAAGCATCATTAACCACTCTGCCAACATCTGCATGCTACACTTGTGTTTGTGTTAGCAGGTTGACAAAACAAATGACTGCTATTTAGTTGCTGACATAGCTTAGCAAAAACCCATTCATATATATATACATATGGGTACATACATTGACTATTGTCTGGAGTAAAAAAAAATAGGTTTGAAAAATTACAGGTGTACAGATTATAACAACACCATTATATAACACATACAAGGGGATTCCTCTATCTTCTTTCCATAAATCATTAGCATGTTTTTGTTCATAAAATCAATCATAACAAATAATCTCACAGGACTTAATTAGCTAAATGAACAGTGTGACTTCATTGGTGGATTGCCCGTATGCTAAAAATACACATAGTGAGAGTACAGAGGCGCGTGTATGTGAGTGTATAGGGAAGAAGTTACTAGATATGGCACCTTTGTCGACAGGGGATCTGCCACAGTGCATGCAGTGTGATAATGAGCACAAGGTTCAGTTCTACAGACACGTGGCCGCTGCAATGGCCGGCAGAGTGGTTAGCCCGAGGGAAGGGTAAACCACAGTACACAGTATACACAGTACATGCACCTGCGAGTTTCTGCAAACAAGGAAGTGCCTATTACGTATATGGATGGTGTAAAGATTCTGTAGGAAGGCCAAAGGAATGCGGGTGGAATACTAGAACACTGATAGACTCACTATGTTGTGTTTTTGAGGCAGTTGGGAGTACCATACATTTTTATTGCTTGACAAGCCTCTCGAAGTGCTACTGCAATCACACATACACACAACCCCATGCTGGATTTCCATGCTCCTTGGGAACATTACACTGAATTACACACATTTCCTGGAGAGTGATAAGGGCCCTTTAAGCCATAGTCCCGTGCTTAAAGGGCCCATATCACATTATTTTCTGATCTATGTCATTTATTTTATTTTATTGTCCTTTATTTGACCAGGATAGCCTCACTGAGATTAAGAATCTCTTTTTCCTGAGAGTCCTGGCTCCACAGACTCTGTTGTACATGTTTTTAGTGGTAGGGGAAACAGAAGCACCCGGAGAAAACCTGCACAGCACAGGGAGAACGTGCAAATTACACACAGAAAAGCCTCGCACTGCCCCAGAACTGAACCCATGACCTTCTTGCTGTGAGGCTGTGATCTTCTCTCAAACAGAAAACACTCTGCTCCACCTTGTGATGTCATGTGGTAATACAGGAAGTGCTCCACGGTGTTTTTAAGATCCATACACCTTCACTAGAATCATGTGGACAATTTCAGCCCGGAACTGTCAATCTCTACTGAAAAGAGGTAGGTGTTTGAACTTAAAAAGTACCGCTTCATGACATCACAAGGTGGAACAAAGCATTTTCAGCTTTGAAGATACAGACAGACTAATAATGCAGGAAACAAAACCCAGTATGTTTTTGAGAAAGCAACAACATTCTAACATGACTTTTGTGTCAGTTGAGACTTTCACATGTGAGACCTAGAATTCCCAAGAGTTCAGAGTTGGCGAAGGGGATAGAAGTGATGATTGTAACGTTATTTGATTTCTAAAACACTGTTCTTTTACCCTCTCTGTAGAATACGCTCGACTCTTTTGTTTTTTTGCTGACTTGCTTCTAGCTCAGCTCCTTGTCCTCTCTTGACACCACTACTATCTGGTGCCAGTTGTTTCTGCACTTGTATACATCCCCCACTCCTCCCTCTCTCTCCCTCTCTTTTTGTTTCTGGGCACCTTTGATGTCCGACTACAGCTGAACCAAAGGCTAATCTGCCGCAGTGCACCCTGGGTTCTCTGACGCCACAATCCAAAACATGGCAGAGGGGAAGAAGGCAATTGTGCAATGACAGGTGTAAGAATAAATATTTTAGAACAATTATGTAACACCTAAATGGAAACTACAATATCAGCTTTGCATTCTTGTTCTGAAATCTTACAACTTGGAAAAGCATTCTTATGTCCTTACCAAATATGAAATTGACTAAAATACTGTTGTTTTCAAAGATACAGAGTCAAACCAGTGAAAGGATAAATTAGATATAACTGGTTTCCCTGGCAACACCTTTAAAAATACGGAGAAAAAAAAAGTTCAAGATCAAAGGGCTGGCAGGAGAACAGGAGGTCAGGAGGTTATATGCAGTAATTAACTTGAGGAGGAAATAACTAAAATGTTGGAGGGATGAAAGAAACTACAAATGTAAATAAATAATGCTTTATAGGTCTCATTGGAAGGTATATTCTACAGAATGTAATATTAGTTTTGCTGCACTATGGCTCTTCCTTATATCTCCCGCTAATAAAAAGGCAAAGTCCCAATGCAATACTGTTTCCCCAGTGGTCTTAAAAGCCTTCATAGCACTATAAAAACCTACCTCATATTTTCATTAAAAAGTACAAATGTAACAAAAATAGCATACAAAGTCAAAACCGCTTTGTCTCAGATGTTTGAGGGAAAACAAAAGAGAGCAGAGCCTTATCTTCAGACTAAACAGTACTTTTGTTGACTTATCAGAACAAGCACATTTAAGTTCAGAAAGCTCTTTAGTTTATACTTAAAAGAATATCAATGACCACAAAAAGAAATCCTGCTTTCTTCTTAAAGGTGATTATTTTGCTGCTAATTGCACTGACATAATGAGGCTGTGGAAAAATATACAGCGAGTTCGATGTTGACAGAGCACCCACCATAAAATCAGATAGGGCCCACTTCAGTGCAATAGAAAGCTACGAGATTGTGTTGAATACAGCACGAACATGACCTTGCAGTTACCTAATCTACATTTAGCTTACTTTTACGTATAATTTTAGTAACATGTTAGTTGTCGTTAGCATTAGTATGTTACGTCATGTTATGTTATACTATGTTTTTTCCTCCCACAATTTTTATAGGGCCCATATTACACTCTTTTCTGCTCTGATGTTCTAATGTTGTTTCCTCATCAAAAACATACATGGAGTGAGTTTTGTTTCATTCACACATATTTAAACACACAAACCCTGCATATTTAGGCTTAGAGTTCTTCATATGAATAATTTCAGCCCTGGAACCGCTAACTTCTAAAGAACTGAAGTTAGAAGGTAACATGAAAATTACCACTTCATGATGTCACAGAGTCAAACAGAGCATTTTGAGCTTTGGAGATGTCGAGATGTAAAAAGGAAAAAGATTACTGAAACCCAAACACAACTCCAGGTATGTTTTTAATGAGGTAACAGCATTATAACATTACCTAAAGCTCACAAGAGTCAATTTTGTATAATATAAGAGCTTTAAGGCAGTAAAATCAAGTACAGCGCCCCTAATTAAAGTCATAATTTTGAGAACGCTAGAATATATTTTCATAAAAGGGTTAGGAAAGTCTAATTATTTGTTGAAGATTGACAATTTATAGAGCAATTACCCAAAAAACACATGGCGGCATAACCCAGATATTTTTGGAATACTTGCTACAGTTCAAAATGTCAATTGTTGAACCCTTAAGAGAGAATGTTAATTGCTCTACCAGTGTGCCTAGTGGCCAATTCATAACAGCCATATATTATAATGAGCACATATCGACAAATATGTAACCGATAGCATTCACTCATCCATACACGACCTTATGTAGAAGGAAGACCATTAGTTACTGTGGGGAAGCTGGCCCAAGTGGTCGAAGTAGGAGTCGGATGAAACAATGTCCCGTTACCAAAAATTATTTATTACATCCTTCACCGAGTAGTGGGCAAAATTAAATTACATATTTAAAAATAACTGTGCTTAACTCAAGCAAAAGCAACAGAAAATAATGAAACAAAAGAAAATACCCCACACGTGCACCCGGCTGCACTGATGGTGAACCTGTAACTGATTACACTGCCTCTCCTTTTATACAGCCCAGAGAGGAAGTCCCTCCCCCTGGGTTTACACCAACCCGCAGGTAAAATTCTTGCACCTTCCTTGTTTTCCTGGTGTGCTACCTTTGTTTATCGTACAAGGCCTAAATCCCCCTTTAAACTAAACAGTGCTCCAACTCAACTAGAAACACTAAAACCAAAATTCTGAAAACCAATTTGATAAAACAAAAATAACCAATTCTGAGGCTTCCCTCCACATGGTCTGGGCCAACACCTCCCCCTGAACCTATAAATATGGCTGCCGAAAGACACGCCTCCTCTTTGTTCCCAGACCATGTGGAGTCACAGGTAAGATGGTAAGTTTAAACAAAAGGATATAACCAAATAAAATGAATTTAAAGTAACTGTGTGAATGTGATCAATTAAACTAAACAAAGACTAAATAAAACAAACCCGGGATAGTCTCATTTAGCTGTTTAGTTGATTGATAGATGTAAATGAAATAAAGTGGAAAGAAATGGGGACAAAGGCCCTATTTGTCACAGTTACGCATAGTCATTCCACAATAGTGAAGGTAATGACAGGGTTTGATAGCAAGTGTAGATATGAGTACCTTTCTTTCTTTTTTCTTTCTTTCTTTTTTTATGCTCACCAGTACTTTAAAGTAGCCAGGCTGGCGCCACCTAGTGCCTCCGCTCAATTTCATTTCTCTCCAGCAACTAGGTCAGGAATTGGAATACACTAGACCAGGGGTCTCAAACTCAAATTACCTGGGGGCCACATTAGATGAAGTCTGAGTGAGGCTGGGCCGCATTGAGTATTCGATAAATAGGGGTTGCATGAAAAAAAAGAGAACGAGAGAGAAAGAGCAACACGCAACACACTTTCTTAATCTTTAATAACAGTTCAGAACATGAAAATGTATTCAGAACGTAAGTTTAAACTAATAATATCTACTCTTCTTCTTTTGCCTACTCCTTGCTGGTTGAAACCTGGCTACGCCCGTGGTAGGGGGGGTGGGATTGTGTGTACATCTACCATGGGCCGCACTGACATTATTCTTTGGAATTCAGTGGAGGGCCGCAAAAAATCCTTCCGAGGGCCGCAGCTGGCCCCCGGGCCGCGAGTCTGAGACCCCTGCACTAGACGGTTTCAAGAGCCCCGGAAGTTGTAGACTGCGCACTGGCTAATCAGAGGAGAGCTGTGACGCCATGACGTCATACTGAAGCGCATGTCTGGGTTCCTTTTGTGGTACAGCACAACAGTAAACAAAGCGGTCGAGATGCATGCAGACGAAACTATACATTCTGTGTTGGCAATGATTCCCAAGATCGAGGATTTAAAGCCAAAACAGAGAAAATGTTTGGCGAATTTTATCAAGGAGAAAGACGTTATTTCCCTTCTTCCTACGAGATTTAGGAAAAGCTTAATATACCAGTTAGCCTCATTAGTGGTGCAATACATACATCACAACCAAACAGCAGCGATTGGTTAAATAAAAAAGTACCCTTCTACCGTTGAGCAAACAAATTCTAATGCTGCGAATTCAGACGGTTTCCACAAAGTGAAACCGGCTGAAGAATCAGATTAACTTTAAGGTGCACTGTGCAACTTTTCTTTTGGAGGGCCTCCACCCGCTTGTCTGCATGAAGATGTTATTGCTTTGCCTAAAATGTTCCATGGTATGACTTTAAACATTTCTATCTAGCATTTATTCATTAAGGGTGTTCCTACTGCTATAACCTGCTTGTTTCCCTTGTGATATGTAGGTTTAACCTATACCGTGGAACATTCTAGACAAAACAATAACATTTCCATGCAAACATCATGTTTCCACCAGAACTGTCATGCAGTGTACCTTTAATAATACAAATGATATTCAATTTAGAAATGTTCATAAACCCCTTAAAAGGCTTTTTATTTGAACAAAGCATGTAGTTTGGCCTGCGTAGCAATTTTGGCACTCTCTCAGGGCCCATCAGACAAATAGAAACATTTTTTTTGGCACCTGTTTTAGGAATCAACATTATTGTCATGTACTTTTTATATACAGTAGAGAAATCTTTGAATGATTACAAAGCCTAAAAAGATTGGGTGGTGTTCAGACAATAATCTAATACAAAAACAATTATACAGATTAAAAAGGAACACAGTTACATGAATACAATTTGTACAATCCACATAATTGAACCAAATTTTCATCAACACTTTATTCCCTCAATATTATTGATGCATGCTTATGGTCATTTTCCAAGAAGCATTATTTCTCCCTTCTATGACTTCCCTCCATTCAAAAAGTTCATCTCTGTTCCTGATCCATATCGTCCATGCAAACGGCACTGTAATTATCCATGCACATACACATCATACGCTCTCTATGGTTCACTGACTACCCCACCTTGTGTAATCCTCCCCTTATCACACAACTGGGGAGGCCGCACACTTATGCTAATAACGCTGCGATATTAGCTACAATGATTTCCCAAAGATAGAATACATTTCCTATAACGTTCTAATTTGGTTTGCCCTGGTGTGGGAAGTAGGAACAGACAAATCCGTTTCTTAATTATCTCCTTGTCTTATGCTCCCACCTATGTCACTGTGGACCAATCAGACAATCTAATTAAAGAAAGGAAGGTGGCAAGTTGCTGAACAAGATGGAAGTCTCTAAAACGTGTACATTGATTAGCGGCGGGCCAAGGTACAAGCTACACCTGTTAAAAGCAAGTGTAGAGGAGTCAATACCTAACTATCTAACAAGAACCATGTCAAGATAAAAAGTTGGGAGATATTTATTTTGGTCCTTGCTTGACTCTCGTGGTGTCAGAGTGCGAGAAGGATTAAGAAAGATTGCAGAGCTGTTGGATCAATATCATGCTGACACCTCACTGGCGCATTCCCGAAATTCTCTACAAAGCAAAAAACCCACTTACACAAAGGGGGTCTAATGGATCGCATAACCACTATATCACTTGGTCTTAACCTGTGGAGAAGAAGCAGCAGCCACTTCAGCAATAAAACAACATTTGGTTATTGGGAAAGTTTGCTCCAGCAGGCAAGCCAATCAAACAAGTGCAATGTTATGGAATGAATCGGCAATTGTAAGAACTTGAAAGGAAAAAGAAGTAGTATTTACTTAAGAGTTGGATTACTTTGCGGTTGAAAACGGTGTTAGCTAGTCTTACCGTTAACTGTGGAAAGATAGTGAAAAAACGCTGAATTGGAAATGAGGTTTTCACAAAGGAAGTTCAAGGGTCCCGGATCTTCTTCAGAAGTGTGGAATAACGGCTGGCAGATAGTGACGAGCAGAGTGACAAGTAGTGTAATGATGTGGATAGTGTTCCGGCGAAGGCACTCATTAAAAACAACCCACTCTCACATGTTTCCACAGGCCAGTAAGGACTACTGTACAAGATCACAGATAGTGATTGAAATGTCACTCATAGAAAGAAGAAACAGGACTTATGGATCTCTGACTGACTTGAAAGAACCTGACCTTGCATTTAAGCGTTATATGTTAGGGATGTAACATATAATACAGTATAGTAACATATAACACAGTAAGTCCAGCATGTTGGACTTACTGTGACTGACTTAGTGTGCCACTTTTCTGGTAGAGGGTTTTGTTTTGCCTTCATTATTCCCCAGTACGGATATAAAGTATAAAGGTTAATAATCAGAACTACAGAGAATATGGGTGTAATGATATCCAAGTCTCATGATATGATATCATCACTGTAGGAACCTCATGTTACGATATTTATTGCAATATCATGCTCACGATATGGTGGGGAGGTATGATATTTATTGCAATATTTTGTGGACGCTAAGCAAACTGTTAATATGTTACTTTTTCCTTTTAAAATGCCGTGACAAGACTTATTCCAAAGACCTATGACTTAAAAGTGCTTAGAACAGTTATTTCTTCATGTAGTCTTCACTGAAATGGAGCAAAGGATCATGGTCTATGTAGTTCCCTATGTCTTTTTTTAGCTATTGCTGCACTATAGCTCTTAACATAAGCAAAGAGACTTCTAATTCGATATATTGTGATGGTCCGCGATATTATTGTAACTTTGATGATACGATATCATGATATTTCTGTTACTGTTACATCCCTAATAGAGAAGCAAGCCTGCACATGGTAAGAATTCATGTTTCAAACTGAACACTGCATGACCTTAATGTTTAGAAACTTTCTTGGTGCAGAAAAGCAATTATAACAACACATTTTTGGCGATAATGCTCAATTATATAAATTATTTAATGCCTCCGGATGTCTCTTGGCCTCCCTCATTCATAGCTACTCTGCTCTTTGACCTGAATGCAGACTGAGGAAAGAGTGGGGCGATGACTAATTCAGTTTTATTGCTTAGTGCACTTGCGTGAGTATGGGTTTCTTATGCACTAGTTTCTTTCATCAAGCAAGGACTGTGAAGGCTGACACACAAAGAGGGTAGGGCATCTGACGAAAATCTTCAACACAAAATAAAACAACATACCCAAGACATAAGAAAGAAAATCTACAGTCTGAAATCTTAGCTCTTATGAAAGAATAAAGTCAGAGTTTCAAAAGAAAAACTTCAAAATTTAGATGTACGCTGCATAGTCTTAGCTCAGAGCAAGGACTGTGAAGGCTGACACCTCCTGTCACCTTTTACCTTGCTCATTTATTGATGCCTTTTAAAGCATTTTTATGGAGGCCCACTGCTGCATGCTTTGTGATTACCGGTCAAGGCACGTTCACCAGAGTTCATAAAGGTGCCTGTGTAAATATATTCTGCTTGGCCTGGTATCACCTCACCAAAATAATAAAAATAAAAGAGACAGTCACCAACTGATGAATGAGGGGAGGGACGGGGGTTTCACAGAGGTGGACACACACCGACAGTACAAGCACGAGAGCTGCTGTCCCGCTGTCCCAAAGAAGATTAAGATATATTACCGTCCATAGCAACCAGCGCGTCCTTGCTTTATTTCACCTTGTAAGTCCCTTCCTCTTTTCCATAATCCCTCGATTCTGCTTTCATTACGCACACAGGATGGCTTTTATGCCTGAGTACATTGATGAATGATAATGGAAATCATCTGCATCATAAGTCTATGCTCCCACTCGTTCATTTTGATTAAGGCAAAAAAAGCACATGCAAAAAACTGCGCTAGATGCTGGCTCAAGCTGTTTTTCAGGTTGGAGGTTAGACTCCTTTGACTCCTCCAAATTGGTTGGCTAATTTAACCTCAGGAGTTAAATAGAATGCTTATTATAGTCCAGAGCAAGAATCAAAGGAGAAAGGTCAAGAAGCATATACGAAAATATGCATAACAGTGCACACAAGGGTAATTTGGATACTGGAAAATGGAAGGTAATTGTCAAATTTAAAAAGACCAATCAATTAGTGTGGGCAGGATATGAAAAAAATCTTTACTTTGAATGGAATTTTTATTTTCAAACACATAATCATAGACTTCTCACCCACTCAATCCATTATATATATTTTTTTGCAATGATTTGTACCTAGGTATACAGTTTTTTTTTGTTTTTTTTTTAAACAACTATAGTAACTATAATATTAGAATCATTAGAATAAGTTTGATGAGTAACATATGGAAAATTGTTGGACCTTGTTGCTCTCTCTGTGTCATGGTGAGCAAACATATGCTGTCTATAGATAGAGTGTGTACTGGGTTGTGCTTGAGCAGTGACCCACATCAAGCAGACACATCTCTGTCCACACCAGGGAAGCTCAGGGACATGTCCTGCTGCTGCTGCTGGGGCATAGGCCAGACTACAAGATAAGACATCACAATGGACTCTTCTGTACTGCAACCTCAGATGGTGGGATGTTGGGGCTGCATTTCATGTTAGGTTATCTTTTACCATAGGAGGCAGACGGTTGTGTGTGTGTATGTCTTCATAATGATGTCATTGCTTGGCCTGGAAAGTTTCACAATATGGCTTTAGGCTACGTTTATATGATGACGGTCTGAACAAAACACAAAAGTGGCGTCACGTCTTTTTATTCCGCATTTAGACAAGCGTTTTTGGGAGGAAATCTGTGTGCATACGGTGATGCAAAAGTGTGTGAAATTCGATTGGGTATACATGCCAGGCGGCTAGGTGGTGACGCTAGGTGGTGATGTATGTGACGTAAACGCGTACGTGATGTGAGCAGATCTGACCAGATTTTTGCCTTTTGGGCAGTGTAGACAGAAAGGCTACAGCGGAGCACATTTAACTCTCCCACTCTGGAGGGTGGTTTTAGATTTTATTGTTTTTAAGCCCCCAAAACACCATCACTGTCTAAACGAAAGGCACTTCTGATAAAATATTTTGTAGTTACTTGCAAGCGTTCTCTTGTAAACAGGCCCATAATCTCACAAATGTAGATGCCACATGGTTAGACATACACCAATCTAGCCTTTTCAGTTCCGATACTAACTTCAATACTATAGGTACTGTAAGTATCTTCCGATACCCAATATCACCGGATACTAGAGTAGAGATTGAAAATTGTAAGTGTATCAACAAAAATAAAATGAGACAAAAGACTCTCATAATGACAAAACAACTTTGTGTGAATAGAAAATCAAACATTCCAAGAATTTCTGGATCAACTACAACCAGTATATAGTCTAATTACATCAATTATATTGTCTTGCCATAATATCAGATGAACCGATATTTGGAAGCTAATCCAATTTTTTTTTCAGTACATATGGCCAAACCAACTATAACTCTATAGATACAAAGAAATTACTGACTTGCCAAAGAAAAAGTCCCATAATTGCTTTAAATTCCACTGGTCTTGTTTTGGCTACTATCTATACGCCAGTAGAGTCAGTGATGGTGTGAGTGTAATTACTTATTCGCTGCACTTTCTACTTTTTTCTCTGTTTCCTAACTACTTTCATCTACTGGTAATGTATCTAGAAAGAATCAGCTAACCGTGAAAACCCTAACCCCCTGGTGTAGTCTTACCCAGCATGCAGAGGTTGACAGTGCAAACCAGCTGTACTATAAGAACAGGAAAAGTTAACTTAAAACAGCATGACTTGACATTTATTAAAGCCTTCTTCACTTCACTCCTGTCTGCATCCTCACCGCTGTACCCTTCACTGTCCTCTGCTAAAGACCACTCTTTACAGCTCCAGCCAGATTGATTTCATATGCAACTCTAGCCGCTGCCTTGCCTCTGCCTTCCGGCTCTATCTCAGCTAATTACTGTGATTGATTCATTGACTGGCGAGACATATTGCACAATCTCGTGAAGCGTCACCCCAATCACACCCCCAAAGCTTGAAGGAAGTGACTAGCATAGGTATGGAAGCATATACTGTATATATAAAAGGACACAATGCATCTCTCCTGTTGAGGTTAATGTGCACTATCCCTATCTCAAAAATAAACTACATAATAAAAATAAACAAATTAGTCGCTGTGTTCCAAACAGGAAGTGTGCATGGGCATGTCCACTGACTTGAAATTGACTAAATTGGAAAATTGTCATCCCTCTCTCTGTAACTGCTGCTGTTAAAATGTCCATATTAAATATGGACCTAGTTCCAAATTTGATCCTAACACTTATCATTGTGAGCTTCATTTGACTGGAGTCAGGTCACTCCTTAAGTCCAGTTCTTTCAATAGTCAATGTGTGGAAGGAAAAAAAAAAAGCAGTTATGTTTACTCTATGTCAGAATTGATTACTGTAGAGTTTCTATTCTCTTTTGATCACGCCCCAGCACACATCAAACCAGCATGTTTTTTTGTTCTTTTTCTTAGGTTAGCCACACTTGACCCCGGAAGTGGGTTAAAACATCAAAGTTGCCCAGATCACTATGCTAAGCTCCAATGAGTGTGCTAATATTTATTTTTATATATATTGTTTTTTTTGTTTTTTTTTATGTGATGAAAGAACCAGATGGCTACGTCTTCCTTCAAGAATAAACCAGTAGTTCTAAGACAAAAGGTGCAACATGATGCTACAGTGTCAGCGGGGTCCCGATGGAAGTATCTGGGGAGAAGATCAAAAAGACTTAGAGAATTCACGTGGGTAATGGAATTATTCACAGGTCTATTTTTTCATTGTCATGGATGTGGTGGTGCGGCTGCTGAGGATGTGGACATTATTTCTGTATTAAAGCTTTCCCATAGGAGTGGGATAAAAACGCAACTCTTCAATTTTTTATCTCAGTGAGGGAAGAAAATGCACTTATTCATTTGCAAGCCCTGGGCGTCGATGCACAGAACTTCAAATACATGGGGGTGCACGGATCATAAGGTATTAGTGCTTCTGAGGGGCTGCTAAAAGTAACAGATTGGGTCCCGGTGGTGCAATGCTTAGTAAACACGAGTGAGGCGAGGGCCAGGCCAGGATGAGTACTCGAGCCCATTAACCTCTGTATGTCCGCCAGGATACAGGCAACACATGTGCGTACAGACTATCATACTAGAATATAGTAACGCTTTGAAGGAAGAATCAAAAGACTTAAAATCGTCAATAGACACTTCCATAGTTGGTTTAAAAGGGGGAAAGAAACGCTCATTGCTCATTAATTTTTAACTTTTAAGCAGTGTGATTAACAGTTCTGTAGCTATTTATCAAGGCTTTCTGCTTGTCAGTATGTGAACAAATGTTGTCTTGCCCTGTAACCAATATATTGTATAAGTAGCTTTCTGTAGTATTTTTATGAAAATAAGATGTTTTTATTGTTTATTTATTCTACGGGTTTCTTCGATTTTAATTCCTTGCCTGTAAAGTGTTTTATTGTCTGAGATGCAGGATGGAAGCTGGCTAAAAACAGGAATGGTAATTTGGTCTGTAAATAAAATGTAAAGACAGATTTATGTAGATTTTTTAATGTTTTGTTCTTTCCTTTTCTTCAATTTAAATCTCCTCGCTCTCAGTATGAAATGACACTCTCCAACAATACTGCAATGTGTAATTTTACAATGAAGTTTTATTTGTCATTCATGAAAAATAGCCACTCTTGTACCCTTGTAGTGGGTGGAAGCTGGTGTACCTTGTCAGACCAAACTCTAAGACAGATTACCAATACTAGTCATTTTCTCTGTTCACTCGGGTTGCCCTCTTGGTCACAGAGACGAGTCAGTGCGAGGCTCCGGGGCAGATGGACCACAGCCCGGCACCAGGTGTGGGACGTGGAGCTATTTGAGCCTTTTTTGGCAGCTGCACAGAGAACCTCTTACCTGCGGCTTTGATCGATGGCAGGTTGTAGATTGTGTTCTCAACCAAGAGTTTGTGTTAATAAATCCTGACTCAGACAAACAGACGTTGAGGGGCAGGGGTGGACAGTCCAGTAAAAACACATATTGATCCGTGGGTTGAGTGCTGGCCGATAAACCACACTGTTTTCGAATGGCTAAAGCTGGGCACGTCCAAGAAATGAATGCAAGATAGATTGGAATTCCATATTACAGAAAAGATGTCCACCAATTTTTATACAATATTTCATTTTGAATTTATAAAATAGACTAGAAACTTAATTTGTTTTGTTGTTTTGCTGGAATGGTTCCATAGATTGGCATTAGTACAGGTTTGAAAGGAAGGTGAGAAAGTAGTCATGTTTACTTTTATGTCTAAATCAGTTACCAATGAGTTTCTATTCTCTTTTGATCACATCTTAACACACACCAGAGAAGATGTCCCACAATTTTTATATGATATTTCATTATGAATTCATAAAATATACTAGAAACTTAATTATTGTTCTTCTGGAAGTGTTACACAGTTTGGCACTAAATGCTTATATCTCCATGGAGACAAGCAGGGCTCTAGGCCAAGTTACAAGTCAGATCAGTAGAGAGGTGCCAATATGTACAGTAAGAACGCATGGTTTTGTTGACCCATTTAGCTGAAAAAATTATCAGCTCCTCAAACTTGCCACAAAACTTTCCAGAACATAATAAACACAAGGACACAAGCAGGTGACAAACCCTCACCAAAAAAGTTACATAGTGCACAACATTCTTAGCCTGACAGCAGTATCATCATAGTCCTACCTGATTTGTCAATAGAAAGGTTACCCTTGTAGATGCATGTGAATGAATATGTCCATGAGTGAGTTCTGTCTTCAAGGATAGCCAAAATTGGGCTCAGTAACCAAATAGATTGATTATAAAATTTACCCATGAACACAGGATAAGATTAAATGAAGACAAGATTTACTTTGGCAACTAAACAGCCAAATGATTAAGAAAAAAGACAAGAACCTCTGATAGCTATAACTGGAATAAATATGCCAGCCAAAAAGCACAGATGAGATGGTGACTATATGAGTCTATTTATGTCTTGGCAAGCCATTTCATCACTGTAAACCTTCAGATCCCCACTGCAACATTCATGCAAAGTAATTACTAGTGCGCATGAATGCACAATGCAAACTGTCTTGCTCGCACAAATTAGCTCAGCGCCTCAAACTCACGGCGAAACTTTCCACAACGTAATGAAATCTCACTCATCTCTGCACAGAAAATCACAATAGGCCATGTAATGAAAGGGGGGCTGTAATTAGACAATCAGGCTAAACTATCTGGTCTTCATGACACACACAGTACCGAAATCTCCCAAGACGTGACTAGACTAATACTGCTACTCTGGATTACTGGTCAAAGCACTCTGTATAAAATAGCAGACCAGAGCATACAAAATGGATAAAAATCTATTTGCCCACCCACTCGACTCTGGCATTGTAACCATTTAAAAACACATTCACGCTAAGAGCCCTCGCCTACGCTTGCCAGTTGTGTATCCAAAATAAGAGACCTAAAATACATTATTTTTATTTTACAAGCAGGGGACTTTGGGAGTGGGATGGATTTTTTTGTCAAAATGCCAAAGAAGCAATGGTTAGAGAATATGTGGAGTCATTTCTTAAATATATGACCTTGTTTTGATAGAGGATGTGGGGTTATCAGCCTGGTTTGATGGACGTGGATCAGTGAAGTCCTGCTGATAAAATAGCAAAGGCAAAAAAAAACAAACCCTCAAGTTCTCTGCTATTTTAGAGACAATACACATTGAAACAGGCTCAGCGGTTAGAGCAGTGGTCCCCTAAACTAAAGGTTGAAAGAGCGATTCCCACTTGGACCAAGTTCTTTTGTTGTGTCCTTAGGCAAGACACTTCAACATCCTTGCCTAGTATGAAAGTGGTGTGTATGTGAGTGATCAATAGTGGTCAGAGAAGCTAACTGGCTGCCTCACTTCCGTGCAGCTACTACAGACCACCATCACTTATACACACACCATTTTCATACTAGGCAATGTGGGTGAAGTACCTTGCCAAAGGAAACAACAACAGTTTTTGCAACTATGGCACCTGATTTTCCCAGCAGTTTTCCATCTAAGTAATAAGCAGACTTAGCTTCTGAAACCTGCCAGGATCAGACTTCAGCATCTGATTATGTAAGAGTTGCACTACATAACTTCTCTGGCCACTTCCTCATCTCCATGGAGACAGTATTGCATTTCCTGTAATATATATATATAGAGCATTTATTTTTCATTGGTGTTTTTATTACTCAAAAGCACCTTGGAAAATGTGCATTCTTACGGGGAGTGGGCTCACTTCTCCACAGATCTCACCTGTGACTTGGCCTGATAGGATCATCTGCTTGTCTCCATGGAGATTAATTGTTTAATACCATACTGCAGAACATTCAAGGCAGTGTTGTAGAATCTCCATGGAGACGACCATCCACCAGAAAAAGTTATATGGTGCAAAAAAAGTCTGAAAAGTTGATGTTAAAAAGTGTAAGACAGAAAAATACAACCCAGTTTCAAAGAGACGATCTCAACAGGGAGTTAAAAGTTTATGAATGTTTCTAAGGTCATGAGTCTTGTTTTCACACATCCGCTGCGCACATATATAAACATATATTTGCAGTTTAGTGTCTCATTTTCTGTACTGCATTCCAGCGTTTGTTGTTTTATTTTTTATTTTACTTCTAGGCTGTACATGCTGACACAGAGGAGCACAGCAGGGATAATCCTTCTGCTATCTGAATGCTACTGTCTCAAGTCCATAAGGTATTGGCTTAAAAGGGAGCGGCACTGGGCTGGGGGGCTACCACAGAGTATCAAAACTCAATGGACTCTTAGATCTGCTTTAAAGGAAGAAGAGAGCTGTATTTAACCAGGGAGCTTTGAGCTGTCAAAGATAGATAAATAAGACAGAAAAAAAATGTCTGGAGGGAAGACGAGTTTGAAAAGTTATCAGACCTTAAGTTTGTTGGAAACATCTACAAAATGGCGCAATCAGTGAAATGTTGTGTAGCATGAATTGGCTTTTTTCTCATTCCACAGAGTAATAAAGTTATTCAAAACACTGTCAACTTGCAAAATTTCAGACACTTTATGCTTATTTACAGTATCAAAAGTAGTTGTGGGACTAGCTTGTGGTATCTCGGGGGAATCTTGCCAAAAGATGAAAATGTATTATGATACTTTGCAAAACAATGTTCGACAAAGAAAATTGCAAGTCAAATAGTTGTGAGTTCCACTTAGTAGCGCAAGGACAAGAATGAGGATCCAGCAATTTGCGAGAGTCAGGCGTTATTTACATTGCCTCAAAGTGGATAGTGATGAGGAGGAAAATCAATGTGGATGCAAACAGTGTAATGGCGTAGTAATGCATCCCCCTGGGCGAGCAGGGTGGCGGCACACACAAAGCCCTGATGGGGTAAGACCATGCGAGGACAGCTTTGAACAGGATGTACATCGACCATCTTGAGAAGCAAAATGTTTGGACTCATGTCTTCCATTTACACTTTTGGTAGTTCTAAGATATAAAGAAAGTTAAGGCATATGGACAGAAACTCATACAAAAAGCTTGCGGAAGTGTGTTTTTGCTCATAAAGTCTCTTAAAACTTTATAGATCGTACAAAAGGTACAGAGCGTACATTAACAAAATGCGTATGCAAATGTCATATCAAATATAACTCTTATATTAACAAAACACCCATTTAAACTAATAAAAAAGCAAATTATTAATAAAATGTAAAAATAAGTTCAAAGGAAAATTGTATAATGATCTTTGTTAACTCCATGTACACTAAAGTTGTCATGGACAGGCTGGAGATGCTTTCTGTCACTCCTTCCTCACACAATGACATGTTCAGTAGAGATGCGCGGATTGCGGTTGCAACCGCGGTATCCGCGGTTAATCCGTGGGTCCGGCGGATGCGGTGACGAAAAATAATATTTTAATTAAATTCGGGCGGGTGGCGGTTTAACTACTAAAAAAAAAAAAAAAAAAAAAAAAAAAGTTCTTGTTAGTATTGTTAAAACATCTGAAAAGACGAGTCTCATTGTCTATGCTTGTAGTATGAAGTGTACGTCATATCCTTAATTAGCCTATTTGACCTCGTTTTTATGTTCTGAAGGTTAAGGTTGTGTCGGGTTACTGATGCCTAAGGTTTACGAGGCACATATTATATGCAGTTTATTTTATTATTTCTAATTTATTTCAGCTGTTTGCTATATTATATATAGTTATATATGTTATATATTTTAAAACACGCAGACATTATAGCGTAGACTGCCACTCGGGGTATTTAAAACTTAAAGAAAGACCGATGGAGAGAGGCTATGACTTTGAAATAACATCGGGCAATGGCAGAATGTTCAGAATGTAACAACATCCACACGAAGGCAAGAAGGTTAAAAAATAGTCTAGTTGGAAAACGTTGTCAATTAATTAGCTGCGCAAGAAAACCAGATAAGTTTGGGGTTGTTACGGACAATTAAGAATGCGAACATACACGCTGAGCGAATTTTGGAATGAATGAGCTATAGAGTTTGAATTTTTATCGAGGCTCCTTAGTTTGTTTGCTGTTTGATTGTTCTAAAATCTAAAATCAATCGGCGGATGGCGGACGGGTGTGGTTTTGAAAACCTTCGGTGCAAAATGGACAGCTGGCAGATGATGAGTTTTGTGTCGTGGTTGCGGATGAAAAAATAGCCCATCCGCGCATCTCTAATGTTCAGGTACAGGGACCACTGTTCAGCTGGAACCAGAACCTGCATAACACCAAGAAGACCAAGACCTTGATTTTGCCAGAAGAATGTGACTGTGTCCTTAACATGAACATGGAGACCAAGATGTGTTAGAGTAACTTTTAAATTGTCTGTTTAGTTTGAACTTGGATTTGTCAATACATCTAAATGCCCTCCCACTCAGGAGGAAAGTGAGACTGTGTGAAGTGAGTAGCTTGTGCTGGAGCTGTTGTGGATCAATCAGGGAAGTGTTGTTTTGACCCTGATCCTTGGCCTTTCTTCTCTGACTAGACCAATGAACCTGTCCATCACATATCAATCAATACAACTCTCCAGTGGCACTGCTAGCAGGAAGTAAGCCGTGTGTTCTGTACATAACCTCACCGCTATTCTTAGCCTATAACACAAGAATCACACAGACAGGGTGCCAGACAAAGTTGACAAGACAAAGCATTGACTGTTGGCATAGTATAATTTTGGAAGTCACAACTGAAGACACATTACAGTATGATTAACAAAGGGAATAATCATCTCATCACATGAGCAGGTGAACAGTCGGTCCTCAAAGCAGGGAAATTGACTAATTGTGAGTTTGACACAAGCAAAACTGCAGCTCTTGTTCAGCTGTTGTTCCCAGTCAGCTTTGGTCAAATTGCGCTGAGAAAGGAAAAGTGAGAAAGAGAGACAAACAAAAGAGGCCAGCGCAATACAATATAATAACACATATGTAGAATACAGACTGCATTAGAGTTAGCTGTTAGCTCTGAGCCAGGTTCTTGAAGCCTGAGTATATACGAAGGAGAGCAAAGTATATTAGGAAGTCGTCATCATTATGTCATGTATGCTGGAGCTGTGTTTTTCTAGAAACAGACTAGAGGTCAGTTTACAAAACAAGAAGGCACTGAGGACACAGTAGTGACAGCCACTGGCAGTTGGCAGAGAGTGCTATGGCAGCACCAGCTGAGCCAATAAACATTGAAATATAGAGTGATTCACAGTGAAAGACAGATACAGAGAAGTGTTGATAGAGAAAGTAGGTTCAGAAGGAATATGTAAGCAGTCATCTCGGAGCAGAGGGCCCCTGGATACATGTCACTTTCACTCATTCACTCCGTAGCAAAACATTCAAAGGAAATCTTGATTGACTGTGAGCAGACTGAGAATTGGGCCTTGTAGCTTCATATCCAAGTCTCTTTGAATCTGCACTTGGCTATCTGGGATTTGATCACTTCCCGGACTCCCCAGGACACCAGCCTGACTCTGCTTCAGCCATCACATAGCTGTGGCAGACTTCGACTCTCTCATTGTTGATGTGTGGGCTTAAATAGTCCCCTGGCAGCTCTTTGTGGCCATGGATGCCTGCGGAGGTGCACCTGCTGAACCTCACCACTGTCTGTCACCTTTGAACTCAGCAGGAGCAACAATCACAGCTACATGGAGAAACTAGACCAGACTACATGTAGAGGACATGGGGGATGGTGTCAGGAAAAACATCATGAGCCATTATAATTAATACAGCACAAAACCAAACAAATAGTGCATTATTTTCTTCTTATTTTTTTTTGTTTCACTGAATGTTGGCATTAAAGTGATCTATCATGCATATTTCAATTCCAGGTGTTTTTATTGCTAAAAGTGGGCTGTCCTTTCTACAGATCTGACTTTTACCTCAGTATCACCTGCTTGTCTCCATGGGAGTAAATAAGTTTAATGCTATACTGTAGAGCATGCTAGACAAAGCAATAACATTTCCAGTAAGAGAAACAGATGGCACACCCTCTACTAGAAAGCAACGCCAGAGTCTGGTTTGATGATACTAAACTAAATCAATGTCATCCTAAACTGTAACTGATTACTTTAAAGAAATACAAACATGATTCAGCAAGATTTTCAAACATTTTGTAAAAAAAAATTTAATAAATAAAAAAATAAGTGCAACTTTCAAAAACATAACATGTCTTGACCATCAAATTACTATACCACCACATATCAGGTGGTATACACGGTGAAATGATACAATGGGTCGACAAAAACTGCTGCAGCCTGACTACATTGTGCTGCAATTTCAAAGTAAATAAGTAACTTTAAATTGCTTTTCAGGGCCCACTTTGGAGCAAGAGGAGAAGACAATGACCCTAATTCATTATGGATGCTGCACTACATTACGAGTTCAGGAACTGCATTGTAAAATTTGGCACGCCATTACTGTGTCCCAGGCATACAAAGAGTTTAACCTCACAGATGTTCACAGGCTTTATTAGATCACCCTGAAGGAGGGAATGGTTATAGTAGACGGGTGAAGGCCAAGTCTGAAGTTGACATTCTAAGTTTTGTGATCTATATTTCAACAATAACCTCAAAGACAATTTAAGGGGAGGCTGGGTGAGAGCTGTAAATGACGAGTGGCGAGGAGTGGAGAGGAGTGGAGACTTGTCCTCTACAGGGAAGTACACATGGAAGTGTGAAAATACAGAGCAGAGCTGAGGGAGTGGGACCTCCGACTGGTGCCAATTAGAGAGGTCAGGTGGTGCTATCACTATCAAAATGCTCAAACACAGTCTGTGAGCAAAACCCACTGAAAAACCCTTGGATCAAATAAGAATGTTAGTAACTTTAATGGCTTACCCTGAAGATAACACTGAATTAATCACCTGGACCAAATGATTAAAACTGATTCAAATTCCCCATTTTCATTTTGGGCATGGATTTACAGCCATCAGAGTAGTGCTGCAATGAAGCAATATTTTAACTAGTTTTTGATTAGTTAAATGATTTCTGTTGTTTCTATTGTGCATTAAGATTTACAGATACATTTTAAAACTATATCATTCTAATAGTCATAACTAGTCATGATTATTCTGATTAATTGTTGCTCTTCATCAAAGGAATCATTACAGTTTCAGGGAACAAAAATGTATTATCTCGATATTACAATGAACCATCTACTATGTAATTTGGAGTCAAAAAATATACATATAACATGCACTTTGGAGAGAAAAGTCACCTCTAGTAGGAGAAAAGTAACAAGGAAAGTAGAAGAAAGTAGAAGAATGTATTATATAGCTGTCTTTCAGTACATTTCATTCCACAAGGCCTGTCATGATAATTACTATATTGACTTTTCATTCAATATATGAAGCTGGAACAATATATTTTGGGGCTCAATATGTATCGTGTGTCCAATTTCTCTGTAAAAGTGGGGAGATTTGGGGTGTTTTTGTTGTAATACAAGATACAACACAGATTTGAGGTGTAGAGGGTTGAATAACTAACTTCTAACCTCAAATTATTGATTCATTCTGCTGTTTATTTGTTGCAGCTCAGGCCTTTTGAATGATAATAAAAATGGCTAACTGGTTTATTATTATTGTGTCAGTGGCATAAAGTAGTTTCAGTATCATTGTTTACTCGAAGGTATATCTCAGTAGCAATATACTGTGCTTAAAAATTTGTTATTGTGACAGGCCAACAAGGACAGCAGTATTACAGTACTGACCAGTTGAATTTTCCATCATGTTTTTCTTGATAGGTGAAATAACAGCATATAGACACAGGCTGGCAGTGGTAATGAAGCTCACTAATTACTTGCGGTTTGAGAGAGTTGTCAGGCAGAGGAGGAGCTGCCACAGATGGCGAGAGACCTGCGCAGACGCCAGGATGGCCTACCTCTTCATCATTAGAGCTGAGCACTGTGTTTGTGTGAGGGGCCTGGTGCAGTGACTGGATGTGGCCAAAAAGGGAGTTCAAATTACACTTGAAAGTCACAGTCGGCTGATCAAATAATACACACATTACTGCAACTTATTAGATTCAATAGGCTCATTATGTGTACGGTATCAGCAGGCCTTGATGGTGTTTAAACCCAGCACTTAGCCCCCTCTCTTATCACACTTCCAAGCGGACAGCGTTTAGGTCGCATTTATGGACACACTGCAATTAGGTTTAAAATTGCCAACCTTTAAAAGCAGTCTTTATCTGGGGCTGCTTTCTAAAGACCTGAATGCTGCTCAGATTTGTATGCATGGCCATTAGATTTAAATAAGGCAGTAGTTGAAATGCAGAAGGTTTGGGTTTCAGCTGTGTTGTAAGGGTAATAATAATGGTTGTAATACTGGTCGGGATCAGGTCTCTGATGAGATTATGATCAAATGATATCTTAAATAGAACACCAACTGGATGTTAGGATTTTGGAATGCATTCTGGCATTACATTGCGATGAGTGTAGATAGATAGATTCCTCGTGAGAATCCAGAGTATGTTTATTTAAGTTACAAAGCTGATAAAGAGTTTTTCGGGTTTACACACAAATACTCTATATATTTGCACTATTTGCATTAGTACAACGTTAATAACTAAACAAAGAGTACAAACTAACACTAAAATGTGTACTTGTCATACATGACCTGGCAATCTATGTGTACCTCTCACAGTGCCAATAAGATCTCTTCTACTTTTACACATTTCAATGTAAATAATTTTACATACAATCACGTGTGATTTTCAAAGCAAAATCTGCACTTGCATTGAGTAGGGTCAAGTGCTATTGTACAAAATTTCATATTTTGATCCATAAAATCATAGTAAATACTGTATACCAGTAGTACTCAAACAAAACCTAAGATAATATTTGGCTTTGGGAGTACTGGTACTCCCATATTGGGGCTAAAAAAGATTTTAATTGAGGCTAAACCAGGTTTAAAATAAGACAAAGTCATGCATAAGATAGTTCTAAATTAGGATTAACCTAAAGGAGGACAAAGCTAAAAGAGACATTTGGCTCTACATTAAATAAATACTCAGTGGTGCAGAGGGACACCAGTAGTTGCAGAATAACTGGTATAACATTAAATAACTCACACTCACCTGTGTCTCCCTCCCAGTTCTATCCCACTCTACAGCTCCAGCCTCTCCCATTTACTCCATCATACATACAAGAGCCAGTAGGCAGGTGGCTCTGGACCCCTCCCTCTCCCCTTTGTGTCTCCCACCCTCCTCCTCCCTGCGGTCCCGAGCACTCACCATTGAGAAGAGCCGTCGGTGCCGGTAACATCCAGCAGGTCGTAATCGTCCTCCAGCTGAAAGTCGGTGAAAACCAGGGCGATGGTGTCCCCGGGCTCGGCCAGTATAGTCCAGGTGCAGTCTGCGTTGTTGTTGTACTCGCTGGGGTAATTAGGAGTAGTGATCACCCCACTCTGGCCCCGCAGAGTACCCCCACAGCCATCGTCCGCTGTCAGGGAGAAAGAAGGAAGTGGGTTATATAAAAGCACAGAAAGAGTACCACCGCATCAAAAGTTTTATCTTTCTGAACAACTTTGTAACTTGAAATCTGGATAATCACCAAATATCAGGGAGGATAGGCTGATTTTCCATAATGATTTTCTATACTTTTGACAACTCTAGCAGAAACTTTGCCTGCCTAGCCAGTCCCTTCTACATTCCAGTTGCTAATTTGTAGCATGTGTCTCTTAAATGCAGAAGACATCTCTCCAAAATCATTCAGAACAAAATATATAACTTCTTTTACTGGGGATAAGTAATGGCTTGATGCTTCGATTCTGTAAAAATACACGCGGTTTCTCAGTCCTTTATGCAGTTTTTTCTGCTTGTTTCTGACGCAGCCATGTTTGCTTCTGATGCAAACAGACCATGTGTTTCTCTGATTGGTTAACCCACCCGCAAGACAGGATACGGCTCCAGACCCACTCGTCTTTGTAAACTCTGTAAAAAGTGTGTTGTTTTGGCTGGTCAGGTAACCAGAAATTCATCCACAGAATTACCATGTAAATTCCCAATATGAAAGTTTTTACAATGCCATTATGCTGCTTTGTCCTGATGAATTTGCTGTTTAACATTTTACAGACAACTCATTTTGAACACCCGCATTAGGGCTTGATTTTCAACAGCAAAACAAATGACACTGTTGTATTATGATGACTGCATGTAGAGTGTCAGAGTGATAACAGGTGAGGGAATATGTAAACAGGACAAGTGGGAGTAATGGCTGCTGAAGGTCGCTGTGATCCATGAGGCCCACACAGCCTTGGGTCGCACAGAAACCTTATGCCAGCACTAAAGTTGATAAAGGAGAGAATTAGGGCGAGGAGATCAGCTCCCAGCTCCCGGCAAAGGGAAGGACATGTGCGCTGGAAGGTGTAATTGTACTGTGCAGTCTGTTAGCAGCATTACTAAATAAGATGTATGTATTAAGATGCGACTGCACGCTGTTACACGAAATCACTACTTGCAATAACAATGTCATCCTGTTAAAGTTGATGTGAAGTTATGTTTTGTTCTCTGTAAAGAAGTTCATCCTTGCAAGTTAAAGAGGGTGCATGCAATTTTTATTTTATTTTTTTAATCTTAGTCCTCTGTGTCCTTTCGGCATCTATTTATAAAGTTTTATCATCTGAGAACAAAGGAAGGAAGTGTGCTGTTAACATGCTGGTTGTTGTTAAATGTCTCATGTTATGCAAAATTGACTCCTGTGAGCTTTAAGTCATGTTATAATGTTGTGTTTTTGTTTCATTCACACATGCTTGATGCAGACCGACTAACCTTTTGTTATGAGTCAGTCTAAACCTGTTCCACCTTGTGATGTCATAAAGTGGTAGTTTTCAAGTTAACAGCTAACTTTTTTTTTTTTTTTTTTTTAATAGAGATGGGCAATGACAGGGTTGAAATCATCTAAATGATTCTAGAGAAGGTGTATGGAGTTTAAAAACACAGTGGAGCACTTCCTATATTACCACATGAGATCACAAAGCAGAACAAGGAGGATTTTTTTTTTTTTTCTGTTAGAGAGACAAACTCAACCTAAATATAAAGGGTTTATGTGTTGAACATGTGTGAATGAAACAAAACACAACTCCCGGTGTGTTTTTGATGAGGAAACAACATTAAAACCTCTGTAGGAGCCTCTGCATCAGGAGCAGAGATCGGCTGTGGCTGCCGGGTTCTGTCCCGTGGGCTCCTGGTGGAGGGTTGGTGCTTGGGCTTCATCTCTCCCCTGGGCCCTGTGGTGGTTCCTGGTGGTGGTGGACGACTCTCTGCTCCTGATGTAGACGGCTCCTCTGATGGTGCTTTCTCAACTGGTTTGCCTGTATTCAGCCTCACATTTTACTATAGGTGATTTTATGTATTTTACTATCTTAGGGCATGTGTGCGCGTGTGTGCGCGTGTGTGCGCGTGTGCGCGTGTCCGCGTGTGTGCGTGCGTGTGCGTGTGTGTGCGAGTGGGTGTGCGTGTCTGGGTTGTTTGGTTGTGTGGAGTCGGGCAGGTGTGGGGTTGGGTAAGTGGGTGGGTGGATGGAAATGTGGGATTGTTTTTAATCACTGTAAAGCACTTTGTGTTACGTTTTTGTCTGAAAAGCGCTTTATAAATAAAGTTTGATTGATTGATTGAAAACATAAATCAGAAAATGGTGTAATATGGATCCTTTAACATTAGGGTCATGGTGAAACTCTGGACTGGTCTCTGCAAGTTGTGAAAATGTTTATAAAATGAGTCATTTGGATGCTAGGGAAGGCAGTAGAAAATAAAGTACAGCGCCTGTGTTAGCTGTTGACAGATCTTGCCTATTTTTACTTATTTATAACAGAACAAATAAGATCATCTAACAATAGTCAGAAGTATGGTAAAGTTTTTTATAGAGCACATTTAAAATATCTCATCACTACTGCACAAATTTGGAATAATTCAGATAATATGCACAATGCAGTGCGTAACTCTAACATTTCTTTGATTAGCGACTATTCAAAAACAATTTATCTTCTTCAAACGTCAGTTGCAACTTTGGAGCAATTTAATTCTCAACAGTTTAGATTTAGCATTCTCTAAAGGGCATAAACATTATTAATTATTAACTTTTTTGACAGCAATTTCTATTTTGCCAAAGGACATTTTTAGCAAATACAGAAGTCAGAGGCATAATAGAGAGGAGCAGAGCATCTCTTGTTGGGTTCTTTTTGCCATAGGCCAAATACACAGCCATAGCATCGGAGTTCTTAACAGGAGGAAAGCATAGGCAACTGATGCAACCCAAAGTAACACAAGAGAGTGATTAAACTGTGATTAATGCAGATTTGTGTTAATCAAAGAACCTCTTCTCTTTTAAGACTCGGAGCATTTAATAATAAAACATGCCGCTAATATGATAATTCCCATGATCTGATTTTGATATCTTGATTATGCTATCTTTAGACAATGCATTTGGATAAAGGCAGCAAACAAGTGGAAAATAACTAGTAAATCTGATTAGATATCAAAACTGGTTAGCAAATGGATGAGAGACCAGTGAGACTATCATTGTTTCCTCGCAGATTAGAAGACTAATGACTCTAAAAGGCCCATTTTACGCTATATTATGATCTATGTTATAATATGGTTTCCTCATCAAAAACATAACTGCAGTTGAGTTTTGTTTCATTCACTCATGTTTAATACACAAACCCTGCATGCTGAGTTCTTCTCTCAAACCGTAAACACTGCACTGTTCCACCTTGTGATGCCATGAGCAATACAGGAAGTGCTCCACTGTGTTTTAAACTCCATACAGCTTCACTTGAATGATCTGGATGATTTCAGCCCTGGCTACTAAACTTAAGGTAAAACATAGACATTAACTTGAAAGCTACCACTTCATGGCATCACAAGGTGGAACAGAGCATACTGAGCTTAGGAGATGTGTACAGTTAATAATAAATGGTTACTCAAACATGTGTGAATGAAACAAAACACCACTCCAGGTATGTTTTGATGAGGTAGCAGCATTATAATATGGCCTAAAGCTCACAGGAGTCAATTTTATGCACGGTAATAAACAACCTTTAATTAAGACTGTATTTTACTATACTTTAAGCTATATGCCAGAATAACAGGTCTATAGCTTTGTTAGAGTCTTCTCACTTCTTCGTATAGGTGAAGAACCAGGCCCTGTCTATCATCCATCCTAGCTGTCACCGCGGCAACCCCCCAGAGGGAGGGCAAGCGAGCGTACGGACGAGCGGGAACCTGTGAGGTGTGAACTTGAATGGGAGGGAAACCACGACAGAAGGGCTAGTGCAGAGGCGTATGGAGGATGACAGGAGCGGGGGGGGGGGTGAGGTGGACAGAGCAGAGAGAGAGCGAAAGAGAGAGAGAGAAAGAGAGGGAGAGAGATGCTGAGAAAGGTGACAGGTGATTGTTGCACTGGGAGTGACAGGGAGGAGACGGCCCACAGAAGAAAGGATGAAGAAGTAAATTGATATTCCACACAGGACAGTTCCTTCACACTTGAAGAGTAGTCTGGGCGTCCATCTACTCCCCCTCACCTCCTCTCCCCGAGATGCTCCCTCTGTTTGTGTCGGACCAATACTTCCATGCCAAGAAGAAACTAAAGAGGATGTCTTTTTTGGAACTACATGTACATGTTTTTCTTTTACTTTCTATGTTCAAATCATACTTTTATTAGGATCTTAAGTTTCTAAAACAAACAACTCCCAGTGTTCCTTGGTGGATAGTTGTTCATTACAGTAAGTAACATTCATATGAATCATACCAGATGTAACAACTTTTAGTCATTATTACAACAATTAGGGAATTGTGTTGTGCACTCAGTAATCCACTGGACAAAGCTTGCTAATTTCTACCACTACATACTGTAACAAAATACTAAAATTAAATAATATTATAGCTAAAAATGGGATGACCACACCAGTGTGCAAAGCAGAATACACACATATACTTCCACTGCATTACTTTTTACTGTAGGCTGCGTTGATTTGCCAAGTTGAGCCTCATGGATAAACATGTTGTCAGTAAACGTTTCATGGCTTTCCATAAAACAAGTCTCAGCCAACTCAATTTTGAAGATTGAATTGGCAACAGATACACAAGATACACTGACCAAATAGTGGACAGCTAAAAATGATCAGCACACATCACATTTTGTCTATGTTCAGAAGTACAGCTC
This sequence comes from Boleophthalmus pectinirostris, assembly GCF_026225935.1. Classification (NCBI taxonomy): domain Eukaryota; kingdom Metazoa; phylum Chordata; class Actinopteri; order Gobiiformes; family Gobiidae; genus Boleophthalmus; species Boleophthalmus pectinirostris. The sequence goes on along the minus strand of NW_026571175.1, from coordinate 17,003,516 downwards.
AGATGGATTGAAATAGCCTCTACTTTGGTAGTGGTAGTTTTCCGATTCTGGGATTAGTTTTGATAAATAAAACATGAGTTAGTTGGTTAACTAGTTAGTTAGCAAGCAATAGACCACGTTATGCTTCATAGCCAGCTTCACTTATACAGTTATTTGGTGGACAGTTATCAGAAGTGTATAGTCTAAAAATTCTATAGTTCTCTAAACACAAAGGGTGTATGGAGTATACTGAGGTGCTGAGACATAGTTCTGAAGGGCAAAACGACAGAGCCAAATGTAAAACAGATTTTTGTTCCCTCACATTGGTCTATAATTGGAGTGACATTAACAATAGACTTGTGTGCTGTGAAGGAACACCCAGGGGTATGAATTCACTTTTATATGGCTCTGGAAAACCTCAGTTAATCACTGAGACAACTGCTACTTTCAAAAGTTGTTGTCATGTAATTCCTACTGAATGAGGTTTAATAACACTTGAGTGCAGCTACTTTTAAGGAAGGTCGACTGGCCTGGAGGAAAGAGAAAGAGCTAAAGATTTAGTATCAGGAAATGGTACCATAAATGTGCAACCAGAGGCCTACTAAATAGATCAAATCTGAAGACTATAAAAGCTGTTTCATGATTATTATATCCATCTTTCAAAACATATTTACAGTGTAAACATAAGTGGAGAGGTTAACGATATAAATTAGATAACATTTAGATTGTACTTTTTTACATCAGTTAATACCACGGCATACGGAATGTAAGCTGTATAGTTACTTTGTAGTTAAGTGGCAATATATTACAGAAAAAAGAACACTCATATTGCTCGTACCCTTTATTTACCCCTACATGCTGAAAAAAGGTTACTGAAAAGGCAGTATTCAGAATCATAAAAAAGTAAATGGAAATGACAGGAGAAGACGGAGTGTGTTTTGGGCTGGACATGCATGTGAGTGAGTGGGTGGAGAGCATTGGCGCGTGGGGCCCAGCCATGTGTGTTCCTATGTGGGCTTCCTGACTCCCGGCCTGGCTACAGATGGCACTGTGTCTCGCTGCTCTCCACTAACACAAACTAAGGTCCACATGGCCACACAGACAACAGGCATAACTATCTAAATTGAGAATTGAATTACCCAGGGTACAAATCTATTTAAAATGCTGCATGCAGTATCAGCATAATAGTATTTTAAGATCTAATTTAGTGAGTGTGTCATGTTGAGTTAGAGAAGACACTCTGGCAGGTGTCGATGCCGCAGGGTGCTCGCTCACTGTGAGGGAAGGACAACTGGCACAAGCACCTGACTGGGAGCGCACACATGAGGTCCTGTCACTGTAAATAAGATATCAGGGTAACCACAGAGAGCATGTCCGCCTGTGTGGGGGTCAACCTCTTTATCATGGAACAGGCTGGATACATGCAGATTTGAGGCCATTCAATGGCATGGTAATTTTTGCTTTCATTATATCTACAGTACAATACAAGTGGAAGGAAAATATTTCAGGGATTGTATATCATATTTTTAGATGCACTATGTAACTTTCTGGATACCTGCTTCTCTCCATGGAGATGTTATTGCTTCGCTTGGAATGTTCCACTGTATGTCATTAAATGTATTTCCTTTTCTCAAGGGGACAAGCCTGTGACACCACTAAGCCATGATAGAAATAAGAGGGGAGATAACTCCGCTCCCAGTAAGAATGCACATTTTTATTTTTGTATATACATATATATAATAAAAAACGCACAGAATAAATGTAAGATTGATGAGCAAAGCAATAACACCAGCATGGAGATAAGTATGGGGTATACCCATCCAGCAGAAAAGTTGTAAAGGGCATCTTTAAAATAGAGCAGGGCTGCACAAAAAACAAATTACTCCTAAAATATCTCTCAACATGTACTAAAAATAAATACAAGAGATGCAGAGAATATTGCCCAATACATACGATGTATATTTAACCAATACAAAATCACTGACATTTTGCCCAAATTCACAGGTAAATAAATATTCATTTTGAATTGTGAATTCATTCTATCGTGTTCTGTCTCCGTACCTCTGCAGTAGGGCAGGGGGAAGTCCCAGGCTGCGTTCCCAGCAGAGGTGGCCAGGCAGGACAGTGTGGTGTGGCCCTCCAACACGTAGCCTGGACTGCAGCTGTAGCGGATTTTGTCCCCGATGTTGAATGTGGCCCCCTGCTGGTGCCCATTCAGCAGCTGTCCGGGATTACCACAAGTGTAACTGGGCAGCGCTACAAGACAGAAAACACACAGAGATTAGAACAGTGGATCTACCAACACACAAGAAGAATTACAGCAAAAGTACTTTGAAGCACTATGACTCCAAGTAAATGTTCTTTTTGAGTGTTTGCTTTTAAACACACATTTACAGGTGCAACATGTGACTTTTCTTGTGGAGGGTCAGCCACTTGATATGTCATAAAGATGTTGCTTCACTACAATGTTCCACTGTATGATATTAAACATCTATCTTAGAGACAAACAAAACTTCAGTAAATAATACAAGGTTAACATTTAATGCCATACTGTGGAACATTCCAGGTAAAGCCATAATAGCTCTGTGGAGACAAGCAGACCCTACCACCAGAAAAGTTAGAGTTCACCATTTAAATAAAGTAAGAACCATAACAAAACAAGACATCGCAATGTAAAACAAATGGTTGAATCAATGTTTCGATCAACATTACACACAAATCGTGCCAACTTTCTAAGAATCTACACACATCTGGCAGTGTCTCCGGGCCAAATGGCACTCTCCCACACAGTCAGGGTCTGGACTGAACATGAGCTGGACTCTGGATAGAACTCAGAGTCTCCACAGGACCTGGACCAGGCTCTGAAGAGGACATAAGACCTCCCACACACTAACACAACTCACTCAGTGCACACTGCCTCTCTGCCAGTGTTTAACCTCTGCAATGGTTCAATAATCAGCCAGGACCAGATGGGGAAAGTGACTAAATACCATTACTGAAATGATAGGTCATTTACTCGGTAATAGAGCCCGACCGATATGGATTTTGCTGTGGCCGATATGAAACCAATATAATGGAAGTTGGAGCTGCCGATAGCCGATATAATCACCGATATATTTAGTGATGTAAAAATTCACTGTAAATGTTGAATTGTTTAAAAAACTTAGGTTTGGCTCTGGTGGATTTTAAATTGGGTTTAACATTTATTGTTATTCTGCCTCTTTACATCATATTTACAGACAGTAGGTTGACTTAATGGCATTTTTGCATCACATTCTAGACACTAGTGATGGGTATTCCAGTTCTTTTTAGAGAACCGGCTCTTTTGGCTCGGCTCACTAAAAGCTGCTGGTTCTTTTGGCTCCCAAGCGGCTCTTCAGATTGTTTTGTTGCAAGCAGGACTAAACCAGGTCTAAACCAGGACTGAAAAAGGACTAAACCGGGACTTATTTATTTTATGCTAAACTACAGTCAAATATGCTCGTTTTTTTTATTTTTATTTTTTTTAATCCTACGTACACGCACATTTCTCAAAGTTTCGTTTTTAGCCGCTGCCGCTGTCAAACCACGAATCTGCACGCGGCGTGGAGAGAAAAAAAGTGAGAGAAAGAGAAAACACGGCTCTCAGTAAGGATCAGGCTCCCGTCGTTCCCTTCAAAGAGTCGGTTCTAAGAGTCATTTCGTTCGCGACGGACCCATAACTAGTAAAGAAAGTAGCGCTATTAGCCTTTAGCCGTAAATACGTGCGCGCCGCGGTAATTAATTATATGCGCAAATGTCATAATTCACACGTCTATTCACAGCTCATTTACATATCAGTGCAGGTCCAGTAACAAATATACGGCCAATATAGTCACTTTAGAACAGACCAATAGAAAACAGCCTGTTTATGTGCGAGAGCTACAGCAGCTAACCCATAACAAATGATCAAAACTAGCTTCAAAGTCGACATATTTCCAACACTCACCGTTCATACAGGCTCCTCCTCACATCACAAGTCTGCACTAATAAATGTCCTTTTAATCCAGACTCAAACCGATTGTCCGTAAAAAGAATATAATCTCAGTGTTTGGATCTGTGTCTGCAGGTGTAAACAAACACACGTGAGTGACGCGACTCTGTGGTGTGTTCAGGGACAGTACAGACACACACAGACAAATGACTCCGTAGATAAATACTGATGTGGAGCCACATATTAGGACATTTATCTGTCTGTAAATTGGATTAAATGAACAGAATGTAGAGAGTCTAAGCTTTATAACGAGGTATAACATGCCCACGTGAAATATCGGCCCCTATCAGCAAGCATATCGGCTGATAGCCGATATGCCTAAAGTTGCCCATATCTGCCGATAATATCGGCCAACCGATATATCGGTCGGGCTCTACTCGGTAATTTTACTTTTACGTGGAAATAAGTCATGATTATGAAATGATATGATGGGTTTCAGATGGGATCACAACATTATATAGGAGGTATCTAGTTTTCGATAAATTCAGATTTATTAAGATTCTTGTTAAATGAAATTATTAGGTTCAACATTTGTAAATTTATCTTTTGGATATTTCATGGCAAAGTAAAATGTAGTTAGTGCTTGGATGGTGAAAACTGGCTCCTGCCCCTCATCTGTTAGTCTGACATCATCCCAGTCTAGAACCTGAAAATCCACCAGTCACTTGAACTGCAACTCAAAACAAGAATCTTATTTTGTATTTAATTTAGAAAAAAAAAGTTGTACTTTTACTTTTAGTTGGCTACTTTCAGATCAAATATATGAAGATATAATAAATCCATTCAATCAAAACTGTACAATCGAACATTTGGGCCGGTACAAATGCACTTCAGTGGTTGCTTGGTCTCAAACCTTTGGGGATTTGTTTTTGTTTTTCTTCATCTCCACTACATTAAGCCCAAAGCTTTTAGCTACATCTTACAAGGACATATCAATCATTTTGATCAACAGTCACTGTCTTAGAATAAACTATCTGGTAAACAGAAGAAGACTCATCAAACACCAACTGGTAGTGGGTGGTTTCAAGCAAGAATTCAGCTTGTGGACTACACAAAATATATAAAGAGTGTGACTTTCTATACAATTGCAATATCACAGGTAAAACTGGCAGACATATCACACAATTGGTTGTCACTCTCTAAAGTAAAAATAATGGGTTTATGTTGCTTCAAAATGTATCGGAATAGGTCCAGGGTATGCTATTCTTAAATGTTTGTAATCTTAATGTATGTACTCTCACTATACAAACCAGCATAGATTTGTAAATTCACTACACCCATAGGGAATTTCGCTGTCAAATTGTTCACAAGAGGCAAATCCATTCTATGCTCTTTTTACATTTACAAAGAGCACCTTAAGGAGACACTTTCCACAAGGACACCTGCCGCAAGCCTAGAAACACGCCTGTCTCTGATTTCACCACTCATGCTCACATTTTTAAACATTCAGTCATGTACACACTGGCTTTTGCTTTTGCTTGAGCCCTAGGTCTATTCTGTTTAATCCGTTAAAGGCAGACTAACTTGTCACTTTTCAGCTCCACTGTTCTGCAACCTTTATTTTGATCAGCCAAGGCTGGCTTATTACAGCCCCCTTCCATCAAACCGAGATTAGCATCCACACAAGGACTCAGCTGCATTTGCATACGAGCCGCTAGGAGGGCTAGGTGTTAGAGATCAGGGTAGAGGAGACAAGTATCAATTCTACAAGGGAGTTATGATCACAATTTTAAATGTGATCTAATTGTGCTACACTGTAATAAAATATTAATATATGAAAGACATGAAAAAATATGAATGAATCTCAATAAGTAAGTTGAATGAAATTTGCTGCTGGCTGACAATTTCTTATTTTGAATGGCCACAACATATAATTAAATAAGTGGAGTGAGCCAATAGCAAAAAAGTCATAAGAAATACGTGGTAGTGAATGGCTCAATAAACACCTTGCCCAATAACCCAGAGTTTTATGGTTTAATTCCCGCTACAGCCATTAGTCTTGTTGGGTCTTTGAGGGATTAAAGCAACTGCATGTTTATTGTCCTGAAATGTCCTTCAGATGGAATGCATGCACAGTGAGTCACATAGTAGAATACGGTTTCTGTAAACAAGAGGATGTTTAAATAACGGGCCATTTTGTAGATGCCTTAACCCTGTAATGTGGCTATTACAAAGGGGCCCTATAGTCATTCAAATCAATAGGCTTTTCTGCTTTCTTCACATCCAAGAACAAACTACATTCTCCCTGGAAATTTATTCAGGTTTTTAGACAGCTGTCATGGTAACCAGGTCATCAGTGTTGATTCCATGAACATGACCATGAGTTAGATGCATAGGACATTAAAGGGCCCATATTATGCTATTTTCTGATCTGTGTTAGGTTGTTTCCTCATCAAAATTGTACCTGGAGTTGTGTCTTGTTTCATTTGGACATGTTTAACACACAAACCCTGCATATTTAAGATGAGTTCTTCTCTCATACAGAAAACACCCATCTTGTGATGCCATGTGGTAATACAGTGCTCCACTATGTTCTTAAATTCCATACACATTCACTAAAAATCATTTGAGCCCAGGAACTGCCAGTCTCTACTTAGCTAAAGGTGAAAAGCTGTTAACTTACACTAAAACTACAGCTTCAAAAGGTCAAAAGGTGGAACAAAGCATTTTGAGCTTTGTAGTCAGACTAATAATAAAGGATGAACATGTGAGAACAAAACAAAACACAACTCTGAGTATGTTTTTGATGAGGTAACAGCATTATAATATGACTTAAAGCTCACCAGATTCAAATTTGCATAAGATCTTTAAGTCAACTACTCTTATTTCAAACTGTGTATGACCCAAAAATGGTACAAAGGTAATTGTTTTACACTGCCTTTTTTTCCCTCCTGTCCCAACCTGTTTATGGCACATGGCTATTATCAAATGAAAACGTGCATTCCTAATATTGTACAGTATTTTAATTTCATATTTTTATGGGAGCTGAATGGTGTCTATCTGTGCTATGATGTTGCACACACTGCGTTCCTGGAGCTCACTTCTGGCACGCTTAAATGGAGCCCCTGCCATACATTAATACTATTAGTGACACCTGTGATTTCCACCAAGGCGAGTCCAAATGTGTGCGGTAGGAAGACTGAAAAAGAAAAAAAAAAAGCTAAAAGATGAATGATGCGTGATTGTGGGGAAGAGATGTGCAGGATGAGTGATTTCACTGCATTAAAAGTGATAGAGGGCACTGCTCTGTCAGATTGGAAATGTGTGCATATATGTGTGTGTGCGTATATGTGCTGGCATGTGCTCAGTGCAGTGTGTGTATGTGGTGGGAAATATTCATCCTGCTCTCTCCATTTCAGGTTATTAGTTTGGGCAGTAAATTAAGTCTAATAGTACCATAACCAGTGCAATCCCTCGAACGCGGATCAGCCTGAAGCACTGAACTGACAAATACCTTTTTAAACTCCACCGAAGATCAGCCATTTGGACGTTTTATGACTTTGAGGTAAAAATCGACACTAATAAACTCTCAAAGACAAAAATTTTATATGTGAATTACATTGGCAGCTTTGTATTTGGATGTTTGCACTTTTCTCCTATCTATTCATGTCTTATAGATTTTTTAAGACACAGCATACTTTTTCAAACACCTTGCTTACATCCCAAGATTTCGTTCTGATAAATAGCCTACCTGAAAAATTCAAACCACTTTGGGGTGGGTGGGCAGCTAGGTTGCCTACTGCCCTGGTCTTTTCTAACTGGGAAAAGTTTATTTGGCACGCTAGCCAATTGTACTATGGCCAGCAAAATGAATTCTCACAATATCACAAGAATCCATCTGGCCAGGCTCCCACTGTTACGATCAGGCCGGGGCCACCAGTGGTTCAGACCAATCACAGCGCAGCATTGTAGTTTGAGCGCAAGCCAAAGGTGACGCGCCCAAGCAAACCAAAACAAACCACAGTGACACCAATGGATGTACTTCGGGCTATTATAACAGAAATATGGACTATTTTGTTTTTGAAAAACTTACAGAGGGTAAGTGCTTTGTGCATTTGTGGATGAGAAAGATGTGCTTCTCTCTCAACTGCATACAACAAAAGTTTGATTTGTCAGCTTGCTCTGCTGCTGTGACGCTTCGACCAATCAGATTGAAATATTCTTCATGACTTCTCGCCTTTTCCCGACTTCTTTCAGCGAGAGCCATTTCAGATTGATAAATAAACCAACCCTCTGGCCTGAACCAAGTTAAAATATGTGGAGCAGACCAAGAACCAAGTCTACAATCAACAAGCCACTATAGGCCATCACTACCATCAGCGCATTTGTAACTGTCTGCCATCTTTTTCTTGGGTCCTGACCAAGTTCTGTGCTCACGTGGAACTAAAGATCCCCCAGCCCCTTTGCACCCTCCCACTGGCCCGGTACAGGAGCCCTTGGGTGTTTTTCATGGCAGGTCCATAAGTCAAGAGGAAGGCGGGATGTGACACAGCTCGTCCCTGGGGTCTAGATGCTTTAAGCACTTCCACTGCTGAAACGGCAAACTGCACCCCTCGTCCATCACTGCATCACCACACACACTCACACGCACACTCACAGACGCACACACACATCAGACCAGATGACATGTTCCCCCATATCGTATACATGAGCCCTGTCTGCAAATATTCAAACCATCTATCACTGCTCTAAGCTGTTACATCACCTACTTATATGCCTATTTTTACCACTTTTATCATCCGTTGTCATTTCTGGTGACCGAAACAGAGGACAGTGGAGGCAGATGAAATGGAATGAATGTCCCATGAACTTTGACCTCCACAAGACGGATGTCCTGGGTTTTTGGTTGTTTTTAGATCTGCTTCTCCATTTGTCATTCTGACCATTTTAGGTTTTAGGAAAAAAATCTGTTCAAAAGAAGCCAAAAAATGAGCAGTTTGCAACTTGCAGTGAGTACATGGTTTCTATTTGAACACATTCGTCTAGAGCAGCAGACAAACACAGGGGTTTGAAAGACATAACAGTTGGCATTTTTGGATGTTTATACTGTATTAGATAACATTTACTTTGGTCCCAAATGGGAGTTCTTTGGTTAACAGGAGGTTTGAAGCGAGATAACAAATTCAAGCAAATATAGATAAAGTATTTGAATTTGGTACAGGGTATATTGTGAGTTCCTCTTTATTCAGCCTGACTTTACAAGTGTCAATTTTCATTATGAATTATTTGGCAGTATGTATTTCAGTATTGTTTACATTTGGTTGTCTGTTTTGCAGTACAAACACTGTAATTAAGAGGAGCCCATTATTGAGTTTGAAAAGTCTAACTTTCAAGTCATACTAGAACAATGCTGTTTGTGATTCCTCTCTTCTTGTGCCTGTCTCCTTTTGCTATATGCTAGTGACATTGTGAGATCGATCCTAACACGCAGGTGCATTAGCTCAATAAGCAGTTTCTGCTTTGTCAAGCAGCAATTCAATCAATGCCTCGTGCTCCTACACATGGGCTGGACTAAAGCTGGCAACAGCCATCACTTCTGCTTAAGGAGATGGAGCAGTGCTCACTACCTCGCTCCATCCAAGAAGAAACAAAATGTATCTTGTATTTGTTTTGTCCTGTTCCCAGCAGATGGCTTCACCCAAACTTCAATTGTTCCAACCAAGCAACCTTTGAGGAAAATAATAATTTCAGTATTCAAGAACGTATGTACATGCATGTACATCCTGGTTTAAAATGTAACATTTGACTGTTAAATCCAGTGTAAATGTCCCTCTGTTTTTTTGTTTTTTTAATTATTCTCATGTATCACTCTGCTGTGCTGGTGTTTTCAGTTAAAAACTAATTTCATATTGTCAAGACTGTGACAAACACACAGTCCAAACACATGCTGTTACTTTAGGCAATACAAGAGTACTAGTAAAAGTAAAAGAACATGAAGTGAAAGGAAGTCTTTAGATATACATACTTCATGCATGTTTTAGTCACCATCCAGGTGGAAAGCCAGGGCTCTTTTGGGGACAGGCAGAGTGTGTAGAAGTGATAATGCCAAATTAGCTTAAAACAAAAAAAACAACAAAAAAAACAAAAAAAAGAGAGCTAACACCAACCTTATATACTTCAATAATTATAATGAACATAAAAATGTAGTTGAAAGTATGATACTGAATCTTAATATGTGTTGCCAAATATGACAAACATATAAACAGCAACCGTTGCCGTGGCCTACAAATGTCAAAATTCATGTTTGTTTTTTACTGCCTCATTAAAATGAATAGAATATCACTACCAGGCTGTGAGTGCAGCTATTTTAGACATGCTCATCCTGGAGGGCTCTTTACGCTAAATATCACTGTCATGGTATGCTTTTTATGTTTTTTACACATACATTTACCTTTGCAATTAAATTTTGTTGTTCAATGGCAGTACCCTGGTATGGAGAAAGCATACCTTTGAAATAAACATGACAATACATTACACTTTTCACACACGTGCTTACACTCAGGGCCTACACGTGTTGTAAATGCAACGATGAACTGCACCTGTTTCCACAAACACAAAAGCAGACGATGCAGTGAAAATGTGGAGTGGCGGGCACTGGGCTGTGAAGGAGAGCTCATACAAAATAGATGGCTGCCGACAATGTCTGCAAAACGGAATAATGTACCGTTCAGTACCATTCAGTATATATGGGGCTAAACAAAGAAGGATCACAGCACCGGAGAGTCTCAAGGAAAACCAGGAGACAGATGACAGAGAGGGCTCTGGGCTGGAGGGACAAGCCATCAACTCTTAGCCTTGACTAGTATCCATGCTACTCCCCTCCCAGGTGAGATATGGTTTAGGATCATATTACACTTGGGCAACTTAGGTAGACATATTTTTAAATTATAAAAGCATGCAACAAGAACAACTGCAGTACTATTAAATATTATATAAATTATATAAATTATCGAGAATTTATTGTTTCACAACTCTACAGGTTATCTTTTAGTTGATGAAAAGTTAATAAAGGCCAGGGGGAGTTGGTTGTTTGAGACAGTGTTGACAAATGTAATGTAATGTAAACTGTACACAGCTTTAGCTGCATCTAAAAAGGCAATTACAAAGAACTGGTTACAACCAGATCCACCTGCACAACAAGACTGGATCAGGATCGTGGAGAATATTTCAATGATGGAAAGAATAACATATAATCTGAAACTTAAAGGGTACAAATACAATGAGCAATGGGGAAAATGGAATGTTTTCATCAATGACATCAAAAAAACAATATAGTGCATACAAATGTCAATACCAAATACATGTTTAAATAAGAACCTGTAACTCCAGATTGTTGTTACATTGTTTGTTTATTGGTTTTTTTTTGTTTTTGATTTTATACTGTTTTTTTTGTGTTTTGAAATGTTACTTAAAACCAATAAAAACAAAGTTATAAAAAAAAACTGTACACAGCAAAAACTCAAATGTAGCCAAGTTAAGATAACTTGAATTAAGAATGTTTTATCATTATGTGAGTAAATTTCACTTGACAAGTAAAAATCTTGCTACACTTAAAGTAAAAAAGCAACAACTCTTTGCACTTACAATAATAAAAAAAAAAACTAAATCTAATGTTGCTTGAATAAAGAAAAACACACTTATTCCATTGGTAGATCATTTTACTTGTCAAGTTCAATCTACTCACATACAGTAAAATGTTCTTAATTTAAGTAATTTATAGCTTTTTGCAGTAAATGCAAATGTGTAATGTGTTATGAACTGAATGAAGACCATCTGTGTCAGGCTTATGTTATAGCTTTATGCTTATGTTTTTTATTTATTTTTTATTTTTTTATGTATGTTTGAAATAAAACAAACAATAGCTATGAAAATGAATTTTCCAACTCCAGCCACAAGGAGTCAGTCAAGAAATAATTAAATGAAATAACGAAATTAAATATAAAAAGTGACATATCAAAGTATTTATACAATGTTTCTGTGCTAGTTCAAAAATATTTTCACTATATTTTTATGCTTAAATGAATAAAGCATTTACCACTGACCCAGAGAATTCCTGCGTGGGTCCAGGCAAAGGTGTGCTTTTATCTCTCTAAGAATTTACCAGTTGGCCTATAATACGTAACATCTTAGGTTTAAGCCATCTCTGTGCTAAAAGGCATCATACAATTGGATTTGTGTGGTCGTCTGCATTTTGCCTTGCCGTTATCAACCCGTCCTCTGTCTCCCACTTTACAGGTTGCCTTGGAAACAGTGGCGGCCCAGTCGACGAGAGTCAGTGAATGGTGAAGCAAATACGTGCAGCAGGTTTGTGTGGAATATGAGCAAAACAAGGCAATAATACACACATACAAATGCAATTTTCCTAGAACCTGGCATACCAACATGTTTACTCCATATTGTACATATCACGGTAACCACAACCATTCAACTGCAATTGTAAGGTGTGCTTTATGCTTTCAATGGATTTTTGCCACGAGAAAAAAACTGCCTTCATGTTGGTACTAGTTATGTAAACAAAAAGAATTCCCCCTTAAAGATACATAAAAGTATTTATGATTCTGTAAAGTCCAAAGGAACCATGCATTAACTAAACAAAATAATTAGTTTTAAAGAAGATTTGAAGTAAGTAAGGTTTAATTTCTTAAGATTGATAACAATCTCTTTCCCATTATAAGTATTTGAAAAGTCATAAAAAGATCCAATATGGCGTCAAATGCCTGATGACTGTGCTGATGGCCTTGACAAAAAACAATATTGAGTCCTTTTTTGTCAGAAAACAATATGAAAATACTAACTCCAGCCACAGGGGGTCAGTAAATGAACAATGCATCTGTGACACTACAGTAAATCCAGGTTGAATCTTTACATTTAACAGAAGACTTGATGGATAGAGCAATTACACTTTAACTGCATTACATTTAGAGCCATGATTATAGACAGTGTGAACATATTATGCATTTAGTGCTGTGCAATTACATAACCAGCATGATAAAAGCCTACTTAACATCTACGTCAATTGTCTGTTTTGGTTAGCATTCGAGTTTAGCATGTCTTCTCTAATTCTCTCCTTGGGTTAGTTGTTTGAATGATGCCTTAGTAGCGAACACGCATCGGTAAAGATTAATCAATATGTTTATTTAACCTTGCCTTTCCCTCCTCATACGTCACTGTGCGTCTGCCACCTCGCAGGCGAAGGGCGCTGAATCTCATTTCCACATGCTTACGTGGTGTGATGCTTTGATTCACGGGTTGTCATTGGATGTGACTTCTGATCACTGGCAGCATGTTCAGTCACTTATTCATTCATTTATTATACACCATTGGTGGCAACAAGAGGTGGCTCCTACTGATAGGAGTGCCATTCAACAAACATATTCATATGGTTGATATGTCTTTCTTGCATAATATAAATGATGCTGTTTGTTTAGCTGCATGGCTCTAGAAATGCAAATGCACACTAATAACATTTTGTGGCACAGAAGAAAAGCACTTTATTGTCATGCCAACAAAGTGTATGTATCAAAACAAGATCAGACAACCCAAGTGTGGAAGAAAATACCTCAATAACAACTCATGTAGTAGTCAAAGGACATAACTTTTAAGTTTATAAAGTACTCCGAGCTCAATGGGATAATAAAAAAAATAATAAAAAATATACTTGAATTCAACAACAGTCCAATGTATTGCTTCCAATGTATCACTGTAAACATGTCTATAGGCTTGAGTCTTCTCTCTTAAAGCTACCATCTGCAAGGTTATTTGTACCACAAGATGTGAAACCTGCCCCCCCTCACCTAGCCTTTTTCAAACTCACCTCTGGTCTTCTGTAAGGCTAAAACTGTTACACAGCAGTAATGGGGATTATATTGAACACAACAGGACTGGATCGTCCACTCTAATTACACACAGCGCTTTAAATGGCAAACTTTTAACTGAATTTTACTATTATCTATATCTACTACAGTTTAAGCCAGAATCACAATGCTCTAATTTTTCCCAACAGGGTATGGTTGGCTCTCGTCTACCCAAGTAGCCCTAAGAAAATACACCCTTCTCAAAGTTTTCCTTCTAAATTTGTATCTGGCCCTTGTTTAGATAAAAAATAAAAAATAAAATCTTAGCAAACCAAACATTTTCAAACAGATCTTGCCCTGAGCACATAAAGGGGCGGCGTATTGAGGCTGAACTCAGGTGAGCAGTGGAGTGAATAAAAGGCTTCTCCTTTGACTCTAGGCCACAGGATATCACGGAAGAACTATTGAAGGATATGTAGTTTTTTTTTTTTGTTGTTTTTTTTTTTTTCAAAACTCACATCACTGCTGCAAGCCAAAAACACGATTTGGCTCAATTTAGAAATATAGTCATGGGCAAAGAAACACAGAAATCCCGATGGACCACTGTAAGACACATATTTGTGTTTACATATGTTTCTGCTGTTTCAATATACTGTAACAAGGGTAGTTAAAACTGGCAAATTCAGTGAAAACTTCTTATTATTTTTACTTTGCTTGCACAATGTTGATTTTATTATCTTTATGCTTTTTTTTTTTTTTTTTTAATTAACTCTATTCAAAGTATTTTAATATTCTAGTTAGATTGTTGGATTTCAGTCTGTTTTGATAGTTACTTTTCATGATTTTTACTGGATATATCTATTTCCCCCTTTGTTCTCTGGAATTTCCTAGCCTGACATCATTTCACTTCATAGAAACCGTCTGATTTCGCAGCATTAGAATTTGTTCGCCTGATGGTAACGTCCTTTTAACGTACTTTTTAAATTTAACCAATCGCTGCTATTTGGTCGTGACGTATGTAATGCGCCTCTAACAGGGCTAACTGGTATATTAAGCTTTTCCCAAATCCTGTAGGAAGAAAGGCAATAACATTTTTCCTTTGATAAAATTCATTGAAGATTCTCTTTCGATTTTAAATCCTCAATCATTGCCAACACAGAATGTATGGCTCTTCGCTGATTGGCTGGTGCCCGAACTCACACTTCCAGGTTTTTTTGCGAACCATCTACTGTATTCCGATTTCTGACCTAGACCTAAGAGAAATGAAATTGAGTGGAGGCACTAGGTGGCATCAGCCTGGCTAGGAATTTACATCATAGCGGCACAAAGAAACATCATATATCATATCTTATCTGGTCAAGGAGGATTGACTTCATAATAAGAATTTTGCTGTATTCAATTACAAGCATTACCTGATTTCCTTTATTCTAATGAAGTCATGTTTAGTGTGCTTGGCCAATATATCTGTTTATTTATACTTCTTTTTCTACATTCATACAAACCTGTCTGACACAGCCTTGCCATCAACACATTAATCATATTTCAGCCAATGCAATGACAAGTACCATTTGGCCAATTTACTGAGCACTAGTTATGCCGGGATGAGTCATGCACTCCTGAAATCCATTATATCGGCCGGTTCCAGTACGCTGCTAATCTCTTAACTCCGCTATAGATTTTTTTTTTTTTTCCCCTCGCTCACTATTATCTTTATGAAGTAATCCATTCTAAACAACCTCTTTACTAGTTCTATAAAAACACACCCATAATCATCTTACATACAGTACAACAGTGAGTCTTGTCTTCTATAGCCTCTAGTGCTTTGAGTCAGGGAAACAAGAAGTAGAACAGGATTTTTTTTGTGGATTACTAGTTCATATCCGTTTAAATCCCATACAGCATTCCCCAAGCTAGACATGCCTTTTGATTCCAGACCAGTTGGGTATTTTTGTTCCCAGCTGAGATTGCCGTTCTATAGACTTTTCCTTTCTTCACTGCAGTCGGAAACATACTACAGCATAGGATGGAAACATTTAGTCTAGAAGGAAAAAGATTATGTCCATATTCATTATTTAAACGCACCAATCGGCAAAGAAAATGTCAGAGAGGCAAATCCATACGCGGTGACTGGGGGAGCGGGTGTGAAAAAGGCATAGTGTCCCGAGGCGGTAACATGGTGTGGTATTTTAAAGTCATCCAACTAAAACTCATAAATAAGTCATGTAATCATGGCTTTCTCACTCAACATATGTGCGCATGTGAGAATGGGTAGAGGGGTGACGAAGTAGCATGATGCATTCACTGAATCAGGGGGGCAGATGTCTGTTAGCAACGAAGATATGTTAAAGATACAAGGTTCATCGCAATCTATCCGAGGCCACAAAAGACATAGACAAACAAAATAATATGGATAAACAAATAGCTAGGCCCGTCATGATAACACATGTGATATACTGATATTGATTGATAAGTAAATACGATAAATGATAATACTGACATCAAACCACAATGCAAATCTAATTAGTTCTAAATATAAAATACTGTTAAAAAAAACATGAGCTACAGAATGCAAAAAGTAATTACCGGTAGTGTCTCACTTCGTGGAAACCATCTGACCTGGCAGCAGTGTCCTGCACCGGGTCAGGTACCCGTGGGTACGGGAAAATAGTTGCTGAAATGGGCAGGTTTCCACATTCTGGAATTTTACAAGCAGGTATGCGGGCAGGTAGTGATTAATACAAAATCAGGACTAAACCAGGACTACACCAGGACTAATGTTGGACTTAAGAGAGAGAACCCCGAGTGAGAGAGAAAGCACAATCGGCCGATGGCTATACTTACCTCTGTGCACGCGGAGATTTGTTCTGGTCCTTTCGCCCGCGGTCACCTGACAGACTACGCGGGCGCACCTCCAGACCTGTCCTGAGAGTGAGTCCTGGTTCAGTTCTGGTTTAGCCCTGTTTTAGTCCTAATTCAGTCCTGGTTTAGTCCTCCTGGTTCTGTCCTGGAATCAGCCCTGGGTTAGTCCTGGGTTAGTCCTGGTTTAGCCTTGGTTCAGTCCATGGCGTGTGCGGCACAAAAGTCCAGCATCTCAATCAAGGTTTCTTCTGCTCAGTAAATAATGCCTATGAAGTGATGATGTATTTTTGACAGTCGAGTCGCGTTTGTGAATTTGTGTTCATACTGAAGAAAGTGTAATCCTTCATTTTCATTCATCAATCAATCATTTCATGATTGTAATTCTTGAAGTCGGAACTTTTCAATTCGTAGGCCTATTCTGTTGGATGCTTCAGTTACAATGCTTTTAATTTGTGAGTGATTTATCACGGGCATGGGCGGGTAACAGGTGGAATGTTAACCAGTCCGTTTAACTTTGTAAAATCACGGTTTATGGGTGGGTGTGGGGCTGCACTGTGCGGGTGCGAGCGCATACAGGTCTTCAAAAATGAACCCGTGCAGGACTCTGTCTCACAGCATTAGGATTCGTTTGCTCGATGGTAGGTGGATACTTTTTTTATTTAATCAATTGCTGCTTATTTGGTCGTGACGTATGTAATGCACCAAATCCCGTAGGAAGAAGGGCAATAACATCTTTCGCCTTGATAAAATTCACCAAACATTCTCTTTGTTCCAGCTTTAAATCCTCGATCTTGTGAATCATTGCCAACTCAGAATGTATGGCTTCGTCTACATCCATCTCGACCTCTTTGTGTACTGTTGTGCTGTATCACAAAAGAGACCCAGACATGGCTTCACAGCTCTTTGCTGATTGGCCAGTGTGCAGTCTACAACTCCCAGGGTTCTTGGAAACCGTCTAGTGTATTCCGATTCCTGACCTAGCTGCTGGAGAGAAATGAAATTGAGCGGAGGCAATAGGTGGTCTATATAATGAGTCATAGATTTATAATTTATAATTCAACCTTACAAATCTTATCATATTGCAGAAGAAATAACACCAAAATTCCACTAATACAAAAAAGGTACACATTATAAATACTGACATATGTAAAAAAATGATTGAATGATGAACAATATGTCGATATAGTGATTATAGTGACTGGCCTACAAATCTTATACCGATGTTACAACATCCCCTCATCACTATCTTACCAAGAACTCAGACAATTCCTGTTCTAGTTGCAATTGTTTAAAAAATTCAAGACTCAGACTGATACCACTGGGTTAAAAAAGTTGTGTAGCCATGTTTCAAAAACAAAAACACAGAAATGAAGATGTGCTGCTTGTTACTTTCCTTCTCAAGAGGCAGGGGCTCTCAGTTCTGCACTTTTGAACAAAACAGTCCAAACAAAATAGCAGAAAAAAGCATAATACCTTTTCTTTAAGTGAGTAACTTAGTTTTAGGGCTGCACTAAAGTTAAAAGTTCAAAAGCGCTGAGATTTGAGATTAACCGTACTGCCAAACCCCTAAATTTAATCCATCTTTATCTTCTGATATTGATCTGATATTGAAGAATTTACCTCTTGAGGAGTTTTAGATCAAAACCAAGCAAAAGGTCAACTTAAAATAAATGTATTATGTCCCAATTTTCCATTATTTTATTTTATGTTGCTTTTCTTCACAATGTAATGATCCTAGCTCGCCAAGTGTAAATAAAATCATTCAAAATTATGCACTGGAATACTACTAAGCAATATTATTACTAAACAGACTAAAAGCATGAATTTACTTTCAAGTGATAAATGAAAGGGTTTTAGAGTAGCCGGATTTAGCAAACATATTCTGGGAAATCTGCCATGTAATGCATTATCATATTTATCTAACACTCCACACATTGTAATTTTGTGATTGTAATAAAAGCCACTGTGTGTTCCAGACAGCTAAATGGATCAGAAAATTGCTTATTCAATAATCTATAAGAGCAACTATTCACATTAAGTTGCAGATAATCGGTTCAGTTACAACATCTACTTGAACTAAGTTATTTCTGAAAAATACATTGGGATAATTAATGCAAAATGGAATTTTCGTTCGTGTTTTTTTGGTAATAACTGCTAATAATCCATTGATAGTGTATTCCATCCACAAACTTTTCTGCAGGGGGTCCATCACATGCTTTTTTTCCATGGACATGAGGAATCTTATCTTGCATTCCTTAAGTTCCAGGCACAATATTGCTTAAAAATACCTTGAAAAAAAATCTTCCTGTCAGCAAGCCTGCCTCTCCACAGATCCAACCTGTAATGTGGCCTGGTGCTTGCCTTGCTTGTCTTATGGAGAGAAGATAAATGCTTGTGGAACATGCCAATAAAAGCAATAACAACTGGAGGTAAGCAGAAGGCAGACCCACCATCTGAAAGGTTACGTCATGCAGCGTTATCATATTTATCAAACTGTGTGCCCATATCATTTTTGGCTAAAATTCTGCCACAAAAATACACTTAGAAAATGTCCACTGGCTTTCATAAATACAGACCAGCTTCTCCATTTGACACTCCACCTTCAGGCCAGTTTTCACCTCATTACACTAAATTGCAAGCTGACAATTAAGGTCTCAAATAGAGCACGCGGCATTGCTAAACCAGGGGTGAGAGACGCACACCAAAACAAACAGGTGTGCCTTCTCCTTCCGCTCCGATGGCAGAGGAGCGACGCAAGCGAGAAGGGACACAAATCAAAACATGGAAAAAAACACGAATCAGCTAAAAGCTCCGCTTCGGAGCAGATATTCGCCCACTTCCAAGCAGCATGGGCACAGAGGTTTATTCCTCAGTGACACCTCCCTGTTGTCTCTGGCTCCATACTAAATCAAACTGGAATGGCCTCCTCCTCCTCTGCTCCGAAGCTAGAGCGCAGCAAACATTGATTCTGTATGAGAGGACCAGACCTGCACAAACACAGCTGACCCGTGTGATGGAGTTGTGCGGAGGAGATTGTGTGTGTGTTTATTCTTGTGTGCGCACGGCGTAAGATTTATTCAACAGTGTCAATTCTGCTGAATGCATGAGCTATATAGCAATTCTAATGCAGACAGGATTAAAGGTAAACTATGTAACTTTCTGGAGGCAGCATATCACCTGCATGAGTCAATGGAAATAGAAAGTTAAAACCATATTTCATGGATATGAATGAATGATATTTATGTGATACTGCGGTATATTATAGCCGAAGGAACAACATTTCCATGGAAACAAGCAGGATAAAAAAGAGTCAGGTAGTTGAGATGCAATACTGCGCAGAATAAGGAGACAGATTTTTCAGTGCCAAAGAAAAAAACAAAAAACACGAAATAAAACAAACACAGAAACAAAACAACATTATTTATTTTTTCTTCTTTTTTTCCCCCCCATACCTTGGCTTTCATTAAAGCTGCACAAATATAGGTACACTCAAAACAGTGAGCAATAAATCAATCAATTCAGTCATTTCCAATCACTGATGAGCTCGGGTCTTTTTAGACTCAGCCAATCCTCAACTAAAAACATGTGCTTTAGGAGCATTTTTCCATTAAAAGGCAATGAATAAAATTAATACTTAAATATTACAATACTTTTGGTTTTAAAAGGGCAAATTAATATTAAAAATGGAGACCAGTCAATATGAGGGAAGAATATTGTGGCATAGTAATCTCAACATTTACATTTTACATTTTACATCATTACAATACCAAGTGCACATAGGCAATTTTGGTTTACTCAGCAACCCATCTCGCACCACCCTTCATCTGGAGCTATGATTAATACGCAAGAGCAGAACCACAACTCCTCCCTAAAGCTAATACACGTACATTGACCTTTGACCTGGAAGTGGCTAACATGTAAATATCCCCAGTCGATACAGTCTGGCAGGGATGAGTGGAAGGAGTCGCCCATGTCTGATCGATTGAGAGGGCTCTGATGTATGGCGTAGAATTAGCGCAGGCCGGTAAATAGAGGCTTGATTAAAAACACGAAGCATTTGGATTGCGCTTGGTTAATATCACTTAGGACAATGAGATAAAGAGAGCGGTGGTTACTGTTCATAAAGCCACTGGGCATATATTATAGATGAGAACATGCATGCTAGGCAATCTACGTGATAAATGAGAGCCCGCAACCCGCTAATGATCTATGTGTTATTACAGCTGATGTATTCAAAAAAAGAATTAAGTTAGCAAGGGATTGATATAATAAAAGTTGTGCTGGAATAAATAAATACATTAGAAGAAAATGAAGCCAGATTTGCACATTGGTTTGTTAGTCAAATGTGCATTACATAACTTTTTCTTGTGGATATTACTGCTTTGCCGACAATGTTCCACAGTATGGCAATTTACTTATCTATCTCCATGGAAACAAGCATGTGAAACCATCAGGTCAAGCTGCAGGTCAGATCTCTGGAAAGGCAGCTCATAGTGTGTTTATCCATTTTGCATTAATGAACAGTTATATGGCTGAAATGTAAATGTTTTTGTGTAATTATCATAATTGGACTCCAGGCAGAATAGCGGCAGCTTGTTTGCGCTAATGGGGATCTTAAACAAACAATAAACAATAGTAAGAATGCAATGGTTTAATTAATTTATTATTTTTTTTTTTTTGTGCAAAGAAAACACCTATTAAAAAAAAAGCCATATGGATCATTACAAGAAAAAAGCAATAACACATGGAGACAAGCAGGTGGCAGACCATCCACCAGAAAAGTTACATAGCGAAGCAAAGGTTTGTCATTATGGTTCAGAATGTAATGCTCTTTGAAACCACAAGGGGGCAGAATGATCAGAGCTTTACATGGATCAATAGACGCAAGTTGTGAATGCCTTGACAGAGGTAGCTCCCAAGATATTCAATTGTGACTACATATTAAAACACACAGGCTCTCAAAAATTCACTCTATGACTATATTGCCATAAAACATTCATGAAACGCACAGTAGGACTTCTCAAAGCTATGATAGTAACAGTAGGAGCTCACCCAGAGACCTGCCAATGAACTACCCCCTGCGGAGAGGTTGTCATGCCAGGGTAACACCGAACCCCACCAGGCAGTCGATAATGATAGGTCCCTTAAATGATGCACCCATTTTTCTCTCGCTCATTTGACGGGGTGAGCTACTGAAGAACAGATGACTACCTTCACCATCCTCTCCCTCTCTCAGCATCATTCATGGTTAACATAATAAAGGTTAACATAAAAATATTACAGAGTTGGCTCAGGATTTTACCATGGATCTATTAAAATAACTGGATAGGTTATTGCTAGCTTGTAGCAGTCTTGAGTTGGCGTAGTGGCCACTCACTGGTACTTCAGCGAAAGAAAAAAAAAAAAAAAAAAAGCTCTTGCCCAGAAAGGACTTTTCCCATAGAGCACAATGTATTCACAAACTGCTCGTGTTCAGATGACAGAGCGCTTATGGTTTTCAAAAAGGTTGCATTTTGTGGCGATTTTTACCTATTTTTAGATCATAAACTTTTTCCCAGCTCAAAATCCTTCAGTTGTCTTAAAAACTACTTTTTAATCATTAGCTCCGGATCCGCTCTAGCTCCTCTTGCTGTGATTGGTTTAAGTGGTCTTGCTCCTTGCGTATGTTTGAGCATTGGCATGTGCTCATGGGAGAAAAGAGCACTACTGCACATGTTCAATGGGTAGGGAGCCACCAGAAGTACCTAGCCAGTCTAGGGTAATCTGGAGACATGCACCAATGAGCTCGGCCCATTGACATGAAAGGGCAGCCAAAAGGGTCAAAGCTTGTCTAATTTACACAACAGTTATTATCTGATGATTAAAAATATACCTTTTGTTCAGTAGAAATTGGAAATTTCAAGGCTGAAATCTTCCAAATTATTCTAGTGAATGAGTATGGAGTTTAAAAACACAGTCAGGCATTTCCTGTATTACCACATGACATCACAAGTTGTTTTAAAAATAAGTGAATGGCACAAAACACAACTCCAAGTATGTATTTGCTGAGGAAACATTATAACATAGATCAGAAAATAGTGTAATATGGGCTCTTAAACACTCTGATTCCCTGTCATCGGTTACCTAAGTGTAGGTGGACTAATTCTACGAAACACTCTAACAAGATTTTTGCACACCAAAACTCTTGCAGCTTTACAGTGGACCAACCAATTAGAGACACCAAGAAACCCCTTAAACCCAGTGAGTATTGCACTAGAAGTTTTATGTTCCAAACACTATGTACAAGCACAAAGTGTTCACAAAGTTCTCTGCCTCTTTCCAACCAGAAACAATGTGACGTTAATCCTTGTACAAAACAGACACTAATCCACATAAAACAGGGATTGAGTGTGCACAAAACAGAAATAGAGGAATAAAAGAGAGAGGGATAAGAAACTAGCAAACTCACAGGCACTGAGTTATTGTAGAAATAGTTTTATTAGGCTTGTGGCAAAACTATAGCGTAATTATTTGCAATAGTAGTAGTACTAGTAGTAGAAGCTGTAGTAGTAGAGGATAGAGGAAGTCTCTAGAAAAAGGACTGCTGTAAAAATGCTCAAGCAGTAAGTGTTAGGGCTATCAAATAAATCAGCACCTTAATCCTAAACAGTACTAAAACTAGTATCAAAACAGCAAAGTACTCATTTGGACAATTCTTAATGGAGAAAGAAATTATTAACAGGACAAACTGGGATATTTCTTTATTATGCAAAATTAACTCTTGTGAGCTTTAAGCCATGTTATAATGTTGTTATCTTCTCAAAAACATACCTAAAATTGTGTTTTGTTTCATTCACGTTTGTTTGAATAATCCTTTATTATTAGTCTACATTTCCAAAGCTCAAAATGCTCTGTTCCACCTTGTGATGTCATATAGTGGTAGTTTTCATATAAGCTGCATTTTATCATTAGTTCAGTCGACTGGCAATTCCAGAGTATTACCACATCACACTCAGCCTAAATATGCATGTTTTGTGTATTAAACATGTGTGAATAAAACAAAACACAACTCCAGGTACGTTTTTAATGAGGAAACCATATTCAAATCAGAAAATAACGAAATATTGCCCCCTTTATGTGGTAATACTGACTACACAACATTTAATATGTGTTGAGAAAAGCTCTAAAAATATTACGACGCATTGTATCAAAATCTAGTTAATGAGCAAATATTTTCAAATAAAACAGAATGATCTCTCTACCCAAGGTTTAGTGACATGTTTATTTGTCCATACATTTTGCAAACAAGTCAAATAAAAAAATGATGGCATAAAATTGCAAAGGAAGCTTTTAAATGGAGCATAGATTAAATAATTATACTGTTTGAGCTTGTG
This sequence comes from Boleophthalmus pectinirostris, assembly GCF_026225935.1. NCBI lineage: Eukaryota > Metazoa > Chordata > Actinopteri > Gobiiformes > Gobiidae > Boleophthalmus > Boleophthalmus pectinirostris. Next base: position 16,979,499 of record NW_026571175.1, on the reverse strand, counting down.
TGTGATAAAGAATAAATCGACAAAGTCACAGTCACTTATCACTTGTTGATGGAAGATGCAGTGGTAATAATATAAAACGAGGGAAATATTCATCTTTAAACGACAATGCAATATGGATTTCTCTGAGTAATGAGAAAACGGTTTGACTACTCCAAAAGCAAATACTTTTAGATGAATTTCTCAGGAAAGTTTGGTTCTGGCATAAATAAGAAATGTGTTTTTTTTATTAAAGTTTTAGAAGTTTCTCTGCAAATTGAAACAATCTTTGATATTAGCGGTGCTGAAAATGTTTGACAAATTGTTATAAAATAGCAGAACCCCTCATGATCAAGGCAGTCAAGTTAAAAATATCTCTACAAATTAGGTTTCAATTAATATTTGTTGAAGTATAAATTGCAGCAGCCTGAGAGTTGAAACATGATAGTCTAGTACACGGGAGCATCCGACTAAGGGGTGGGGGTAAAGGGTACTGTTCAGCTAGGGCTGAGTACAGAGAGGGGCTCCTCACATTTTTCATTAGCCTACCAAGATGATTTGTACCTGTAGTGCCCTGAAAATTAAAATGCAATATTTCTGTTATAAAATTCATAAGACTAAATTCATGTTTCATTTGAATAGCTAAAATAATTTTCATTTGATATAAATACATACTTCATTGATAATATTCTTTGTTCTATGATTTCATTGTACCTATATAATAACAGGGTATTTACTGTACTGTTACTTTAAGAATGTGAGACTAAAGGATTTATGGGAAAAGCATTTTCTTCTTCGTTGTTAGAAAAAGAGGCAGAAAAATGAAACATACTTGTTAACACATGAACCGAAATCTAAAATTAAATTTGCCCAAAAGCTAAAATGAACGCGAGTCTTGTCGTTCATTTCGGGGGTGCAACATACCCAGGGCCCAGAATTTATTGCTACATCCCTGCTAGTACAGTCCGGTTTGGCTATACTTCCGTTATAAAGATTATTATACTTTTTGTGCGTACATTTTTGAACCTTCATAAAAAAATTACATTCAAATATTTACTATTATGTGACCAATTAAATAGTATTGAATTAAAGTGGTAGTCTGGAATTTTGGACATAGGACCTCATTTCCTAGTGAGCTAGAGTGTTGGAGACGTGTGGAGACACTTTTTAAAATATTCCATCCAGTCCTAGAATTTGCAGAGGTCGCTGGTGCTAGGCTAGTGCATGTCAATGGCCACAGTTAGCCTGCCACTAAAAACAGTCTTACCCACTCCACAAAGCAACCAAAACAAAACTATTATTATGCCAGACTGTCGATGTGAATGTCTGTGTTGACAGAATAATTTTCGAAGTAAAACCAACCTTGCTTTTGAAGGATTTATTTGTGTGCGAGTTGTACTTCCCGATAGAAAGCTTGGCAACAGCGAACTGATATCATCTAGCACCTATCTTACCGGCAAAGTAAAATTCTGCTGCTGCTGAGAAAATAGTCCCTCAACATGTGACGATTCATGCAATGCAAGGTTAGTTTTATTTCAAACATTATTCCATCAACACAGACATTCACATCGACAGTCTGGCGTAATAACAGATTTGGTTCGGGTGCTTTGTGGAGTGGGTAAGACTGTTTTTAGTGGCAGGCTAACTGTGGCCATTGACATGCGCTAGCCTAGCACCAGCACCAGCGACAAGGACTAGATGGAATATTTTAAAAAGTGTCTCCACACGTCTCTAACACTCTGGCTCTCTAGGAAATGAAGTCCTATGTCCAAAATTCTGGACTCTCCCTTTAAGGAAATTAATACTTACCACTAAAATCACTCATCAGATATCTCATGATTACTCAAGAAATAATAATAAAACCAACATGTGCTTCTCCCTTCTCCCCCTACATTTATATGCCCTTTTCAATATAACCATTTTTATGAACTTGATACCAACAATAACAAATATATTTCCCATACATTTGTGGCTTTATTGTCCCACCTGTGACTGAACACTACACACTGGCTATGAGCGACCTCTCACCTTTACCTAACCTTCGACAGCTGATGGGGGTTATGCGAGGAAGAACTTAATTACATCAAAGTCTCCAATCCAGAAGGCTGCATGCATGACATTTACAAGAGGCCAACTGAGCCACTTAATTACACTGTTTGATAAAGTGGCAGAATTGCAGAGCCAGCCTGGTACCTCACATAAAAACAGGCCAAGAACCACAGCCCGAGCAACCTTTCGGACCAGTCAAACCAATGTTTTCCTGCTGACATTTTCGGCAGCCGGCACCTAATAACGAAGTGCCTATGCCAAATGAGCCCAGGGAACAAGGCTGCTCCCTGTTCCTTATTGAGGAGATGAGCTCACAGGCTTAAAAATGCATGAAGGTGGGGAGGGATGACTTCAGTGCGCAGGGGGTAGTGTTATTTGCTTCCAGGAGGATTTTGCAATAAAACCTGTGTTAGTCAACTCCCCTTTGTAATTCTTTATATAAGGTTTAAGTAAAGTGTTGCATCAAGGGCTGAGAAAGCTCCAGGAAAAGATGCCGGTGCTTCTGTGCTGCCGACAAATCTAACTCCAAATAAGTGCTGTAAGAATGTAGAGATGTATTTAATCTTGGTTGAGGATTTCTTGGTTGAGAAGGAAGGTCTAAGGACAAGAGTTATTCTGGGACAGTTATCCATTTGCTTGTTTTCTCTGAATGTTGGTTAATCTTGTTAAGTCTGTCTGTTATTGACCAATGTTTGATTCACTTTTAGATTTTCTAACTTTCTGTTGAGTAAATTAATTATCTTGTTAAGCCCTAAGAAGCAACTGCTGTTCTGATGTTGGGCTTTACACAATAAACTGAATTGAAATCGAATTATCAGTATCGAAAATAATAAAAAAAAAAAAGTCACAATTTTAGAAGCAAAAGAAACAACACAAAACATAAACCTACATGCAATGGATTTTTTTTTAAAATCAGTCTCTTTAGGTCAGCTTCATTTTACTTAATCATTGGGATGAATTAATTAAAATGTGGAATTAATAAACTGGTCATGGGGAAATGGTAATCAATTAAAAACTGTGAATGAAAATGAATGAAGCATTTTGCAGTCGATTGGTCGTAGTGTCAATAATTGTGAAGAACTGTAAAATCGTAATGTGTCCCCTCCATAGACTGTAGAGAGAAATGGACTAAGGGAGTCCAGTCAAATGAAGTCGCATTTATAGGGTCGATTTGGAGCCAAAAATAAGAATTTATTTATGGACAAAACAGTGAAATAAAAAGACCAGAATCACAGCAGCAGTTACAATGTTCCATGTAAAGTGTACTGGAGCCGAGTTGATGGAGCCGGAAGTGCTCCCATGCTCATTCCCTATTTGGAATGTAGTGGGTACCCAGCTGGATCAGTTAGCTATGTCCATTTATACATACAGTCTATGGTCTCTTCCAAATAATTGTAACCATAAATTCTTATATTGTGACAACCCTCGTTCTGATTTTCCCATTAAAAAATGAATAAATAAATAAATCATCCTAACGTTTCCCTTGTGTTGTATAAATAAGGTCTGGAAAAATCTTTTCAACATCAACTAAAAGAATAAAAACATTTTCTTGTGTCGTAGTTTCTTTCAGTACAATCGGTTGTAATTTTGCATTTGTGTTTGGACTTGAAGTAGGCAGGCTATAAAGAATATGAAGAACATAACAATAGAAGTCACAATGAAAGGCCCATTTAATCAAAGTGGGAGCTATATTGGAAAACCGTTCAAACGGGAAACTAGCATATCTGCGAGTCTTATTTACATGCCACAGAATCAAATTGAGTTAGGTTGACTTTTCTATCTTTTTTTCATGGCGCACTTGCAGGCTGTCTTCTTATGCGGATGTCTTGCTCGGCTGTCTGGGTTGGTGCCCTTGTTTTCGTTGGGATGCAGAAAGGGGAGGTCCTGTCAGGAGGATGCTGCTTGTCAGTTTTCAGAACAGCTGGAGTGAACAGTCTTTCGGTGAACATACACATGAGGAAGACAAGAGCCCTGACTCCATAGACCTCACATGGAAAACACATGCACATATATACACAACTAGGGATGGACCGGTGCTGATCCAGGAAAATTTTGCAGTATTGGGTATCGGTTCCATTAAATTGATTCAGTTGATATCCTGGTTGGACTCTTTACTGACTAAGGCTACATTCAAATCAACTTTTTGTAATAAGTTAAGTGTTTTCAGAGGAACAAAAGCACTTTTCAATCCCCGGTATTGGTTGATATCGGATATCGGCAGATACTTAAAGACATAGTATTGATTTCGATATAAGAACTGAAAAAGCTGGATTGGTACATCCCTATACACAACATGACGATGTACTGTTGGTGGTTGTTTTGGCATATACTAGTTAGTTAGATTATACATGTGGGTCATATAGGCAGAAGTATAAGGTTTATCACTAAACAAAATGTAAATAATAATTCTGTTTTTTTCAATGTACAATATTGAAGGTCTGAAAATCTGAAGGTAATTTTAATCTCTTTTAAAAATTCTCTACACAAGTTTTCTGATTATTTGCCACTGCTTCTTTCATGAAAATGCCAATTCTTTGCCTGGCATATTGAACACACAAAAAGGCTACAAACATTTTTATTAAATTTTTATTTTTAGTTAACTTTGATTTATTCAATTCCAATTCAATTTACTTTAAAAACAAATTGCAAACATACTTTGTATGGTGGAGTCACCACCTTTCTTCATGGAGATTGCCAAAACTTTTATGCTATTTTATTAAAATACTTTAGGCAAAACAACATGGAAAAAAGGTTTGGACTACTGCACTTAAAAACATATATAGTGGCCTCTTTAAAATAAATTAATTAACTATGTAGGTTTTGTTATTTAATGTACATCTACATACAAAATTAATAATGTACTTTTTTTAAAACTTCAAATACCTTTGTAGATTTTAAATTAATCAAAATAATATGTACACTTTGTATAAATATAAAATATTTCAGTAACGGCATAAGACATTTTAAAGTCAACAGGCCAGAGTTTTGAGTGCTGTGGTCTGATTAGTATTTCAAACATATGCAGCCTTCTTCAGTCCAAACTTAATCATCTTTTGTATATAATGTTTGGCCTATGTTCTCTGCGTATAATGAAAAACGCCTTTCAGTAAGACCGATGCATCTGAGCATTCTTATTCCATTACGCGTCCTGACCTTGTGCACTATTTGCGTAACCACTTTTATGCTTCAAGTGCGTTTGTGACTGTAAAGCAGGACGTTTTCCCTTTATTCTTATTTACTACCCAAGGACCATAACAACTAGTGAACCATTCTGGCCCTGGCCTTTTTACTCTGCTATTCACCCAGAAAGCAAGTAGACAACAGAATCCAACCGAAAATGACTATGCGATGCTGTTCCGCTCATAGAAGAACTGTCCAGTGATCTGCAGGCCAATTTGAACTGTCCAGAATAGTTTACATCTGTGCAAAAAACAAAAAAAATTATAACACGAAGGAAACAACATTAAAACATAGAACAGAAAATGCCGTAATACGGGTCCTTTAAAGAAATATTACACATGATTACCCCTGAATTTAGCGCTGTAAGATTTTACTAAGCTTCTCTCCCAAACTGTGTCCCAACAATTTGTATTGATCTGAAAGTAATTCCACCGTTTATGGCCAATGTGAGAAGGCACTGTGTATGATTCCTCACCCAGAACCATTCTATTGGAAAATGCCCTTCGCAATTGTGCTTGAATCAAATGAAAAATCTCATCTGAATCCTATCCCTGCATCACATTGGAAAATTGGTGTGGTATAATAGTGTATATGGTCTTCTTCATTAGGAACACTGCCACAAAGCAATTAGCAATTAATTATGTGTAAGATACATTTAAATATGGTAATTACTTAATTCTATAAGTAATGTTAATGGTATGTATGTTGCCTGGTAAATCCAGAATATTCTCTCTGTATTTCTAATATAAAGGTTTTTCAGACTGGTCACCTTTCCCTCCGTCGTGCCTCGAGCCAGACCTCAGAATGGTGCATTCAGATTTATTTCATTGACGCATGTGAAACGGAGCAGTTCATTGGTCATTCATATGGCATAACCTAGATCAGAGGCTCTCAACCTTTTCACGCAAAGTAAAACCAAAGAAAACCGTTGGCGTTCTGAGTTCCAGCACATCTAAATCAAGACGGAACTATAATCTCGTATGAAGATCCAAAATTGGGTCACACCTCCCTGAAGTCGGGGAGAAGTAGACTGAGGCTTAAATCGAGCAAATGATCCTGTAATGTGTGGCGGGCTTTAGACAAACAAATAATGAAGCAGGTCAAAACCACCTCCTCATTTCCAGGTCTAACATATTAACATTAACTTGTTCTAGAACTATTCACTTCTAATCTGGGGTTAGACCAGCTCTAAAAGTGCACTATCATTGCCACTGTAATTCTAAACAAAAAGTGGATAAATTGAACCCTAAATTAAGCAAACCCACGTACTGAAATGGTGTACTGCACAACTTTTTTGGTGGAGGGTGTGCTACTTACTTGTCTCCATGGAGATGTTATTGCTTTGCTTGGAATGTTTCATGGTATGACATTAAAGATATCCATCTAGCATTTATTCACTATGGGTGTTTCTACTTCTTAAAAAATTCAATAATCGGAGGAAGCTCTCCATAGATCTGAATTGTAATGTGTAGTGCTCTTGTCTTATCTTCCTTGTGATAGGTAGGTTTATTATCCTAAAGCTGTAATATTTCCATGGAGTCATGCAAGTATTGGACCCTCTACTAAAAACGTTACACAGTGCACCTTTAAGTACCACCTGAAGGAGCTTGTACCAAAGTTTGAGAAAATCTGACCTAGATAAGATAGTTAGAAAAAAAATCAGGCAGTTACTAAACATAGAGTCAGTACTTAGGACACTGTAGTTGTAGTGCTGGTAATGTTATTCCAAGCAGCAATAGTACGATGTGAGTGTGAAAATGTAAACTGACAGCCCAAGCCACTTTGTGCATGGAGCTGATTTGTATGCAATCTTAAATTTGATGAGCGTGACTGGCAACATGAAGAGAGGAATCCAGGCTCTTTGCTCCCAGTCAAAAAATGATTCTTTTTATGCCCCATCGAAATACTGTTCTGACTTCATCTCTCCTGACCCAGATCTGTCCAGTGTAAATGGATGACTGGTCTATTACTGGCTGTATAGGCTTCAGATGCAAACGTATGGGAGATGACATTACATATATAGACCTTTTCATATGGGTGGGACATACTGGGCACGCAGCATGTGGTCCTGGATGTCAGAAATAAAGACAACTGTCTAGATTGATTTTTGTGTAGCCTCAGAGTAAAGCTTAGATCCATTGGTCCACTGGGATAAATCAATATAGAGTTTGATATAAAGATGTTGACAGAAAAAAAAAAAACCACAAGAATCCACACTGTAATCATTTCTTCATTTAAAATTAAGTCTTTATACTTTATTAAGATTAAAATGTAGTTATTAAAATGTGTTACAGCTTGTTTCAATAGATATGTTGCTCCTTTGGCTAAAATATTCTAGCCAGGCTGGCGCCACCTAGTGCCTCTGCTCAATTTCATTTCTCTCCAGCAACTAGGTCAGGAATCAAAATACAATAGATGGTTCGCAAAAACCCCGGAAGTGCAAGTTCGGGCACCAGCCAATCAGCGAAGAGTCATATATTCAGTGTTGTCAACTATTTCCGAGATCGAGGATTTAAAGCTGGAACAAAGAGAATGTTTGGTGAATTTCATCAAGGGGAAACACGTTATTGTCCTTCTTCCTACGAGATTTGGGAAAAGCTTCATATGTCAGTTAGCCCTGTTAGCGGCCATTACATACGTCATGACCAAATAGCAGCGAAATGATAAAAACTACCCGCCTACCGTTGAGCAAATGAAATCTAAGGCTGCGAGATCAGATGGTTTGTACAAAGTGAAACGAAGTAAAACCGGCTGATGAATCAGGCTAAAAATATTCCACACTATGGCATAAAACATATTCATTTACATAGAGAATGTTCAGAAGTATGGTTTTAATTTTCTGTTTCCATGGAATGATGCAGGTGACATGCAACCTCCAGAAAATTGCACATTGCTGCTTTAACTATAAAAGGAAAAAGGTAACATTTTTAGATAAATGCTAAAATGTGTTCGAGGTAGTGTGCTGCTGGAAATTAGTAAAAGGTGAAAGATATTAAAAACCCATTAGTAATTCTGCTAACACATTTTATTACTGCTGCTACAACTACCTGACTCTATTAAAGCTGTATCAGGAAAAAGCAAAAACATGAATTATACAATATCTTGATGGAAAAAGTATCCACCAGCTGCCATACAGTGATCAAGAAGGGACCGTTGCTCTGGCCCCTGCTCTATTCCGATGTACCAACACGCTAACTCCGAACTCTTAAAAGCCACTTTTGTCTCTTCCATCTCACATCCCTTTAATCAGCTGCCTTCTTAAAGGGATGGACCTCATTTTTCAATTAGGCCGTACACTTACTCACGCTCCAGTGCCTTCCATCGCTCTCATCTTTGGCCCCCACCCTCCCTGCGCATGCTAATAGGAAGCAGCCAGTGTGCGCGCTGGGCTAGGAGGGGTGGATAGAGACGCCATTGTAGGAGATAGGCTCTGATGGATGAAGCAGAGTTGCGTTGCACAGAACCACTCCGCTCATCTATTCTCTCTTTTATTTTAGTTTATTACCCACAGTCCAATCGAGATAGATTTATAATACCCCAGAGGTTTATTTTCAATTGGATACATGAATATACGGATATGCTAAATGAAAAGTGAAGATAATGCATGCACGTTTTATTTCCGACACCTGCAGAGTCTTAATGCCGAAGAGGCGGGCGCGCTCCGAGTCGTGCTGGTAAAGTTTTTGTTTTTTTTTTTCCTTGAGGTGACCCAGTTGGGAAGCACATTGACTATGCAAGAATGAGGAAAGCACAGAAGAAAGTTGGCAACACATGACTGTAGATTTATTGTGTCGGTGCATTATTTAGCAGACAGTGAAGAAGAAATCATTTTTAGGAGCAAAGAAAGATGGAAACAAAAAGAACCTGTGATTTGAGGTACAACAGATAACAAACAGACTGAGTGTTTTTTTTTATGGCCAATGCAGTTACCATTTTTTTAAAAACCTGGACACAATAAACTCTCCTTTTATACTGAGGTAACTGACATGATTTAAAATGAAATATGTGTCCACAAAGTTTATGTGCACGAACTTTTAAATTTGTTGTACTTGTTGACAAGAGCAAAGAAAAGATCTGGCAATATATAACGCATGGGAGAAGGCAGTCCTCTGCATTCCCATCATTTCACATCAAATCAACTGAGCCACATATACAAACAACTGCTAGAGCTTAAACTTGAATCTGAAAATAGTTAGATAATGAAGACAGCATGAATGGATGAGAAAAATGAAGAATCTGTTGGTTGCCATGGCGACAAGCGAGAAGAGATTCCAGAGTGTTGTCGGCCATTACGCGGGGTGTTGGGGAGATGGACTGTGCAGCACTTAGGCTTATTGCAGTGTGGCGAAAACAGATATTTAATATAGGCGAGACGGGTCTGGGCAGCAAAATGGTGGACGGTGAGCTCAATGCTAATAAAAAAAGCTCCTAAAATGCCATGGCTGTTACAACTCTAACTTAAAGGGAAGGCCATTTGATATGAAGACTGTTAAAGTTGGCATGCAGGCTCAAAGACAAGGGGGTCATGTGTGTTATGTAATGGGAAATGTACTATAAAGGGAATGGACTGATACAGTACTTTTTATTATAGAACTGTGGGTACACAGAGAATGAATAGCCCATAGCTGTTACAATACTGCATTTATAACCCACCCTTTATCTGTGCTTAATCATAATAAACTGATGAGCCTTTTTTACATAATTTAGCAATTATTTGTAAAATTATCAATGGCACTGTGTCTAATTTGGTTATTTTTGTCAACAAATAAAAGATAATAATATTAAGAGCTGAAAAATAAAGTTCTGTATGCATTTTTAATTTTAAACTCTAGTCTTGCCCTAATATGAGACTTCACTATCCATTTGATGATGCGCACGAGTCTGACCTCCCTGACTGTACACCATTCAGACCATTGCAACTCCTTTCTTTTACACAACAGCAAACAAAATCCTCTTGTCCATTTTCCATTTTCATTTTAGTAGTCGCGGAAACACTGCACCGCTCATGATGATGTATAGATGCGGCACAGGAGTAATTGAACAAGATTAAAACAATAAATCTTTGGCGAGACTTGTTTTCACACACAAATATCTTAGGCAAATAACAATTCCGTTTTACTAAATACACTGAAAAAAATATGGGAGCCCATCCAGAATGTGTTTTGCTGTGTACTCAGGGCTTATCATTGTGTTGATTTCAAGCCCAGTGCTAATTTGAATGAGTAAGTGAGGAGAACAGGTCTCGCCGAGGGCTGTGGATCATTATCTTCAGCCTTTGTGGCAGGAAGCCTAGCACTTCAGAGGCTGAGCAGTCAAAGAAATCATATGTGCCGTGAGGAAATTGCAACAGTAGTTCAAAGATATTATACGCAAAAAAAGAAAAAGAAAAAAAGAATAGAATAGAATAAAACAGTTTGAGTGTTAGCTCCATTATATTAATAAGAGATGAAACCATGTGAGCTGTTTATGTGGGCAAATACACAATCTGCTGAAGAGATATGGATATCCTTAACAACACAGGAATATATTTGGTCTATCATGAGTCATAGCATATGATCAGTGTCCTACGTGTGGGGACTTCACATTAACTATTACCATGGTGCCGTTTTTCCTTTAACAATATTGTGCATTTAGAATATGTTTTGAGGGATTATTCTACTTTAAATTTGTTTCAATATTATCGTTTATATTTTCTTCAGCAATATATCACACTTCAGAATTTATTATCACGACAGGCCTACTTTGAACCAGGTCTCAATCAGTCCTGAGGTAGCACACAAGGCCTTTAATTGCCTAACCTACAATTAAAATCTTGGCAACAGTAAGAATTAGAACAAATAATAAAATAAAGTATTAAAATACAAGCAAACTTGATTTTAAATGTTTTGCAAACTGAAATTATTACAGACATCAATTTAATTTTTCATTCAGGGTCCGGTTGCATGGTTATTTTGGTGTTCCCAGCTTGAGCTTGTAACTAAGACTTACACTGTACAAGACTCCTGAGAAATATCACCACAACCACACTGACCTACGTGACCTTGTGTCTATAGTAATGCATGGACTAAAATTCTCCACATTATATTCTGCACCTTCTGTTTACCTCTCTTTCCAATTATCGTCCATTCTAACCCGAGGCTCACATGCATATAGCCTGTGCACGTGGCAGAGGTCAGAGCTGTGGGTGTCTCTGTTACCACGTGAACGAGGTGACAGGTAATTACTGGGATTGCACTCTCACTCGCCTGTGCTCTCTGTGGTGCTAAAGGCAGCCCATAGGATTGATATTACTCAAACGGCCAGATTGATTTACAATACAAAGAATGGTGCTCTGCTGATACATTTAATCTAACATATAGCAGAGGTAGGTATATAGCAGGTTTTTCTTCGTTATAAAATTGACAATACGATGGATATTTTAAATTACATACAATTACACCACTTATTCTTGTCATATATAAAAACACATTCTAACTAAATTCTAATTCTATTTTTACATAATTTTCCTTGATATTAGATTCTGTATATTTTATATGCCACATTTTTCGGACTATAAGTTTCACTTTTTCATGGTTTGGGTGCTCCTGTGATTTACACTCCACTGACATTTATATATTAAAATTTTCACACTCACAGCCACGAGAGGGCGCTCTAGGCTTGTGTGCCAGTATCTGCTACTCCTGTTACTCCTGTACCACTGTCACTTTGAGCTCTACTGCGCATGTCTCCTGCAGAAAGAGACGCTGTTCTGCTCCAAATAATGAAATATGCAGCAAATGGTAATCGAGCAGCAGAAAGAAAGTTTGGAGTGAGCGAGAAACTTGTGAGGGACTGATGGAAAGCGGGGATGGAGAACACAGCTTCATGGTAACCAGATGAATGCGCCATGCAACTTTCCTGCAAGTCATTGGATGGATCGACAAAGCATGGACTTCAGTGACAACCGAAATCACCCTGTCGGAATTTTGACAGGACACCGGAATAATTTTAAGGGGAACTGATGCTGAGCCTGACGGCAGCTATGCAGAAGAGGAAGCAGTGCTCCATTTACCTCCGGAGGTCACAGAGTTGCTCAGAAGTGACACCAATGATGAAAAATTCTATGGATTAAGTGATCTGGAGCGAAATTGAGAGTTTGGTAAACTTGTTATGTTCTGTTGTTTATGCTATAGTTATGTGAATAACTGTTCATATGTGACATTAACAGCCCCTTGTTCTCTGTTCTATTGTTATTACTATAACTCACCTTTCAAGATGAAATGTCAGTTCCTGGTCTCTGCTTTTATAAAATAAATTTCCCCCCAAAAGTGCGACTTATAGTCTGGTGCAATATAATATATTTTTTTCTTCTTCATTATGCATTATAATTTATAGTCCAAACAATATGGTATTGCGGTTTCTATCCTGCTTGGAGAACCTATAACATGGTAATTTATTAGAACTTTAATGCAGAATGTTATGCACATATTGTAACTGGAATATCAGTGGGATATCTTGCCAAAGGGAACAACAACAAAATGTGGTTGGACAAGGTGGGTGAATACTTAATTCACATGATCCATTTTTTATAATAGCATAAACATATTAGTTGTAACCCCATGCTAACTAATTACACAGTAATGTTGTTTTCCATTTGTAATCTGTGTTCATTTTTTGCCACTAAAATAATTGGATGCTCATAACACTATTGTTTTGCCTTGGGCTCTTTACAAATTTTAAGCTAACCACATGCTACATAGTTACAACATGCTGGAGCTAATGCTATTTAGTGCTCCAAAGCTCTGGTAACTTTGAATGGCATTTGATTTTAGTTAATTACATAGGATCTGGTTTTCAAGCATCTGACAGTGTTACAAACATAATGGCCCTGCCGCTTCCCTGTGGAGCACCCAAAACAGTCTCATTGCTCATTGTCTTGTTTTTATCTAGTCATGGTATGTGGTCCTAAACCTCGCGGGCAATTTAATGTCTCCACCGCCAACATTCACAATATCTCAAAAAGACTGAGAAAGCGCTGTCAGGTAATTAGCCTAATTAGCCGTTTGCTTGTATTCCCATTGCCTCCCGAGGGCTCCCACTCCCCTCTCATGTGAGCCTGAGGAGAGCCGTCATTAATATCATTCTTCCATGGGCCATAAAGCATTTCACGTCACCATGGCAAAGGTCTCAGAGGCAGCCCGCGAATGTGATGATCAGAACTCCAGTGTGAAAATGCCTCAAAATAAAACCACTCAGTCGTATTTTGATTGAACGTTTGAAAAGCTGGTACGAAACGAGAAATATTGTGCAAAAGTGATTCCAGTTCAGAAATATTCTCACTGAATGACTTGAACAAGCAGGTAAAAGCAGGTGGCCAGAAAGAGTTTTTGCAATGAGACCACCACTGTCTTCTTGGAAAAGCAGCATCATCCATCTTGTGTGGTATAAAAAGCCAGGTATAAAAATTACAAAGGTACAAAAAGTTGTTGTGTAGTTTGCCAATGCACTATGTAACTTTTCAGGTGGAGGGTCTATCATCTGCTTGTCTCCATGGAGATGTTATTTCTTTGCTTGACATATTCCACAGTATGAGATTAAACCTATCTATCCCCATGGTAACAAATACGCAAGTTACCGGCTAGAGCTTTGAGAGACAAGCTCACTTACAGTAAGAATACATGGTTTCAATGTATTTTTGTTTGTGTCTTTTCTTACACATCCTAAATTCAGTAAAGGCAAACAACTGATGACACCACCATTGGAACAGTGCACCTTTAAGCTATATCTATAATGATACCTGTCCAAGGGCAGACTGACAAAAGCATGCCTCCCAGTCTGCCCCTTGTGAAAGTATAATGAACTGCAGCATGCGCTTTGTGAATTTAGAATGTACAATGAAACACAGGGAAAATCTAAGCAATTATTATGAAGAGCACTCACAAAGCATGAAAGTCTGCCAAGTCTTTAGATCTTCCAATAGCACTGCCCCTGCTACCTTCAACCTTGATGGTGCGTTGCGCCTTATCCAACTGAACAATTTAAAGGTGCACTATGTAACTTCTCTGGTGGAGGATTGAAGATGTATATTTGAACTTACTCATTATGCATGTTACAGGTGTTTTTATTGCGTAAAAAAAAACTTGAAAAACACGCTTTCTCACAGTGAGTAGGCTTGCCCTCTTAATAGATCTGACCTGTAACTTGGTCTAGTGGTGTCATGTGCTTGTCTCCATGGAGATAAAGAAGTTTAATGTCATACTGTACAACAAATCAAGCAATGTCGTAACATCTCCACGGAGACAATCAGGTGGCAGGAACGTAGCACACTTTTAAGAGTTTCAATATGAATGCTAAAGTACCAAACATCTCACTTACCTTCGTAGACCGCCTTAAATCCCTGTCCGCTGACCGCATAGTCCGACAGCAGCCATAGCGTAAGCCTTGATCCTGTGCTCACTATGGGAGCAGGCAGCTGGAACCCCGTTAACCTGAGAACAAATGGGCAGAGGGACAATAACGGTCAGTCTCACACACACACAAAACTGATCCAATCAACAGCACAGGCGGTCGCAAGGTCAGATATGAAACCTGCTCCGTCAAAGCCGCTGTCCCCCCAGGCCTTCCAACAGAACTTGGGACCTAATGAGCCTTTACGTCACACACAAATTATGAACATGCCAAGGCCGCAACAGGATACAAAACACTCACGTATTTCTCTCCATCCAATGAAGAGTCCATCCCTTTCATGTGTTAACAGTCAGGAAGTATATATATGTCTCAAAAATGCGGATTCTGAATACAAATTTTGAGTAACTCTATTCCGGTGCAGTTACTCTTTAATTTGGTGGTATTCAGAATACAGTTACTTTACTATATTAATATATACATACTATACTAAAAGAATACTATATTAAAAGAATAAGGCAGGACTTCATCATGTAATTTTGACTTTGAACCATGAGTTATTAACTAGAAAAAAGAAAACACAGCTCTTGTAGTGCATGCATGTGATTACTTGCCTTTAATTAGATATAAATAAATGCATAACAACAAAAATAAAAGTAATTTATGGTTAAATGCCATGTTTTCACACTACAATATTTTGTAATTCCAAGTAAAAGTATTCCAAGTATTCAGAATACAGTACTCTGACTGGACTATGCAACGGAATACACTACAAAATACATTTTAATGGAGGTATTCAGGATTCTGTAGCTAAATACATTTTTATAGTATCACTTTTAACAGTCTATTAAAACACACCAGCCGCAGAGAGCATAAACCTGTCAGGATCAAACCACAACAGTTCCGCTAATATATCCTCTTTATTTCTTTATTTATCAAATTGATCTGGCTCAATCTATTCACCGTGCCTTCATTGTCTTTTTATGTGTTTTCAATCATCTAGACTCCCAGTGTGTAATTCAAGTAGGACTTTACTCAACCTTACCCAAACTTTATTTTCCCCCATAAAGTGTATTGTAAAAGCAGTGCATTGTGACAAAATCTGACCGCATTACAGCATAATATTGATTGCAACCTCTTAACAAAGAGCTGTGAGCATCACTATATGATACTTTATTGTGAGAGCTGATTGACTCTGTGCTGGTCCATTCTGCTTTACTTCTTTGTCTAAAAGAGCAGTTCTAAAGCGGAGCTAAAGCAACAAAATGTCAGCGTTTGTGTGAGCTAGAAAGTACTTTAGATGTCTACTTCTTGCTATCACACTTTGAAATTCAGGAACCCAATTTCTATTTGTTCTGTTTATTTTTGACTAAAGTGTGTACCAAAAATATCAATACTGGTTGCACTGCCTTATGGTCTATGGGTTAGGTAATTGCAGACAGAGCAATTAGACTGCCTCAATGTCTGTTCACTCACAAAACCTTTTTTATTTTATTATTATTATGTTTTATTAAATACAAAATTGCTCGTCAAACAATGAAAATGTTGCATCAGTTCCCGTTCTACCACTGCCAGTACACTGCTCTTATCTTTCCATGGTAACAAAAAAAATCTCTAGAGCTTTACTGACTCACAAACCTTGACAGCACCAATGAACCACTAAAAGTCATTATTCATTGTTTTAGTCCGCTTTGTCTGTAGATCCAAAATTATATTGAAAACCATTAGCATACATAAAACTGGCAGTCTCAAGCCTCAGCAATACAGCTAATATTTCTTCTTTATGTCTCCGATTGATCATGCTCTTAATGTTTACCACACCTTTATTGTCTATTTATGTGGAGGGGTTATTCAACAATGCGGTCGTGAATCTCAGAAAACATAACCAATTCCATCTGGGTCAAGAACAATGACCTTTGTGATTAACAGTTGACATTTTAATGCTATTCTACCTGAAGCTAGCTGGAGAAGATGAATTATCCATAGCACATGCTGATTATGCATGCATGGGCTTTGAAGTTGTGGCCAAGACGACCAGGTGCTCATAGCACACACACTTCCGCCACACGCAAGACTCAAGACACGATATCATTATTTATTTCACGGATGAATGATTGATATATACCTACATCAATCTCATAGGAAAGATGAATTTAAAAAATGATATGGTACTTAGTGTTACAATCCGCTCTTTACTAATTATCTCAATTTACTTCTTGCGGATGGTAATGGTTAAACAAAATGTAGTAATTTAAACATTCTTGGTACTGAATTAGCATATAGTAGTTTAAGTGACAAGCCTGTTTATAAGTGTCAAATCCATTCGTGCAATAATCAGTCATGGGGCACCGCAAGGTTCAGTGCTGGGAATAGTGTAATTTCAAAGCATCTGTTCTCTTCTGTTAATTATTTGGTAATGTTAGTGGGCCCGATGGTCAGCTCACAAGTGCCTTAGCAAGGAGGTTTTCAGTTTGATACTTGATAATACAGCAAAGGCTCATGTCTAGAGTTAATTCAATGTAACCAATTGCTCCACTAAATTCCACAAATCTGTTGCTTCTTAATACTGTCGGATTTGTACTGGTCATTTCCCACTATTTTCTTAATGGGTTCAAAGAGGAATTTGCTAATGGTTTTCAAATTCACTCACAAATTCCCCAAAAGTCAAGCAAAAGTAATTTTCTTTTCCTCTCCTTGTAACAATCTTTTTATCAGACGAGCACTGTCCATTGTCAGAATCTGCCTTCTCCCACAAGGTATCACTATTTTACTGTACATTTCAAACATCTTATTCAGAAAGTTGTGAGGCTGAATGAAGTGAACACACTGAAAGCCTGGTTATTGAGTTGTTTAAACACCAGTTTTACATCACATTTTATTGAACTTTTTAGTTTCAAAGTTTAACTTTGCAAGGCCTTTAGTCACTAAATCTCATTTATTCTGTACCCTTGAAATACTCTTCAGAGCACTCTGAAGCAGACTGTGAAAATAGACTTTAAACAGTGGGAATCGTAAAAGAAATGGGCTTTTGGACGTTATAATATTCTGTTACTTAGAATACTGCCAGCAATTTATGGAATAAAACACAACATCATTTGTACTGAACAACAGAATGTGAATAGAAGTCTAGAGGGAGGTCAAGGCCATCAACGTTTAACACACAGTGATTCATCTCATGTGTGTTACCATGGTAACCAAGGTCTAGGAGCATCTTACAGGTCATGGAGCCAAGACCACAAGCTTTTACAAAACTTTACAATGATATAGACTATGGATGGAACTGAATCCTGTCCCATTGATTTCCAACAGGCATCTCATTCATTCATTTACAGCTCTGTTTTACAATTTCCAAGCTATGTGTTTATTAATTTAATCTAGAGTCAGTCACTGTTTAAAATAAATCAATGGTACAGTTTCGTACAGAACTCAACAAAGCAGTCCCTGCAACCATGATTGTCATGTTTAGTAGATCTAACAACAGTGTGGCTTTTGCATTGTGTGAAAGGCCTCTCCTGTGCCATTTAACAGTCTGAGCTGAATGAGTTGAGCACTGCCTGGCTATTTTAACACAGGCATAATATATTGCACATTATGACTTTCTTTAAACTTATTAAAATGAAATGTTTATTAAGTGTGACAAATAAACCCCACCATGATTAATAAAGAGAAAACTACGTAAACTAATAATAATGTGCTTTAAAAGAAGAGCCTAGTCTTTTTAGCAGCGTGGCTATTACATAGATAAATCATTTGTCAGGCTCATACTAATAGTGCTACATAGTACAGTCACACACAGGTTTGTCTGTGGCCTTATGTAAGATTTACAGATTGCAATAAAAGGCTGGCTGCGTATCCCGTAGTCCCTTATCTAATTCATTATGGAAACTCCTCTTCCCAAATGGCACTTGAATTTATACTTCTCCTTCACAGATACAGTGTAATAGGCACAATCTGTTCTTCTTTTATCTGTGTACTGTGACGAGAGGCCTTAGATCTACACTTAATCCTTAAGGCGAGATACAATGCTTTTTCACCTTGTGGTCATACAGTACACATTGCTGTTTTAATCAGATATCTTCACTCAATAGGATTTGCTGGTATGTACGCATATAATTCTAACTTTTTCCTGCTTTTGGTCAACTCATTCCCTTTGTATTGGTTTATTATACATTTTTGGCAGTTAATGTTCATGTTCCTAATGCATACCAAGAGGTGTGAGGAGGGTTTTTTAAACCAAAAAAGAAGGTATTTACATCTATCTAACTAGTTCTTAGAGCTCACAAACCCTTTGGCACATAACTAGTATTGACATGCATGAACTGCTGGTCACTAACATAGATTTAGAACAGTTTTTTCAGACAAAAAAGTGAAACAGGTGGACCACCATTGCACGGCCAATATGCTCTCATCCCAAAGTGTCATATATCGATTCAGGCCCTTTTGTAGCAATTTTCAAAGACAGCGTTTTTTGTTACATTGTTCTGCTTCTACAAATAATAGATTTTCTGATAGAAAAAATATATACTAATTTAAAGGTGCATTGTGTAGCTTTTCTGGTGGAGGGTCCCCTATCTGATTGCCTTCTTAATAATTACTGTACGACTTTGCCTGAATGTTCGATTTGTCTATCTCCATGGAGACAAGAATGACCCCAGGACAAGTTATAAGTCCACCCTTTTTCAATGTATTTTTTGAGCAATAAATTAATGTAATGCCATAGTGTGGAACATTTCTGGCAACCTTAATTCATGGAACAGTAATAACAGTACTGTAATCTAAACCAAAAAAGTTGCACAGTGCACAATCTTTTTTTTTTTAACTTAGCGTAATGTGCGTCATACACAGAGAAGTTACCCGGATAGAGCAAGAACAAACTCTATACAAAAAGCCCCGCCCTGCTTCGGAATCAAACCCAGGACCTTCTTGCTGTGAGGTGAGAGTGCTTCAGTCAGCCACTGTGCCGAGGACATTCCATGGAGAGCAAAAACTGCTACATAAAAGCTAAGGGAATATGAATGGAACCACAGACAGGAGAGGACCTTAAAATATGCATGATTCCACCGCTCACTGTCAGATTGTCACAGTAGGATATCTGCTAAATGGTGAGACACATGCTCGAGCAAATAGGCCGTCCGCTGACCGCAAATTGAGTTGGAAGGCGGCCATCTTGAAACAGGCACACGTAAGAAAAAAAAACATGATAAAAAAAGATTGCTTGGTGAACAATTTGCAAAGGGATTCACGCTTCATCCAAACTCAGATCACCTGGTATGAGCAAAGATATGTCCCTGAATCATTTTTATTCCGAGTTGGAAGAATGGATTCGAAGCAACCTGGATTCGCATGAGAAGGAAGATTAAATATTGCAATGTGATATGGGTTGTGGCAATCTAAACCGCGTGGAGCGCATTGTGCAGGGAGCCAACAGGGGGATTGCTTGTTATCAAGGAGAAAGATGCGAGATACGATTTGAACAAAAGAACAGATTTACAGCGTAGGTGTCTGGAGTGAATGGTAAATTGATGGATAAATGACAAAGAAAGGAGAGGTTGGAGGAATATTAAGTTGTACTTTTCAGAATCTAATCATGGGAAGTGCGCTAAATTAAACACCGTTATCAAATTGTAAAACAACTTAAAGGTCCTATATATTACACAAAATGGATTCTTGTGAGCTTTACATCATGTTATAAAGCTGTTACATAATTAAAAACATATCTGGATTTGTGTTTGGTTTTATTCATACATGTTTGAATAATCCTGCATTATTAGTCTGTCCGAGTGGGGAACCTCATGTGTTACATCGTGACGTCACAAGGTGGAACACAGTGTTTTCAGTTTAAGAGAAGAACTCAGCCTAAATATGCAGGGGTTTTGTGTTAAACATGTGTGAATGAAACAAAACACAACTCCGGGTATGTTTGTGATGAAGAAGTAACATTATAACAGATCAGAGTGTCATATGAGTCCTTTAAGTAATAACTGAGGTTAATAGTGAATAATTGTAAAACGGTTTCTTCTCACAAAAATTATAAACACAGAAATTTGTTACTATAATCTTATTTAGGCATGGTATTAATATTTCATTTAGATTTAACTTTAGTATTCAGTCATGCACTTCTTTGTCGACCTAACCAATAAGAGAGTACTTCCCTGTTCTCTTCATCTTCTCTACAAAGCCACCACCAGGACAGCACCACACTGGCTCTCAGATCTTAAATTCTCTTTGGCTTTTACCAAACTTTGCTCTTCAAACCAGGTCCTGAAACATGAGTGCACTCTGTTTTTAGAACACAATACAACTGGAACATGTTACATCACCCAAAACACACAGTTAAAGGTGCTGATGTAACTTTTATGGGCAGGGGGTCTGCTAACTGCTGGTCCTGTGGAGATATTACAGGCGCTGTGCCCATAGACTGTATGGAGAACTGGAATAAGGGACTGAAGCCAGTTGAGGCTAGCAGTTCATCATCAACCAAAGATCCAATCAAGAGCGAGGTTGTTGAAGGTACTTGCTCTGTCCCACCTGCACTGCTAGTGGGGGGTGGTTGCTTAGCAACAATGTCAATCAAACTGGTTGCTAGCACTAGTAGGAGCAGAACACTGGAAAAGACACCTGTTTAGTCTGTTATTAATGTTCATGTTCATACGATTTAAGGACAGAACATCAAAAAAAAAAAAAAAAAGAAGAAGAAGAAAAAAAAAAAACTGAATCATGTAGAGTGGGATAAAATGAACATTTTAAGACCAGAAAAACAAGTCAATGGTTATGGAGAGACGGATGACCACTTTTCAGTTTTCGATGGGATGCAATTTGAGACAGCCAAATCGCGCCCATGCTCACTCCCTTTCTGGAATGTGGTGGGCAGTGGGCTATCTATGTCCATTTATATACAGTCTATGGCTGTATCTATTTTTACTGTCTAAAAAAGGTGACAACCTAAACACGGCACCACTATTCCTGCCTTTTCCTAACACATTCTGAGCACATAATAATTTATTTATAAATGCTTTTCACAGCTTTCAGAAGCCAGAGCTGTAAAAGCTACCAAAACTACCATGCTAACTGTGCAGTTCCTGATTTGGACAATAAAACCCTCAAGAGGTGCTTTTGCATTATATCTGGAATGGAGCTGAAGAAAGACACATTTAACTCAAATACAAGCAACAACTAAAAGTTTGAGTGAAATATGAAGTCTAACCTATCATATGCACTTTAAAGCTGCAACAACGCCATCCAAAAGTTTGCAGACCATCTGAGATTTGAAGTGGGAGAGTGCAACAGAGTGCAGGTAAAAGTATAGAGTGTGTTTGCATCAGGCCCAATGAGTGTGTGCGACAGGAGCAGAAGTCTATTAAGAGGGTTTCCACCTGACTGGCCTCAGCATCATCTCAATGAAGAACCTCTGCTTCCAATTATCTCAGCAGTACCCACGGGAGGGACGGTGTGGCATGTGTGGAGCCAGCCACTCAATTCAGCATATTAAACCTATATGGGAATTCAGTGTGGATGACTGAGTATTTGGAGTGCTTTTGAATAGGACTAATTGCAAAATATACGAAGGTTTAGGGGAGAAAAAATGTACTTTCCCACCATATGATACTCTATTGTGTCTTCCCTTCAGCAAGAATGACCACAATTCCTCAACTGCTAGTGTGACATAAAATTATGGATGTAAACCAACTTTTCACAGTTAAATGAGTCAAAAACTTAATTTAATGCAATTATAATTTCATAATAATAATATGTAACCCAATATTTCAACAGCTCCCTTAATTTGGCCCCTCTCATGTAGTCCAATCATGTTTTTTTTTTTTTTTCCCAGAGCCAAATAAAAAAGTGGATTCCTCAAGTAGAGTCAGAGAGAGTCATCATTCATGCCCCTGTACTCTGCCATTTGGATTACCCCTGTGCAGGTTTAATGCAGAAATCCATCAAACTCTGATTGTTATACCTTCACATTTACTCAATTATAAAGTCGATCTGGCGTAATATGCCTCTTTTAAACTATAGATTGTTGACATTACATAAATGTTATTCAGTTTGGAGGTTGTGGTTTAAAAAGTTAGAACGTCTTTATCACTGATGAATAGCTTTAGGCTGTTGCAATTTGAGACCATTGAGTCACCTCTGTAGCTTGAGGCAACTGTGAGTGTATTACAGAAAGTCAACAGTCCAAAAAAAAAAAAAAAAAAATTATATATATATATATATATATATATATATATACATACACACACACACATATATATATATATATATATATATATATATATATATATATATATATATATATATATATATATATATATATATATATATATATATATATATACAAAAATCTCCCATCATCCTTTGCACCTATTCAGCACTTCTCTCTTCACACACAGACCTCACTGCAGTCACCCTAACATTCCCCCCCACGCACTTGTGTCTTTGTGATCCTCTCCAAATATATGCATGTTTACAGCTGTAAACAGACACGGACTAAATCAGGTCATTCGTCTTTTAATCTCATTCAGTGTACGCTCTCACAGGACAGAAGGTACACAGAGTGCTGAGGCAGCCCATTTTCCCCCCTAGAAGGAAAGAGGATGGGAAAAACGGAACAGAAAAATAGTTACAACAGCAAGATTTTGATGGCTGAGTGGAAGTAGACATTAGCCAATAAATGATGGGTGGTAAGGAGGAGCAGGGGAGAGGAGACGGTGCATGTGTGAGCTTTATGGCCTGGCTCTGTAATAGTGTGTGTACATATAACTCGCCAGTGGTCAAGGCCAAAGCAGTGCCCGAGAAGCTCTTAACAATAGCAACAATACGATACAAAGACAACCACTTCAAAAGTTGTATTTCTAATGGTAACACAATATTTTAAAGGATCTTTGTAGAAGTATTCAGATTTTTTTCCCCCCTAAACTATACAGTCGCTAATGTCTCATGCAAGACAAACAGGTTAGAAGGGATTAAAGGGCCAATTAAAATCAAAACATGGCTACATTTTATGGCATTTATTTGGGCAAAGTCTTGTACTAAAAAAGGAGTGTACACAGTGTCATCTAAATAGTTAGTAATGATGTTCACCTCCAATTTTTGACAGTTTTCTGTGGGTACTTTTCAACTTTAATTTGCGTTAATTGTGTAATTGAAGTGTACCTATTTGAATGCAGATTTAGTTATAAAAATTTATTCACTGCCTATCATCCAATTATTATTTAAAATTGCATGTGACAGGTTTCATGTTTTTCTAACTATTACTTGGTCCTGTGGGATAGTAGCTGTAATAAATACTTGTGGTGACAATTTATGCATAAGGAAAGCCATCTTCTGACATTAAACTTTTATTCAAAGAAAAAAAGAGTACTGTCAATCATTTTTATTAGTCTGTTCATAATTATTGTGTAAACAATGTTGATAGCCTGGCAAGAATTTTGGAATTACCTCTAACATACATATGTCATACAGTATCTGCTACTCATGTCCAACTAGGAAGTTAGGAACTTATGAACTTACCTGGAGTTGAGTTTTGTTTCATTCACATGTTTAACACACGTAGTATTTAGTTCTTCTCTAAAACAGAAAACACTCACAGATACGGGTGATACAGGAAGTGTTTCAGTGTGTTTTTAAATACCCTGGACTTGCCAGTCTCTTCAACACTACAGGTAAAAGGTAGCTGTTAACTTGAAAACTACCACTGAAACAAAACACAACTCAAGGTATGTTTTTGATAAGGTAACATAGCTTAAATCTCATAAGAATTTTGAGTAATATAGAACCCTTAAATATAATTATATAAGTGTCATATGCACTTTGACTATACTTTAAATCAAACACACAGGTCTAAAATTATACCATACACAAAACCTCCAAAATGTTTTGTGAAGGGAATAGATATTGCCAAGCCCCTTCTGAAAATGCCACAACAACACTTTCACACCTCATTGCCTGAAAACTCTTTATTTATAACAGTACATGGCACACATTCTACTCTTTACACTGCAAACTGTGAAATGTGGCACCGCTGCTCCTATTATTAGACCAACCCAAGCGCTCTTGATCCAGGCTGCTGTACAATGCCTGTGTCTGTGGATGACTCATCGCTGGTAGGAGAAGGTGGGTACAGCCAGTGGTGTTTAAAACACATTCACATTCCCATCCGAAATAATATGCTCTCACAGCTAATAGGAAGACCCTTCACACGCGAATGCCATGAGTTTCTATCAGCCTCAGTACTAGTCCCTGCTGATTGGTCGAGGTATAATGAATCAACATCATGCCCCCTGGGTGATCTCGGTCGTGGGTTTAACATGTGGCCCTCAGCACTCTTGATTTCACAGAAAATTTCTCCATTTAATGTTGGGAAAATTGTATTGGTGGTGTGGTGGCAATGATAATACAAGGCCTTTAGGGGATTGAAAGAAGGACCCCTGTATGAATTCAAGTGATTCACAGTAAATTACTGTATAATAACACTACCCAGTCATACTACTTTTCAATAGATATGCTAGTACTACAGCTTAAACCTTGGATATCACAACTAGAACTGTGGTTCCAAAACTTGCCATTTTTTATTTTTTTTGCTGCCTTTTTATCATAAAGGATAATAAATAAACAATATTTAACCTTAACCCTTGTCTTATCTATATATTGATAATCTGCCCATTTTTATGTACATACTTATAATTTGAGAAAAGACAGCCTAAATACACAAGGTTTGTATGCTAAACGTGTGACTGAAACAAAACACAACTCCGGGTATGTTTTTGATGATAAAAACATTATAACATAGATCAGAAAGTAGCATAAAATGGGCCCATCTCTATTTTTCTTCATATCACCACCAAGGTTTCTAATTCTCAACAGTGTCATTTCCAAACATCCAAAAAACCTTCACTATTTTACATTACTGTTTGAAGAAAAGGATAATACACTGGTAGTGTTTTTGAAGAGGAAAACCCATTGCTGTGAGCACCACAACACATGGTACACTTGTGCATGGCTCTGATATCTGCCTGTGAATACTGATGCAGGGATAATCAACCAGTCAGCATCGAGCGTGTGAGAGAGAGAGAGAGAGAGAGAGAGAGAGAGAGAGAGAGAGAGAGAGAGAGAGAGAGAGAGACAGAGAGAGAGAGAGAGAGAGAGAGAGAGAGAGAGAGAGAGAGAGAGAGAGAGAGAGAGGCAGACCACAGAAAAGTCATTAACAAACTGGCTCTCCAGAGAACGAAGGAGCGCGAGGAGAGGAGAGGAGAGGAGAGAGGGAAGAATTGAGGGATGAAGATGAGAGGAAAGGAACAGAGGAGGCCAAGGATAGAAAGAGGAGAGCAGAGGATTTATGACGAAGATCTGAAAACAGAATGCAAGCAACGCATGCACAATTTGTGATTTAATTGCCAACTAAATGTTTTTAACTTATTTGTCCAGAGGACATCCTTTTGAAATTATATTATTGCAGTTTTAGATAAAAGTGGGGCAACGCTGAATAAATAAGATCTAGGTTGGCAAGGAATGCTGTGGAAGCAGGTGAAAAAAGAAAAAAAAAAAAAAAAAGAATTTGATAAAAGTTGGGCAAAATTGAATAAATGAAAAGATTCGGGCTGAATGCTGTGGTAGCAGATGAAAAAACAAACAAAAAACAGTTTGAAGTTGCAAGGAAAAAACTGTCACAACTGGTGTTAAGAATAGCATGTCAGATTTTAAGAAATTAATTTGACTTGCAACAAAAGCTAGTACAGAGCACAAAAAACATTAACTCCAAGTGGCATAGAGGGCAAACATTAATGAGTCTTATTTAACATTTGTTTGTCTTTTTATTAAGTATTTTCCCTTAATATATAAATAATATTTAAAATTCCATATGTAAGGGTCTGTACTGAATCTTAACCTGCTTAACCTTGACAGGTCTGATTAATTTTGGGACTGTAACTGTGCAGAAAATGTAAAAAAAATAATGTGTGTGTTTGTGCGTGTGTGTGTGTGTGTGTGTGTGTGAGTGATGGTGGTGCTCAGAGGGGCCAATGGCACAGATTGGCAGCTGTGCTTCCGTCAGTCTGCCCCAGGTCAGCTGTGGCTACAATAGTAGTTTACCACCACCGAGTGTGGAGTGAATGAATAATGCACTGTAATAGAGCCCGACCGATATGGATTTTGCTGTGGCCGATATGAAACCAATATAATGGAAGTTGGAGCTGCCGATAGCCGATATAATCACTGATATATTTAGTGATGTAAAAATTCACTGTAAATGTTGAATTGTTTAAAAAACTTAGGTTTGGCTCTGGTGGATTTTAAATTGGGTTTATTTAGGCAACATTTATTGTTATTCTGCCTCTTTACATCATATTTACAGACAGTAGGTTGACTTAATGGCATTTTTGCATCACATTCTAGACACTAGTGATGGGTATTCCAGTTCTTTTTAGAGAACCGGCTCTTTTGGCTCGGCTCACTAAAAGCTGCTGGTTCTTTTGGCTCCCAAGCGGCTCTTCAGATTGTTTTGTTGCAAGCAGGAATAAAGCACGTCTAAAGCAGGACTGAATCAGGACTGAACCAGGTCTAAATCAGGACTGAAAAAGGACTAAACCGGGACTTATTTATTTTATGCTAAACTACAGTCAAATATGCTCGTTTTTTTAATTTAATTTTTTTTTAATCCTACGTACACGCAAATTTCTCAAAGTTTCGTTTTGAGCCGCTGCCGCTGTCAAACCACGAGTCTGCACGCGGCGTGAAGAGAAAAAAGTGAGAGAAAGAGAAAACACGGCTCCCAATAAGGATCAGGCTCCCGTCGTTCCCTTCAAAGAGCCGGTTCTAAGAGTCATTTCGTTCGCGACGGACCCATAACTAGTAAAGAAAGTAGCGCTATTAGCCTTTAGCCGTAAATACGTGCGCGCCGCGGTAATTAATTATATGCGCAAATGTCATAATTCACACGTCTGTTCACAGCTCATTTACATATCAGTGCAGGTCCAGTAACAAATATAGGGCCAATATAGTCACTTTAGAACAGACCAATAGAAAACAGCCTGTTTATGTGCGAGAGCTACAGCAGCTAACCCATAACAAATGACAAAAACTAGCTTCAGAGTCGACATATTTCCAACACTCACCGCTCATACAGGCTCCTCCTCACATCACAAATCTGCACTAATAAATGTCCTTTTAATCCAGACTCAAACCGATTGTCCGTAAAAAGAATATAATCTCAGTGTTTGGATCTGTGTCTGCAGGTGTAAACAAACACACGTGAGTGACGCGACTCTGTGGTGTGTTCAGGGACAGTATGGACACACACAGACAAATGACTCCGTAGATAAATACTGATGTGGAGCCACATATTAGGACATTTATCTGTCTGTAAATTGGATTAAATGAACAGAATGTAGAGAGTCTAAGCTTTATAACGAGGTATAACATGCCCACGTGAAATATCGGCCACTATCAGCAAGCATATCGGCTGATAGCCGATATGCCTAAAGTTGCCCATGTCAGCCGATAATATCGGCCAACCGATATATCGGTCGGGCTCTACTCTGTAAAGCGTCTTTGAGTGTCCAGGAAAGTGCTATATAAAACTGAATCTTTATTATTATTATAAAAACTCAAGAAACAGCCATATAAACATATATATGTATATGTGTGTATATATATATATATATATATATACATACATACATACATACATACATATACATAGTATGTACAGTTTGTATAAATGCTAAAATATTATCCAAAGAAGCATTAACATTAACACTGACACTGTGACATCTGGCCCCTAAAACAGCTCTAGTTCTAATGTGATAGATTTGCTTACATTTTATTTTTCTATTTATTTTGGTTTACATTACAGTGTGTCGGAGAAAGCATCACGTGAAACCAGTGACATAAACAAACCACTGTAGAATGTCTTACTCATGGGCTGCACTCACTTGGGCCATAAAAGGACTCGCTTGGCAACACACGAGTGATTAGATGTCATTGGCCGTGCAGAACAGCCAAAGTCATTACAGGCTAAATGAATGGAAGTGTGTCAGATAACGCAGCCTTATCTCACATAAGTGCTCTTCCTTAAATCTAATCGGACCTTGGGTCTGCAGGAAGTATAGTCTTACACGTGGCCGTTGCTCACTGTCTGTTGGTCAGTGACACGGTAGACTGACCACTAAATTTGCACACTATTACAAGTGGGTTAGCATGTGCAGATGCTATCTGAATTTGCAACACTATGGGTAATGTGGATGGCTGAAAATGCACACCCATAATTGTGGTACTAAAATCTAGGAAGTCAATTCTTGTACCACTAAGCATCACCAGATCTACAGTAGGTCTATAACCAGACTATTTCAGGTAAAAACTAGGGCTAAACCAGATCTAAAATAGTATCATACAACTAATGCACTACTTATAAACAAGAAAAAAATCACACATTTTCAGGAGCCTGAGATCAATACAAACATTCATGGTCCTGTTTAGGTGTTTCATTTTCAACAAAAAAGTGAGAGTGCAAAGCTGTTGTAGTTCCAGTTAAATGAGTGCTTTATGGTCAGACTGTGTTCAAATAAAGCACAAATTCTAATCTAATAAAGTCTCAGACAGAACAGAGCCTGTTTAATTTAGTTTATATTAATATGATAAAACACATCTTCCCATACAAAATGCACCCACTGCAGTTTATTATTCATTAAAGTCATAGTACTGTGGTGACCATGGAGATCTGTTGAGCAGCTTGTCAACATGTAATATTTATGTTAGCAATCAAATCTATCTGTGCATGCCATTCAGTATTCTTGCATGTAGTTGATTTCAGTTCTTAAAGTATTATGTTAATTTCTACTTTGATGCCATAAAGTATGAGCAAATATAAGAACAATCATTAAAGTTGCATTATGTAACATTTCTGATGGCGGTGTAGCCAACGTGTTATTGCTTTGTCGGGAAAGTTACGCAGTATAGCGTTGAAATTACAGTATCTATTATCCATGGAGACAAGTATGTGACATCGTCAAACCAAGTTACAAGGCAAGTCTGTGAAATGGTGAACCCACACATTATGAATTCATTTAAAGAACCCATTCAGCTCATTTCACTTCGTGGAAACCACCTGACCGCGCAGCACTATGATTTGTTTGCTTGATGGTAGGTTGGTACATTTTTTATTTAACCAATTGCTGCTATCTGGTTGTGACATATGTAATGCACCAAACCCCATAGAAATAAGGGCAATAACATCTTTCCCCTTGATAAAATTCACCAAACATTCTCTTTGTTAGGACTTTAAATCTTCAATCTTGTGAATCGTCGCCAACACAGAATGTATGGCTTTGTCTACGTCCATCTCGACCGTTTTGTTTACTGTTGTGATGTATCACAAAAGGGACCCAGACAGGCACTTGAATTTGGCTTCACAGCTCTTTGCTGATTGGCTGATTGGTCTACAACTTCTGGGATTCTTACAAACCGTCTAATGTATTCTGATTCCTGACCTAGTCACTGGAGAGAAATTAAATTGAGCGGAGGCACTAGGTGGCACCATCCTGACTAGTTCTCATCAAAAACATACCTGGAGTTTTGTTTCGTTTCATTCACACATGTTTAAAACAAACCCTGCATATTTAGGCTGAGTTCTACGTCCCGCCTTGTGAAGTCACATGGTAATACAGGATGTGTTCCAGAGTATTTTTAAACTCCATGCATGTTCACGAGAATCATTTGCATGATTTCAGCTCTGGAATTGCCAATCTCTACTGAACTAAAGGTAAAAGGTAGCTGTTAATTTGAAAACTAACACTTCATGATGACATTAGAAAATGGCTTAAAGCTCACAAGAGTCAATTTCGTGTAATAAAGGACCTTTAAGGCTACTGCACCTTTAAATAGTAATATAAAAGTTGTACTCATAGTGTTGTGGATGGAATATTCTCAACCCATTTTTGGCTTTAATGAAAATGGAATCAAACTGACTATTCGATTTTCTACCTCTTAAAATTAAACAGTCCAATCGACCACTGCCAACAAAACATATCATTGGCGTACATTAAAACTGGACTAGGCAGGAGTCTACAGTATTGGCAGCATTTTAATTTGGCCACAGTGTTTAATATTCAGCCCGCATTGTGAGTGCAGCAGCCCATGCATCAGGCCTAAATAATCATCTCAATAGTGTAATCCTTCAAAAGCATTTGTTGTGCGTTTAGTCAAGTGTATGCCCAAATACAAAGAACGAAATAAGGAGCAAGCTTATGTTAAAATAAAGTGCACTAATCGCAACTCTCCAAAGACGTCACAGACCGGATTGGCATGAGAATTAAGTCAGATGAACAGCATCTCTTGCGTTTGGTCCTCCTTGTAGAGACATAAGTCAATTATAGTTACAGCAAACAAATCAAGGCTGACAAATGAAACAAGGTAGCGTCCGCGCGTCCACTGTGATTTCCCTGCGCTCGGCACAAATCGCTTCGCAATAATCCTCGGGCAGAAAACAATTAGAGATGAAATAAAACTAATTCAATGTCGTGCCACTCTCACCCTGAGTGCAGTGACAGGGCTAAGTGCTGCCTGTGAGATATGTACTTGTTTACTCGCTATAGTGTGGTGTACTCTATAGTACGACTGAGATGTCAATCCAAGTTCAACAATGTGTGAATGAAACAGGTAATTGCAAGTCTTCGTGATGATTTCTGTTTGACGGAATGGTGGGAATTGTTTTGAGAAAGGTAAATAGTGGGATTGATATGTGGTTTGGATAATATAATGTATAGAACAAATGTCACATGAGTAGACATTGACAGATATCGATTTTTTCATGACCAATGTGATAAAATGTGTTTATAGACAAAGAGACTGATGGCTGAAAAACGTTTAGTCATTTTCCCCAAATTATGTAATTTAAATTACTCACTCACAGTAATTTTCAAATCATAAACCTATAAGAGAGCAATGTTTTATGTTTTGTGAGCTTATCTCTGCACTTAAGTGTTCAAAAGAAGCATTTTTTGTATTCTTTAGGCAGGTTGGCCAAAACTAAAAACTGGCCGTGCTGGAGACTTAAGGCAGACAGCCATTTCATTTAAAAAAGAGCAAACACTGGCCCAATATATTGGCCAATCAATATATCTATGAGTTGTTTATTGTTTACTCAATTTCTATAAGAATATAAAGGTGCAATACACAATAGCAATTTTGATACCACAATGTGAGTTAAAATAAATAAATAAATGACGCAACACACCTGTTTCTATGCTGTCGTCTAGAGAAATTTCATTTGCAAACCACATATTTCTTTTTTTTTTTACACTGTCTAACCTTTCCGGTGGAGGATCCGTCACCCGTGTCATTACTTGAGATGTCATTACTTTGGCCCAATACTAAGCTACAGGTGAGGTCAGTGGAGAAACGAGCCAGCTCACAGTAAGAATGTGTGTTTTTCAAGGTATTTTTAGCCATAAAAAGACCTTAATTAAATAAATGTAAGATAAAACATTAAATGCAGTACTGTGGAACACTCAACGCAAGACAAGCAGGTGACATACCCTCTACCAGAAAGTAGCGTACCTTTGCATTTGAAAACGTCACAATATAATTTAGACCCAGAACTTGCCGTACAACAACTCATCTCAGCTAAGTGGTGTGAGGGTGGGGGCATGGCAGATGGTAACTAACTAAAGCATGCTGCGTTACATGGGCTGTGATGTCTACACAACATGACTTTTCATAAAAAAACAAAACCACAATCCATTTCTGAGCGCATTTGTAATAGAGCTTTGAATTAATATTCCCGAGCGGCATGGCTTTGGTCATGTGATCTTCTCTCCGCTGAGGGCTGCCACTAATAAACTAGAACAAGGCAGGAGGGCAGATCTGATTAACCAGCAGGCTGAGAGGGACACAGTGACCGATGGTGCTCCTCAACAATGCTATTTACTTTGTAGCCATCACTATTCTGTCGCTCCCCATGGCCCCAGTGATCAAAGAGAGGGAGAGGGAGGACAGAGGGGAGCTGTAAATGTCCTGAGAAAAGTATGAGGTGGAATAGGATGCCATAAGTACTGTTATTAATACGACAAACAGAACACTTTGTAAAACCAGTCACTATGTAATCTTGAATTCCAGATATTCAAATTTGTTTTACAATTTTGTGAATTCTTCATTTCAGTGATGATCATTTTGACACGGGGTACATTAATTTAAGTGTGGCAAGGTTAGTGAGGTTTCTTGCCAAATAACACAATAACACCACGCACAGTCATGAGCTGAAATCAAACCTTTGGGGTTATTGATGGGTTTGATGATTATTTTGAAGACTTTTGTCTATTACAAACAATTTAATATTTTAAATCATGAATTGCTATGGCAACAGTGCAAGGTTTTCATAATCAGATTTTTCATAGACAATCTGCAAAAGCCACTGCAAAAGCCACTGCCACTGTAAAAAAGAAACTGCTATATGTACACATACATAATAATTATCACTTAAGTGGTAGTGTCATCAATAATGAATTGGATGCAATTGATGACCTTGTTATAGCGAGTAGTGAAAACATACACCGTATATATAAATATCAGGTATGTAATAATATAGGCTGCATGCTGTGTGTACATTCTCTGTATTTCTATTGTTATGCAAATGTTTACTACTATAGCAATTATATGAAAATTACCTGGAAAGAAAAACAAAAGGTATAGAACTTTTTTTCCCCCCTCATTATTCTTATTAAGTTTAACATAATACTTTCTATAGTTTGCATACATGTCATTCTGCCAGCTCAGAAGGTCTCCGGGAACAGCATTCTTATGTAATCACTCACCAATGAATTAAGCCCTCACCTTCACAATCAAAGCCAGCAAATATGCTCAAGAGCAACTGGTCACATGCAACAAGTGTCTAATTACATGCCAGGCAAATCCTTTTGACACAGCCCTGCACTCCCGTTTGGACGTGCACACAATGCTTTATCCATTATCGCATTTCGCAAGGTGTTTGGGTAACTAATTAGACCGCTATGCTCAGTGTCTCCCAGGGACAAACAGCCGGAAACAAAGGCGAGGGTGAAATGAAGAAAGAGAAATGTGATTGCACGGAGAGAAAAAAAAAAAGAAAAGAAATCCACACATGTTAAAATATGGCCGGGTTCTTTCCTATGAGCCCAGATACAAATGTACACGCTCTACAGTCCCGTGGCTCACAGCTTATACAGAGTGGATTTGCGCTGGGTCTGGCATGTGCTGTGTGTGCTCATAGAGGACCAAACATAAAAGCTGCCTTTGTCTTTGAGGCCGTTTTCCCCCATTCTTTGCCAATATCTTTGCCAAGGGCTTCTCATTCCCTACATGCCGTCTAGATGTCTGTCCTCTCCATGCTTTATCCTCTTGAAATGCTTCATGTTATGACTTATTGACTTTCTTAAGCTTTATCCATGTTGTTTCCTCCTCGAGTTGGGATTTGTTTCGTTCATACATGTTTTAGTAACCCTACGCTGACTGTCTCTAGTCTCAAGTCAAAAATGCAAAACTGTAAATTTGTATATTTCTTTTAAAGCAGGCTTATTATGCAAAATTTACTTTTTAGACCTTTTAACCATGTTATAGTTGATGTTATTAGGTTATTTTTTCAGACCAAGAGTTTGTTTTCATACCTGACAGTTTCAACTGCTCACTAGTGGTCTTCCTCAGAGTGCTCACATGATGTTGCTGTGATGTGTCCGGTCAGCTGATTTATACAGGTTTGGCGCCGTCTTCCTATTGGTGGAAGCAGGATGATAGCTCCATCTGCAGTCCGACTTCCTCAGGTCTCCCAGGTGTGTGAGAGTAAAAACACGGACACATCACAGCAACACCGCGTGACTGCTCTGAGGAAGACCACTAGAGAGCAGTCGAAACTGTCAGGTATGAAAACAAGCTCTTGGTCTGAAAAAAAACCTAAGAAGATAAATTACTGGAAGACCAAATTAACCTCATTGGACATGTTATAGTTGGTTCCACTCACAATTTACTTTTAACTTGCTGCTCACATTTTCCCATTTTAGATGAATATTGCAATTTAAAATGTGCAAATTATAAAATAATCCACAGGTATCATAGATTAACTGTATAGCAGACATGTTATAAAAGGTTCTCTTACATATACAGTACCTTAGTCAGACTCATTTTGTGCTTGTTCACATTATAGCAATTTAGTATGCCATTATTTCAGATGGAGGGCAGGGGGTTTTATAACTATAGAAGAGATTTGCTGTCCAAAATGGTAGAACATTATTATTAGTTGGCTCCACAAATTTGACATATTAAACTCAAAAGTCCTTTCAAATGGCACTAACCATGTCATAGGGGTTGAATAATGGCACTACTTTCTGAAGCAATTGTGGGAACGTGGTCATGTAAGAAGATGACAAAAACGTGTCATATCATGATGTTACATGTTAAAGTTTGGACAGGTGGGGAGAAGGGTCACTGAACTCATTTGATTTTGAACACGTCAGAACATTACTGTGACTGGAGTGAATAATGGGGGTTAAAATGTTAACCCAAGCACAGAAAGACTACATGTGCTTTGTATTAAACCTTCTGCACTTTCTTTGTAGAATATTATTGCAAAAGGAAATTAAATTCTGTCAGCAAAAGTGTTTTGTCACTCATCCAAGTAGCTTCTTCAGTTTTGACAGGGTTCTAAGCCTAAACCTGCCACGATAAATACTATATCAACTTATTCATTACATGAGTCAGTATTTATCAAATTGCATTACCGCTTGTTTATTTATACTGATAGTGAAGAACTGCCATTTTTATTTAATTTTTTTTCAAACCAGGTCACATTTTTATATAGCCTTTATATAATCTACCAGCCAAGTCTACCATTTTCTGACCTTTCCTCCAGCTGAATTTTAAACCACAGGGATTATAGAATGTTGTGACGTAATGTGAACACAACCTATTACTGACACTCATACAGCAACCACAGAGGGCCAGTACAGTGTATTCTGTTCCCTTGCTCCATATTCCAATGACTGAGAAAGGTCTTTGGTCCGACCTGTAGTATTTGCCAATTGTGTTACCCTTGTTTTTTTGTGGTGAAACAGTCTTTGTTGTTTGCCTCCATTTGTGCTCACCAACAACATACTTTAGACCAAATGGAATGCCAGCGCACGTCGGGGGTCCTTGGCACTAAAGTGTTGTCTCTGATGAAAGCTGAAATCCTGGCTTTATTGACACGGAATGCGACGTGCATGTGTCACGGGCACCAGCGCAGAAGGATCAGTCGGAGTGCGTTTGAATTACATATTCCCGTCCTCCCTGCCGATCGCTCACTAGAATCATGTCACTTATTTTCTCCTCTTTGGCAGTGACAAATTTGGCAGCAGTGGCAGTCTCGGCAGGTGGGCCCCCGTGCTTTTACCGCTCAGGAGTGATGCAGCGCAGCGGGTGAACGGGGCCCGGGTGGAGCAGAGAGATTGGAGCTCCACTTTGTTTCCCAGCCCCCAGTTCTATGATAAATTTAGATGGGAGACAAAATATATATGACAGCTTTGTGCATCGACTTGTTTCATTAAATTATTAAAAGGCTCATTCAGGTCTTTTGAACAATTTCTGAACATATTAGCATCTCAAGTTTTGGTTTTGCACCTAAAAAATGTGTTTCTTTTTCTTTTCTTTCTTTTTACAAGAATGTGTGTCCTGGTTTCTAAGAAAGTACAATGCCAAGATTGATTCTGCTCAAAGATAAAATTGTAAAAAAACAACAACATTGATTTAGAATAATATATGACATTTACACCAGGCTGATACCAAAGTGGTCTCTGTGTTATTGTGTGAACCTGCACTGTGTTGGTAAAATACATAAAAATTGAACTATCCCCCTCAAAATGTAGTAAACAAAGCGTCAAACAGTTCCACCAAACGTACAAAACAGCGCAAGCAATCTCATCTGACAAATACTTTTTCTGCCAAAAAAAAAAGAGAAAAAACAAAACAAACGCTTTGATGTTCTGTGTATCAAAGCTACATCCAAACACACACAAAAAGCTCCTCATTCTTTAATTGGTTCAGATAGGGAATTTCTTGATTGATCTAATATAATGCCAACATTTTATATAGTCTTTTGTTTTTAAGTCAACAATTTAGCCTCAAGTCTAACTCTTAAAAAAATCTGCTCAATGCTTCTCATTGGAGACGATACAAACTGACAACAATGCCTTGATTGATTTGTACTTTTATGACTGTCTAATGACCCAAAGACCAAACAACATTCAGAAGAACAGTGTAAAGACTCTACACAGACATGCTCCAGAGCCCACAGTAACAGAGGTATACTCCGTGTGAATGCTAAAACTACTACACATGCGTACTGGAGACTGCAGGGGGCCTGAGGTGCAGTAAGTGGCAAATTGTGACTGACATGATTTGCATAAGTTGTAATGCAGATCAGCTAAATGAATTCCCTGCAGCGCAAAAAGCCAGAACATCCACCTCCCACCATCTCTTTGTAAGGTGTGTTTATCAATTTGGATAGTAAAATCTGCTGCCTTTGTCAAACCTAGTGGAGCATCTGGTGCATTATGGGGAAAATCTTGTGTTGCATTCAGGTGGTCATGTGGAGAAGACAGCAAAAACAATGTTGTATTATGCTGGTACATGGTAAAGTTTGGACAGGTGGGGAGAAGGGTCAATAAATGCATTGATTTTGAACACGTCAGACCATTACTGTGACTGGAATGAATAATGGGAGTTAAGAACTACATGTGCTTTATGTCAGACCTGAAAAGGAAATTGAATTCTATCAACAAATGTTTTGTCTCTTTTCCACGTAGCGTCAGTTTTGACAGGATTCTGGTACGCTTAGGCCTGCCACGATAAATAATATATCAACTTATTGTTCAATACATGGAGTCAGTATTTATCATGTGTATATTTTCTTTGGAGTACTGGGATTGGTAATTTTTGGGCTATATGATAAGATAAGATTTGAGCCATCAAAGGTTGAATTCAAAACTCCTCATTACAGATGCAAACTAAGTACTAAAGTTTTTCACTAACATAAATTAGTATATATCAATATTAAAGTTTATCAGGTAAAATTCCGTCAGTAATATATCATGCTTCAAAATCTGTTATCGTGACAGGCCTTGGTAAGCCTCTCCTTAAATATCTGTCTGAAGGGAGGAGTAAACTACACTGAAACTAGTTTTAGTTTACAGTAAGGAGTACCTGTTTTTAGTTAAGACCACTGAACTACCCTTAGGTGAGAACTGAAAAATATGAACAAAAAACGGAAGATTTACAACACCTGTTTTTTTTTTTTTATCTTGAGACAAATTGTACTTGTACTTGGTAGGCATAAGGACACCCAATTAGTTGACTCATCATTCTCCCTCAATCTAATTTGCATCTTGATTTAGCACTACACTGTTGACACATAGAGAAAAAACTTCCACATTTTTTACACATTTGGGACTAGGACAAATTTCCTATATAGTTTTTTCCATGTTACCTGTACTTCTTATCTCACCAGATCAGAATTGGCTGGTTTGGGGTAAACATAATTAATCACTGTTATGATGTCCAGAATATGATAAGAACAATGCCTGGCCAGAGGCTATAAAAAGTCTGTTAGAGATATGCAGGACGCAGTGTATAAATCCATGGCCATCTAGTTGATTATTTCTCTAATCTGAGGTTACAGGGCCTAATAATTCTGCCTCCCAGGTGAGCTTGTGTCGTAAATCTCCTCTTCGTTTCACTTTTCGCAGCGTGAGATGATGAAAAACAAACTATCACTCTTCTCTGTGTTTCCAGCGCTCTGTCGTTCCGCCTGGCACTGATAAGTGGCAGTATCTCCATTAACAGCCTGGACTCAAAGGAACAATAAATCCACCAATGTGTGAGCAGACCAGGTCTCTGCACACCACACTCTGTCTGCAGCACAGCAATTTACATATTTGGACAAGAGAGCGTGAAGAGTGAATAAGCCATGTTGCTAGCTTCACTGGCATCATGTTTGGAATTATTATGAATAAATCACACAAATAACTAGAATATTCAGATAAGCCAATAATTAGATGTGAATTTTGGAGAAATCTGATCATGATAAACACCTGGTGACATGTTAGTTAAGCCTGTTAAACTGTAGTATTAACAAAACTAATTTAATTGGAGTTTAAAATATATTAGTATTAGTTATATGTTATATATTATATATAAAATATATTTATATTAGTTTGCCCCTTTTGCATAATTTTCCTTCTCAAAACCTGGTGGGAACAAATTAGAAAGAATTACTCAGAATAAAAGTAACTACATGACCTTTCAATAATCTGATAAATCCACAAATCAGATCATGAGCATTTTGGTGTGCATATAAACTTAACCACTGCATGGTTCAGGAGTAAATAACAAGCCCAAACTATGTGGAATAATTAAATATATAGACTAAAATCTCAAATGAGCACTGATATAAAAGTATAAAAAAAAAAAAAAAAAAATATATATATATATATATATATATATATATATATATATATATATATATATATATATATATATATATATATATATATATATATATATAAAATTTATAAAAATTTTATAAAAAAGTCACACTCTCCCCTTAAAGGTGCGCTGTGTAATTTTTTGGTTGGGGGTCCATCATCTGCTTGTTTCTATGAATATGTCTTTGCTCTGCCTGAAATGTTCCACAGTATGACATTAAACAACTCTACCTTACACTTATTCAAGTACAGGTGGTTTTATATTTCAAAAATACCTAGAAAAACATGCATTGTCACTGTGAGTGGATTCGACTCTCTACAGATTCGACCTATAACTTGGTCTGATTTGGTCTCCATGAAGATAGAAAGGTCCAGTCCTATACTCTAAAACATTCCAGACAAAGCAATAATATTTCCATGGAGAAAAGCATTTCATGCTCAAGAAAAGTTACACAATGCAACTTTAACAAAAACTTTCTTGTCTTATTAAGTGAATGGTTACGGTAAGAAGGCAGGTCAAATATATATCCATAATTTCTAACACAAAGAATAGCTGTAATTACTCAAGACCTAGCTTTGGCAGGCAAATTGCGAAGCTCTCCTCTAACATAGGTATCTGCAGTGCTCTAACATATGGTGTGAGCATGTGTACATCAGGACGGATAGATGCTAACGCTTGGTGAGCATGTGTGCACTCCGTGTTGCCATACTGCAGTCATTTTCCAAAGTATGCATCCGAGGAGATTGATGGCAAAAGCCTTCAGGCAGAAAGACTTATGGCTCAGGCGAGTGATTAGGAAGGAGGTGCTACTGTAAGGCAACAGCTCCTGCCCTCACACCACACTGTGCTAGGATTTAACAGTATGCTTTATCAATGGGACTTATTTTAATATTTGTTGTATTTTAGAGTCACACCAAAAGTAAAGTATTTTATTCTGCAAAAATGTACGTCTAATGGACATACAAAATTGTTTCTCTGCAGAACTGTTTTGCGTTTTGAAGCAATCCACAAATAAAGCAAAGCACTGTTTTCCACTCTTTGGTCTCAATTATGTGTTAGCAAAAAACATTAATTGGGTTAGTACTTATGAGACCAGCATTCAAAAGGAACAAAATAGCACAAATCTATATAACACAAGCCACTTTATATATATATATATATATATATAATATAACAAAGTTTAATATTAAACATAACATTATCTGATTCCAGTACTGGTCATTAATACAGTCTAGTAAATTTCTAGTTGTGGAGGATCAAAGCCTTTAACCTTGCCACAATGTAGTGGCTTGTGACCGTACTGTCACAGCCAGTCTCATGCACTAGTGCTCCTTATTTAGGTCTTATCAAGGCTTTGGGCGAAAATCTGTCCCATCCACGCCTCCTCCTGCCTGATTCCTCACCACAAGTGTGATGCCAGACAGCCCAGCCCCCGTCCAGTCTTCCATCAATGAGATCACACTCTGCCCTCTGCACAGTGTACTAAAGTGTGCTAGAGTGCATTACAGAGTGCTATAGCATGCACAACAGTGTGCTACAGTGTACTAGAGGGTATTACGGTGTACTACTGTGTGCTCAGTGTTGGGAAGGTTACTTTTAAAATGTAATCCCCTACAGATTACAGATTACACACCCCAAAATGTAGTTTGTAACGTAATCCATTAAATTATTTAAAGTGAGTAACGTAATCTTATTACTTTGGATTACTTGATATTGTCATGTTTTTTTAAATGACATGAATGTAGCAACCACATCCTGAAAATTCTTGTGTGTTGTCTTCAAATTGTCTGAGCCCAAGTCTCCATGAATAAGCAACTGTTTGCTGTAGAGAAACAAAGACCACGACATCTTAATATAAGAGGTTTTGTCTGTTAAAAGACAGTAACAAGATAAGCCTTTCCTTCACCATATTAAAAAATATTATTGATAGAGAAATTATTTTTTATATGAGATCACCTTAAATTATGTCAACCTACTGTTAGGTGTCATGTTGTTTAGTCCTGGTTTAGTCCTGATTTTTAGACCTGGTTTACTCCTGATTTTAGACCTGGTTTAGACCAGGTCTAGACCAGGTCATTAGTTCTGGTTTAGTCCTAGTTTAAACCTGGTTCAGTCCTGCTTTAGTCCTGGTTTAGTCCTGGATTAGTCCTGGATTAGTCCTGGTTTAGTCCTGGTGTTAGTTCTGGTTTAGAGGCGCACAGGAGGAAGCGCGGTTTACGTGAGAAAACACGTTCCACACGCGGCGCACGAGACAGCGGTGTCCGCGCTGTAACTACGGAAGGAGACGTGGTCCGCGGGTTCTCAGGTTGATGACGATGATGAAGGTGTGTGTTTGTGTGTGTTTGTGTGTGTTTGTGTGTGTTTGTGTGTGTTTGTGTGCACGTCCACTCATGTCACAGGTCATTATAGGACAGTAGTGCAGATATTATGAGTCTATGCAGGTTGTTTTCACCAGTGCCAGTAGCTCCTGTTTCACATTTAAGTTGTAGGCGATTTAATATTTGTTTTTTTTATATATCTCACATCGGGAGAAGAATTTCCAAAACACAAATGCGTTTTTACCAATGCACTGCTGCTTCCACTGTGTGACTGACACCGCCAACTTTAACATGACGTTTACATCGCTCTTATTGCGCGCGTTCTGTTTGGGTTTCCGGCAATGAGTGGAATTACCGAAATAAAAAAAATAAATAAATGGGATGTAGCACAAAATGTGAAAACAGGAAAATACCGCCTTGTAATCCACTTATTTCAGCAAAGTAACTGTAATCCAATTACCACTCATTGAAACAGTAACTGTAACGGAATACAGTTACTCATAATTTGTACTCTGATTACGTAACGGCGGTACATGTAATCCGTTACTCCCCAACACTGTGTGTGCTACAGTGTATTACAGACTACTGCAGTGTGCACAACAGTGTGCTACAGTGTATTACAGTGTACACTACAATGCATACAACAGTGTGCTAGAATGTGAGATGTGACACTAATGAGACAACAGATCTTTGTCCAAGGAATGTCAACTAATAGCACAGTAACTAAATACAGTAGATCCTGAGCACACATAATGTCACATGACTGTAGAGAGGAGTCTTTCAGCGTATTTCAACTGGTACTTCATCATAGGGGAGTGCTTTTTCAAGGTTTCCCCTTTGGTGGTTATTTCAGTATAAAATTATTGCACTTAAATTTGTGAAAATACTTTAAAATGCCCTCAATATAGATAGGGTCATAGGTTGCTAGAAAGCATGAGCTTATAGGAATAAACGACAGCGATGGATGACAAGCACTGCACAGGTTATATAGCACATTGCTTACAAAACACACTTGTGTTTTTTATGTCCTATAGCTTCCCAAGAGGCTTTTAAGGTTAACTCTAATGGAGTGTAGCGGAAACACAGTGACATTTCTGGTTTCTTTTTAAGCATTTGTAGCATTGGTAAGTAGCGCTGACTCATAAAGCATCTGCTACGGGCGGGCACACACTTAACACTGCAGTTCAGCTCACTGATCCTGCCCCGTGTTCAAACAAGGGGCAGCCAGATATGTGGACAGACTGTCATCTACAAAGCAATACTGGGTCAAAAATAAATAAATACAAATATAAACACTACAATATTTTACAGTGACACAACCACAGTGTAAATAGCCTTACTAAAGCACGAACGGAGACTAAACTCATAATGGACAAATAGTTTATTAAGAATGATTAAGGTCAAGTAATGACCTAATACTGTACTGGCGTCCAGGGGGCATCCTGAATAGATGCTCTCAACTGGCTCCTTTTGACATGGAGGAGCAGCAGCTCTACTCCTACCTCTAAGGGAGTGCCCAGCCACTCTGCGGAGGAAACTCATTTCGCTTGTTCCCACATTCCTATCCTTTTGGTAATTTCCCAAAGCTCATGACCATAGGTGATGGTAGGAATGTAAACTGACCAGTAAATTGAGAGCTTTGCCTTTTGGCTCAGCTCCCTCTTCACCACAACGATGCAATACAGTGACCGCATCACTGCTGATGCTGCACTGATCTGCCTGTCAATCTCACGCTCCATCCTCCCCTCCCTCGTGAGCAAGACCCCAAG
Organism: Boleophthalmus pectinirostris; assembly: GCF_026225935.1. Taxonomy (NCBI): domain Eukaryota; kingdom Metazoa; phylum Chordata; class Actinopteri; order Gobiiformes; family Gobiidae; genus Boleophthalmus; species Boleophthalmus pectinirostris. The sequence continues at coordinate 16,936,343 of NW_026571175.1, read as the reverse complement.
ATACTTGAACTCCTCCACTCGAGGCAGGGCCTCTCCACCCACATGGAGAGGGCAAGCCACCCTCATGGTGGTCAAGAACCATGGTCTCGGATTTGGAGAAGCTGATTTTCATCCCAGCTGCTTCACACTCGGCTGCAAACTGCCCCAGTCCATGCTGCAGGCCCTGGTTCGATAGAGCCATTAGGACAACATCATCTGGAAACAGCGGAGAGGAAATCCTGTGGTCCCCAAACTGGACCCCCTCCGGCCCGTGACTGCGCCTAGAAATTCTGTCCATAAATACAATGAACAGAACTGGGCAGCCCTGGTGGAGTCCAGGAGTCCAACATGCACTGGGAACAGGTCTGACTTACTGCCAGCAATGTGAACACAGCTCCTGCTTCGGTCATACAAGTACTAGACAGCCCTGAGCAAACGGCCCTGGACCCCATACTCCCGGAGCACCCCCCACAGGACACCACGAGAGACACGGTCGAATGCCTTCTCTAGATCCACAAAGCACATGTGGACTTGTTTGGCAAACTCCCATGAACCCTCGAGCCCAATGGAGAGTGTAGAGCTGGTCCAGTGTTCCACGGCCAGGATGAAAACCACACTGCTCCTCCTGAATTGGTAACGATCAACCACCTGCACAAGCTCAGGCTCCTTCCCCCCCAGTGATTCCATGTCCTCAGAGCTGGTTTCAATATCCAGAGATCCGATCGTCGAGGCCCCCGCCTTCGACTGCCACCCAGATCTTTTTGCACCGGCCCCTTAAGGATCCTCCTGCTGGTGGTGGGTCCATGGGAGGACGGCCCATGGACCCATGAGCCTTCGGGCTGTGACTGTGTCTCTCTGGTGGCTAGACCTCCCCCCCGTGGGGTCCAGCCACCAGAGCGACGGTCAAGCGCCCACCCCAGGTCTGACTCCAGAGTGGGGCCTGGTGACGTCAATCGGGGCAACGAAACAGGCTTCGTACCCAAGAACAGATTTATTCCACAAACTATTCTAAATGTAGAACATGGTTGAAAAAACACAAGCTGCAATAAATAAACAGAAGAATGAAACACTAAGTTTGCATCTGTAATGAGCCATAGAAGTGATTTTTTCCAACCTTTTATGGTACAAATCTTATCATATAGCCAAAAAATAACCAAAAAACTTCCCAATAGTGCAAAGAAAATGTACACATGATAGATATTAACCCCCCCAAAAAATATAGTTCCAGCTTTCATATATTGAACGGTAAGTCAATAATTAAGTCTGCTATACTAACATTCTCCTCCAATGGCCATGATGATGACACAGTCAGCTTAGCTACAGCCTTGCCAGCGTGACAGCGATGAATGAATTATGAGACAAATAAACAAAGATGATGGCTTTGAAAAACGGAAATCAAAGGAAATCCACTCCAATGTGAAGTGAGACAAAACATTCTTGTTCGAATACTGCAGGAGCATAAAGTGGCCAAATGAAAGGAGCGCATACAATGTAAAGTGTCATCTATAAGAAGACCGATCAAATTCAACCGAGCCAGCTTGAACAAGGCAGGATGCAAGGGGGCCAATGGAGATAAGGTACTAAAAAAAAAAGAAGGAGAGAAGGAAATGAGGGAGAAATTGGAGGAAGGGGACCAAGAGAGAGATGGAGAGAAAATGACTCCTGACACGAGCGGGAGATGGGAGAGTTGCATTATCAGATGTGCATCACAATACAATACTGTGTGTGTGTGTGTGTGTGTGTGTGCGTGACAGAATACAGGAGGTGCAAACAGCTCACAGTCTATTCCCAAGTTCAACCCCAGATAAAACGTGAAGACTCACTTTACCTAAAATCCATTAAGGTACGACAAAAAACTGAGGACACAGCGTTCCCTTCGAAATTCAGGAGATTTTTTTTTCCCATTTGCATTTGGTTGGATCCAAATAGGAAAATACAAATCCAGTGACTACAGAGAATAGAGTAGTGTTTTTGCTGTAAAAGGGAGCATTTAAGATATGTATCTTTCTAGGGTTGCCAAAAAAAAAAAAAAAAAATGTGTGTGTGTGGGAGGGTTAATTTAATTTAATTTATCTTTTGAAATTGGTATAGCAAACCGATCAGGTGTTTGAAATTGTAATCTTACGACATTACTACATCGTTACTACAAATTAGGGATGGGCATGATTAATCGATTAATCGATAATTGATCATTAAGAATTTAATCGATTACGTTAATTTTAATCGACAAACCGAATGTAGGTTGTTGTGCGTAGCGTGACCAAACAGGGGTCTGTACATGTAGCTCTCTGCACTCAGAAGGAGCGAGACGCAAACATTCGGGCAAGTCTGCAATGTACCGAAGCACAAATGTGTATTTAACGTTGATTTGTACAAGAAAATCCACGCTTTCCGTTGCGTTCGGGACAAGTGTGAGTCCATGTGCACAGTGTACAAAGCAGGAACATATGTTTCGGTGTCCAGTGGGAAAAAGCCTTACCAGGTGAGAGTCGCGCAATGTCGATGACGAGGACTCACCTCCCACCCCCCGTACGGTGTCCTGGTTTTGACAAACGCAAATATGGTCACACTAACCTGTATTCCACTGAGTCATGTCTTTTAATCCTAGAGAAATTGACCGCATCAGCGACACAAGAGCTGTAGTTTTATCTTCGCTGTGTTTATGCAAATTAGTGATGCGGTTTTAAGTTTCGTTTCTGTGAGAGTTGCGCAAAACTGAATTAAACACATTATAATGTCAAACGGATTGATTGTGGCTCTAGAGTCGTTACGGTTTATATGTCGTAAAGTTGAATTTATTTATGCAGATTAGTAGTGCAGATAGTAATAATAATGATGATCATTTTAATATAAAAACGTTAATGATTAATCGATAATCGATCGTTAATTCTTCCGACGATCGATTAAGAACATTTCATCGAATGCCCATCCCTACTACAAATACTTCTAATTGCTCTCATCAATGTTTACTATACATTTTAATAGTTTTTTTTTTCCTTCCAGCAGCATGTCTCCACTAATTTACCAACAACTTTACAACACTGTTAATAATTATTGTTCTTTATTCTTTATCTTTTCTGTTAAAACCCAACATAGACCACATTCTTCCCCTAGTCCCACTGACACATCGATATACAAGAGTGCCCTAAGGTCCAAACAGGAGAAAAGGCTGAGGCGTACAGCGATCTATAATGGATTTTCTTCTCCCTTTCATTGGCTTTCTGCAGGGAGATGTGGAATAGCACCACCAGCACCAAAAAAAAAAGAGACAGAATATATCGACTACTACAAATACACTCTAAAAAGTGTCAATAATCCAGCTCTTTATAGGAATACACCTCTCATTGGTCTCTCAGGAGTTGTTGTGCATTAGCAAGGTAATGTGCAGGGTGACAAGGATTAAAAGTGGCCACTTGTGTAGTTTAAAGTGATCTGAAAAAAATATGTATCTAATTATGCTAAAACGAGATCATACATAATCAGTGCCAAAAGGTTTGCTGATAACCCATTCAATTATGTGTATTAAAAAAATAAAGCACTGGCCACTGTAGTCTAAAAACCCATGACACCAAAACAGATGAAGATGCACTCAGTAACTTTTTCCACTTGCTTGCTATAAACAAGAGGAATTAGACCTCAATGTATTGTACAAATTGATTCCAGATGGCATTAGAGTGAACCAGTTTGTAGTGTCAGCAGGAGGTCACTTAACCTTGTAACCTCCAATAAGTGAATCCTTTCCAAGAGGGTCCAGGAAACACTTGAAGAATTCATTTGAAAAAGCAATCGGAGGCTTGCAGCTTAATCATAGTATAGCAATATTTTCAAAAGTCAAATCTATTTTAATGCATTAAAATAGAATTCTATCCCTTCTTAATCAAATCTTCTATAAATTATTGTCATTGCTAATATCTCGAGAAGATGGTAGCAAAAAGAAAAAACCTTGTGGAAATTTTATCAAAATGGAGATAACTGTTTTTGCTGGTGAACTCTTCATTTGGTTTTGGTAATATAACGTTGCTGCACAAAATGATGTAACTCTATTTAGGGGTGTGCCAAAATATCAAAATATTTATATGTATCGTGATTCTTAATCTATTGATACAGTATCAATATCGTGGGCTGCTGTATCGATATATCACCATGAGCAATATTTTGGGTACAATTCACAAAATTAGGTTGAGGTAGAACTATAAATGATTGCTCATTTAGATAAAGTAAACATATATGTGTAGTACAGGTAGCTTATTTACAGCTTTATTTCTTGAATTTACTTTTATTTTATTTACTGTATTTCATAAACTGAATGTGCATTGTAGTTATTAATTACTGTTATTGATTAACACATGTATCGCCATATCATGTTATTATCGTATTGTAAACCATTGAATGAAATCGTGAGGCACCCTGTGATCTCAGCCATACCTCCATTTAAACCCAAATTTGCATGTTCATGTTATTATCAAGACTTGAAACTGCATCACTGGGCTATACTGAGTCCAGCAGCATTACTACAAAACTACTGCAGTGGGGTATTGCCACCAGTATTTGCACTTTCTCCTTTTGCTTGTCCAGACAGGGCTTAACAGTACCCCCTTGAATAAACTGGACTATTGCAGAAGTTAGTGAGCATGACATGCAGCAAAGCAGAGGGCCAATAAGCGCTGTACTCTTTGAGGTTGTTAAAGCGCAGACAGATGAGACTGTTGGTTCAGAAAATGTTTGTTTGAGTCTTCACACTCAAGTAAGTTTCATTTCATTTCCTCAGTACACAGTTGGTGAGTGCATGTGTGCCCTGAATGTTAGTGTCTCCTCAGTCAATAGGGCACAAGGCACGCTCTCATTTAAAGTGACATCATCAGCCCACCAGACATTTTAAAGATGCTACTGGTCACTTTTGGTATAGCTATATATCACCTGTATATATATATATATATATATATATATATATATATATATATATATATATATATATATATTTTTTTTTTTTTTATTATTATTTTTGGAACCAGTTCTGTGGTTTACTGAATAAACTTGCATCATCTTTTCACATTATGTTTAGGATTTCTCATTCTGCACAGAGGAAATTAAAACGTTTGATTGCGCAGGGTGCAGTTCACCTCCTCACAGTGCTGAACACATTGGATGAGATGAGTGACAGGTCTGCGCTGCGCAGTGAGAGAGAAGGGGAGTGGGAGACATAGACTGGTTATTGACTTGTTTTATTATTATTGCAGCAAACACAGAACTGGTGTTTGGGTGAAACCGGGAGATGAGGGTGCTTCTCACTGCACAAGCTCATTTAAAACAAGCCTGCGGTGGCTCTGTCTTGATCCTGTGAGTACCCAATGTCAGAATTAACAGGTTTTAATAGTTTTACAGCCCTGCCAGTAAAGATGAACAATTTGCTCAGTCACTGTTGTGCTGCTCCATGTGTAACTTGAAAGATCCATTTTCATTCAATGGGGATATTCAAAGTACGCACAGGGATTATCATGTCACTTTCGCACTCTAGTGCGCATGTCTGCTGCACAAAGAGCCACTGTCCTATCTTGTATCATGTCAGTGTCTTGTAGGATTTCAGCAGATTTCAGGCTCTCCCAGGGGCAGGGCTAGAGGTGTCGATCAGGTATGAGTGGATGCCCAGCTACTGAAGTCTGAGACATTTCTTCTTGTCATTTACATACTCAACTGCATTTAACGCATATGTTTATTAATACGTATCCCCCCTGTGCTGACAACAGTGCTAGGTAAGGCAGCAACTTCATGCTAAGTGTGCAGACAGCGGTGCTTTCTCCACTCAGGTTACACACATCCACTGTGTTGCCAAACAAATAATTCGTCTATAGGCGTACCCCTGCAGGCACGACTGATGGCAGCAATATTCCGCTGGGCCTCAGAAAGTTACAAAAAAGCAATTATAAACTCATTGTGGCGAATAATGGATGCTTTCAATTCATATGGAAAATGAGTATTAACTTTGGACCAATGCAAATAAACTAGTTCTGTTTCTCACATTTTTAAGATCAGGTGCCGTAGCTTTAATACAGCACATTTTGAAGACAAACATAATGCTTAAGTTATTTATACAATACAAATATGGTTGGAGGGAATACGGCAACAACTGATTGGACAGTTTCAAAGCTATTCATTGTCTATTTAAAGATTTATTTCATCCAATCCTGTAACCTTTTGTAACCCTAACCAATTTTCAATGGGAAACACAGGGCTAGTGAATGAATTTTGTACATTCACATTCATAGCAAGACACAAGGTGCAATCCAGGTCTTAATAGAATAAAGCAAACCCGCACTGCTAGTATTCAAATGTGTGTACAACATTTTATAACAGATTTTTAAGAGTAGGTTGGACCACACTTCCACAGCTCTCACCCCAAAGCATGATATTATTTTTCCAAGTTTGTTAAAATTTAAAAATTTTAGTCAGTATTAAAAAAAAACAAAAACAAAACAATAGCAGGGGTCTCCAACCTGTAGCTAAGGGGTTAACGGTAGCTCTCCCCTTCCTACTAGCTTGCTAAGGGATTTCTGAATTACACAGATTGTCCTGAATAAGTAAAACTTGGTTAATTAAATGCCTATTATCATTCAAGATGTATCATTTTGATGCCTAACTTTGTGCACTAATAAATGGATAATGGTTTATGTTTTATAGGTACCTAACTGTACCTCATTTAAGGCTCACCGTGGCACTTAAATAGAGATAAAAGGTTGGAGACCCCTGCACTTTAGTAACAAAGGCCTAATGTATATAGAAAGTGCATCTCCAGCTCACACTCATCCATTCCTCCCATAACAAAACTATACTAATAAAAACCACACACTACGGCTACGAACACCATCCTGGTATTTACCTTGTGCGCAGGTTTCCAGGACTGGGAGGTCCATCGTAAACCGACAAGATGTCAAAGTCCTCTTCCAGGGCGAAGCCTTGAAACACCAGCTGTATCCTGTTGTGTTCTGCAGCCACGATCACCCATGTGCAGTTGGCATAGTTTGGATAGCCATAGGGATAACCAGGGCTCTCTATTGTTCCATTGGGACTGTGTAATGTGTAGCTGCAGTTCTGGGCTGTGGAGAGAGCACAAGATACACATGGGATCAAAATGGGTTACAGTTTACAGTAAATATAAATGAAAAAACAGTAAAACCAAAAACCAAACATAAATCAGAATTATCTCCAAAAAAGTATTCTAAATATGCAGTATGGTTAAAAAAAACAAAAACACGATGTGTAATAAAGAAATAGCAGAATGTAGTTATTTTGTGTGTATAATGAGTCATAGAAGGTCATAATTCAACCCTTTACAGCTCAAATCTCATTGTTGAATAGAAAATATAACCAAAAATATCTCACTCAAAAAAAGTACCATGAAGTACCACGATAAATACTGACCCCCAAACATACTGTTCCATCGGTCATGTACTGAACGATAACCCAACATCGTAATTATCATGACAGGCGTAAGTAAAATCCAACTCAGAGTAAAGACATGCTACTAAACACTGACCCTTTCTGTCATCTGTGAACAAATGTGTGTGACAGTGGTACATTTACATGGCCAGTAAAATCAGATAACGAGAAAAGTCAGATAAACATATGTCCATAAGTTTCAGGATGATGAAAAATTAGGACTGTTGTTGTAGCAATTGTCGTGGAAAATTATCTTTTTTTTTTTTTTTTTTTTTTGAAGCAACAAAAATAAAAGTTTATTTTATATCTTTGCAAAGAGAGGCAGGGACAAGTCTGTTCAATGCAGGGTTCTAACTCTAAAACATATACAGGAGTGTCTTACCAAGTATTATCAAAAGAAAGGGAAAATCTGCACCTGCGCTGGGTCATGATGCTCCAAAACATACGCAAGGGCAGTTACTCCCTAATATGAGGAGAGCAGCTCTCATTAAAACAGGATATGAAACACAAAATGAAAACTGTGAATAACTGCACATAGGAGCAAAAACTGTATTTTCCCATTACACAATTAACTAATTAAAAGGAAATAATGTATCTTGTGTTTTGAATAGTGAAGAATCCTCAAAATGTTTTCTATAACACAAAGCTGAAGCCTGCGAATAGAACAAATTTTTGGTTTAAGTTTATGCACAAAAGAAATCTGATCATAAGAAACACAGTCTGATCATAACGTTTTGTATTTGGAAGACAAAGTACAATGTACAAAGATCCAAACTTTAACATTTTCTTTTTAGGCATTGTCAGATTATTTTGTCCTTTCTGCATACTATTTTCCTTTTCAAAGCTTGCGCAGGTGTGAACGATGTCAGAACGAAATGAGAATATCCACATCTGATGTAACTGTTTACATGTTATTTGAATAATATGACAAATGCGGAAAGCAGATAATGATCCATTTTTAAACATAGCCACTGTGAATCTGACCAGGTGTAAAGTAACAAAGTCTGTACATAAGCAGGATACATCCTTTAGTTGCAGTTTCTATAGGAACACATTCATTATTATAATCAAATGTGTGTAGCTGATCTCTCTAACACTATCTGGCAACCACTCTTTTACAATGATTAACTGTGCTTGCAAACAACATACTCAACACATAACCATTAATACAAACCCTGATCAGTGAATTCCCTTTGCTTTTGTATTGCACATGTCAATATAGGACAAGACACATTGCTTTACATGGCTACAGCAAATAATGAATGTTCCTCTTGGCACTGAGGCACGGTGATCATCAGTGCGTTTCCATATGTACTTGAATAGAGTGTGTTGCGATTTGAAAAGAGAGCTCACCCTGCCAAATGTTTCTGTTCTAAATCTCCAGACAGAATGACTTGTCTTCGACTGATGTAGATGCAGCCAAGACTTTTAATCAATGGGCTTTAATCACAAATGTAGACCCATGTGTGATTAAACGTGTATTTGGTGTGCTATCTGACTCATTCTCACTGTGTACATGCAAATAAATATGGATCAGGGGATTACACAAGATGGCAGAATATTACAGCATGACTTATTAATCATGCATTGAAATATGAAATGTATTCGGTATCATGTGGTATGTTTTCTGGTGTGATTTATTGCAATATACACCAAACATATGTTGGTTTACTGACAGCAAACAATGGGTGGTGCTCAGGTGTGTAACTACAGAAGGATCTGCTTTGTAGTCATAAGCCCTTAATCAGAAAAGCTACATAGTACCCCTTTAAAGGTCCTGTACTCCATGTATTTGAACTTTTGCCCCAGTACAGATATTTTGTATAAACGGTTCTTGAGGTCAAAATAAGTCTACATTGTTCTTAGCCCTGAAATATCCAAAATGTGAATTCAGAAATGTTAAACCTGATCATTTCTATCACTAACTAAACTCAAGAATTCACTGTATACTAGGGATGTAACAATAACTGAAATGTCATGATATCATATTGTCAAAGTTCTCACAATAATATCATGGACCATCACAATATATTGAATTACAAGTCTCTTTGCTTACATTAAGAGTTATGGTGCAGCAATAGCTAAAAAAGACAGAGGGAACTACATAGACCATGATCCTTTGCTCCATTTCAGTGTAGACTAGAGGAAGAAATAACAGTTCTAAGCACTTTTAAGTCTTAGTTCTTTGGATTAAGTCTTGTCCCGGCATTTTAAGAGGAAAAAGTAGCATATTAACAGTTTTGTTCGCCTCCACAAAATATCACAATAAATATCGTACCGTGAGATGGATATTGTGAAAACATCGCACATAGATATTTGTATATTGTTACATACCTAATCATGAGCCTCCCCACCATATCATGAGCTTTCCCATGATAGCGCAATAAATACCGTGAGGTTCATACCCTGACGATACCGTATCGTGAGAATTGGATATCGTTACACCCCTACTGTATACAACATTTTTACATTTTGCCCCATCTGTATTAAACATTCCCGAAGAACAGAATGTTGCAATGAAATCTGAAACCCAGGAATAATCCAGAAGTGTGCATTACCATGCTAGTTGTTGATAGTTTTACCATCATGACAAAATAAGTGAGAAATAACTAACTACTATGAACCACCGCAAACAGTTTAACATGTTCTAGTTCTGTATTTCCACCTTTTTAAGATTACCTTTACCTTTAGTGTGCTTCACAAACTCCTATGCATAGACTGAAATGAAAAGTATTGTGATTACAATGATTGATGTTTTAAAAGTAGGATTCTGTTGAGTGCACACTGTAAACAACTTTTGAGAGAAGACTGAAATATGAACTGATAAATTAAAAGAATCCAATGAATTTCAGAAGTTCAATGGTCGAGGTCGAAACTGCAGGTACAAATAGATTTTTCAATAAACAGACAGGTTATTTTGTTCTTTGCAGAGGATATTCTATTACCTAAATAATTGCACCAGCCGAGATTTTGATTCAACTGGAATACACGCGCGGCCCTGCATTTCACCACGGTTACTGTCATGTCTGTTTTCAGCCAATCACTATCTGTTGTCTTTGGCTTTCAACCAATCACATTTCAAGCCATATCTCTCCTCAGTCACACTGCAAGTGAAGAACCATAATTTGAAACCCTTTACTCACAAACATAGTGATATCCCTGCTGCATTTACTCCAGAATTAGAAAGCCTCTGTTGTAATTTTACTATAGCAGGATGTCATTATCTTAATATGATACTTCCTTGACATTCTCATTAATAGAGTCTAATTATAATGGTCTTTGAATTGTGCTAACCTTATTATGTGTGTTTTAATTATAGTGACATTTTGAGCTTTAATTATAGATAAACATGGTGCCAAATACAGCCAAGATAAAACAAGACAGGTCAGAGGCAGAGCAGTGTCCAGAATACATGTTGTTAATAAGTGACATTTTCCTCTTTGCTTGTATTAACTTGAATCACAACGAAGCCTGATTTTAATATAATTAAGAGTGAGTAATTAGGGATAAACCACATACAACAAATAGACAATAAACCAACAGCTTTGGTGCCTATAAGAAACATTTTTTTTCTATTACTTTCTTTGATATCCGCACTGGTAAAAGTAAAAATGTGATGAATTGATCTGTAAAAATAAGCAGTGCCTACAGATATAAGATATCCTTTATATATTGGTCTCACAACAGGGAAATTTCATTTGATTGATTCAAACAGGATCTCAAGTAAACACAAAGTATGTGTTGAAGACTGTTTTAAAAGCCTTCAGGGTGAATAGTGTATGGAGTTTCTCAAGCAAACACTTGCTCAGTGTTTGAATTTTTCTCAATTTGAGTGGGCAGAACAATTTAACTGACTATTGTGCTGCAGGGGTTTTGTATAGAGTCACTTCTACGTTATGTTATTAAAAAAAACCAAAACAACAACAACAAAAAAAAAACAACTAAGCAAAGATGGTGGTTTACAAGTAAGAAAGAACAGGGAACTGTGAAAACGTATGTTTAGTAGGTTTAAAGTGGTTTAAGGTTCCTGTATGGAAATTTGTTCTCTGTATTTGACCCATCCCTCAATGCCGCTGGAGCATTTTGCATCATCAGTGAGCAAAGCACTAAACTCTAAATCTGAGGTAAAAGAAGTTTGGTTAGTAATATGACCATATTCATGGGATTGAGCTAGCCTATTATATGACACATTTTGAGGACCTGAATTACAGCCTAAATGGTGAAATTTAGTTCTCATATGTTATGTCAGACTGCAAAATAAATCACAATCCCTACTATCAAATTACAAATGCTGCAGTTATTAGAAAAATACATTGTAACTGTAGTTGAAAAAATCAGATTTGACTCTGACTATTTCCTGTCTTTGAGAGTTCAGACCAAATGGTGGATGCTTAAATCCATCCGTCACTCTTTCAAAGCCTGACTAAGGTGGACCAGAAAGGAAAAGAAAGGTTTAGTAACGGCACATTGACATTCTGTTCACATCTCACAATCGGACAGAAGACATTAACAACATCAGAACCTGCAGCTTCCACACTGTAAGCAAACCACTCAACCGTCACACGACTTTCACTGTTCAGCAATTGAAGGTTTAAAAAGTCAATTACAGCAATACAACCTGTACAGTCACCCGCCCGCTACTACTATTTATTTACAATACTCCTGCTATCCACTCCACCGGGGAAACACAAATTCATAATGCCTCTCAACATCTCACATGCTCACCAAAACAATAGCGAATCAGCCTTTTGTTGCCTGTAAATATTTTTGGACTGAAACACAATGTGTAGTTATGTGCGGGGGAGGGCTAGCGTACAGAGCTAAAGATCTCCACGCAGTCTGGATAGCATAAGCAGCCGGATAATAGCACTTGCAGTCACAGTGGATCCATCACTGTGCTGTTGACTCCCCAGGGCCCGTCTCATCGCTAAATACATGGAGGCCCCTCACGCACGCTTGACCTGCCTTACAAGATGCTAACACGTGTCGACCCAGTGAAGCTAGCGTACACTTTAGGCAGGTTGAACTGGCTGGTTAAAAGCCGATAGCTTTGACAAGTATAACGCTTCCTGTGAGCAAAAGGGAGCGCATGGAGTGAGTAATAGAAAGTGACCTATATGTACAGCGTGATGCTTAAAATAACTGCAACATAATGTGCTTTGTTGGTCTATTCTCAGTAGTCCTGCCTAAAAGGGAACAATGAGGGGGAGTACAGAGGATCAAAAGAGCACCAATATACTTAAATAGAGCTATAGAGGAAGGGTAAACATCAACAGTACCACCAGTATCACATATAATTGTAAATATGTAACAGCATGCTGGTAGTTCTACCTCAGAGCAAGGTCTTTCTAATGGACCTCTTTGCATATTCTATTCATATTCTTACATAACATTTTCTTTTTGTTTTTTATTTTTTCTGGGTGCTCAGGTGTACCTCAAATGCACCAATCCACAAATCCTAAAGATAAGTATTTGTGACAATGATCCTGGTTTAAGATCTGAAGTGTCCCGTCAATGCGGTTGCCGAGTTTCCACTATAACGACAATGAATCATTTCTAAATCCCAATTGTACAGATATCCTCTACTTAAAAGTGCTCAAGGTAACTTTTCTGACAGGGTTAAAGTTAGAGTTTATTGTCCCCGTGGAGACAATAAATGCAGATTTGTCCTCTGCATCATTCATCTATCATTGAGATATTGCATTAAACTTATCTATAGCTCAATGGAGATAAGCAGATGATGCCACCAGGCCAAGTGAGAGGTCAGATCTGTGGAGAGGTGAAATATCTCTGGAGACAAGTAGATAGGGAATTGTGCACCTTTAATGTATTCACTTTAATTAGAACTGTTCTACTTATATTTAAATAATGATGAATGTATTTACTTCAAAGTGTAACCGTCCTGGAAAACCAGTGACCTGCAACATTAAAATAGCAGATATTTCCCAGGGACTGTCTGACTTTCTTGTTACACAGTACAGTAGTTCATTTGAGTGAGCTCCACTGCAGATCTGTTATCCACATCCACCTCTCCTCTCTGATTTTACTATAAACAGTGCACTCAATAATCCCATCATCTCCTTGATTATAAAGGCTTCAGCAGACAAATGCCAATCAATGACCCAGACAACGGTGTGACACAGACGCTGATGGGGTCAAAGTGGACCATGGACCTGTGTACACTGTCAATGAGATCAGACGGGAGGAAGCATGTGAATTATAATGGCCTGAATTAATCTGTCAATAAAAAAATAAATAAATAACTGACAGTGTCTTACAGGTCAATAGGGAATAATGTAATAAAACACTACTTCTAGTATAACTGCAACTACCATTCACTGTTACTATTACTCCTACTACAACTACTATTACAACTACTACTACTACTATTAATACTACTTTTTCAGATAAAGTGCAAATCTTGGAAATCTATAAACACATGCTGAAAATGTTAAATGTTTACTTAAAAATCTATATGACATCTCTAAATCTGATTTGTCAACTCAAACTTACTAATGTGAAGAAAATAAATAACAATTAAAAAGTACAATAAGTACATACTTGCATTGCAGCCAAACAGCCAAAATAAAATTCATATTTGGTTTCATTCATCATAAGAAGACAGGTTAGTTGACAGGTGCTGAACCAACATTAGTGATGGATGATGTCAATTAACAATTCATACATAAAATGTATATTTTCAGTGGAAGACATCAAGTTGTCATTTTCAAGAATGTCTAAACTTTTACAGATAAGACATAAAATTTTTATCACAGATGTAGTACTTCATTGCGGCATCTGGCGAAGGATATTAACCAGCAGAAGAACATGATGTTCTGAAAATTGTTGAAAGAACAAAAAGTGGGTTTGAGTTTTAATTCAGATGACAACACACCTAGAGAATCTCCAAAACTGCAGCTTCAGTACATCAATACAAGGCAGAAGTGGTAGCGCTATATATTTTATAAGCACTACGGTTGTTGTATGTTTTGAAAATCAGATAAGTCAGTCAATAATCAAAATAGTACTGAAACTAGGTACTCATTTCAAGTATTAATACTAAAAAATCACAAGGGCAAACTTTGAAGTTTCCTTAACAGTTTGAGAATAATCTTTATCAGACTTTATCAGAACCATAGTGGCCTACAAGAGGCTGTTAACATGGCCACAAGTTTTCACAGACACCAACATTTTGAAAACGGATTTGCCTCTCACGAAAATTAGCTATGTGGTCATTCAATCTGCATTCAGTCTGCACTCTGCTGAAAAAAAATGGAAGAGGTCATTTTTTTGAGGGATGGGAGGTCATTCTGAATTACTGGAGCTGATAGCGCAGCCCTGATCTGCTCTGTGATTAGGGATGGGGCAATAAACTATAATAATGTTTCTCATAACAAAAAGGGTAGATAATAATCATTTGTGGGACATTTTGTACAATCGTGGTAATCGCCAACAAAGATAATCTCAACCATATCACCAGAATGCGCAGAAAAAAACAACAACTCCATGATAATAACATCCATGATAATCTCTTCTAGATCAGTGCTGTTTTCACTTCTAACAAAGTACAATACTATAACAGTTGGTTAAATATGGAACCTATTCATAAACATTAACATTATAATTATTTATATCTATAACATTTTTAAACTGTTAGAAACTTGAATAATTATCGTGATATCATCATTAATCGCAACTATTTTGGCCCTGAGACCAAATTTCAATATGTTCCCATGCCTGTCTGTCTGATTGATTGGCTGTCTGCAGGCAGCATGCAGCAGGTCACTTTCATAAAACAAGTTTTTTGGCCTCATACAATTATATCTACTAAAGAAATTGTAAAAAAACAAAAAAACAAACAAACATGAATTACTTACATTTAAGTCTGCCAGCAATGCCCTGGAAAAGCACATGGTCTTATTCCAAAGTTGTAAACAAGAGATAATACTACTTCTGCGGTAATATGCAAAGTGCCAGTAGCAGTACAGCGCCATTTAGTGGGCAAATCAGTGTACTGCATCAGTGTACTACTTTTCCACACCTAAAATGGTTTATCTTCACTCTTCATTGTTCAAGTCTAAACGCAGATCAAACTCAGCTAGAATAAAACATTTTCATGGTCAGTATTGCCATTTAAAACAGGATGTATAACACCACTTGGTAAGTACTATTATTTTGTTTTGAAAATGTCAGTCTATGTCTGAAATAATCTGTAATTTTAGTATGTATCTTATATGTAGCACTTGCAAGTAGTAATGTAACACTTTCCCAATGATTTCAGTTCCATACTAATTCACTACTATTTTCCGACTGCCAAAAGCAAGTCTAGTTTTGGTAGTTTTTGGCTGTGAAAGCTCTTGATTAAGTGGATTTTGGAGCTGAAATATTTAAGCCTGCCCCGAGTGCATTATGAAATTAACTAGCACGCACTGGTGACCCTCTCCGCAGTCTTCCAGTGTAAATCTAGGCAGGAAAAACCCATCTTGCAGTTGACCCGGGTGACTCTCCATAAAGAGCCCATAAACACACTGCTGGCTGTGCTGTTTTGGGCCGGCCAGAGCACCGTCTAAGTGGAAGGTCATGTTTTCTTAAGATGCATAGGTTTAGGTAAATTAAGTTCTCTATGAATATGGAGGAGCTGGAAATTGCCTGGTTCAGCAAGTCAATGCTAAGAGGGGAGTGAGGAGCCAATACTTGCTGCATTGAATGATGAAATGTTATTAAAATATCCCTGGGTATTGCAAAATGTTCCTAGTTTTGATAAACATTTCAATTGTTTTATTTTGTCTGTGGGAAGATCTTTGTTGCCAACGTCTTTACAGATATGTGTTAACTGAAGAACACACAAATGCTTACAAAAGTCAGTCATTTATATTGTACATTAAGTCAGTGTGACATCACATAATAATTAAAAACAAAAACAAAAAAGCTCATTAGCTGGTGCTTTATTAGAATTACTTAATATTTTTTATTTAGTCATGTAAAGAACTATTGAATTATATTGTATTTATGTATTTATTCTTAAATTGGAGCACAAAATCTTACTTGCCTATTCACAAAGATTTGTTACAGGTTTGCTGACTGTATTTCTGCATGTTCAACAGCTTTCCTATTGGCTCCTCAGCCCAGTCTCTCGCCCTTTTTCTATTTCCCTTTCTCTCTGTCTCTCCCTCTCTCTCCCGCTCTCCAGGTTGCCCCTGATGCCAAATGGGTGTTGAGGGAGCAGAGTGACCTTTCCGGGGGCAGCCCTCCCACTGCCTGTGTGCTGCTGTGTGCTGCCCGTGTGCTTGTGCTTATGAACTATTGTTTCGTTCGCTGGAGAAGTTGTTTGGGAGCAACCACATAAAGCTGCTGCAGTGTGTTCTGACAATTTGACGAATGGATGGTCACTGGGTTGGGCTCTGGTAAAAGAACAGAGAACAGGAGACCTAAAATAGCCTGGTTTAAAGAGGTATAGATGTTATCTTACTATGACAACTTGCATGGATTGGGAAAAACAAACTGAGCGGTAGTCATTAAAAGAAATTATTGGTAGAGAGATATGCTCTGTGCAGCAAACAATCGACTAAACTGAGTCAAACTTGGCTCTGATAAAAGATCTGACAATTCATTGTCTAT
This sequence comes from Boleophthalmus pectinirostris, assembly GCF_026225935.1. Taxonomy (NCBI): domain Eukaryota; kingdom Metazoa; phylum Chordata; class Actinopteri; order Gobiiformes; family Gobiidae; genus Boleophthalmus; species Boleophthalmus pectinirostris. The sequence goes on along the minus strand of NW_026571175.1, from coordinate 16,919,312 downwards.
GATCTGACTTGTTTCTTTTCAGAAAAATAAATGTCCTCTCAAGTCTAAAGATTTAAAGAGAGCCAGGAGAAGTGTAAACTGACCATCAGTATAGTACCTGGAGACATGAAATCTCAGCTCAACACATAGTGGTAGTACTGACCAATTCAACTCTGCCTATAGGTTCCATACAAGGGGATTTACTGTAAAAAGTCCTGGGTTGACTTATAGGTAGAGTTAACCACAAAGAAAAGTCAGCAGGAACTGGAGGTGGCTTGGCAATCACAAAAATAGAGTCTAAGGGTGCATTCCTACTTGGTTTTGGCTCTGGTTTGGGCCAGTTTGAGTCCTAATGTAGATTAGGTTTGATCCTCTTCTAGTCCTGAGTTAGTCCTGTTCTAAATCCAGATTTAGTTCAGGGTTTAGTCTCAGTCTAGTCAAAGTTTAGTGCAAATATGAATGCTTATAAAATGTGTCTGTGCCCCCTCAGACAGCGATAGTTGTTGGGAGTAGTGGTAGTAAGTAGTAGTAGTAGTAGTAGTAGTAGAAGTAGTAGCAGCAGGAGTAGCAGGAGTAGCTGTAGCAATAACATAGGTAGTGGGTGGAGTATTTTTCTTATTGAAGCTCTCTGTCAAACCCTTTCTGTACACTATTTTTCACACAGTTAAAGTATATATCCCTGAGTAGAGATGAACACATTTCAGCAAAAGCATGAGTCCGTCAAAAGTCTAAAGTTAAAATGAGGCAGTGGCCAGTGGGAATAAATGGCTTGGAAAGAGGAAACGTGGTACATTATGGGTATGGCTTCTAGGCTATTTTCTGCCCCTGTACGCCCTCCTGCTCTGAGGACACAGACGGAGTGACATTCTCAGCAAGATAGAGCCTAATGTGCACTGTTAGCAAAAGCTGCAGTGCTATTTCAGGCCAGGAAGCACTGTTTATGTTGGATTAGGGCTATTTAATGTACTCTGGCTCCTTTCGAGGACAATAGGGAGCTGCTGCATGATCCTGCCATATGGGGAGGTCCAACTCAGCGCATTCTAGGTTAGTAAAGTAGGTTAATGGAAACCAGTTTAGATTTTTGAGCCTGTAAAACCAAAAATGTTATGTTGTAAGCTATTAAAACCAAGATATTCTTTTTATACGCAAATCCTGCATATTTAGGCATATTGAAGCTGCTGAAAATTACTCAAAAATCACTGCTTCGTGATGTCACAAAGTGGAACAGAGCATTGTGAGCTTGGGAGATGTACAAACAGAATGCAGGATAACTCAGACATGTGTGAATGAAGCAAAACACAACTCTAGGTATGTTTTTGAGGAGGTACCAACATTCTACCATTGACTATCATCACAAGAGTCGAATTTGTATAATACAGGACCTTTAAAAAACACGCCAACAATTAACTCATGTCTCATTTTCTCCAGAGCAACATCAACCTCTCATGTGCAAATTCTATCAGGAGCTCATCACATAAAACCACCTCCCTTAAGAGCATTTAGAAGATAATTTTCCTCTAAACATACTGCTCCCATAGGCAGTATTGTGTAACAGAGCTGTCAACCATCACATGTAGCCTACCCCCTGAGTCAACAACAACAATAACAACTGTAGCAGTGTTAAATATGTCTGTGTACCCTAGCAAGTGCGTCCCACGAGATAGACCCTTCCTTCCGCCCACTAGCTTCTCACCACCACTATCTGTCTCCCAGTATGTGTCAGTGTGTGCATGCTCTGACCGCATCATATCTGAATTAACCTCAGGATGACCAGTATTAAAATGGAAATAGGCATGCTCAGCGATCTCTCTCTCTCTCCATACATTAGGCTAATGTATGAGCCAGGGCATAAGCTTCCGCCATTAGAGTCAAGCCAAATGCACTGGAAGGCACTTGTGATGGGGCTGTTACCGCGTAGTCCTATAAACAAAGGTTGGATCAGTTCAGTGAGAAAGTATGGGAATGGGAGCCGCGTATTTGTTGCTTGTCTAGACGTCGTGCTAGCACCAAGCATGGATAAATACAGGAATATGTTATGCCAATAATAATGTAATTATATACAGATAGCATAACTGAAGCAGAAGGAAATATGCTTTAGTTAAAGGGATAGTTCAGAATTTTGGACATTGGCTCACTAAGAAAAGAGGTCCTGAGTGTTGGAGACATGTGGAGACACTTTTTAAAATACTCATCCATCCTTGTATTTGCAGAGGTCGCTGGTGCTAGGCAAGTGCATGTCAATGGCCACAGTTAGCCTGCCACTAAAAACAGTCTTACTCACTCCACAAAGCACCTGAGACAAAATAATTATAACGCTAGACTGTCAATGTGAATGTCTGTGTCGATAGAATCATTTTAGAAGTAAAACCAACCTTGCATTTGAAGGATTTATGTCTGAGCAGCGAGTTATATTTCCTCATAGAAACCTTGGCAGCAGCCAAAAGAAAATAGTCCCTCAGCATGTGACAATTCATGCAATGCAAGGATAGTTTTATTTCAAACATTATTCTATCAACACAGACATTTACATTGATAGTCTGGCATAATAATAGATTTGCTTCGGATGTTTTGTGGAGTGGGTACGACTGTTTTTAGTGGCAGGCTAACTATGGCCATTGATATGCACTAGCCTAGCACCAGCGACCTCTACAAATACAAGGACTGAATGGAATATTTAAAAAAGTGTCTCCACACGTTTCCAACACTCTGGCTCACTAGGAAATGAAGTCCTTGGTCCTATATTCTGAACTGTCCCTTTAATTAAAAAAGTACAATTTAGGATTAGGATTCATAAAGTAGTGGATTTTGCAAAATGTGTTGATTTGGGATGAAAAATAAAACAAAGTTAGCTCCTCTATATAAAAATTATAATACTTGATGATGCTGGTGGGGTGACTAGTGAAATTCAAATATATATTTTTAATATGTTAGTTAATTTACAGAAGATTTCACTTTACATCTGCTCCTCATCTCTGCCCACTGCCTTGTACATTATTATTCAAAACAGTTTCAAAATGTCACACTTTTCAGTAATACAATGTTAATGAAACCCTATCCATTTCCATAAAGACAAGTAGACACCACCAGGTCAAGATACAGGTCAGATCTGTAGAGAGTCAAGCCCACTCTATACAAATGCATGCTTTTCAGGTGTTTCTGAGCGATACAAAAAATAGTAATTAAATACATGCAAGGCAGATGACTTTAATGCCATACTGTGAAACATTCTGAGCAAAGCAATAACATCTCCGTAAGACTAGCAAGTGACGCACCCACCACCAGAAAAGCTACACAATGCACCTTTAAGTTAAAAACTAAGCTGAGTTCAAATTGGAATCATTACAGAGACGGGTTTACAGAGAAATGGAAGATTTAACAAGAGACAGCGGACACATTCGGCAAGATTTTAGGTTTTATCTGCAGCCGACACAACTGTTCAGCTCCTTGATTGTGGCACAGTTTTGAAAGATGTGTTGACGCCTTCAGCAGCACGCGGCAATAGCAGACTTAAACCTGACATGTACAAAGTAAACGCCATCGTCGCAGAACCATAGCCAGGGGCCAAATCGTGTGGGGTAGAAAAACAGCCACAACCACCATGATTAAGGCAGCAGAGACACAGGGCGCTGAATGCTAATAGATAGAGACGATATGGGGAAGTGCACACATTCTGGCTGTTATCGACCCCAGCATAGCAGTCACAATGGTGCATGTGTCCCTGCAGACAGAGAGGAGGAGGAGAGGAGAGGAGGGAGCAGTTCCTTCCAGCTGGGTCATATTTAACCAGCACAGTTATCGAGCTAGCCAAAAAGTGAAAACACAACTGCCCACTGCAAGAATCCCACACATTCAAATGTGAAAAAAGTGATGAAATCTAGCACAGTCCCCATAGCAATTAACAATTAAAACTAAAGGCTTTTTAATGGGCTTTCACAAACTTATTACTCATCTAAGAAATTAAATAAAAGCTACAAATCACCTAATAACGGATTCAATACTTATGATTTGGGCAGTTATAGCACGTTCAGAAGCCCTATATGATGATGTCCACTCAGAGGCCAGCGACGTCGCCCGGATTGGCGTCACCGGGGCCTCACCCTGGAGCCAGGCCTGGGGTGGGTGCTCGTCAGCGAGCGCCTGGTGGCCGGGCCTTCCCCCACGGAGCCTGGCCGGGCTTAGCCCGAAGGAGCGACGTGGGGCCGTCCCTGCGCCTTCGGGTCGGGGACAGGTCTCTCACTGTGGTGTCGGCCTACGGGCCAAACAGCAGTGCTGAGTACCCGGCCTTCTTGGAGTCCTTGGGAGGGGTACTAGACAGTGCACCGACCGGGGACTCCGTTGTTCTCCTGGGGGACTTCAACGCCCACGTGGGCAACGACAGTGACACTTGGAGAGGGGTGATTGGGAGGAACGGCCTCCCTGATCTGAACCCGAGCGGTGTTTTGTTATTGGACTTCTGTGCTAGTCACAGTTTGTCCATAACGAACACCATGTTTGAGCACAAGGGTGTCCATAAGTGCACGTGGCACCAGGACACCCTAGGCCGGAGGTCGATGATCGACTTTGTAGTCGTGTCATCTGACCTCCGGCCGCGTGTCTTGGAAGGTAAGGTTTTAGAGAAGGTTGCTTATGACCAACTACAGGCTTACCTTAATTTTAATGAAATTGGTGAAAAATTCCAATCTGGTTTTAAATCTCAGCATAGTACTGAAACAGCTCTTTTAAAAGTTTTTAATGACCTGCTTTTAACTGTTGACTCTGGGAAATCCGCCGTTCTTTTGCTTTTAGACTTAACAGCCGCTTTTGACACGGTGGATCACAGCGTCCTTCTGTCTCGCCTGGAGACACATGTGGGCATTAAGGGCACAGCGCTCTGTTGGTTCCGGTCTTATCTGTCTGACAGGAGTTTTTCTGTAAATTTAGGGCAGTACTCCTCTTCAGTGTCTCCTTTACACTACGGTGTGCCTCAGGGTTCTACATTAGCACCGGCCCTCTTTGCTCTGTATATGCTCCCCCTGGGTGATGTTTTTAGAAAGCACAATGTCACTTTTCACTGCTTTGCAGATGATATTCAAATTTATCTGCCAGTGACTGCAACTGATAGCCAAAGCACTATTAAAGCTCTGCAGGACTGTCTCAGGGACGTACAAACCTGGTTGAGCGCAAACTTCCTGAATCTAAATCATAAAAAAACTGAGATTGTGGTGTTTGGGCAAATTAATCCATTGATTGGGCAGGACAGTGTGATTGGTCCCCTGTCCTCCTATTGTCTTCCTGCAGTGAAGAATCTTGGAGTGATTGTGGACTCCACGTTCAAACTGGACAAGCACATTAGCGCTGTGATTAAGTCCAGCTTCTTCCAGTTAAGGCTCCTCGCTAAAGTAAAGCCCTACCTCCCACGGGCAGAGTTCGAAAAAGTGATCCATGCTTTCGTGACATTCCAGGGGAGGCTGGAGATATGGAGTCCGAGTGGGCTTCATTCTCGGCCTCTATTGTCGATGCGGCTGCTCGGAGCTGTGGGCGTAAGGTCTGTGGTGCCTGTCGCGGCGGCAATCCCCGAACCCGGTGGTGGACACCGGAAGTAAGGGATGCCGTCAAGCTGAAGAAGGAGTCCTATCGGGCCTTGCTGGCTCGGGGGACTCCTGAAGCAGCTGACGGGTACCGGCGGGCCAAGCGTGCTGCAGCTCGTGCGGTTGCGGAGGCAAAAACTCGGAGCTGGGAGGAGTTCGGGGAGGCCATGGAGAAGGACTATCGGACGGCCTCGAAGAGATTCTGGCAAACCGTCCGGCACCTCAGGAGGGGGAAGCAGTTCTTCACCAACACTGTTTACAGTGCGGGGGGAGAGCTGTTGACCTCGACTGGGGACGTTGTCCGGCGGTGGAAGGAATACTTTGAGGATCTCCTCAATCCCACCGTCACGTCTTCCGAGGAGGAAGCCGAGGCTGGGTACTCGGAGGCGGTCCATCACCCTGGCCGAAGTCACTGAGGTGGTTGGCAAGCTCCTTGGTGCCAAGGCTCCGGGGTTGGATGAGATCCGTCCTGAGTACCTTAAGTCTCTGGATGTTGTGGGTCTTGACTGACGCGCCTCTTCAACGTCGCGTGGCGGTCAGGGAACAGTACCCTTGGACTGGCAAACTGGGGTGGTGGTCCCTCTGTATAAGAAGGGGGACCGGAGGGTGTGTTCCAACTATAGGGGGATCACACTCCTCAGCCTTCCCGGTAAGGTCTATGCCAGGATACTGGAGAGGAGAATCCGGTCGATAGTCGAACCTCGGATCCAGGAGGAGCAATGTGGTTTTCGTCCTGGCCGTGGAACACTGGACCAGCTCTACACTCTCCATCGGGTGCTCGAGGGTTCATGGGAGTTTGCCCAAATAGTCCACATGTGTTTTGTGGATTTGGAGAAGGCATTCGACCGTGTCCCTCGTGGTGTCCTGTGGGGGGGTGCTCTGGGAGTATGGGGTCCGGGCACCTTTGCTAAGGGCTGTCCGGTCCCTGTATGACCGGAGCAGGAGCTGTGTTTGCATTGCCGGCAGTAAGTCAGACCTGTTCTCAGTGCATGTTGGACTCCGCCAGGGCTGCCCTTTGTCACTGGCTCTATTCATTGTGTTTATGGACAGAATTTCTAGGCGCAGTCAGGGGACGGAGGGGGTCTGGTTTGGGGACCACAGGATTTCATCTCTGCTGTTTGCAGACGATGTTGTCCTGTTGGCTTCATCAAACCAGGACCTGCAATGTGCACTGGGGCGGTTTGCAGCCGTGTGTGAAGCGGCTGGGATGAAGATCAGCTCTTCCAAGTCCGAGGCCATGGTTCTCGACCGGAAAAAGGTGGCTTGCCCTCTCCGGGTGGGTGGAGAGTCCCTGCCTCAAGTGGAGGAGTTCAAGTATCTCGGGGTCTTGTTCACAAGTGAGGGGAGAATGGAACGTGAGATTGACAGGCGGATCGGTGCAGCTTTGGCAGTGATGCGGTCGCTGTATCGGACCGTTGTGGTGAAGAGGGAGCTGAGTCGAAAGGTGAAGCTCTCGATTTACCGGTCAGTCTTCGTTCCTACTCTCACCTATGGTCATGAGCTCTGGGTAGTGACCGAAAGGACGAGATCGCGGATACAAGCGCTCGAAATGAGTTTCCTCCGCAGGGTGGCTGGGCGCTCCCTTAGAGATAGGGTGAGGAGCTCAGTCACACGGGAGGAGCTCGGAGTAGAGCCGCTGCTCCTCCATGACGAGAGGAGCCAGTTGAGGTGGCTCGGGCATCTGTTCCGGATGCCTCCTGGGCGTCTCCTTCGGGAGGTGTTCCGGGCATGTCCCACCGGGAGGAGACCCCGGGGAAGACCCAGGACACACTGGAGGGACTATGTCTCTCAGCTGGCCTGGGAACGCCTCGGGGTCCCCCCAGAGGAGCTGGAGGACGTGTCTGGGGTGAAGAAAGTCTGGGAGTCCCTTAGGCTGCTGCCCCCGTGACCCGGCCCCTGATAAGCGGACGAAAATGGATGGATAGCACGTTTTGTTTTGTAGTTTACATTTGCTTCCATTAGCAGCCACAACCAGAACCAGAGTAGAATAGATATTAACAAAAAGATAGATAAGAGTATTTACAAAGGGTTTATTTCACTTCTAACTGGTAACACATTATATATTTAGATCACCATTTTACCTTGTATTGTTTCGAAAATGCAATATTCACTGAAAACATCATATTAAAATGGCACAATCAGCATGCATGCTGCTAATAACTACTGCACATCGCATCAGGTTTGTGAAGTTGTTGTGTACACTTTTGTATCATGTTTTTGAATATTTACGGAGAATTGCAGTGTGGGAACATGGATGACGTAGACTTGTGCGCTAAGCATTGCCTTGAATCTACAGGTTTGAATAGTGCACGGAAGAGATGACTAAAGTACTCCAACATGCATGGATGACATCTAAAACCCTTCTCAAGCATTTTTTTTTTTGATAAGGAGAAAACTTTTAACATGAGAGAAAGCTAAAAGAAAACAAAAAACCCAACCATATGTTTTCTGTACATGTAACCTGGACTTAACAAACTTCATAATTGACAACTTGGATAAACAAGTGCTTAATTTAGTGTTTGGAGTTAATTGGTTAAGGTGGCTATGAAGTAATGCTCAAAGTATCCACTCCAGCATAAAGAAATACTACCAAAAAATGTACTTGGGGCCAACTTTCGGATGTCCCACTCCACTAACAACAGCCATAACTCTATATTTTGTACGTGTATTTTGTACTTCTTCATCTGTCACTCATTTCTTGCATTTGTCAAGACGCCATTTTGTTGTGATCACCCAGAGGTAATCTGTCTCACTCTGAATAAGCTGTCATGTTTGATTCTCTTCATTGATTTAGATAAAACTTTGAGCTCCCTGCCTTCTATTTGGGGCCTATACTGTCGGCATCACAAAGCCGCCAATCAAAGAAGTGTCTGAACATGAGAGCATTATAACAAGGACCTTTTGTTTACTCAAGAGAACATAATGAGAAAAGTGGTTTATTAATCTCAAGATCATAGGTGTGCGCTGGATTTCTAAATCAGCAATTAGCCATGTTAATTAAAAGGCATAATGGTTTTTAATAGTGGTGCTTATGCTGTTATGATTCTGTTTGTTCTGTTCTACTGCATTTCCGACAAACTTAAAGATAACTGTTGTAAAATCAATAGTTTTTAGCTTGAAAATTGGAAGAAGTTAGAGTTCTAATTCAGGAGAAGGTTATTTAACATCAGTACGAGACCCTGAGACATAAACCTTGAGACATGAACCTTCAAGGCATTGTTATTGTCCATTCCAGTCTAGTCCAATCCTCCATTTTCTCTTAACATTCAGACAGACTATACACAAACTTCAGAATACAGGGTTCAAGAGTTTAGTTCTTCAGAAACCTATCTTTTTTTTTTTTTTACTTGTGAGCCAGTTAGTCACTTAATCAGAAATTTCGGAAGTTCTGTAAAAGCATGTGGTCTTAGCAAATTAAATTTCAACTGGGTTTTCAACATGGGGTCCTGCTGGAGGAGCTGGAGGAAGTGACTGGGGTTAGGTGAGGAAAGTCTGGAAGTCCCTGCTGGGGCCTGGATAAGTAGAAGAAAACTAAAATGGGTGGATGGACTTTGATCAAGTCTTCGAAGGGTCCACCATGTTATTTTTGCCTGAAATGTCCCACAGTGTTTTTACTGTGCATGTTTTTCAAGGTAATTTGGAGCAGTAAAACACCCGTAATGAAGTCAAGACAGAGGTATATGAAGACATATACAGTCTATGAATAATTCAAGACAGAGCTACTACGGCAGAATCTTCCAAGCAAAGCAACACCATCTCTATGGAAACAAACAAGTAGCAAACTGAGGCCTGTCACGAACAAAATCTGAAGCACGATATTTTGCTACAGAAAAATATTGCGATAATATTGGACTACTTTATACCTTTGACAGCAAGAAGGATAATCCCAGTAAACTAGACAGTATCATTAAAAGGTCTGAGTTTCAACAAATAAATAGCATAATGAACAAATAATAAATACCTAATAACTAATTAACTCTCTAGAGCTGAAATCTTATCATATTACAACTAAAATTTCAAAAATCAAACTACTGCAAAGAAAATAAAATATATAAATGATTGTTCCAACTTTCACTTATTGAACTACAAGTCAATATAGTAATTATCGGGACAAGCCTAAGCAAACCCTCTACCAGAAAAGCTACATAGTGGACGTTCATGTAGAATTTTGTGCTCCCTCTGCAAAACTCCTGGATCAGTTTCATAAGACTGCACAATTTCAAGTGGCATAGTTCACCAGGCATCGTATCAACAGTATAAACAGACGCAATCCAGTTTGATTTTTTAAAGCAGATAACCATTGTTTGTTTGTCCTTACTCTTCCTTTGTGCATTGATTCCTTCACTTTTTAACAATATATTTGAAAACTCCAGTGGGCGGTGTGTTGGTTCTCCTTGGCAACCCACTCCTCTGCAAGCATCCGCCTGATCAATAGAGGAGCCCTATTCAGAGTCAAAAGCAGTGCACACTTGATATTCTTCCCTTTCAGAAAGACCCTGTGGTTGTGGAGGCGTTGATAGAATGTGCCTCCCACCAGAAAACAGTGCATGCCTGTGGATAAGTGCGTATTTTTTTGTTTGTTCACCTCATAATGAAGAGTAAAGAAGACAAAGCAACATGGATGAGGAGAAGAGGTTCATTAGCTGTTTGTGTCAGGGACCGTATAGAAAGATAGATGCTATATATAGTCAATTATGTGTTCTGGGTGCATCTCAGTACACTCTTGCATGCATATGCCTGGCGTGATTTCAGTTTTCTACAGTCTCCAGTGGCGTCCACAAGGAAAAGCGCAAATATGTGTGACACTAATGTGCGAAACAGTGAAAGACAATTACCATCTAATTTTTATTCGCCACCGCACGAGTGACAGCCGGGATCTGGAGGAGTTTTTCTGTTATTATTAGACTGGGTTTTATGTTTATGTTTGCGATGTGAAAAATATATGTGTATTTGGACAGGGGCATTTGGGACAGGAAGATATGAGAAAATAATAAATCAGTTATGGTTTTTATTTTAAAAAACTAATAAAATGTCTCATTTCCTGAACATGAGCCAGCTCCAAACCACATGCTCTTACTGACAAAGAATTGGCTTTAAACATTTTGGTTAAAATTTATCCAATCTGATCATTGTTGATTACAAATTACTGAATCTCAGTTGATACAAATTTGAACTGCATAACTGCATATCTCTATATGGCCATTCATAACTGATCATACACTGAGGTTTAACCTGCCTGTTTTCACAAATGATTCAATTTTTTGTAATGGATTGTTGGGATCTTGATAGATTATAGACATAACATGACAATGCTTGCGAACACATTCCTTACACAATTCTTTAAGTTGTTATATTGATCCTTTGCAGCTGATATCATCAACATACACCCTGGGGATGTGAGGCTTTTTGAAAGCACTGCTCTGATAGAGCTCTGTTTATCAAGTTAGACTTTAATCTGAGTTTTATTTTTACACAATCAGACAAGAAATAGCTGACTGGGTTGGATCTACAAATGGTGAGATGATTTGTGCACTTAAAAACTCCCTCTCACACATAAAATTACAGTCACAAGCTAGTTAGTATTAGCCACAGTTGTTGAAAATAAAACACCTATTAGTTGTTTAAATCCATTTGTATTTTTTCTGTTTTCATGCAGTCTTGAAGCTTGTTTGTCTGTGTTTGCATTGGCTCACCATGGTAACTGCTGAACATTCAGCCAATAGGAATGCATATAGAACACCCAAAGCGTGACGTGAGTATCAATATAAACCTCTCGTATATAAACATTAATAGTACAAATTATACAGCGTGAATACCATGGAAACCTAAACATGTATTTTTTTTCTGACAGAGCCAATGACAATGATATTTATTTCTGTACCACTCTTTCTTGGCGTACGTATTTCAAACATGAGGTCAGGTCACGACTATCCTGTCAGGACCATCCCTCCATCAATAACAGATGGATTAGTGGCAGATGATAACCCCCACTTCAGCTTTAACTACCTTGCACTTTAACCTTTCACCTTTCAACCTCACTGTCCCCCTGGAAATACCATGCGTCAACATGGCTCTTCAAACATACCAGATGGGGTCCGTGCACTACTTTGGGACTCATTTGGAATGCAGTAACATTTGCAGTCATATTTCAGTCCAGGACATTTGAATACATCACATGTTTGGGCCTAAAAAGTGACATTATTATGCATTTATGAGGATTGAATTTTGTAAGACATGGTTGCTAAGCGGCCCAGGCAGCAAAACACTGTAACACGGACATGCATGGATCGCGAAATGAAAGTTCTGCTCCACACACTCAATTTTAAGCCCTTCAGAGGCATTCAAGTGAAAATAAATAGGATTAGCTGGATGTGAGAGTGAAAAAAATAAGAAATAGTAGGTTTTCCCTTTGATTTGTCCTATCCCCCTGTAAAAAGACAGGGAATAGAAAGCAATGGGAACAAGGTTGAAAAGGAGAATTTGTAGTGGTCTGCAGAGAAGATGCACTCTTTTGGTAAGGGTTTTGGTCATAGTATTCTGAGATTCAACTTCACAAGAGCACAGCACATTCCAGTCTCTTCCTCCAGTGCAAAATTCTGTATCCTGATGGTAAAAGGAACATTTGGAACCATTTTCAGTAATATACGTGAAATTGACTCTTGTGAGCTTTAAGTGTTGTTAGAATGTTGTTACCTCCTCAAAAACATTCCTGGAGTTGTGTTTTATTTCATTCATACATGTTTGAATAGTCCTGCATTATTGGACTGTCAGCACCTACAATACTCAAAATGCACTGTTCCACCATTTGATGTGATGAAGCAGTTAACTCATACTTTTTGTTTATTAAAGATTGGAAATTCCAGGGCTACTAAATTATCCAAAGAACTCTAGTGAAGGTGTATGGAGTTTAAAAACACAGTGGAGCACTTCTTGTATTACCACATGACATCACAAGGTAGAACATTTTTTTTCTGTTCAAAAGAAGAGCTCAGCCTAAATATGCACGATTTATGTGTTAGACAGGATTAAAACTAAACACAACATTAAACTAAAAACAAATCAACATTATAACATGGATCAAAAAATAATAATGAGTAATATAGGCCCTTTAAAGGTGCACTATGTAACATTTGAGGGTACGCCACCTGCTTGTCTCTGTGAAGATGTCGTGCTGTGTTTAAATATGGATATAAACTTAAGTGTTGCCATGGAGCTGATGCCACTAAGCAAAGTAACAAGTCAGATCTGTGCAAAGGCAAATCAGCTCACAATAAAAATCTGTGTTTTTCAGTGTATTTTTGATTAAAAGACATCAGTATTTGACAAATTTGAGATAGATACGTTTAATGCCATGCGCTGAAACATTCCAGACAAAGCAATAACATCTCCACGGTGACAAGGTGATCAGAAAACATAAACCGTGCAAATGAGTATTAGAGTGAAATAGGAGGTATTTTAATTCAATTCAACTTACTTTTGAATAGCCCAACATCATAACAGCAGTCACCTCAGAGGGATACACTTTCTTTCTTTGACCAACAGAAAAATGTTACAAACTGAACAATGAAAATGAAACAACAAAAGAGTAGTACCTTTTTTTAAATTTTTATTATTCAAGTAATGGTTTAATAAAGGATCAGTGAAGTGAAGTTAATAATAAATAAGATAATATGTTCTTATGAAGTCTATAGACAGATAATTTTTTTAAAAATCTTGTAAATATGCATTGTGTAACTTTTCTGATGGAGGGTCTGTTAAATGCTTCACAATGTGGCTTTTCATGGAGACCAAACCAGGCTGAGCACCTTTAACTATTAACAAATAATTCTTGGTGCGACTATTTCGCTACATTTCTTGACGGTAATTTCCCCTGACACATTGTACATGACTGACAGTTTTCCCATAGGCCGGATAAAGGGGAAGGAGTTAGAGTGAAGGGAAAAGACAAGGACAAGGCAGATAGCTCCGACCCTGATCTAATCTCCAATCTTTAGCATCAACGATATCTGATAACAACTGTGTAAATCAGCAGGCAAGAGAACCCGCACAGTGGACTTTCCTGTGTGTAAGAGATAACCTGGATATCTGTACTCATCGGGCCATTCATTTTGGAGATTAATCATTGTATTAACCAGGTAGTACTCTATAGGAGTGTCTGGCCTTAGAGCTGCTATAATACAAGTACAAAAGCACAAAGGAAAACCCGCTTACAACAAAATACCAAAACTATTATCTCTACTGGGAAAAATGTAGGCGGAAATGTTCAGATGAATTCAACTGTTCTGAGCCTCTACTATTCAGGAGCTGTGAGGCGGTTTCTGTGCTATGTGGCAATCAAAAAATCCAACATTACATAAGACTAGAATAAAACAAGTTAATAGTGGAGTAGTGGTAGAAAAAAGGTTTTAAAATGCCATGAAGAAAGATAGATGTATCCAGTCTGGGAGGGTACAGTCACATTTATAGTGCTTACACCCAATGCACACAAAAAGCACTTACCAAAACGAAGTATTCAAACACTGTGTTTTTAAACTCCATACACCTTCACTAGAATTATTTGGATGATTTCAGCCCTGGAATTGCCCATCATTACTGAACAAAACATAAAAGAATGTTGTTAACTTCAAAACTACATCACAAGGTAGAACAGAGCATATTGAGCTTTGGAGATGTAGACAGAGGAATAATGCTGGACTAGTCAAACATGTGTGAATGAAACAAAACACAACTCCAGATATGTTTTTGAAGAGGTGGCAACATTATAACATGTCTTAAATCTTAATCCCTAACCCTAAAAAAAAAAAAAAAACTTAAATAAAGATTAAATTTAGCGTAATACAGGACCTTTAATGCTGGGAGCAGGATTTCAAGCACTGACCTTTGGATTAGTGGACATGCATTCTACCAACTGATTCACTGAGGAGTACTGAATAGTACAATTGAAGTTAGGTCTACAGTTATCTGAATATGCAAATTGCCTAAAACAATTGATTTGCTCTGGAGTGAAATAGCTGTGTTTGGTCTGTATTTTTAATTATGTGGAATTTCACAAAAACAACAATTTTGTCATTGACCCATGGCGACCTTCACAACACTGTGCAAAATGTTCATTTGACTGACCAGACAGGTGTTTAATAGTAATAATAGCATAGCAAATCTGACAGACACACTTGAACCACAAGAATAGCTTCAAAGCAAATTCCCAAAATAGCCCAATTTCTGACAAATGAATTATTAAAAAGTACAGAATGAGATTAGTGTTTTTAGGTTGAACAGAAGAGCCGTAATGATAAGTTTAGATGGAATGAGGCCATGTGCCCACCAGCATTTGCGGATCTCGCAGTGAGCTATGACTTTGCGATAATCTCATGAAAGTTTCACCTCAATGTAACCTCCAAATTTGGGAGTTTTGGACCAGTGTGCGGAAGAATTTGTGGCCATGTCAAGCATAACAGCCCACCGCAATCTGTCATGTCTTTTTTATTCCCTTTTTCATAAGTTAAGGAATATGAGGAAGATAGTAGAAAATATAACTCTTATCAGAATCACAAGGAAGAGGAAACCAGCTAATATGACTGGACAGCTCATTTCATGGTTTACCTAGTTTTCCCCACTTTGTTCATTTTGGCTATGTTTATATGATGATGGTCTCAACAGAAGACACAAAAGTGGTGTTGCGTCTTCACTTTTTATTCCGTGTTTAGATGAGCACTTTCGGAAAGAAATCTGCCTGCATATGGTGACGCAAAAGTGTGTGGAATTTGATTGGGTATGCATGCCAGGTTGCTAGGAGTGATGTATATGATGTAAACGTGTACACGACGTGAGGAGATCTGACCAGAGTTTTGCATCTTGAGCAGTTAGACAGAAACGCTACAGCGAACTGTATTCAACTTTTCCACTCTGGAGGGTGGTTTCAGATTTTTGAGTTTTTAAGCCCCAAAAACGCCATCACCGTCTAAATGAAAGGCACTTCCGATGACATATTTTGTTATCTCGTGTAAACAGGCCCTTTGTTGTTTTATAATTTTACTTCCTGAATGGACACGGGCAGCAGATGTTATGTAAAGATGATTCCGTAACTGTTACTTAGCAACCATACTGTAAACACGGGCCAAAGGTCATCTAAATCTTCAAACAATAGTCATAATGAATATATGACAGTATATTTATTTTGTTATTTTAAAGGTCCTATAATATGCAAAACCCACCCAGAGTTTTATTATTTATTCACAGTGTTTTATTTCATTCACACATGTTTGAGTAATCCTTTATTATTAGTCTGTCTGCATCTCCAAAGTTCAAAATGCTCTGTTCCACCTTGTGAGGTAATGAAGAGGTAGTTTTTCAAGTTAATTGCTACATTTTATTTTTAGTTCAGTAGGGATTGTAAATTCCAGGGCTGAAATCATCCAAATGATGTGAAGGTGTATGGAGTTTGAAAACACAGTGGAGCTCTCCCTGTGTTACCACATGACATCACAAGATGGAGTGTTTTCTGCTTGAGAGAAGAAGTGTGAATAAAACAAAACACACTCTTATGAAAACATTAACCACAAACACTAGCCCATCAAATAAAGTAATAATTAGGAGAAAAAAACACTTGACTATTGACTTTATTTGTAACACTATTTACTATCATGTCACATTGAGCTACTTACTACGCTAGAAGCAAATGGGAGCATGGCAGTGATTTGCTATTTGCATGATTTCTGTGTGACTCTGTGTGATGAGTGTGACAAAGCCCAGTGACAGAGCCGTGGCCATCTGGAAACACATGACAGTGTGAATCAGCACAGAGGAGAACAAGGCTTAGAGGGAGGGCCAGGGCACAGGAGTGGGTGGGCAGCGGGGACCCAAGGGTGCTCAAAAGGACAAAGAATTTGGATCTGACGAATGCTTGTACAAATCTACTCAGTAAGCCTGTACCTCTGATGACCTGTTTGCAATCTGTTTTGCAAGGAAAGAGGCCAATGGAACAAATGCTTTCAAAATCTAATCAATGAATTCTTATAAAGTTAAGCTTGTAAGTTTATAGTAATTCTAAATAGTCAACAATGTTCAAAGCCAAAAAGGAACAAATAATTCAATAAAATTAAACAAATACAAATGAATAAATAACATAAATGTAAATTAATACAAAGAATCACTATGTAACTTTTTCTGCCTGCTTGTTTCCATGGTGATGTTATTTCTCTGCCTCAAAAGTTCCACAGCATAGTATTATTCTCAAATGTTTCACAGCTTAGTATTAAACTTATGTTATTTATTTAAGTCATTTTAAGTGTTTTTATGACTACACTAATGCCTTGAATAGGTATTGTGGCATTCTTACTGTGAGCTGGGTTTACTTGCCTCTCCACAGATATGAACTGTAACTTAACCTGGTTGCACCAAATGTTTGTCTCCATCAGTGCTGGAAGAAATATTCAATTGTATTACTTAAGTAAAAGTACAGTAAAAGTATTTTCACACATATCTAATAAAGCTTGAGATGTTAATCAAGATTTGTGCTGAAGTTTAGCAGAAACTAAATCGATAATCTTTTCCCTAGTTGTTTTTATTTGATTATTTTTGTTTGCTCAGACTGCAAATGTGTAAAAAATAAACCTTTCAGGCTTTTCAGCAGGTACCACATTATAATAAAGAATGTAGTGGAGTAGAAAATATAGCTACCTTCTCTCAAAGTAAAAAGTAAAAGTAAAACGTATCCACTTTAAAATCTAAAATCTAAGTAAAGCACAAATACCTAAAATGTATACTTAAGTACAGGGCTTTACTACTTTTATTTTGTTATGTTCCACCATTGTTCTCCATTGACGTGTTTTGCTGTGATACTGTGAAACATTCCAGGAGGACATCGCATGAATAATTCTTCTTTCTTAGACTTTTGGTGCATAATAGACAAGACGTCACACTGCCTGACTTGCCTGACTATATCCTCATCCTCTTTCTAAACTCGCTAATGACCTTCTTGTCGCTAATTCAATCTAGAGCGACTGAGGGTGGCAAGTTTGCGAAATCCCAGACACCCATCTCATGCCCACCAGCTTTCTTACACGCTGTTAGTTTTCGAAATCCACGTCTGTGTGATGCTTGATAAGAAAATGAGCCCTCCAAATAGAGCTTTTAACATGGAGGAGGAAAATCAGCCAGCACTCACAAGTCGACCAAAACACAGGGCCCAGATTATAGCACAGCTGTGAGGGCCTTATCAATCCTCCAGCCCAGCACTGAGTCTGGTCCTATTCTCCACAACAGTCACGTCCAGACAGCACGCATGCACTTTCATCCTCATATCTGCGCTTTGAGGCTAAATAGCTACACAGGGGCCACACTACAACATTAGCTGTCCCGATACCAGTCACTTTAATACTAATTCATGTCTTACAATACGCCAATGGGCAAAGTCATATCAGTGGCAATGGTAAATCTGTACAGTTCCACAAACTGAAGAGTACACAGTGCAAGATCAAAGTGACTCCAATTGTGATGGTTAAAAGTGGATTATGCAACTTTTATGGTGGAAGGTTGACCTGCTTGTCTCCATGGAGATGTCATTGCCGGACAAGTGAGTAGCCGACTCCCTACCTGAAATGTTACAGGCCTTGTAGTGGGTGCAGAGCTTAACTCACTCACATCTGTGACTAAGAAGAGGACCCTAAACAAGATGCTGTCCATCCTAGAGAACCCCCATTACCCCCTGCACAGCACCGTCACCAAACAGGAGAGCACCGTTGGGGACAGGCTGTTGTCCCTGTCCTCCTACACAGACAGACTCTGGAAGTCGCGGGTCCCATACAGCATACATCTGTACAATGCGTCCCTATAGTTGATGAATGCAAGAGGATGGACTGCTGTGTTGTTATGTTTGTTTCATTGTTGCTGCTGCCAAACACTGAACATCTGTCTATCATAAACATTCAAAAATGTTGTATATTGCCATATCTGTTTTCACAGACAAAGAGCAAAAAGTTGAATTAAATTTCACCATGAACTAAAATGTCTCATTTCTGTGAAAATCAAATTTCATTTTTGGCCCTAAGAAAATAAGAACAAATCTCGTCTAATTGGTTAGTTAAAATTTTATATCTGACTGAAAAAGACAAGTCATATGAAAAACACTGTTTTATCTGTGTCATTAAAGAAATTACAGCACTGTGGGTCTTCTGAAATTAATCTACAGGTTGACCTTGGTAAATGATGCAAGATATTTGCAACAATTTGTGCTTTTGTCCAGAAACATCCCTGCATAAGTCATATTTTTTGGTGAAAGTGACAGTAGTATCTATCTACATTCCTTGACAGACTTGGGAATGTTTCCAATTTCCTGAAAGTTGTTTTTGTTTTTCTTAACCTTGCTTAAAAAGTATGCTTTTTTTAATGTTCTGTGCTACGCTATTCATTTTAAAGTAAATGGGAGAACCTCAATTGTCCTGCTTGGCAATTTAGGATGTTTTGTTTTAAATTGTTAATTGCTATGGAAACCGTCACAGTTTTTCATCAGTCTGAACCCCATGGAAAGACACTATGGATTTAATTGATTTTGTCAAGTGCTCCTCTATGCATATAGCAATTACTGTTTAAGGCAAGTCAGGGCTTGTGGAATTTCCAACAACATAATCATCAACACTGCAGAAAACAATCAAATGCCACTAAAGCATGTACTGAAAGAGAAAAGAAACACTATGTTTGTAGAGCAACAAATGTACATTATTCCCAAATGTCCCTTTGAGTAAAATATTTAAGAATATATTAAAAACAATGACTGAATCGTAACATTTTTCTGCAGGTAAAAAGCGTACAGTGGGCGGAACTATCCTTGGTGCTGAAAAGGAACTCAGACACGCTCAGCTACATCTGCCCCTGTCCTTGGTGCTGAAAAGTCAAAGCACGGCTTCTATTGCGATCAACATAATGCTCTGATTCCTTATTTCACCGTTCAGATATGATTAAAAAAATAGGAATACTGCACTGTTGCTATCCATACATGACTATAAGTTTGTGTTTACTTAATAATACGTGAGAAACTGAGTGACATTCCTAAAGTTTTCTTGGTAGTTTTAGTCCCAAGGTTGTTCCTTTGAATTGCGTAGTGCTGCAACCTCCCTCGATCTGGAAGTCTTATGAGTGAGAAAGTCAGAGCAAATGTCATAAAGAAGAAAAGATAAAAAGGAAAGGGGGCATCGGGCCCTCGAGTCCTTATAACATTACTGGCCATTGCATCATCAGCACAACACGGAGAGCAGAGGCCGCGTATGGGAGTCGAGATCTGGCGCGTAAAAGGGACGACCATTGCGTCCAAAATTGACGTTACCATAGACACACACACACGCACACACACACACACACACACACACACACACACACACACACACACACACACACATACTCACACACGCACACACACACACACAGATGTCACACGAGAAAGACATGTCAATCACAGCGTATGTCGCTCGTTCGTGGCCTTTGGCTTTGCTCCCCGCAGAATTTTAAATGAATAGAGGTTGATTACCGCTTATTGAGCCACGGATCCATAGGGACAGCTAGTACTGATGTCATGGAGACTGCCCACTGCTCTCTCTGTGTAGCGTTCACACAACTACTCCCGTGTATGTGTCCGCTGGGAGCTATAATAAGCCCCGGTACGAATAGACAATAGATTCTTGACACAGAACGGATACCAATTACATTTTAAAATAAATAAAAGAGTGGAACTTTATGACTGGTGTTTCCCGTTGCTGAGCGTGAGGCTTTGGTGCCGCTCAATGGGAGGATGGGGCAACTGCTGGTGGCTGCAGCTGCACCGCGGGGACACGGGCGCACACACTGGCTAACCCTGCCGATGCTCCAATGCGCACCATATTTCAAAACATACTGTAAACCGTGCGCGTTTAGGGTAGTGAGTGATCCAAGAGGAACAGTCTGGACTATCCCAGTGTCCCGTTAATACGCGCAGTAAGTTCAGTGCTGGCTCCAAAGCGCCAGCCGTAAAAAGCTCCCAGGACGCAAATAAAAACTCGACACAAGTGAGATTTACTCAGGAGAGAGTTGGCAGTAGTATCAATGGGACCAAAGTGCCTAGAATAAACCCACACCTGAAAAGGATAACGATCTAAGGGAGTAACGTGACTGCGTGGCTAGTGGGAGTTGGACAAGAGGGACTTTTGTGCAATGCTGAGCGCACATTAGTAGTTTTCGTGATGCTGATCGTGGGTTAGGTGCTGTCCAAGCGGAGTGGGCGAGCGCGCAACAATGAGTCACTGTCAAATTCTTATTGTATCCGTGGCAGTATTCTCAGCTTTGGCTAAAAATAGGGGGGCCCGTTCTGGGATGTGCAGAGGCAAGATACTGATGGAACAGAGGGATTTCTGTGCTAAAGGATCTGCTACAATCCGTGCGTCCTCTCATCCGTATATGGTAAAGGTCATTACGTATGCGCAGGGTTGTGTGGATATAAGGTAAAGTGTTATCTGTTGAATGCCTGCGCGATTTTCATTTGCAATTAATCACGGGCAGAGGAGGAGAGAAGTCACTTAATTGGACCTATCACACGTATTCATGAAGCAAACGAGTTTTTTCTCCTATACCAAAAAAGTCCTCTATAAAGTCCTATCATATGTCGGCGTTATTAATATTTAAAGGCTTACTGTAGCGGAGGAGATAGTAGTGATAGATAAGGGCTATGTACCGAATGAATAATTGATGGTGTTAGTAAACTTAGTCTTTTAGAAGTCAATAAGAACTTGTAGCTTACGTTTTAATAAGGAAGAATACATTTGGAACCCACGTGACGGGAATAATTAACCAAGAGACGTTTTGAACTATACGCGCAGAGATGTGATATGACGGTGGCATTGCACTTGTCCTATTTGAAGTATTTCCCATTAGGACAAGAATACAACTTCTAATAGGTTACGCATTTTGTCATTTCATGGCTTTGGCTGTGGACATCCAAGGATTTTACGCAAAGAAAAGTTCCGTCTTTTAAGAACACACAGTCTCTCGAGCAACATACGCATTTCTGTGGACTCTTCTACAACGTCATGCCCAGGCGCCTCAACTCATCCCCTCGCATCATTTTCTATCATCCACTTGAAGACTATAACGCCAATAACCTCAACCACCGCGTACGTATCTCCAACGCGCACATACACACAGCTTTGAACACAGAAGCCCCTTATTGTACCACCCAACCAAAGAACGTCACCGACATAGCCATAGCCACCATCACCATCTTTCTCCCCCCTTCTGTTCTGAATAACTTTGGACGCAACAGCAGCGAGGATGACTACGAGCGAGCGTCATCTTCTAAAATGCGCCTTTAGGATGCGAGGAGCTTGATTCGGATTCAGCCACAGACCGGGATGGAGAGGAGGGAGGGAAATAAGGAGGGAGGGAGTGAGTGGTGCATTTGTGTAGCTGGTACAGATGGGGACTTACCCTTCACCGAGGCGCCTAGTAGCCCCATGTATAAGAACAGTAACCGGCTCCAGTGGTGTGCGTGCAAAAGACGTATTCCATCCCTTTTTCTGTATGCGTATTCCGCTCTGGCTACGTCCTGGTTAGTCATGGCACGGCTTGTTTTCATTTGTTTTAATTCACTGGCACGATAGTTCTCAGATGGTCAGAAAAGGGAGATTCACTCGTTGTAGGCGCTGAGCAAAATCCCAATGCATGGAGAAGGAGACTCGGTTCTCGCAACTGGACTGAACCATGTCATGTGTGGGGACCGGCGTCTTCTCTTGTCTTATGTCTCTGAAGATTTCACACGTTCGGCGCTTTAGGGGGTAAAGAAAAGAGAAAGCAAAACCCAGAGAGGCGAGAGGCGACTTGAGTGGGCTCCTGTTTGGTCTAAAAATCCCTACTCCTTCGCTCCGAATGTATCATTGATGAGACGGAGACCAAAAAGCGGGAGATCCCCATTCGTTCAGTTTGTCCCACTGTACTCGTATGTCCTTCTTTTTTCAATTTACTTCCAATGGCCACGAGAATAATCCACCTACAAGAACTGGATCAAAGAGCGAGCGATGGAAAAGCCAAAGGTATCCGCATCCGAGAGAAAAAAAATAAATAAATAAAACAAATCAAACCACAGGCGTGTAGAAGTTCTCCATCAGTACCGGACAATGATATAAGCGCACACAAGTGGAATAAGCAGTATGTTGGTATGTAATTCCCAGTATTGGCAGAGCGTGGTCATGCAGCGTCGTCTCGGGTGTGCACGACGCTAAAGATTCAGACTGCAGACCTGCTCTCCAGTCTGTGCGCCTCTCTGCCTCTCTCTACGTGCCGCTCCCCCCGCCCTCGCGCTATAGCTCCTCTCCCCTGTCTTTCTGTCCAGTCAAGAACACTTTAGGGGCATTTGGAAATAAACTCAAGGGTACTAACGAGATGATACGGACAATCCCCAGGCAGTGTATACAGTCCCAAATGAAATCTTAAAACTGTGCTCAGGTTTATCAAAAGTTTTTTATAGCCCTACGAAAGAAACTATCTGAAGCAGTCTCAATATTTTCATTTTATTTACCGAGGTAGTCCAGCTATTTTCTCTCTTAATAATATATATTTTAGTTTGTGCCAAAATCTGGCTTTCAAGACATATATGTGAGGCGTTCACACCCTCATGGCATATGTCCAGCCACTTTGAAGGATTATTGAGTTGCACAAACAGATCACCACCCCCTAGGCAATTTCTGCTTATGTTGGGCAGTCATTTTAAGCTTCTAAAATCGTCCTGGATATATATATATATTATATATATATATATATATATATATATATATATATATATATATATATATATATATATATATATATATATATATATATATATATATAATGCTATCTACTACAAACATGAAAGTGAAACACAAAAATACAATACTATAATTGAAAAGATTAAATACAAGAATAAAAAGAGCAGTTACATTCTAAAAGTAGTTCTAAACAGTTAAGCTTTTAAAATAAGGCCAACTCATCTCGGGACTTGATTAAGACTCTCGCTGGTGCTGTATTTTAATAACTGTTTTGGCAGGGACAGTCAGGCACAAAACAAAGCTCACAGCTGATGTAATGCACGCAGTGTATGTAGCAACTACAAATTCTCCACTTCCATCGCTATAGTACAAAATACATACTTTTACATTATGAAGAGAATAGCATCCAACATGGGTTAGCAGAGCAGTCTCTCCATTTACTCCTCTGAGGCAGGAGAGAATTAATTGAATTAAATAGTACCACTTCCAACCGTAATGTGTTACCTCCAACCTCCAATAACTATAACACAAAACATATGACTAATATAAAATGCCAATAATCCTGCTTGCATGGTTTAATTGACTTTCTATGGCTTATATCCATTATCACCAATCAAGGGTTGCCCAGCGCTTTGATGTAGATGTCCACTTCCTGCTCAGCATACGTGAAATTGATGGCTAACCGTCCGGAACCCATGGCGTGTAAATCTGAATGTCACTCCCACTTTTGCATATGACCACTGTAATTAGCTGAATTCTATTCACGAGGCACAGGGGAGAAGGCAGTCAGGATGCACTTGCCTTATATGTATCTACAGCGTATGCAGGGAATCTTAAACAGGCTGTGGTCAGACGCTGCTGATTTATTCAGGGTTATAGTGGGTACCTATTGTGAATAATTTACACCTGCGGTATGCAACAACAGTCAACAGCCTTAACTCACTCTGTGCTAGGGAGATAATGGTTTTTGACTGCAGTATTTGGGTGGTGCAATGGTATTGGAATAGTATGAAGAGTCCTCATGTGTTGTCACATCTAAATCAAAATCGATAAACAAATAATGGAAATAAAGAACTTACATGGAATCTAAACTTGGCATTGATTCAAAAGTATTTGGACACTAGAAAAGTGATCCAGGGCTTTTATTGGGTTGTTTCATGACTGTCATTACTTTTTACATTATATTTTGCTAATGTATCTCTGTTGACATTTTGTCTGTCTGGCCATAAATGCAGTGCTTTTGACAGTGGCCCCTGAGCTCTATAGCACTTTTCCAGTCAGATTACAGTTTTGCACATAATTATTTTACACCACACCAGGTTATGGCATGCTATTTCTGTTCCCACAGATGCTCAGTAGACCAATACAAGTGAGGCTGTCGGACTATGCCATCAGCCCCTCAGACCATCACCAATCACTGTTTTGTATATTGCACACGACACATTCAAACAAGACAGATGAAGTGTCTTGCCAATTGACACAATAAATGACTGATTGGAGCGGAGTTGAACCTATGACCTTTGATTCTATGGGGGAGCGCTGTCACCACTAGCACCTCTGAATGGGTTTGAGAAAATAAGGGGTCTCGGATGGTTATCATGTCATCAACAGCATATTATCATTTGTGGGAGTCCGTTGATACTACTTGGCTACTTAATTTGCAGGTGGCAGCACTCTTCATTATAATACACTGAAATAAAACTATTCCATACATTTTCCATTAGTTTTACAGTAGCGTAATGCTATGCTCCGTTGCTATGGTAACATGTTCTGCTCAGAGTAAATAGTTTCCTTTTAAATTGCGGTTGTTTGTATGACTAGCTATCATTACGGTGATATTACCTTACAAATGACACATTCAGAAGTACAAGATGACCACTAAAAATCAGATGAGGACCAGATTTAGGTGTGTTTACCCGCCCCTGCCTCGCAGTATCTGGATACACCCGAACGCACCAGAGGACGACTACGACAGAGTGTGCAGGAGCATCAGGCTGAAGGCAAACTGCACCAACCAGGCCCTGGATACAAGGCAGAAACTTCATGTTATCAATGTCCAAGTACACAGCAGTGACAGCGATGACAGCAAGTCTATAGAGAGGTAGGGACTGAGCTCATAACAGCAGGTTCTCTCATGACAGTCTAATCTCAGGTTTTGACAAAGTGAGTTAGCTAGCTAGCGCACGTGCGTTCTCTGGGCCCACACACTAGATTTAGTTCTGTTTAGTTTGTTTTACTTTTGGACTGGCCTTCTAAACATGCACCGCGCATCATTCACACCAAACAACACCACGAGCCATGGGAGAGACACCACAGGAACTTAGTTCTATGACAACGCGCTTCAAGTGGACGGACCATAGACCGTATATATGGAACAGACAGAAACGTGAATACGCAAGCACACGCTCACTGACGCTTCTGGTACCTCAGGTCTTTCACCTGAAGCCTGTTCTGTTGACAGTAGAAGTACACAGACAGACCCAGGCTTACCTGTACAGACAGAGGCAGAAGACGTGTGTCGCTGATGACAATACAAATTGCACCTCGGACTGTGTAGGTCGGTCTGAAGTCGGCCACTACAGAATGTGTGAGGGAGCGAATTTATAACGCAAATCAGAATGCTGCTATCACGTTCACACCGGCACAAGAGCACTGCACTCGGAGCGAATGCTCTCTTATCTATCTATTTATAAAACAAAATATATTTTAATATTTTTATTTTCTTAAGTTCTCAAAATGTCAAATAACAGGAAGCTGAAAATTACATTTTCTAAGTAAGTAAATCATAAGTAAATCAAGCATTTAAAAGCTTTTAAAAGACAGCAAGTCTTATAAGTCACCGATAACCAACCATTTAATCCCAGGAATAACTGGGGGTTATGGTGTGTGAAGTAACATGTGATGTTTTATCAAGCCTATAATTAACCCTAAGTCCTCTTCAAGTACAGGACATATCTGTGGGGGTTTGTAACATACACCGCTCATTACAGTTTATTTGAGTCTAGACCATAGCCTGGACCATAGATCAAGTGTGTTGCTGTGTGGCCATTGCCCTACTGTACAATGTTAATTTACACCATCTGTTGAGCGGGCGCCTGGAGTCACGGTGACGTCTTGGTTATGCTAGGCGTCCCGGGTCTCTCAGGGCCGTCTGTTCTGCTTCGCGGCATCTCTGTCCACAGGCTGCTGCTGCTCCTGACTAAATAGTAGGCTCATTAAAAAGTCATGCGTTGAAGGGTGCTACACATACAACAGTGGAGTCATGCTCTCTCTGACTCATCCCCGGGCAAAGCAGGCCAAATATTGTGCTCCACTCACAGTCTGCTGGTGATGTAGTTACACAGAGGGACCTGTCATGGCCACAGTATGTCTTCATAACCACAGGCTACATAAGGGATATCCTATAGACCCTTCTTATTGTGATACACTGTGGGAACAAACCAAATAGTTGTGATTCTAATGTAATGGTTACTTCCATTTGGTTAAAAGATTTCATGAATTGTCAGAAACATGTAATACTTTACCAAACTGTGGCAAATACATACTACATGGCAAAAACAAAACTCATGACCATTATCTCTTCTCTTTTAAGGCTGTGAAATGAGTCAGACATCTGTTCCAATTAAGATTATTGCTCTAACTGATTACCAAAATTGTGTAATTCAGTCACATTTAACCCTTAAGTGCATTTAATGTGCATATATGTTTCCTTGAGAAGAAAAGTGTCTCACGCATTACTGTAGAGTATGTTTACTACATTCTATTTCTGAGAGATGTGTCACCTACTTATTTCATCTGTTTGTTCTCTTCATTTTTGACACACTGATGCACCGGCTTCTCTCTAAGAAAACAATCATTTGAATTGTGATTTCAATTGTAATTTACATAACTGTAGCACAACTGGTGGTCAAATCATGCACACAAGAGAGCATATTTTTATGGCTCCAACAGGAAGACAACCGAAAAAGTGTAAAAAGTTGAATATGATGTGCAATTGTAGTAAAGCTGATCTTGCATTATCTTGTGTATATTGTTCTTGGTTGCTGTCAGGAATGAGGAGAAACAATTGGACCCAGAGATTATGCATGTGGATACAGCAAGAACACAGCAACATCAACAGGAGCACCACCAACCACAGCAGTCTCCACAAACACAGCAGCAGCAGCAGTGGCTTGAGTCAGAAAAGGAGCCGCTGTCAAAAGAGTCTCGACATTACCGTTTTTATCGCCCAAATTTTAAACAGCCCCACAGTCCTCTTCCTCCACCCGTGGGACCTCTGATAGAGACAGAGACAAGACCAGAAGAGCAGAAGGCACAGGAGAGGGATGAGGAAAATATGGTATGTTTTTTATATAAACTTTATATTGGAAGAAATATTTTTCTGTGTGAAGATTATAAAAGATTTTGTATTTGGATTGAATGAAAAATGTCTAAAGGTGCACTATGCAACTTTTCTGGTGGAGTGTTCACCACCTGCTTGTCTCCATGGATTTGTTATTGCTTTGCCTGGAGAGTCCCACTGTGGCATTTTATCTATGTTCATAGAGAGTTAATGCCATGCTGTGGAACATTCCTGATAACATCTTCAAGGAACCAATCAGCTCTACCAAAGAAGTTACATAGTACACCTTTAATGAATGCCATCTGATTTGTTTATTTTGAGTTTAATCTTGAATATCTTTCTGAACTGACACAGAACTATTCCAAAAGCCATCTAAAATTAAAGGTTCTACTCTTGCATATTGTCAGTGAATACATGGTCAAGACAATTTACTTGTCTGCATAAGGGTAGGCAGTATACCAACTTCAGTGTTCATGTCCATGTACACATACATTTAATTTTTTTATATTCCCCAAGTCCTCTGCTCAGTTTGAAGTTTAAACTTTGCTGTGATTGGTTACAGGCCCCTATCCCTCACTTGTAGTCTTTTGGAGGCTAACCCATTAGAGGAGTGGGTGAAGCAAAGTGTCAGACAGCTAGATTAAACTCACACTTTCAAAATTACAACATATTTTCACCAAATCACCATATTGTCAGAGGAATCAGCTCACAAATCCATTGTCTACATGAGGTGTGTGGATGCTTTGTTAGAAGTAGAAAAGTATTCTATAAGTGAGACTATTTTTTTTATTTTGTCAATATTATACAGGTTACTAAGGATCCCAAACAACCATCACCACCTGTCCCTGTTGCCATGGACACAAATACAAGAAACACAGCAAAAGGCTTGCCTGCAATTCCCTGCTCCAGAAGGGAGGGCGCTGCTGCGCACTCATCTCAGGAGGACCTCTCTCCCCCTCAGTCCAAACTGGCCAGGTACTTATCATGTGAGAGTGAAGATGAGGCAGAAGCAAGCAGCAGCAGTGGAGACAGCACAAGCTCTGATGACAGTGTGAAATTACCTCGTATTCGGAGCACTGCAACGGACAGTGACGAGACGGAACTGAGTGATATGGAGATGGAGGGGCTACCTCAGGATAAGGAACAAACCTCTGAATATTCTATACCAAGCATTGATTTGACACAACTTTGTAACACAGTAAACATTAAACAAAAGGTAGCAATAGAAAACACAACCAAACAGCCAACCCAGGGCCCAAGGGAGATTCCAGTGTTGGTAGAGACAAAACAGGATCAGAAGAACAGAATGGCCGACCCTCCTGCTTGCACGAAAATCTGTGAAGATGTAGGAGCAAATGGTAATGTATTTTTCATGTTTTTGTTAGTTTAATGTCACACATATCCTAGATAGTACCGTGTCAGTTGTTTCCTTTCCAACCTATTTGGTCTCGAGTACTGTACCCCTAACTCTGGTACTAAATTTGCCAGTATATTACCAGTTTTTATTATTATATATATATTTTGTTTCAATTACAATTATTCTATTTATTTATTGTGAATTGCCCAATCTCTTCCAAAACATTCTTGAGGAAACAATTCTAAGGAGACCCTGCTGTTCATGGGTTTCAGAAAAAACAATTCCTTCCTGATTTAAAGGACTTTGTGAGGACCCAGTGATCTCCATTCAAAAGATATTAGATTTGAATAGCTTAATAGTTATAACCACAGGGGATGGTTGCCATAGCTTGAAACCTATGAATAAGTGCCAATGTACCACCGAGGGTCCTCACACCCTTGTTTGGGAAAGATTGATGTATGTTATATAATGTTTGTAGTGAATCCTTATTTTTTAAACAAAGATCAAAACATTTCACCAATGTCAACCAAAAACATCACAATTACAATAGTTGGC
Source organism: Boleophthalmus pectinirostris (assembly GCF_026225935.1). Taxonomy (NCBI): domain Eukaryota; kingdom Metazoa; phylum Chordata; class Actinopteri; order Gobiiformes; family Gobiidae; genus Boleophthalmus; species Boleophthalmus pectinirostris. Next base: position 16,889,750 of record NW_026571175.1, on the reverse strand, counting down.
TAATACGGCCATGTTTGAATGCACAGTTTTGCATTGTCATGAGCTAGTAGAGAAACATGGTAACAGGTCAGATTATTATTGTTTTTCAAGTAATATGGTGATATAGTAATATGGAGATAGTAACAAATGAATAATAATGACACATAATAATACTGACTATGTATTGTGTTTTAATTATTTGCAGCTACAACTGAGGTGGACAAATTTTCAAATGCAAAACAGCAAGAACATAAACAGGCTAAAAATTGTAAAATTACTTAAATTACATTATGAGAGTTTAGGGTCAGTTCTGAATAACCAATATCTTGACTTATTTTACTCAGATGGTCTTCATAATGAGAATGCGAAAACAAAGACTGAAAACAAGCCACATCCTGGTTCTCCCATCTGGACTGGAGCTCAGAAACCTGTAGAGAACTGTCAGACCCCCAAACGATTCAGGCAGGCCCACACCCCCGCACATGCACCTAAGGAGGAGAGTTCAAAGGATGAGGGAGCTATGGTAAGTATTTTTTTCTTTCATATTAAAAGATTTTTTTTTCTGTGTGAAGCTTATAGTAGATTTTGTAATTTTATTGAATGAAAAGTGTTTAAAGGTACACTATTCAAGCGCTGTATCGGACGTTGGTGATAAGGTGGAAGTGAGCAATAAAGAGGAGACAGAGGATCTGCCCGAGGATAAACAAACATCTGAATACTTCATACAAAGCTTTGATTTGTCACAGCCTTGTAACACGGTGGACATCAAACAAAAGGCAGCAAAAGAAAAAACATCCAAAAAGCCGACTCTGGGGCCAATGGAGATTCCAGTGTTGGTAGAAACAAAACAGGACCAGAAGAACAGAATGGCTGACCCCTCTGTTCGTCCGAAAATCTGTAAAGACAAGAAAGCAAATGGTAGTGTATGCTTCATGTTTTTTTTAGTTTTCACATGCATACTGGGCAGTACTATGTCATGTTTCCAATATTTTATCTCCAGTACCCTCTAACTCTGGTACTTGGCAAATTAATCTGTTACTAGCATGTATTGTCCGGTATTACTATTACATATTTTTTGTTTTGATTATAATTATTATATTTATTTATTTTGGATTGCTCCTTGAGATGCCTTGTCCAAAATCTTGTAAATGTTCTTGAGGAAACTATTCTAAGTACAGGTATAGTATGGACAAGTAAATCATAATACATACATAATAAATATTGTATTGTGTATTTGCAGCTGCACGTGAGACGGGCAAATTTTCAGATGCAAAACTACAAAAGCGTAAACAGGCTAAAATTGGTAAAATGACACAGATTACATTATGAGAGTTTAGAGTCACTTCTAAATAACCAATATCTAGACTTCTTTTACTCAGATGGTCTTCATAATGAAAGTGTGAAAACAAACACTGAAAATAAGCCACATTGTGGTTCTTCCATTTGGACTGGAGTTCAGAAAACTGTAGAAAACTGTCAGCGCCCCAAACGACTCAGGCAGCCCCACACCACTCCACCTAAGAAGGAGAGGTCATCTGAATGCATACCCCTTCTATCCAAATCAGAGTTCCCTCAACTTTGTAACACGGTGGACGCCAAACGAAAAGCTGAGATGAAAAACCCACCCAAAAAGCGCATTCAGGGTCCATGGGAAATTCCATTGTTGGCAGAGTCTGAGCAGGACAAGAAGAAGGAACTGGTCGACCCCCCTGTCCAGCGGAAAATATGTGAAGAACCAAAACTGACTGGTAATTTATTATTTTAGTTTTAGTTTAGTTTATTAGTAGTGACATACCAAGAAGGACAATGTAAGTGATAAAATGTTTGTAATTAATGCTTTTTTCAAAGACAAAACTAAAATGATATTGCAGTCACATTGCAGTCACAACATTATGATAAAACAAATTGCCCCCTTTTGTCTGAACTATAAGGTTATATCTGTGTTCTGAGTAGTTCCGAGGTATTTTCTGACCACTCGTAGAGCACAATGTAAACAAGAAATATTTTTTGCACATATAAACCTAAAACCAAATGCCAAATGCTACAAAATATTGATAAAAGTGTACATCTAAAACAGGAAAAAATATATGAATAACTCAGTTTTGCCCAAACCACCAGGGTATGAAATATTGAAATATGGAGTTAGATTGAACTTTAATGATGGGACAAAAATGAATGAAATGCTGAGACCATTAACTTAAAAACTGAAAGCAAAGGAAATTACACCATGACAGTAACAGCGTGATAGAAATAGATTAAAATAACCTAGCCTATGTCTACTTTCTCTTCTCAGGGAGTCCCCATTGGGAGAATGTATCAAAAACGACAGAACACAAGCCATATGCTGCAGCTTACAAACCTGTAGTGGACCCTCAGCCCAAGACCACTGCACCAGTCAATGCTGAGAGTCAGAAGAAAGATGATAAAGCTAAACAACAGAGAGTTCAAACCATGGATCGTCGTGTATTATTGAGTGTGGAGTTTCCTCGACTTTGTAACACTGTGGATGCCAAAAGGAGAGCAGAGATGAAAAACCAACTCAAAAAGAAGATTGAGGGTCCGTGGGAGATTCCATTGTTGGCAGAGTCAAAGCAGGACAACAAGAAGAAACTGGCTAAAGAACAAGAAGGAAATGGTAAAGAATTATTTGTTGGTTTTGTTAGTTTGATAGTAACTAATAACTTGAACATTTTTGCACAGGTTTCAGAATGATGAAAAATTAGAAGCGATAAACAATTTCAAACTAAATAATATATCTTTTGAAGTCCTCGAAAGGAGGTTAAAACCCATTAACTGATTTTAGATGCCACATTTTGTCTGATTTAAAAAATTTAATCAAATTCCCAACAGAGCAAGATCTGATGCAACTCTGCGTTTCATTTTGCGTAACTGAAGTCTGTGAAGTTTGATAAATTCAAAATATTGAAATAAAATGGGATAATGATGAAAATGTACCACCTTCAGATCACCCTTTTTAGACTGGTCTATAAAGAAATTCATTTGGTGTCAAGGAGTACGTTAATTGAAAAAATAAACAAACAGAAAAAACTCTAAGAACCTTCCGCCAATGAAATATTTACGTCACAGTAAATTTCTTGACTATGGTTATGTAGCTGTCTAATATCTAAATATAGATTTATTTTATTTAGACTAATTTAATTTTCAATAAACAATGTATATTGAAAGGGGAAAGGTCTTCACTGCATCCTCTCAAAGTTAAAATCAGCAAGCAATTGTTTGTCTGAATTTGTTTGTTTAAAAACCCTGAATAGACAAATCTCAAAATAAAACACCAAGAACAAAAAGGGTCAAAACAGTTGCACTATGCTAATTTTAGATGGCAGGTCCAAAACATTTTATTCTCCATGGGAATATTATTTTGCCTTGAAAGTTGAAGTAGTTTTTGGCAGTAAAACATCTGTAATTAAATAAGCCAAAACATATCAGTTTGTATTATATTGTGGAGCAAATCTATCCAACATGATCTACTGTAATTGGTTAAGAAAAGATATAGGCTGTCTATTCCTCCCTGTCCTCCACTGATGTTGGTACCTGCATGGGCACTGGCATACTCCAAGGAATAACTTTTTCATGGGATAAGCAAGTGACAGACTGTCCACCAGAAAACTTACATAGCACATCTTTAAATGAACACAATGAAACTCCACCATGAATAAATAACAATGTCTCTGCTTGCTTCACTCTACAGATTCACATTATGAGAAAGTGACAAAGATGACTGAGAACAAGCCACAGGGGGGTCCGTCCATCTGCGCTGGAGCTCTGAAACCTGTGGTAGACCCTCAGACCCCCGGCCAGCCCAGCCAGCTTCTCTCTGCTCCTGTCAGCTGTGAGCCTGCTGCAGCCAAGCACCATCTGGCTCCTGGAGGTGAGAACTCTGCCAAGTCCTTCTCTCCAGCTCTTTCTGCTCTTCTTATTTTCCACTCCAATCATAATACGGCAGTTTGGAGAGTACAGCAAAAGACCGGCAAAAGATCAATGTGTAATTTAGGAAAAAAAAGGAAAGTGGCATCATGTTGAGTCATATTAGCCCAAATAACTATAGCCATACATTTGTAGGAAAAGAAAAATTCTAATCTCTCAGCTGGACAAAGCTTTAAAAGCCTCCACACACTACAGGATTTTTCAGTTTTAAATTATTTTTAAACATGCCATATTAAGCGCACACAACAGACACGAGGAGAATCTAATGAGATTTTAAATCTCTGAAGGCAAAGACTTCTGCAGGCTGAGCACCACAGGATACAAAGTTGTGAGTGCACCTCACATCAACTGTTTCCTGTCTAGAGTAAACCACTCGCTTTGAGACTCTTAAATGTTTAAAAGATCAGACCAATGAACATCTAATTTAGATGCAAGACAAAATTGTGTTATTATTATTTGTGAAATGTGGTGCAATACTTCAGATAATGACTTTTAATACACAGAAGGTTGGATATAAAGTACACAGGAAAGACACATGTGAAGATCTACTCTTGCCTTTTTACTTTTAAAGAACCCTTCAAGCTGGATTAATAGCGATGTTTTGTGGACTGGGTGTCATAATTTCCGGAGGATGATACGGATGAGATGCTGCAGTTTAAATGTACTTCTTTACGAGAGGTGAATAATAAAATCTTCTCATTATTTTTACTATTTCCTGAGTTGAGTTGGTATCTTGTGGCTCTTTGTCCGTCACTCAGTCTACCCCTGATGCTCTGTTTTATCGGTTGTTACTGTAGCATTGGTGATGTTTGGTGCTTACGATCTGACACACTGACACTACACACGAGGAGTGCAGCGGCTTCAAAATCACACGCAAAGATACAAAGTCCCCGCACTCGAGAAGAAGCAAGTCTCAGCCTAAATCAGGCAAATTCTCCTGTAGTGTGTGGCGGCCTTTAAGTGAAGACTTTTCACTCTCAAACCTTTGTATTAGTCTTTTTGGAACCAGATTTTTTTCTTTGAGAAGAATTTTTAAAATTTCTCCTTTGTAGATAGATTTATTTTTATTTTTTGTAAAAAAGCTTGGAAATTTAGTTTGATGTTCTATTGTAATTTGTTAAGATAAATGAAGTGTGGCCTGTCCATTTCCCCCTGTCCACCCTTAGTCTTTCATTGGGTTTCAGAATGATGAAAATCTAGGGCAGTTTCCGTAGCGTTTAATAATTTAACAACTTAACTATTATATGTTTTGGATGAGAAAAAGTTCTGAAAATGTTAACAGGAAGCTGAAATCTATGAATAAGCCAACCACAGAGGGAGAGGAGCTTCAGAGAACAAAGACACACCTAAACCATATCTCTGATGAATCTGTTCAAAAGGTTATGAAGGATTCTAAAGAAATCCACAGAAACCTTGAACTATGCCCAGCAGATTAAGATTTAGCATCTGAAGTAGGCATGTGTAAAAAATAACTGGAAGCACTATCAGCATGGGGTTTGCAGTACTATGACTTATAGTGAAAGCCCCATCAGACAGCATTACAGACCAAAATAGGCTGCATTAAACGTTTATAAAATGTTTTTATTGTTTCCTTGCCACCTTGAAAAACATGGGCCTTCTTACCTTTCCACAGATCTGACTTATAGCATTTCAAAATACCTGTTGCTGTTTTGCTGCCTACAAGAAGTTTTAAAGTGTGTTTGACAGATGGGTAATATATAATATATAATATGTCATATCCGCTGCTTGTGTTCACACATGTTCGAGTAACCATTTATTATTAGTCTGTGTACATCTCCAACACTCAGAATCCTGTCTTCCACCTGTGATGTCATGAAGTGTTAGTTTTCAAGTTAGCTACATTTTTACCTTTAGTTCAGTAGAGATTAGCAATTCCAATTCTAAAATTATTGAGATGGGTGTATGGAGTTTAAAAACACAGTGGAGCACTTTCTATATTACCACATGAGATCTGTTTGACAGAAGAACACAGCCTGAATGTGCACGGTTTGTGTGTTAAACATGTGTGAATGAAACAAAACACAACTCCAGGTATGTTTTTGATCAGGCTACACCATTATAACATAGATCAGAAAATATTGTAATATGGGCCTGCTAACTTTGCTCTTATTTCCAACATTCTGTGCAATAAAATGTTAGAATTCTTTTTGATATTAGAATCTCACAGAGCAGTTGATTCAATAACACTTCTGCTGATCCCTGAGGGCCTACTGCTGCACATAGTTACAGAAAACATCTCTATTTAGCCTCATCTCTTCCTCCTAGACCATGACATAAGCAGACAGCACTGCTATATCTGCATGTGATGTGTCTTCAGTGTTTAGCCTACTGCCCCCTTGCTGTGAGCGGTGGAGGTACAGATGGCATAGGTGTAGTTGCCAGGACCCGCCAGTATTGCCAAAGTGGGCATGAACCAATCAGCGGTGACCCCCCGCCACCCCCCACTCCCGGAGAAAGCGAGACCGTGTACTCTGACCATTAAAGAGCAAGTGTGTGTTTGGGAGAGATGGGAGATATAGTGTTTCACATAAAGAATTTATCATGATCATTACTGGTTGACCGCGTTTATTTTACTATGCTCTCTAAAGGCTGAAGGCTACTGTGAGCCTGTATTCCCCTGCCCTTTTCTACATGAAAGGAAAAAAAAAAGTATTTTAGATGAAAAAATGGCACACGTGTTGGAACTAACAATAGTAAATTATGAAAGATTTTTTAGGAAATATAAAAAAATAATAAAAATAATGTGAGACATTTTTAGAAAACATGGTATGCAAATGAAGGACCAGAGCAGACTGTTCTTGTGTCCTCGGGCAGGCTATTTTGTCTAGCTTGCCTGTGTTTGAATGTGTTGTTGGATTGAAAGGCTGATGGTGCAGACTAGCCTCACTTCTGTCAGTCTTCCCCAGGGCAGCTGTGACTACAACAGTAACTTATACCACTACAGAGTATGGAGTGAATGAATAATGCACAAAATTGAAATGTGACTTGGGGCATCTGGAAATTGATGCATTATTATTAATATTGAATTGTAGTATATCACTGTAAATGAAAAAGATATGTCCTTCTTGACATAGTACCTCAACAATATGTGAAAGTACAATATCTATTATTGTTTTGGTTTCTTTAAAGGAACTGTATGCAGCTTGCTCTTTGTTTATCGTTTTTAAAAAAAAGTCAATCACAACTGAATCTCTCTTGCCAGTGCCTAAACCTGCAGATGGAGGATGCATACAAGTTTTTCTCATTCTCAGTATATGGCCAGGCCATGCTTCATATCAAAGCTCAAAAACTCCAGAATTCATTCAGAGGCTTCAGTAGCCCAATTAACGATTGGCTTCAAATGCTGGGGTTTAGATTGTAAAGATTCAGATCAGAGAGAGTTATTTTAGGTTTAAACCAACAGGATTTCAGCATTGAAACTGGCAACCCAAATGAGAGACTTATGTGAGGCTCATTCTGCTGTCTGATAATCATTGAAAACCAGAACAGCAAATTTGGGTTTTTGTACTTGAGAATAAATCAGCATAAAGACTGTTGGTATTATTAAAAGCTATATTTGATTTGAGTTTGAAAAGGTCAGAAATCAACATTTTACATACACTTCCTTTAACTTCACTTTAAAATGTGTTTTTTTAGTGGCCTGCTTGTTCATGAGTACAAAAAAACAACACAAAAACACTCTCCACCCACCTCAAAATAATTCTTATCTTGCATTCAAACACATGGTGCATACGTCCCATTTCATTCGTCACTCGTGGGTAAATGTATGTGTCATTGTGGCTTTAATTCTGATCTTATATTTATGTGGTGCAAATGAGCTTGTGCATGACTTGACTGGCAGTGCGCATGTCCCAGCAGGGTTTGTGACATCAATTAATCCAGGTTTTCTCCGCCCCGAGCTCTGACAGATTACTGGTTACAGCGTGAAGAGCCCTGGCATAAACAATACAGTGACATTTGAGTAACAACAGGCCAGGGAACAAGTTGCTTTTGGAAAAGGGATCTCACTGTAACACACTGAAAAGGTTAGACTCTTCCAAAAATGACAAGCCATTAACACTGCGCTTGTTGCAAGTTAAATACTTTTTGACTAAGCTTTTTTTTTTCCTTTTTTTTTTTCCTGTTCTTGCTGAATCCTGTCTGCCTGTCACCTGCATGCCATGTATTGTTTTAAAACAGTGTTTTCCAGGTTGGGATACAGGGACCTGGGAGGCTACGCATGCACTTAACAGGAGTACTTGGAACAATTTCTGGTTTAAAACTAAGATGAAACTGAATGGCATTTGAATAGAAAAAACTGTACTCAAGTAATATTATAAAGTAGAAGTAGTAGTCCAAGAAATTACTCAACTGTAACTTGGGGAAAGTACTATTTAAGTACAAAATCAAGTAACTAAATATTAAATAATACAGTAGATCAATTACGTGCGCTTTAACTCAAATATGCAAGAGTAATATTACTTCAAACAAAAAAAAGTGTCTACTATTACTACTACAGTAAGTACAATTTCTTCAAAAAGTAACACTAACTGAGTAAATTTGAGTAATTCCCACCTCTGTATTTAAATATAAAATGTTTTATGTAGTACATTTTCGATTCTTCTGGATATTTTATAGGCAGTACTGTACATAAAAATCATTCAAGCAAGAAAACCATTGACTGCGTAGCCTCAGTTGTTAAGAGCGATTGTCCACTGATCTGAAGGTTGGTGGTTCAAATCCCACCTAAACATCACTGGTTGGGCGGTCAGATCGACTGACCCACAGATTGGTGATGTGATTCCAGCTCCAACAGATGAATGCTGTCGTTGTGTCCTTGGACAAGACATTAAACCTACCTCACCCCCAGTGTCTGTGTACACTGGTGTGTGAATTGGTGAGTGGTTCCTTGTAAAGTGCCTATATAAAAATATGACCATTAAAGAATTATATTGTCAAGAAAATCTCTAATATTGCACTCGAAACATATAGAGTTTTTATGAATGGTACACTTTCCATCCTTCTAACCTTGAATAAACCTTCCAGCAGACTGCCAGTCTTTTGAGAACTCTGGTACTCAAGAAAGCAATTCATAGTAAAGGCACTTTGCATATTTCATTTCAGAACGGTGAACAAATAATACCTTAACCCTGTTCTATTTCTTTCATTGTTTTATGTAGAAAACTTCAGATTCTTCTAGATATTTTATAAACAACATTGTACATAAAAATCATTAAAATAAGAAAATGTAACAGTAGTCATTGACTAGAACAGAAATAAATTTATAAACCAATTTATACCCAGAACCGGCATTACTCAAATCTGAAAGTAACCACTTTATACCTGAAGTAACCTAAAGGTAAATTATGACTTGGCTTAGGGGGCTCTCAGAAAAGTGTTAGGAAGGAATATAAAGAGTTGACACATGGTGCTTTCCTTTGAATGCTGTGCAAAGTACATTTTAGTATGCAGGCAAGATCTTGTTACCTGAGCCTGAGTGAGCTGCAATTATCCTTAATTGTTCTAAGGGAATATGATGTACTATTAATTAGCAGAAGTGATGTAGCCGGAGTTAAAATTGTAAATTTGGAAGAAATCTGCATGTTAATTAAACATATAAATCACTTTGATAGTGACTATATGGCAACACTGCCCCTTCACAGTACATTTTTTTATTAGGTATTTGACTTTTATGTCTCAGATTTTCAACTCATCACTTTTGGGTAACATGACAAAGTATGATAGTAACAATTACTTTTAATTTACATATAATTGGCATTTAAGCTAAAGGTTAAATTATACAGTTTTGAGTTTTTATGAGTCTTGCTAGAGTGTTTTGAAGAAAGTGACTAGCTGATTTTGTGCGTATATGCTGGGACAATCTACATAAAGACTATGGGGTGATGGGGGTGTCTGCCTATATTGTAGCTTTGCTGGAAATGTTCCACAGCATGGCATTCCATTTATCTTGCATGTCATAAATTACAGTTTATTCCTGAAAAACATCCTTAATTAAAAACATATTTTTTATTTACTGTGAGCAGGGTTGCCTCTCCACAGATTTGACTTTCGAGCGTTTTATGTTATACTGTGGATTATTCCAGTCCTCTATTAGAAATGTTACGCTGTGCACCTTTAGAGGGCTTACGTTGCATTATTTTTGATCAATGTTATAAGGTTGATTCCTCATCAAAAACATACTTGGAGTTGTGTTTTGGTTCATTCACACATTTAACACACAAACCCTGTATATTTACGATGTGTTCTTTTCTCAAACTGTTCTACCTTGTGATGACATGTGGTAATACAGGAGGTGCCCCACTGTGTTTTTAAACTCCATACGCCATCACTAGAATAATTTGGATAATTAATTTCAGCTCTAGAATTGCCAAGCTTTACTAAACATAAGGCAAAAGGGAGCTTTGGAGATGTAGACAGACTAATAGTAGAGGATTAATCAATGATGTGTGAATGAAACAAAACACAACTCCCGGTATGTTTTTAATGACAATATATAACATGTCTTAAAGCTCACAAGAATCCATTCTCTGCAATATAAAACCTTTAATTCACTGGTTGCAAAAAATACATTGTAGTTGATATGATTGCTAATTCTTTCTATATTCTTTCTCCTTGCAGTTGGACATAGTGGCACACCAAACAGAGCTGGCCTCAATCAAGGAAACAATTCAGGACTGAACACAAAGTCGCGAGGTCAAAACCAGAAAAAAGCAGAACACCTGAAAAGCAAGCCTGTCCAAAACTCTAAGGTCAGTTTTCTTTTCAAACTATATTCATACAAAATATATCATCCTCTTACATCATATCATTGTGCTTGTAGGGCTCAATCAATTTGTGAAGTTGACCCCTAATAAATTCTATATAAAGCAACCCTGTCCTTATTAAGGAATTACATTGTCAAAAAAATCTCTAATACTGCATTCAAAACATATTCTTAAGTTTTTATTAATGGTATAATTTCTGACACTACTTTCAAACCTTGAACAAACCATCTAGCAGATTGTCAATACAGGAAATCTTTTGAGAACTCTGGTAATCGAGATAGCAATTCATAGTAATAAAGGCACTGTACAAATTTCATTTCAGAATGGTGAACAAATAATATTAGTATGTTGTCCCTGTTCTATTCCATATACAGTAAAAAAAAAAAAAAAATATATATATATATATATATATATATATATATATATATGGTGGAAATTAATTGATGTACAAAAATGGATTTGTAGAAACTTCTTTAGAAATGTTCTCTAGCCTTGGAGCATGCTGGGTGGTAATACTGTACTGTGCCCTTTGAGGTGTGCCCTCTTTGGCCCTGGCTCCTCTGTGCAGCCCGGATAATTACTGGATCTCCAACGCACACTGCTGCTGGGTGAGGGGTGCTTTACATGGGTCTCACGGTGTCAGAGGAGAGCGAGAAGGAAAGGAAGGACTGTGAGCAATGTGAGACAAGAAGAAGGCATTATAAAAGTCTGTTTTTGGCTCTCAAATGGCTGATGCGTTTATCTGTAAAGGTTTATGAGACTGATCTGAAGGAAATGAAAGAAACTCATCTGTTCTTCACCTGTTGTTAACCAGCCTTTTTTAGTAATAAATTTGGACAATCCATTTTAGCTGACAAAACTGTATCATATGGCAAAATAAGGTTACGTTTTTTAAGAGTGAATACATTGCATCATAACACATTTTGAAGTACAGTAAAATGCTGAAGTAAATATAGGTGATTAAGAATGATATTGAAACTAATTTATGCCACTGACGGAATAAAAAAGAGCAGATTCAAACCACAAAAACTATGCTGAATGTACAATATCATAAAAAAATCATGAGCTTCAATAAATAAACAGTCAAATGAAACACTTTAATACTTTTGCATTCGTTTGCATTTATAAGTAGCATCATAGAAGTTGTAAATTCATCATTTTTGGTTTAAAGGTTATCCTATAGTCAAAAAATAACAAAACATTTCCCAGTAGTGCAAAGAAAAGGACACACGATGAAAAAAATGGAACAGCTTTCATACATTGAACGATAAATCAATATAGTAATTATCATAACAGAAGTAACCACTCATCTAAATAGCTTCTTGAATTGTGCCACCGCTAAAATACTAATTTCAACCACAGGGGGTTGAAAATCATGAAAAGATACAAATGGAGGGCTCATCTGGCCCCTGTAATAGTGAGATAGGGCTTGGCCTGTCACAGTAATTACTTTATCACCTAATCGTTCAATATATGACAGCTGAAACATTATAATATTATAATATAATATATAAATATTTTGGAACTCAGTATTTATCATGTGTTGCATTTATCGACATTTGTTGCAATAGTGTGAAGGTTTTTGCTATTTTTATGCAATACAGTAAGAGTTGAGCTTTTGAAAGTTGAAAAAGTAACTTCCAGGACTAATTATTGGTTCATTCTGCCATTTATTTGTTGTAGGTGTTGTTTAGTCCTTTTAATGATACACTATATGTATATATAATAATGGTTTACTGGGAATTTCCTGCTTTATTGTTATTGCATCAGTGGCATAAAGCAGTTTCAATAATATCGTTTATCATTATATTCCTCTTTAGCAATATATCATGTTTTTAAATTTGTTATTTTGACAGGTCTAGATAGGGCTTTTGCTGCAGTGGACGTCTGCAGTGTGATTTGTTTTTGTTGAAAGGCAGCATAACCTTTCTGGCACATTACCTGCTTGTCTTGCCCCCGAAAATGGGCCTACATTCACACTGTACCTAAATTAGACTTGTCTTTGGCTTGCCATCTTTCACTTAACCACCTTGAGAATTGTTTAACATTGATTTAAACCTCCCTTCACGCTAATCAAATCCAATGTATTAGATATCGCCTAAGAGAGCGAGCAATTAAGCGAAGCCTCTTTTATTCCGGCGGGGAGTTGGCTGGCAGTCCGCGATGCCACACCATTCCGAAACAAAAACAGAGTAACAAATTGACTATTAAAAATGCTGGTTCCTGGCAGAAGGGGGCTGGATAAAAAAAGAAGAAGAAAAAGAAAGAACAACGTAGTGGCCAAATGGTTCTGGTTTTAGCTGTGTGATCGATGGGCTGTTGCTAATGTGGTCTATAGAACAAGGAGGCGCATTGCATTGGGCGCGAGGACGCTGCAGAGGTTGATAAGGGGGGCGCACGCATATAGGTGAATGGCAGAAACATGGAGCAAAGTTTCCCCTTCTGAATGCCTCCCCGTTCCCCCAGCTAATAAGCCTGTCTTGGAGCTGTTGCTAGGCTACACTGGTCTGTTGTTCTTCGCTGGCAGGTGGCCTTTTCCTCCTTGGAGTGTGCGTTTTGTGTGTGTTGGTTTTTGTGTCATACGGAGAAGAGGAGGTTGATGGGTGCAGGGAGGTGAAGATCGGTCGGTGCGATGACGGCTTGACACTCAGATCTATAAAAGACGCCAGGACTGTTCTGTTTTTAGCTGTCTGATAGGGAGACAGCGAGACATACTGATGGACATTTAACATCAGCCTGTGTTTTTTTGTACACATTCGAATGAGATAAGCATGTCAGTAATCTATTTGTTTTTCCAGACTTTTTTTTTCCAAAAATGGCGGACTTATAAACATTTTTTTTGTTGTTGTTGCTAGCATTGCTTCTGAGTTAGTTTTTAACATTATAATTGTACTGTAGCATCAGACATTGTTCCCTACTACACTGTTGCAATTGGTTATCAGAATGACATCTGTGTGATCATATTTTTTCACACTCGTAGCCTCTCTTTTAATCCATTCACACATATCCAGCCTCTGGAAAGCACCCAAATATTTCCAAAGAGTCTCCATGCTGCTTGGTCACATCTTGGAAAATAGTCTCTTTTAATAAAAGAAAAAGATCTTATATAAGGTTAAGGTACACCACTGTCTCTGTAAGGAAATTTGTCCTCTGCATTTTACCCATCCTTCAGTGCCACTGGGGCATCTCCTCAGGAGCAGTGAGCACTGCAGGGCAGTTCTCAGGGGCCCACCTCTGTGATCTTTTTGCTAGGCCTGGTCAGGACAAACTTAGCTGTAGGATTTAACCTAATGTGCCTGTTTTTTGGCTTGGCCCAAGTCAAATTAACACAATAAAAAGTTTTTGAAAATCCATGTTGAGTAGCACCAGCACATCTGAAAACGTTTAGCACTTATGCAGGGCTGAAAGATACAATCCAAATAATGATGCCATTTCCAGCTCCTTTATTTGCCACTGTTTCAGTAAGAGACTTGTACAAAAGAACTATTACAGTTGCCTATAATTGGAGGCTCATTGTCTGTGCAGCATTAAACACTGCTCTATCACCAAATAAAATCAACTTTAAGATTCAGTCCAACTAGGACCTTTCCAAATTAGCTTTATAGTTTGCAGTGAAATCATCTTTAATATAATGTGTCACTGCTGTCTTTTTAAAGGAAACTGCTTTCTCAGATTCCTTTATTTTAGACTTTAAAACCCACAGAACCCACTCAAGCTTTTGCCCCTGCAGACTGTGTGCTGGTGATGGGTGTGGGGAAGGCAATAGCCCAGATGCCTAACAGTCTCTGAGAGAGGTCTATAGATTGGTTTAAAGGTGGATGAGAGACGCAGAGGTCGTTACGGATCCGATCAATGTGTTTGTTCATAATTAGGAAATCTGATTCCTTCTACCACCCCCTTTGTACGCCCCCACCTTATCCCTTGGAGCTTTGGAGAAAATGCTTTTAAATAGACGGTAGCTCAAATAAAAATACAGCTATTTTTATTGTAACTGGGAAAGGAGGGCGTAGTTGTGAAATGACTCAATAGGTAACTTGCCAATTTTTGTTTTTTGGAACTTTTTGGATTATGCACTGTGCTTTTTTGGATCAAACCACCACCCACTATTTGGCATTTTCAAAGATGGAGGATGTGTGCGATGAGTGAGCAGCACCTGGCAACATACGGCCAGCTCTCCCGCACTCCTAAATGACAAAGTAGTGGCACTATTATTACGGTACTCATTTGCATCATGATAAATTACCTCCTCTCTTTCATTGTCAATTGGATCTTTGCTTCTAATTAGCTCGTTTGCACATCTCTGCAGTGACTTTGTGATTAATACAACGCGCAGGCGAATCAAAACATATAACCAAAGTTGATTAATGGTAATTATCATTTAATCAGAAGGGACTGAACTTTGAATTGTTCTCTTTACAACATGGGGTGCCCGAGCATGTCAAATGAGAACTGCTTTAATGGACTGTGGAAAAATTGCAGTTAGCTTAGCATATTAAACTGCACAGTCATTGTCTCAACACCCAAGAGGACCATTTAATAGTTAATTTTTGTCCAATAATTAAGTGCAAAGATCACCATTTCATCTTTGCACTGTTTCTCCTTATGACCTCTTGTATATAACAGAGATATTTGTATTATTGCATTTCTATTTTTCTTTTTACTTGTACATTTACATTTATAGAATTTTGCCATTACCAATTACATTTTTGCTCTTTGTTATTATATTTATTATAACATGTGAGCTACTGTGTCCAAATAATTTCCCTTGTGGATCAACAAAGTTTGTCTCAGTCTAAACAAAAGGACAATCTGTGCACGTCATCATCACATGAGCATGAAAACGTGTCAAAAAATCTTCAAAATAAAACACATGATAATAATAATAACAAAAACACGGTCCATTACTGACCTTTAAATACAATTTTCACAATAGCTGTCTAAATGAATAGCATTTTCACATCTGAGCGAAAACTGGCACATTTCAGTAACCTAACACTACGCCAAATCTGTGCACCATTACACACTAGGAGGCAACTGATTGTCTGTGGCAACATCTGAACGAAAAAAAAAAAAAAAGCCAAGGAAAACAAATAAAACTAATGTGACCTCCATATTTGGCAGATTAAATAGTTTAGAACTGATGCAAAAATAAACCTACAATCTTGATTTTATGATTTCTTCTTTTTTTTTTTCGTTTTTACTTTTCCGCTTAAACTAGTAATTTCAACCCCCTGTAGACCCAAGAACATCCAGTGCAAATAGGGAAATGCAGTGTGTTGTCACCGGCCAATTAAATCTTGGGCGCATGGAGCAGAGCCACAGGTTTAAATGTCCATTCCTTTCCAATGGACTGGAACTTAGCATAAATAAAGCAGTTTCCTGAAATTGTCGTGACAGTCTGAAAATCGGCTTTCTAACAGCTCCAGGCACCAGTCCCCAGCACCACAGCGAGGGAGCTTACACCTTTATGTTATGGATACATTCCAATGCCATTTGCCCAGATTGTTTTCTTCAAAGTACCTTGGCCTCCCTAGCTGAGTTCGAGTGTATTTTGTATATGTGAGTTATTGCCCATTGACAGTCCGCTGAAGCCTTCTCTTAACTTATTCTCCCTAGCACGAACTTGGCTACCATCATGGGCTGTTTATCTAGAGTGAAGTACCTCTAAAGTCTGCCCATGTGACACTTTCTTGGCCTTAACGCATAGTCATGTAAAACACGAGTTTAAAATATTGAAATGAGTGTAAATATTGTGGGCATCTTGGGTAAATCTAATATATTCTGTATGAGAAGATAGACAAGGTAAGGTTTCTTGTTAGAACAGTTCGTACACAAAGTAATTCAATAGTGCTTTACAGAATAAGAAAGACATCAAAATCACAATGCAAACATATCAGAACATAAATAGTTATTATATAATTAACATTAAAAAAGAAGAGTGCAGAATAAAACCTTTCAAATAATAAACTCAACCAGCCGAGCAGTCTTAAAGGAAAACATACTGTACATGTGCTGCGATGAATGGATCATAATTGTAGGTTTAAAGGCAAAGCAATTCTGGAGAAAAAAAGGAGTTGTGCCCTCCGCCTAACAGCTTACATAGTGCCTATTGTAAACAGTAAATGACTTTTGAAGTAATCATAATCATAAATGGTGCGAGACAGAGAGAGAGACAGACACACAGAGAGAAAGTGAGAGAGAGACTTTATTGATCCCAAGGGAAATTCAAGTTTTGCTGCAGCAACATTTGCGCTTCTCAGTCGTCTTTATGTCTCGGTCAAAGGTTAGTGCAGTTTAGAAGGAGGACTGGTCAGGTAGGGTCAGCAGATATGTGTCATTGCAGTTTGAGGAGGGGAAGTACCAAAATTGTCCCTCCTCTGTGTCCAGCAGTATCACAGCAGCGTCCTGAGGGAGCCACAACAACAACAACAGGAAAGGCTTCAGGCTACGTTTATATGATGACGGTCTAAGCAGAAGACGCAAAAGTGGCGTTGCGTCTTCACTTTCTATTCCGCATTTAGATGAGTGTTTTCGGGAGGAAATCTGCGTGCATACTGTGATGCAAAATTGTGTGGAATTTGATTGGATATGCATGCCAGCCAGCTAGGTGGTGACACTAGGTGGTGATGTATGTGACGTAAACACGTACATGACTTGAGCAGATCTGACCAGAGTTTTGCATCTTGGACAGTGTAGACGGAAACACTACGGTGGAGCGTATTCAACTTTTCTACTCTGGAGGGTGGTTTCAGATTTTTGCGTTTTTTGCATCACTGTCTAAACGAAAGGCTTTCTCGTGTAAAGAGGCTCTTACTCCACTGTGTTGTTTCGGTTGGTGATGAAATGCATAATTTCTTCAAAGTATTTCCTCTGGAAGATCTCTGCGTGTTTGGCATATTCCCCTTATAGTTCCCTGAACTCTAACTCTAGTTGTCTGTGCTTGTACACATCTCTATAGATTGACTTAGAGTAACAAGAGCCACACCATTAGTCCGCAAATGAAGCTGTGTTGTCTTCTCATATGCTTGTCGCCAGTGTACGCGCCCATGTTCACCCTATGGAAGTGACTGCTGGAGCTTTTATTTGTCCTCCTGTCACCTCTGATGGATGCCTCTCATAAGACAGTCTCAATCAGGGATCATTCCTCATCCATCCGCCCACTCCTCTCCTGCTCCTCCTCTGCATTCTGTATCTCTCTCTCTGCTCTTAGTCCAATGCACCACTTTTCCCTGGTACTTGGATGGGTTGGCTCTAGCTGCGCTGGTGTCACAGTGAATTTCATGCCGCCACATGTTGTGTCTCTTCTGTCCTAATTGAGAGGGAGGCAGCCTGTCATTAATAATAAATCCTGTGATCAGGCTGGGTTATGCTCCAGATGCATATTTACATACATTTACAATATCAACTTATTTTCATCCACTTTTAAACCTATATTATGCTATTTTCTGATCTATATTATAATGTTCGTTCCTCATCAGAACCATGACAGGAGTTGGGTTTTCTTTCCTTCACACATGTTTAACACACAAACCCTGTATAATTAGGTTGAATTCTTCTCTCAGACCAAAAACACTCCTGTTCCACCTTGTGATGTCTTATGCCCTTTTGTTTTAAACTCCAAAACACCTTCAGTAGAATCGCTTTGATAATTTCACCTCTGGAACTGACAATCTACTGAACTAAAGGTATAAGGTAGCTGTTAACATGAAAACTACTACTGTACATGACATCACAAGGTGGAACAGAGCATTTTGAGCTTTGTAGATGTAGACAAACTAATAATAAAGGGTTATTCAAATGTGTGAATGAAACAAAAGCCAACTTCAGGTTTGTTTTTGAGGAGGAATCAACATTCCAACATGACTAAAAACTAAAAACACAAGAGTGAATTTTTGTAATATAAGACCTTTAATCTAATTTTGACCTGTAATGAGTGAATGTCGCCTAATACTGAATAGATTATGCCTCTTAGAATTGAAAGCTCCCTAAATTGACTTTTATTTTAATGTTCCCTCCTCATTAGTGTAGATAATGATGTACAAATGGTATAATTTAATTATAGGTGCCAGGAGGAGAAAAGCATAATATGTCTTCTTTAAAAATGTAATATTTTTTAAAATCCACAAACTCCACAAAACTTGCAGTGTGCAGTATTTAGGAACAGGTTTTACAAAATAACTGGGAAAAATGTCAGATAAAACCTTACAATCAAAAGTATTCTACTGTTTGGAAAAGGCTATATTCTCCAAAAGCAACGTAACATGTTTTATAAGTTTCACTTTAGTTTTGATGCACCGAATCTCCTCTCCCTTTGCCCTCTGTGCAAAGTCACTCCCCCTTCAGAGTGCATCTTGCTAATGAAAGTACTGCACATTACATCAGGTTTGTGAAGTTGTTGTGTACAGTTTTGTATCGTGCTTATTTATATTTATGGAGAACTGTTGATGACGCAAGCTTGTGGGCTGAACTTTGGACAGACATTTACATCTAACACTAAGAAAAGTTTGAATAGGTTCCAGGAGAGATTCCTAAATTACTGAAACATGCATGGATAACATCTAAAACCACTTCAGACATGGTTTTGATAAGGGAACAATATTATAACAACTTTGTATAGTTTTTGATTTTACATAATACCCCCTCTTTAAGGAAACTGTTAGCACATTTCCATAATGTGATTCATATTTGAATACATAACAAAAACTGATATCTGAAAATAGAAATGTATAATAGTAGAAAATTATTGCACTTTTGGCAGTTTTGAAATGGTGTTTTCGTCATTGCAAATGTAGCAATAATTTTGGGATGTACTGTCTCAGCCACACCACCTATCATCTCTTAATGATTAGCCATAATTAGTGTTCATTGCTCCTGTCCATCTTGGCCACTTCTCTCTCCAGTTTATACAGCAGGCTATGGGACTATAGCTCCAATATTTCACCTCCTATTGAGCCCTCATTACCATCACTTGGAGAGTTGTTTCAAAGAAGAGACTCCACTCATCATTAGTATGTATGATTCATATTTGTTCCATTAGACCTGGCAGACAGATGGCGATGAACAAGCACACTGCACATTTATTGCCAAGGTAACAATCCTATTACACTAAATACTCGGGCATCAAGTGTAATTGACTATCACGTAAGAAAAGTGATTGCATATGTCCCCATCAATTATAACATGCTTGTAATAATAACAGGCTCAGAAGACATGACTCAGAGAATATTACTTTAATGTTTCAGTATAAACAGGTAACAAGACAGCTCTCCCATTTTTGAGAAGTATTGTTATTTTTATAGACATTTTCCAAACCTTTGCTCTGACCTTGAAAATATTCAGATAAAAAAATTAACCATTGCCCAGTCGGTTTCAATTGGCCAACATGTTGCTATTGTGATAATTTAAAAAGTGTATTTAGTGTATAGGCGATAAAATTTCATTGCTAACATAAATATAGGTATTACGTTACAAACTGCAACTCTCTATATTTTTGTACTTTGTACTCTTCAAATTTCTTTCCCCATAAACAGCCACTTGACTGATATAAAACTATCATTAATATTTGCCACAGGTATTATCCCACCAAACCATATGATATGCACTTAGTACTTGAGTATGGGACAGCAGTGATGGTTGAAGTTCACACACATTGACAGTTGTTGGTAAATAGTCTTTGTTTAATTGACAGGTTATTCTGTAGCTGATACCTGACCTAGTCAATTTTACTGGATCACAATCAATGCCTGGTGCCAGTATCAGCTATAGGCTGCCCAGTGGGTTTCTTTGTTTTGTTTTTTTTGCTTCTGTCGCATCTGTGAAAATAATGATGTGAAGAAGTTGTTACAATGTTCTTTTTTATTAAAAAAGGCCTTTGACACATTTAACCATAACCGCCTCATAGTTAGTTCTCATCATTTCACTGCCCCAAATGCTCGGTACCCTGGTTTCAATCATACCTACAGAACAGTAAACAGCGTGTTGTCATCAACAACTGCAAATCAACCTTTCAAAAAATTCAAGGAAAAATTCTTAGCCCCATTCTCTTCAGTCTTTATATCAATTATCTTCCTGAGGTTTGCCCAAAAGTCAGTTTGAAAATGTCCGTTTCACATTCAGTGAAAACCTGAAACACAGATCTGCACTTGGCTAAAGGAGTCCTGCTTAAACTTAAACTAAATTAAACCTGCAAAACTGAAAAAAAATAAATAAATAAAAAAAAAAAAAAAAAAACTATTTGCTTCTCCATCAAAAAAGCCCGGATACCCCCCTTCGTGGGGAATTCACTGATCAGATACCAGAAGAGAAATATTTACAGATATTTTTGGACTCACAGTTGAACTTCCAAAGTCAAGTCCAAAGAATGTGTAAAACCATCAGAGCAAACATTAACTGTTTCAAGTTAATAAAAAAATGCCTGATTCCTGAGGGTGCATGCATCGCCCAGACAGCCCTCTCTGTGAGGGGGGCTAGTCTGTGGAGTATGCTCCCTGTGCAGTGGCAACATTTGGCATCTTCAAAAAAGAAACTAAATCTTGGATGTGCCAGCAGCAGCACTGAGCTTATGTTGAGCATGTTGTTAATATGTGTCTAATGTAGGTGCCCTGTGTTTCTAACATGTGTCTTGTGTCCAGTGCTGTTTCTCTTGTTTCATTGTCATTTCATTCCTTTGTTCTGTGTCGTGTGTTAAAAGCCCTTCTGGGGGATAAGTGCTGCAAATTAGCTCTGGCTAGTACTATGATGCATCGGGTTGCTGCAATGTTTTTTGTATCCGACCTTATTCAAATAAACCAATTTTTTTAAAGAGTGAGATGGTTCACCTTGTGCAATGAACAGCACTTTGCCGCAGGGACCCACTTCTGTGCGAGCTTCCAACAGTAGCTAGTGGCTCAAAGGACACACAAAACATGCCCACTCCTCTCAACTCTTCAGCCTCTTTGACGAGCCTAAAGTATCAGTTTGTTGTTCGAAAATGAGTAAAGATTTGACTGGGTCTGATAAACCTTTTATTAATACTTGACAATGCCGTTTAAACTTACATGGCATAGTTGAACGAGACAGGGAAAGAAATTAAAACATAAAGACGTAAATGAGAAGGAGAGAAATGGTTTTCTGGCATTCAAAAGTCCAAAAAAGTTCTTAAACTCCAAAGGTTGGCATTTCGACAGGATGAATGAGAAATCTGTTCTAAAATATAGCAGGGATTACATATTATGCGGGTAAGAAGCTGACAGTTTACCTCCTCTCGTCTTGATGTGTTGAAATATTAAATGTGTAAACATACCACCTGCAGTGCATGGGGAACATGGAGACCTCCACATATGTGGTGTGCAGAAATACCTCTGCCAAACTTGCATTGAAAATCCAGAAAAAAAGGTAATTAGGGTGAACATTCAAAACTTGGTCCCTTGGCAACATGTTTTGAATAAAAATTTTATAAACAAAAAATTAGGTATGGATTTTGAAAGTCCTATATTACGCAAAGTTTAATCTTGTGAGTTGTTACCCCATCAGCTCTTACCTACATGAGGAACAGTGTTTTGTGAGAAAAAATAACAGCCTAAATATTCAGGGTTTGTGTGTTAAACATGTGTAAATGAAACAAAACACAACACAACAGTTTGTGATGAGGAAGCAAGTTTACAGTATAACAGATCAATCAATGAATAAACACATTTTGGTTAGTGCTATTTGATATTGGAGTGAGTAAAGTTACGTAGAGCTCGGTTGTGTGACATATAAACTTCTAGTGCATGAACAGGTCTTGCAGGAGTTACTATATTTTTGACAGTTTCATGAGATAAGGTTAGTAGGTGACTTAATATGTCATAATTACATGAATTGGATTTCTGTACCTCTTTAAAAGATGAAACCTGGCTTTGTTTTGGTTTTAACAAAAAGTGATATTTTTAATGAATGTTTTATTGGGCACTTTCACACCTGCATCAAACACTTTAGTTCAGTCCAATCCAATTTGAAAGTGAAAGGGTTGGCAAACAATAGCGCACCGACAAAATGAGCCAACTGAAATAACAGAATGGCCTCTGCTTCGAGGATGCTATTTTAACCGAGTGACAAAATACTAATACAAAACTGTGGGACTTTCTATGTAATTTATTTGTAATCTAAATGCAATGACGGCCTACGGGCACAGGGAAAGAACACAGACCTATTCCCATTTACGTTTGAATGTTGCATCTTATCTAAGTCTGCCTGTTGACTTGACCTATTTTCCAGTGGAGAGATGTTTTAAGTCATCAATGCCTATAAGAGCCGGTTCTCTGCTCAGACCGCCGGTAATTTCAACTTAAATGCTCCAAGTGCCAACCCAATCACTTTTCTCAAACACCAGCCTAAATTGTCTGAGTGCATTAACCTAAATTCTACAAATGTGCTGCTTATTAAAAGTTAGAGGAGGAGTAGATGAGATAGCTGACCATGTTCACCCTAAAAAGATGTTAGTTTGGAAATGAAAAAAAAAAAAAAAAAGTTCCTATAACCAATACCTTAAAGAGGTTATGCACTAAACATCACAACATTTAATCTTTCAGTGGTAAATAGAGCTTGAGATGGAACATCCAAAAACAACTGTAACCATGGAAATACTGCATATTTTTTGTCAGCAGTACAAAACCGTGGACATATAATTAGCAGACATGGTATTCGACACTAATGCTATCATCCACTTAGCAATTTGGCTAGTTTGAGAAGATTTTGGAACACAGGAACAAGTCTCCTATATATTTATCCTTTAATAATTGACATTAGACAAAAAAATTGTACATTGTGAGTACTCAAGAGGGTGTCAGCGGATACTAACCAACTGTCCACATTTAGATGAGGACAAAGATGGATGTGGCCATACCAGCTTGTTGAAGCTTGTTGATCTTGTCAGATCTCAGAAGCTAAGCAAAGTCGGGCTTGGTTAGTACTTGGATGGGAGACCATGGGGAAAATAAAGTGCCACAGTGGGATGCCAGTCACAAAAACTGTCATTGTGTCCTTAGTAGGGGTGTAACAATATCCAAGTCTCACGATACAATATCGTTATGGTATAAACCTCACAGCATGATATTTATTGCAATATCGATATGGTGGGGAGGCTCATGATTAGGGATGTAACAATATCCAAATCTCTTGGTACTATGTTTTCATGATATACATCTCTTGATATGATATTTATTGCAATATTTTGTGGAGGCTAACAAAACTGTGAATATGCTACTTTTTCCTCTTAAAATGCCTTGACAAGACTTCATTCAAAGAACTAAGACTTAAATGTGCTTAGAACTGTTATTTCTTCTTGTAGTCTACACTGAAATGGAGCAAAGGATCATGGTCTATGTAGTTCCCTCTGTCTTTTTTTTAAACTACTGCTGCACCAAAACTCTTAATTTAAGCAAAGAGACTTTGATATATTGTTATGGTCCACGATATTATTGTGAGAACTTTGACGATACAATATCATGATATTTCAGTTACTGTTACATCCCTAGTCCTTAGGCAAGGCACTTCACCCACATTGCCTGGTATGAAAGTGGTGTGTGCATGAGTGATAGTGGTGGTCGAAGGGACTGATGCCGCACATTGGCAGCCTCGCTTCCATCAGTCTGCCCCAGGTCAGCTGTGGCTACAATAGTAGTTAATCACCACTGAGTGTGGAGTGAATGAATAATGCTCTGTAAAGCATCTTTGAGTGTCCAGAAAAGTGCTATATAAAACTGATGCATTATTATTCACTATTATTATTAAAGTCTCACTTAAAGTCACTGTTGTGTGTAAACCTTTGATGCTTTATTTTAGATAATATTTAGCTAATGGCTAAAGAAGCTTCAGTTGAGATTGAGAATTTGTGTGCATCTGGTAAAACATCTAGTGAACATGATTCTGATGAGGTGCAGCTACCAACTGGCAGAGATAGAGAATTTCACGAATGTCAGTATGCAAATCTTAAATAGATAATATAGATTCTGTGGAACATTCCAAGCTAAATAACATTTTCTTGGAAAATATTTCAGAACCTCTACCAACAACTGTACAAATGCAAATCAAGTCTATCCCTGAATCAACAGAATGTCCCAATCAATGACTTTTATTGAACTGTAAAACTTCTTCGACACTTGCTTGATGGGAACATAGTGCATATTCTTTTTGTCACTCCATGTTGCTTCCTAAAAAAATGAGGAGGGGGAGGTCCTTGAAAAAAATATAGTTTGAATCTGTCTCTTTGATGCATTTTATCTGCGGTCATCAACTTTGTGCACACTCTATTTGGCTTGTCATTTCATCCTTGGAGCCAGGCCTTGATGATGGAGACTTGAGCACAAATGGTTGGGGACAGAGTGTCTTGGCCTGCTGTGTGTCACAAACTGTGGAGAGGTGAGAGGTGACGGCTGCACCATTCTACGCCTGAGTGCTTACAGGCCTTTGGATGGACCGCACGGGAAGAGCCAGAATGGAGCAGGGACAAGCCCCAGTTTAAAGCTCTTTATGTCTACTCTCTCTAGACATGGCAGATCTCCATGGTAACAGACAGTTTTTGACGTTCCATGCCAAGTGCTATAGTTTTTTTGTTTTTCAAAATTAAACACACACACACACACACCATACATACATGCATAAAAATAGAGAAATCAGAACTACTGCCTTAATTGAATTAGACAATTATTTCTATAACTTCTAGACTTTGATTGAGAAACAACTACTCATAATTTATAATCAAATATATAGAATACTCCAATTATGCTGGAAGAGGCATTCAAATACACTAGGGCTGCAACTATGATTATTTTCTAATGCATTAATCTAGCAATTATTGCTTCAATGAATTGATTAGTAGATTGTGAAAAGCTGCAATGAACATGACATTTTTACAAAATGTGACTGATAAAGCTAAAGTGAAGCCACTAGAGAACATCCTGATGGATGTTTCCAGATAAATTTGGCTTTTCATCCAGAAGACTCAATGTACTTGTTTTCTGTGTCCCTCTGGTGTCATTCGTGATTCGATTCTTGATTCTTGATTTTTGTGATCGAACCTCCTCTCTCAGCACATGGCATGTTTTGGAGCACATTTTATATTCCAGATGATTTTGTCATTACTGAATTAGTAAACTGTTATCTCAATGATGAATTAATTGCCGTTAGTTCTATCTCGCTGTATTTGTCAAGTTTTCAAGTTTAAATAGCTATTGCCAAACACAGTGACTGTTTACATGCACACCAAAAACCTGATCATTATCTGATTACTGGAGTGATCACATAATTTAAATGTCATGTAAACATCTGAAGTCTGTAATGTGATTACTGATTCATGATATTTTGACACCTGCTCAGGTGTTGACAAGGATAATTGTGCAAAAAAGGGCAATCTATTGTGACAAAAGCAAAAAGAAAGAGAAAATGTCAAACATCGAAAGAGTTTTTATTTTATTTTAATTTTTTACTTTGTTTTCCAAATACAACAGTTGCGCTAAAAATCCATTGACTAACGTCACTAGATGTCTTTGTTGATTTTTACTAATCAGATTTTCTTTTGTTTGTTTTTTGCTGCCAGCGCAAAGAAAATCTGACTTGGACAGCATAATATTGAGGAAAGTGTCACTGTGAGCCAAGGTCAGACGTATTAATTTCGCAAAGGGTTAGTAAAGGAGACACACCTTCAGATATAAGTGCACATGGACATAGCTGAACAATTATACTCCATAATCTCAGGTATTAAGACAAGAGGTTTCCAGAGTCCGTCTGGTGTTTTATGAACATATGTCTTAGACTACACTACACTACATTATTTGAGTAGTCTTTACATTACATTCTCTGAAACAGCAGCTAGTATCATTGAATTTTTAGATCTCTCACTGCAGTGGAGTATTTATGATTCATTTGTCAGCACGATTTGAAAGCTTGAAGGAAAACTCATTTTTTGGAGGAAATGAAACTAGATGGAAGATTTTTTTTTCTTCTTTTTTTTTGTGTTGACCATCAAAGCGACAGCATAAAAGGCATATCACTGCTAGGACCAATATTTCTTCGTCATCCAAACAGAATTCTAATGCCCTCCTCGCCTGGATACATTTATCTCATCACCGGCTGTGTGTAAGACTGCAAATCACGCGTTGCATTGTAGTGAGCCTTGACGCATACATAGATGGATATTACGTTTCTCCATCTGTCATAAGCACACTAACGCACCTCAACGTACCACAGAATAAACTGACATAGACAAGTTCCATCCATCAGACAGGCATGCTCCATCTCACCACACATCTTTCCCTTTGCCCTCTAGTGTCTTAAATATTTAGACTGTTTGACACCAAGCGCATACATGAATACCAATGAGGTTCATCCCAAGTGGATAATCGTACAAGTCTGGGGAATGAAGGAAGTCGCTACCCGTACACTCATCTCCAAAACAAAAGGGGCTTTGTAGTGTATAGCTGGGTTTATTGTACATTCAAGCACTATTTTGGATGAAATAGGTTGGAGATTGCTGGTGTGCACAGTGAAGGGTGGGAGACATCTTTTGATTGTTACTTCAAGGAAAAATGGTGTCCCCAAGCTCTTGACATGCACAAGAAGCGGAAAAAAAAAAGACTGGTTTAAAATGGCTTTTTATAGTGCGATCCTATTCTTCTCAAAGAGGGAAGCCAAAGTGAAGAAGAGGAGCTGGAGCACCTGTCGATAAAAGACTGGTGAGAAGGACCAGAGTGTATTGCATTGGGAACACTCAACACTGATTTAACACGTTTTATTCTGAAATGGAGCATAGTGGTGCTCCTTGGATTGTGCCAGAAATTCAACACAATGTGAAGCTATAAAAATGACAAAGATATTTGAATTGGTTTGAACAGAAAATGTATGGTAAAAATGTCAACTTTTTAGAATTTACATGTCATTTTTCGTTTTGTGTGTGCATTTTTATTATTATTTGTTGTCTATTAAATCAGTAGCTCATATTGATTTATTGATTGATTTCTGATGGTCAAAGGAAATATTCAAACATATTGGTGTTTTTCAGATTTTAGAAAGTGATGATTTCATATTCTCAGATGGTGGAAAGAGTATTTTCTCTGTTGATTACATTGTATTTTTAGAGGAAATATCCAAGAGCTAAAGTCAAAAATATTTAACCCAATTATTTAAATGAATAACTAAATCTAAAATCTCCATTTCAACTATATACATTTTGTCATCAACACTCCCTGGTTGTGTGATGCTAACTATAAGCACTGCCCTGTTTGACACTTTGTTAGACTTTAAAGGGACAGTTCGGAATGTTGGACATAGGACCTCATTTCCTAGTGAGCCAGAGTGCTGCAGACGTGTGGAGACACTTTTAAAAATATTCCATCCAGTCCTTGTATTTGCATAGGTCGCTGGTGCTAGGCTAGTGCATGTCAATGGCCACAGTTAGCCTGCCACTAAAAACAGTTTTACCCACTCCACAAAGCACCCGAAACAAATCTGTTATTATCCCAGACTGTCCATGTGAATGTCTGTGTCAACAGAATAATTTTAGAAGTAAAACTAACCTTGTATCGCATGAATCGTCACGTTGAGGGCTATTTTCTCAGCAGCAGTGGAATTTTACTCTGCTGAAGCTGATGATATGAACGTGGCCATATCTGGAACAGGCTTCTTTATGTGCTCTATGTGTCGCTATGGCAAATGCAGGTAAACAAACTATTACAAAGCCAGTAAGATAGGTGAGTTGTACTTCTATCAGGAAGTACAACTCACTGCTGCTGCTCAGACATAAATCCTTCAAATGCAAGGTTGGTTTTACTTCTAAAATTATTCTATCAACACAGACATTCACATGGACAGTCTGGGGTAATAATTGTTTTGCCTCAGGTGCTTTGTGGAGTGGGTAAGACTGTTTTTAGTGGCAGGATAACTATGGCCATTGACATGCGCTAGCCCAGCACCAGCGACTCTGCAAATACAAGGACTGGATGGAATATTTCAAAAAGTGTCTCCACACATCTGCAGCACTCTGGCTCATGGAAATGAGGCTCTATGTCCAAAATTGTGAACTGTCCCTTTAATCTGAGCTTCATTTCAGCATAATCTGACCAGAAAGAACTGATTTAGGTGATATGACAACAGGTGGTATGATTTTTACTGTTAAATAAGTCCCTCTCAAATAACATGATAGTCACAAACTAGCTAACATTAGTCAACAGTTAGTCTTTTAGTCTCCCTCCCATTTTTGTTGAAAATCAAACACTCAAACAGGACCACAAACACTTGTATTGATCGCCGGCTCCTGAAAATTTGCAGTTTAAATCCATTTTGTATTTTTTCTTGGTTTTCAGACAATCTTAAAACATTTTTGTCCATGTTCGCTAATTTGTGCATTGTGTAACCATGTTAACTGCTGAACATTCTGCCAATTGAGACCCGGTGTAATGTGACTGCAAAATATCAATGGAATGTTGTCATCTGAAACCCAACAAATTTCAAAGACTAGTATCCCTTTTGCAGTCAACCTCATATTTCTGAGAATGCAGTGATTTGCAGATTATTTGTCAAAACATTTTAAACCTCTGTGTCATTCCCATGCCTGGATAATTAGCGACAAAACACTTAGGTCACTTGTTATGTTCCTAAAACCTAATTAATTTGTGACAAGACACTTAATTCCCCCACACTCCTGAGGTTGGTCCAAAACTTTGACAAATCACCAAATTGGAAGCGTCCACATTGTCTGACCTCATCCCTTTTTTGGAGCAGACTTCCAGACACTGTTACCAATGACGAACGCTGATAAATTAGCAAATACAAATGAGTCCAAACTTGGAAATAACAAATGCAAAACTGGCAGCGGTGTCGGAGGATTCAGTGTAGAAGAAGACTCCCCAGAATGGTACTTACAGAAGTGGCAGGGCTCCAGATGGTTTTGTTGTGTTGTGTTTAAGTTCTTTGGTGAGAAATCAATTTCCTTTTTGAAGAAGCATTATGCACTCAGTACGTTCAGTGTTTTGGTAGAGCCTTCGCGGTAATAAAAACATCTATTGCAGCAGAAATATTTGTACGTCTCTGAATCAGGTTCAATTTATTTTCTGCGGAAGGAGACTTATTGATGTGCGTAAGAAAATATGCTGCTGTGATGCAATACTTTCCAGCTGCTTATGTGTACTATTTCTGACACAAGGTTGCCTGTTTTTGTGTGCCGCAATACAAAGAGAATGCCACATAAGCGCAATCAACAAAAAGTGTGTACTCAAAATGTGCAAAAAAGCAAATATCAAAAACTGTGGTTGATTTTAACGGTGCAGGATTTCCTTATTTATCCATGGATTTCAGAATGATGAGAAATTGGGACTGTTGCCATAGCGATTAACAAAAATAAATGCATCTTTTGAATGGGAAAAGGCTCTCAAAATGTTGCACATAACGGAAACCTATGAACAGCTGTTATATTTAAAATAAAATGAGAAATGTTTTACTTAAAGGTACACTGCACATCTTTTCTGGTGGACAGTCCCCATTCCCCAGTCCTTATATGACATTAAATACTAGTATCCATCTTGCTCAAAAATTGAATAATTCCTTCTGTGAATATTGTATAGAGTTTGAAAATTAGCGGTCTGTTTAGAAATAAGTCTTTGGCATAATGTATAATAATGTATATGATAAAGTTTTAAAGCACACCCTGGTTCTACGCTACAGTGTTTATTTGGGGTTATTTAAATCTATATATATAGAGAGATTTTTTTTTAAGTATGTATATGTATGTAGGTATATGTATCTGTATTCACTGGACTCATTTGAGAGTTTATGAATAGTTATTTACAGCCAAATATGCACGGATTTCCCAAATACGCATACATTTATATTCTATGTGCACAAATATTTCTGAAAGCTTTCTTACTCCATATGTATGTGTATGTATATGTGTGTGTATATGTAGGTGTATATATGTATACTTATAGTACTGGTATGAGGATATTACTATGAAACAAAAATCCTGTAAGATGATCTATTTCAACTTGTGAAATAATAAAAAAATAGTAATATGGGCGACTCTCCACAGACCTGAAGTGTAATGTCGCCTAGTGCTATAACCTGCTCGTCTCCCTTGGGATAGTTTGTTCCACAGTATAGATTAAACCTTTCTAGACAAAGCTATAACATTTCCATGGAGACAAGCAGGTGATGGACCCTCCTCTACAAATGTTACGCAGTACACCTTTAAGAACAAAAGGCAAACGATCCCCTTTGGGTAGGTGAACGAATAGTCTAACCGCTGTCACCCCAGTTTAGCATGAATTAAAAATAGCGTTCCTCTGAAACCCTAATAATCAGACTATATTATTTGAGGACAGAAGCATCTCCGGGTACAAAGTGAAAGCAGCATGGCAGGCAGTCGGAGCTGTCTGGATGCTGTAATGCGTCTCACCTCGATGTGAACTCTTACCGGTGAGGAGGTGAGGAGTGAAAGCGCGCTGTGAGGAGTGATGCTTGTACAACACTGAGCACTTTAGGAAGAGGGCTGCCTAGGAGAGAGGCAAATTACACTGCTCCTTACGCCCCCTGATAGGAGTTTGTTTAGCCTATACAGTGCTTTATTGTTTGTGAGCGGAGTATACTCTAGACCCTAACAGACACCAGGGCCCATATCAAAGCTTCCTTCTGTTTGGTGTAATTACCTAAAAGTTTCTCTCAGAACCATCGGGGGTTAGTATAAATAAACAATTGCAGGATTGTGTTAGACTTCATATTATTTTTTCCTTCATAGCGGAAAAATATTAAGCAACAATAGTTCTTGTCAGCTTTGCACGCTTGGGGACTTGTGAATTGCTCAGGGCTGTTTAACCACCTACATTTTCTGGAATTTTCAATAAGTACTAAGTATACACTTTGGGAAGGTTCATATACTACTTTTTTATCTAATACATTACCACTTTATAATAACTACATCTTAATATGAGCCTGAGTCATTCTTAATCAGCTATTTGTTCATCATGAAGTCTTTGATCTTACTTTCTTAAGTCTAATTAAAATGTAGTTCATTAAAATGTCACAATTACAATGAACAAATGATTATGTGAAGGTATATTCTCTTCAATCACTTGCCGTTCTACCTCTTACCTTTTTTGGTCTTGCTTTGTGTACCATTAACACTTTTATGTGCTGTTGTTTTAGATAATTGATAAGTCCTGCAAAAATATTTTTATTATAACCTAAAATCACAAGTTTATTTTTGTATTTCTGCAGGTCAAAGGCAACCCCACCAGAAGATGAACCTCAAACTCGAATCCACGTCACCGTGCATCATCCTCTGACTAAATAAATGGTCCTGCGCATCTGTACTTACTCACTGTGGTTTCTGTTACCATATTTTTGACCATCAGCTGTATGCTTTGCTTCATTAGCGAGCCCTGGATGCAAAATTGAACAAGCGGATGAATTGAGCGTTTCGCCGTAATCACAAAATCTCATTGTGCTTCTGCGGATAGCGAAACGGCGATTATTCACCAGGACTCTGCACTGTCATTTTTGCCAGCGGACCGTCTCATACATAATGCATCCAAATCATTGCATTTTCCTCCATTCTGGGCTACAATGCATATTTCATCAAGCCAGTGAAATATTAAGCACTCTTATGATTCGATATTCTCTTCCAAAAAGACTTTCCAGTTGATATATCTCTTCTATTCCCGGCATCAAACTTCCGGAGGTGTTTGTATATTTTGAGTGTTTGTTTACCAAAAGGAAGTTGTTTGATTGGTTAATGCTGAGGTAATGATAGATGAGGCAGCCAATCAATACGAGAGATTATCAGGGCTCAAAGGGCATTGATCTATAAGATCGTGGATGGATGAGTGGCAGCTTGCTTTCCTGCTTTGGAAGAGTGATTGAATTGAGGATAGAGTTGAGACAGGCTGTTTTTCCCTTCGTCCGGACGGTGCGCTTCCCAAAATGTCAAGCGTTATTCAGGTGGACGAGATGGATGGGAAATTAGAAGAGGGGCAGCTGTGTGTGATGAAGGCATTAGGGCCAATCTGCCGAGACAAAGGTCTGTCTCCAAATGCATATTGAATGAGAACAAAAGGAGAGAACAAGTAACTGGCAGCATCACCAAGTCTTCTTCAGCCTGACACAGAATATCAATGCATCCAGTGTTGACATCTATAGTGTTTCTCAAGCACCATTCAAGTGAAATAAATTCCAACTATAGGGTGGTTGAAGCAATGGGTGAGCCGATACAAAGTAGCTATATATAGATACTGACTGAGATATCAAAAAATAATTAAACACATTGGATATATTTTATTTTATCTATGTCATTTTTATCATATACTAAAAGGGATTTGAATGCATTTCAATGCAAAACTCATTGGTATCATAACAGTTCAATAATGCAATACTTACTTGGTATCAGATCAAAACAAAAATCATTTGGATTGCCAATTGGTATTTGGCTGAAAAATGGTACAAAAAGTTTGGACCCTATGCTGAAACAAAAATAGCTCTGATGGTTTTCTCTGTACAGCTGGGTTACCTGATTTTGAAACTATGAAAGGAGGAAGCAGGTAATGACAGCAATCTCACATACCCTTTGGCACGACACTAGCAGAGCTGGACTGCCATCACAGCAGCCAACACATTTTCAGACCAAAATGTGTTTAAATGGCATATCAGGTTTGCGATCAAATAAATGATTTACAGTCTTATCTATAGATGGGAAACAGTTGGGTAAACCACCTTTCAAGAGACAAAGTCCTAGCTTAACCTTTTAAATAAACTCTGTGCTTAATTTTAGTTAAGCATTTTAATGGGTTGGTTTTAGGCAAAGTAAAAAGAGCACTTGAGTAAATAAGAGTGAATCTTTGTCTGCTAATTTACTTCCACATAGTTGTGGACCTCACCCAAAGCCCACAGGTGTGAACTTTATAATCTAACAACAATTAAAAGACACATTAACACAATAAAAAGTTTAGAAACTTTTTAATGGGCATTATTACATTTATTTAAGCTCTGTTTTACACTTATAGAAAGATAAAATTTAATCTTGTGAGCTGTTTTAATTCATCACTTCTGTTATTTAATGGATCATGGCAAAGTTGGACTTCTCATCTGGTAAAAATGA
Source organism: Boleophthalmus pectinirostris (assembly GCF_026225935.1). Taxonomy (NCBI): domain Eukaryota; kingdom Metazoa; phylum Chordata; class Actinopteri; order Gobiiformes; family Gobiidae; genus Boleophthalmus; species Boleophthalmus pectinirostris. Next base: position 16,855,946 of record NW_026571175.1, on the reverse strand, counting down.
AAACCCTGGGACCATATGAACCAGTGTTTTATGAAAGTCATGGTCAATGCGTGAAGCATTTAACTATTTAGAATATGGCCACCACAAAGTTTATGAGTTTTTGCACAATTACTGCCCTGCATCAGCGCGTTGGTGCCAGCCTCATCTCTCTGTGATTGAGAGCCCAGTGCCAGTTTACAAACCAATCACCACAGGAAAATCTGGACTTCAGGAGTCAAGTGCCTGACAAATAGCCTGGCATCTTGGCAATAGGCATTTCATTACAGTGACAATCAGATGGGAATCCCGACAACAAGAGAGCTGTATCAATACTTTGCCAGTGTGGCAGGTGTTCACATTGAGAATACTGGCCCAGGTGCCCATAATTTGGATAACTGCAAACACTATATCAGCTCTGTTTTCTGTGCTTTCACTGTGTTTAACTACACGTCCTAATTGATTTCCAAACCCTTTAATCATCTCCTACTAGGTGTGTGTTAGCTCAGTTGATGGTGTGCAGCTTGTAAAAATGGAATACTTGGATTAAATAACCTGGACGATCTATGACATCAAATTGGTCAGATCATTAAAATTATGAAAAAACTTGGAAATGTTGAAGAAATTTAGTTGCAGAAAATGTGATCATGTCTTTCTGGATCTGAAACACTGCTTATGTGCTATTGGACCACATCACTGCCTATAGCAATTATACTAATCTGTGCAGTTCCAACTTCAGATAAAATGTTTCCTGACCAGCCAGTCCTTTCTACATTCTGTTTGAATCCAGAAGGGACTGGAACCAGACAATAGAAGCTGAAGATCAAACCACAGCTGCTGCTTTTATCATGTGTGTCTCAAATCATCTCTCCAAAATTCTTGCAACATTCAGAAGGAAATGTATAACTTATTTTACCTGAGATAAGTAATAGTTTGGTGCTTCGATTTTTGACTCTGTAAAAATCTGCACTGTTTCTCGGTCCTCTGTGTTTTTACGTGTAAACAGCCATGCATCTCTCTGATTGGTTAGTCCGCCTGTTAATCACGCCCTCTGAATTGGGGAGACAGTACACAGCTCCAGATTCACTCGTCTTTGTAGTTTTGTTAAAGCGTGTGTTCTGGCTGGTCAGGTAAGATATATTGAGTTATAGGTGCATTTTGGCTGTTTTAGCATAATCTCTCTTCTCATCAGGACCTATTCATCTGTTCTCCATGAGCCTGCAGTTTGTTCATGATCTGATTTGGGTGTTTTCTTTCTTAACATCATGTTTGTCCAACACTCTTTCTAGGTCAGCAGCTGGCTCATGTGATGTGGCTCCTGCTGTGACAACGTCTCATTACTTTTGTTTACCATCGCATATTTCCATCTTTAAGCTCCAAGAAATGTTAATGTTCGTCAAAGAAATAACTTTTTTGATACTCTTACTATAATACATGACTGTCATTACAATCATGTGGACTTTTACACCTAATACGATTTAACTGATTGAAAGTTATATACTGACATTCACTTGAATGATAGCAGCAGAAATGCCCATAGCGATGACCTGCTCGGACTACAATTTACTTATCGACATATGCAGTAAAAGAGAAAATATAAGATTGGAACAAAAGAGCAAAAGTCAAACTGAAATCTGAGAGAACAATAAGACTGCAGTATATTGTGAGTGTGTGTAAGGGTTTGTGCAAATCACAAGCAGAACTGAATTCTATAGATGACTTAATGAGGGCTGTGCTGCAGAAACCTTGACATTTCCAGCACCAGCTTCCCACCATGCGTGAATGCTTGTTTCACCGACTTAACGCACATACACAAACTAAACAAGAAGTCAACAATAGTATTCTTATTAAAGGAGCTCTGACTGTTGTTTGAATAGATCAGGGTTTAACAGACACATCTATACACTGTTCAAATGAGTTCTGTGGATGCAGAAGTAAGTCTTTTTTTCAGCTTTGAGACTGAAAATGTTTCTTATTAAATCATATCTGTGAGTTTAACTACTTTTCCAGCTAATTGATTGTTTTAACTTTTTGAACTTCATTTATAATGTTAAAAAATAAAATAAAAAATCTCTGAAATTAAGCTGATGAGGAAATCCAATCCAATGAACTACAAACTGAAAACATTAGTCCTCTAATGATTAACGGCTGGCCAACTTCCCCAGAGAAAGTAAGTAATTTAACATGGAGTCAAGAAGCAATCGACTGGGGTAGATCAATCTTCTAAAAGTATTCGTCTTGGCAATTTTAAACTAAAACTCACAATGACCCAATATTAAATAAAAACAAAATTATTCATGTAGGATTCCATGCCTCTTTTGTTTACTGTCTGAGCCCTTGTTACATTATATTCTGATCTATGTTATAATGTTGTTTCCTCATCAAAAATTTACCCAGAATTGTGTTTTGTTGCATTCACATATGTTTAACACACAAATCCTGCATACGTAGTTCTTCTCTCAAATAGAAAACACCCTGTTCCACCTTGTGATGTCAGGTGGTAATACAGGAAGTGCTCCACATTTTTAAACTCCATACTCAATCTCCAAACCCAATCTCTACTGAATAAAAGGTAAAGTAGGAGCTGTTAACTTGAAAACTAACAGTTTGTGACATCACAAAAGTGAAACAGAAGGTTTTGAGGTTTGGAGATGTAGACAGACTAATAAGTGCTATTTAAACAAGTGTAGATGAAACAAAACACAACTCCAGGTTTGTTTTGATGAGGTAACAACATAACATATGGCTTAAATCTTACACAAGTCAATTTTGCGTAATATAGAACCTTTAATATTATTTTTGCCAATTCAGCTCCATGGACATTTGCCACATCTGACCACTAATGTAATATTTTTGACATTCACTCCTGAGCTCTCTTGGCTCATGACTCTTGCCATCAGTGTAATTCTCTGGAGAGGTTCTATTACTGCACCCAAGCACCCACAGGAGGAGGCGGTGGAGAGGGAGGGGCAGTGCAGAGCTGGGGACAGTGGCGAACACAAGAGAATAAAAAGCATTCAATTAAGACATGAACTGCAGGCTTCATTAAGCACGAGGCAGCCAATGAAAATGACCATCCATCAAGTGTGAGTGTCTCAGAGCTGAAAGGCAAGACATGGCCACAAAGAATAACTGCATGATTAGTGCAAATGCCCTGTCCACCCTGCCTTCAATTACAATAAGAACTATTAGCACATGTAACATTGCACTAACTATCATATTTTATGTATTTATTTGCTGGATAGGCTGTTTCTTTGTCTTGGTTCTTGGTCCATGCAGAATTAAAAATACAGAACATTAACCTTTTAACTAATTAGAACTGCTAATTAAACACAATTACTAAATCATTATTTGGATAATGACAAATATGTACTTTTTCATACACTACTTTGTATCTGAGGGCTTGCCTGCTTATTTATAAGACAAACTGCATGTTCATCTCTCATATTTTAATGTGGTCTCAAAATAACTAATAGGATGTGATGCCGAACAGTTACAACCATTTCGATAATCGTATTTTTGTATTTGAAATGTTAAATCAAAGTCATCAGCCTGAATTATTTGTCAGTATTTTAACATTTGTTTTACAGAATTACTTTGTGCCCAACATTGTTTGAAAGATGTCTGAATAATTCTTCAGTTGTCCTGGTTGAGTTCATAAAAAAAGAAAATTTCAAAGAAAAGTAAACAAAGAAAACAATAGGGCTAATCAGGGTATGGTAATTGGAGCTAGATGAATGATTATGCGTATGACAGTTGACACCTTAGGGTGGTTTAAATCACTTAAAAAACAACAGATGCTCCATGCTGTAAAGAACTAGGTTGTAGTAGTTTCAGTGTAGTTAGCTCCTCTATTTGATCAGGTATTTAAGGCAGTGACAAACCAGAACCTTATCCTAACCTTATCAAAACCGAAGAAGCTAACAAGTTGCAACATGTATTCACTTTAGTTCAGTTGAGAGATTACATTTTCTTGCTGTGTGCCCAAATTTCACCCACTACTGTAATTTTGTTGACGGGCAGAAGTAAATGGTAAATTGTTAAACGTCCTCATAGTGTTTTTCTACTTTCAAGGGCCTCAAAGCACTTTATATCAAAGAACCAATCACCCAATCACACAGACACACTCATACACCAGTGTACACATGCACTGGGGCAAAGTGGGTTAAGTGTCTTGCCCTGGAACACAATGTCAGCATTCATCTGTGGGAGCTGGAGTCGCACTGCCAACCTGTGGGTCAGTGTATCTGGAGTGGGATTTGAACTTCCACCTATGCTGTTGTGGTCAAACTGCCTGTTACATTTTCACAAACTATACACAAAATCCATAGTAAAATCACACTATAGTGGAAGCTATACAATCTGTAATAAAGGTGTAGTAAAGGTCTGTATTTCTCCTCTGCGCTACTCACTTGTCATGTGGTCTCGTGCACTTTCTATGCAGACATGTACGCCCCAGGACATGTGCTGGAGAATACGCACTGCTGTGAAATGAAACATGAAATACATCTAATCCTGTCAGAATAAATGCAGGTTGTAGCCACCGCAGTGCGAGGAGAAGCAGGGGATTGTATGGGAGATATACGCTCCTGGAAGGCCGCTGTTTACACCAGTGTCCCAGTATGACATTCTCAGCTGCAATGTGGAGCAAATACATTTCTAAGATGAGCTCTCTGCCCTTTACAGTCGATTGAAGAGACTATTTACTTTGCTTTGGGCAGCATATGGAGACATGTGGTGGATGCTGGTACAGTATGAAGTACAGGTGAAGTAAAGAGATGTTTTAGAGTGAGCATTACAGAGCAAAAACGCATTCACTTCAGTTTTATTGTATTAACGTCCTTGGTTAAGAAAGCACTATATTTGAAAGGATTTGTCATCATTTTGCCCTCTCAAAATCGAGCTTTCACATGGAAACAACATCACTGACTAATCTGCTGATGTTTTATCATTAAATTTAATACGTCCGTAGATTTATGGGGCATTGTAATTTCAGAAGCCCTTTTCTCACTTTCCAGCTTTGATGGATCATACAGAGAGATTTGTTGACATCTAATTCTAGCCTGATTTATTAAAGTTTTAACTCCGAATGCTGAGGCAAAATTTCAAATTTTACACCCATTTCCAGTAAGATCTGTTTTAGTGAGAGTCTAGTCTAAATAAGATTCAAAATTCACTTTGTATTTTTTATGTCAACAACATCAAGCAAGAATTATAAATATGGGTCTATCCAGTTTTCAAATCAGTGTGTCACAAAAATGAGAAATTTGCTGTATTTTTTCATATACACTGCCTTTTATATTTATATTATGCAATTATATAATTAAAAACAAACTTCAGTTTAAGTTAAAGGTGCACTATTTAATTTCTCTGCTTGTTTCTATTGATGTTGTTGCTCTGCCTGAAATGTTCCACAGTATGACATTAAAGAGCTCTACCTTACATTTATTAAATTACAGGTGATTTTATAGCTCATAAATACTGTGACTGGGGTCGCCTTTCCACAGATCTGGCCTGTAACTTGGTCGGGTTTCGTCTCCATGAAGATAGAAAGGTTTAATGCGATACTGTGAAATATTCCAGACAAAGAAATAACATCTCCACAGAGAAACGCATTTGACGGACAGTCCACCAGAAAAGTTACAAAATGCACCTTTAAGTTATCCCGTGATTGACTGAGTTTTTTCTAAGCGAGCTGCAGTCGTGGTTTATTTAATTACTTTGCGTGTTTGTTTTGAGTCACCTTTATCTATGGTTCAAGCTCAACAGTAGAAAGTCTCCCGCTCGGCCCTGTGAGGTTCAGTTACACCATAAGTCTACCTTCGGGATTCAGTGCTCTTTGGAGTGGCCCCAGTTCTGAGTATCTGACTTCAATCCAAAGCCACAATCCGTAAAGTGTGTTTCCTCTGACTTCAGTATCCCCCAAGGGACAGTGAACGGTGCCCACTTTGTCACTTTTCTTTCTTGCCAAGTTGAGTTTTGCGCTACACACAACTATCAGTAACAGTGTGCAAAGGCTCTAATGCATTATCTAACTGCAAAAACATCATTACTAATGTAAGCGTAAACAAGTTTGAAGACACCCTGTGAAGGAGTCTCCTCTTATTGAAGTGGTGATGTGGGATGCATTGATGACACATTTAAATGCTCAGGGAAATAAATCACAAAGTATTAAGATAATTTGAAATCTTAGCGTCAGCGAAATAAACAACGCAAGCAGAACGTATCATTGCATGGGTGCTTGGAAATCGTATCTGTTTCGCCCACTTGTGTGTGAATAAATGGACAGTAATAGATGGTGGTATAGAGAGGGGAGTGTGTTCAGGAACAAAAGCAGTCAATATATTTACAGAAAAATCCTTACTACTCGCAACCCTGGATAACCACCCAAATACGATGCACAGTACCATGAAGGTTATACAACGTTACAGAACGCTATAGAATTTTAATCTGAGCTGGAGTCTCTCTTGTTTTTAGCAAAACACCACCATCTCTCACATTTTTGAGTGTTGGTGTTTGGAGGCCGGCTCAGAATGGCAGCCATGTCCTTTATTTAATCAGGAAAGTCACGATGATATTAGAAATCTCAAGCCCCATTGCGCACATTTTTCACAGTGAAGGAAGCACAGTACCAAAGAAACATCTGCAAACACAGGGAGAACTTGCAAACTCTGCTTTGAAAGACCACATGCTGCTGGATAGTCCAACCCAGTACCTTCTTGCTGTGAGGCACTAATTGCTGTACTATTGGGCAAAGGTGGGGACTTGCAGGTTGTGACTTGGACTTGAGTCAGACTTGAGTCACTATTTTTAGGACTTGAGTCTTGACTTGATAACTTGGACTAAGACTCGGGACTCGACTTGGACTTGAAGGTCAGTAACTTGGGACTTGACTCGGACTTGAGGCCTGTGACTTGAGAAGACTTGATGCTTTCCCATAAAATAAATATATGTTTTTAGAAAATACTTTTCTCTTTACAGTTAAAGATAAATGCAGATTACAGATAAATGCACTGATTAATTTTACAGGAACAAACTGGAACATGTCAGTCCCACTTTTCAGTTTGTTACTTTTAATGTAACTGAAGTACTGTGAGATGGTATCCTCAAATGTACTATAGTAATACACAGTGCAACGCAGTAAAAGACATACACAGAACATGAACCTTCATGAAAAACAAACAAACAAACAAAAAAAAACTAAAACTGTTATTTAGCACTTTTGAATCTGAATTCTTTCTCTTCTGTCCAAAATGATTCACATTAAGATCTTGTCAAGACATTTTAAAAGGAAAGATTAACATTTCTACAACTCTTATATAAATACTCATATATAATATATCATTACTTTTTAAGTACAATTTAGCTTAATGTCATATAAATCGCAAAAGCTTTGGTTTAAAGACTTGAAAAGACTTGAAGCTCAAAGCAGACGACTTGGACCTGGCTTGGACTTATGGGCCAGTGACTCTAGACTCGACTTGGACTTTCCTGTATTTGACTTGGGACTTGAGTCGGACTTGAGGTCAAAGACTTGAGACTTAATTGACACTTGCAAAACAATGATTTGGTTCCATTTCTGCTACTGGGTTGCCTATGTGGCCTAGGGCTACTTCAGGTACAACAGGTATTAAAGCTCTCTCTTCACAGAATGAACAGCAAAGCAATGTCTGGACAGGTTGTGCTTTTCTGTGTGGAGTTAGTATGCTTTCTTTTCTTCTAAGTACATCTCAAGCGTATAAAGAAAACACTTGAAACATGCATCTTTATTATTATGTCTCATTTACACAAAATGTTCCCAATAACAATAATTCTTTCAATTTGGAATAAGAAAATCTAAACTCCAAGGACAGCACTTGACAAGGTTCTGTCTTTGTTGGTATAAAATAATAACATAATATAAATAATATTCAGAAATAAAAGTACGTTCATCAAAGACAATATTATTTGTAGTGGAGTGATCCAAACTTACCCAACCCTGAGATATTCTTGCAAGTTTTTTGATGCATTCTTGAGACTTGCGGGTAAAATCAGATGAAAATGTGAACACTAGGTACATTAATAAAATAAAAACACTACTTTTTTTCTTCTCCCTGGGTTAACTGCAGTTCCTTTTGATGTTTATGCTCCATTATCGGGTTCTTTACTGAGGTGGTAAACCAGATCAAGAAAGTCAAGAGATGATATAATCCCGAAAGGCAATTACACAGAGGTCAATGAGCGGAGGATGACCCCAAAAAATTAATAGCCCCACACAATCAATACTTCACGCATATCCACGGACACACAAACTTGTATGTGTATAGCTCCTCTCACCACCCCCCATCTGCTCTATAACACCAGGCCCAAATGACATTTTAATAGCCCCTCTATACCCTATTAGCATGCCTCTACTCCGCACACAAAATGGTACTTTCAACCTTTACTTTTTCAGTTTAGTTGAAGCATCCAAGGTTATCAAGGCCTCCCACTGACAAGACAAGACGCTTTGATCACAACACAAAATGGAGTGTTAAGAAACTGGCTCATTTAGTGCACTTGATAGTGAAACTGTGGCTGAAAGATGCACTTAAAAGTAAGCAAGGACTTGAAAGAAGAGTCCTACTGGGATTTAAACTTGTCACTTTGAAAATGTTTATATTTTGAGTTTGACTGAAGCTTTTTAAAATCATTACAGATCATCAGATGTTCAAACACTAATGCAAGCAAATATGTACCTTTTTTAAAACAAATATGAGCAATTTAAGAGAATTTAGCTCTGTTGGATTTTGCTATTCTAAATATGCAAGACAAATTTGGCAAACTTACCCTGAGCAAACAATGAAATTCAAGCCAAAAGATATTATTGAAATTACTAAGTGAGGACAATAGGAATTCATACTTTGCTGATTTTATGTGATCTGGGGAATATTGTTGCAATCTCAGCATGAATTTATTCTAATGTTGGTGCCATTTGATTAAAAAACAAGTTTTGTTTTGAAGACTAATACGGAAACATATCTGTATTCAATATAACAAACTGAGGAATATTAAGATTTTTGTATTTTCATCAGCAAAATGTTTTCCAGAAGACTTTTGATCAGATGGACTGTACACAGCCAGAAGAATTTGCATGTTATTTTGTACTTTTGCAAAGTCACAAGAATCCATTTTGTCCTGCGTCTGTACTGGGGCTCGAGACACATGTTGACCTGTTCAATCACACCACAACGTTATGGTTTGGGTGGATGTCAAAGGTTAAGTGCCCAAATCAAACCAGACCAGACATGGCTGACATAAAAAGAAATGTTTTTCTTTTTTTTGTAGATGGAAGGGCTTTGTTTTTCAACAGCAAGGGGGTTGGTTTGGTCTCAGCTTTGGTGGGGACATTATCATCATTATTATCCATCCATCCATCCATCCATCCATTTTCTTCCGCTTATCAGGGGCCGGGTCGCGGGGGCAGCAGTCTAACCAGGGACTCTCAAACTTCCTTCGCCCCAGACACGTCCTCCAGCTCCTCTGGGGGAACCCAGCCGGGAGACATAGTCCCTCCAGTGTGTCCTGGGTCTTCCCCGGCGCCTCCTCCCGGTGGGACATGCCCGGAACACCTCCCGAGGGAGGCGTCCAGGAGGCATCCGGAACAGATGCCCGAGCCACCTCAACTGGCTCCTCTCGACGTGGAGGAGCAGCGGCTCTACTCCGAGCTCCTCCCGTGTGACTGAGCTCCTCACCCTATCTCTAAGGGAGCGCCCAGCCACCCTGCGGAGGAAACTCATTTCGAGCGCTTGTATCTGCGATCTCGTCCTTTCGGTCACTACCCAGAGCTCATGACCATAGGTGAGAGTAGGAACGAAGACTGACCGGTAAATCGAGAGCTTCGCCTTTCGGCTCAGCTCCCTCTTCACCACAACGGTCCAATACAGCGACCGCATCACTGCCGAAGCTGCACCGATCCGCCTGTCAATCTCACGTTCCGTCCTTCCTCCCCTCACTCGTGAACAAGACCCCGAGATACTTGAACTCCTCCACTTGAGGCAAAGACTCCCCACCCACCCGGAGAGGGCAAGCCACCTTTTTCCGGTCGAGAACCATGGCCTAGAAGAGCTGATCTTCATCCCAGCCGCTTCACACTCGGCTGCAAACCGCCCCAGTGCACATTGCAGATCCTGGTTCGATGAAGCCAAGACAACATCATCTGCGAACAACAGAGATGAGATCCTGTGGTCCCCAAACTGGACCCCCTCCGTCCCCTGACTGCGCCTAGAAATTCTGTCCATAAACACAATGAACAGAACCGGTGACAAAGGGCAGCCCTGGCGGAGTCCAACATGCACTGAGAACAGGTCTGACTTACTGCCGGCAATGTGAACACAGCTCCTGCTCTGGTCATACAGGGACCGGACAGCCCTTAGCAAAGGTCCCCGGACCCCATACTCCCAGAGCACCCCCCACAGAACACCACGAGGGACACGGTCAAATGCCTTCTTCAGATCCACAAAGCACATGTGTACTGGTTGGGTAAACTCCCATGAACCCTCAAGCACCCTATGGAGAGTGTAGAGCTGGTCCAGTGTTCCACGGCCAGGACGAAAACCACATTGCTCCTCCTGGATACGAGGTTCGACTATTGGTTGGATTCTCCTCTCCAGTACCCTGGCATAGACCTTACCGGGAAGGCTGAGGAGTGTGATTCCCCTGTAGTTGGAACACACCCTCTGGTTTCCGCAGTGACTCATTATAAGGCAAGTTTAACTGAAGACGAAGCCAAGTAAATTTCTTTTGAAAAGTTTTTCAAAGTTTGGTGCGCAGCGTCTGCACTCACGCCTGTTCAAGCCACCATCTTCAGGTGCTGGCACTGTCCTGCTGCTTCTCCAGTTTAGACAACCTGGCACCACTAACGACATCACTCTGTTGCAGCCAATGAAATGGCGGCAGGGGTAACCCTGTTGTCATATCACTGAATACATCTCAGTACTCCTAATAAACAAAATGTGAAATAAAACATGTTAAATTAATACTACTGATAAAAATATCTGAATAAATGTATATTTTTGTTTATTAAAACAAAATGGCAAATATTGGTAGGGACTATTTTGTCTATTTGGTTGTGACATGTCCCCACTGTCCCTATGCAAACCTACGCCCTTACTCAACAGGAGTCAGCCTCCTTTTTGCTTTTGCTTTGCGCTTTTAACGTTGAGTCAAGGGTGCGTAACAGGTTGCCTCACATTGCAAACACACCATTTACAACACTTCTTCTGTTATTATTATCAAACTAAAGCTCCAACCTCAAACTTATTCTTATTTACAACACTTCTTCTGTTATTATTATCAAACTAAAGCTCCAACCTCAAACTTATTCTTATTTACAACACTTCTTCTGTTATTATTATCAAACTACAGCTCCAGCCTCAAACTTACTAGTGCTTTATTCAGGCCCATGTGGTTGGTGGCAGGGTTAAATCTGTGCTGTTGAGAGCTTTACGCACAGTCACACTCTAATACTCTGGAGCCACTTGTTGTTCTAGTCGCCCGCTAAGCTCCTGGGGCCCCACTGTGACAGATATTACCTCAGCGTGGGCTTTCTGATAAACATGATCACACATTTCAGCTCGGGCCAAGACTTAACCATAGTTTGAAGTTAAAGGTGTTTTTTCCATTGGAGTCATATATTCACTAGAGGAGGGTTTGGGTCAGTTTGGTGAAGAGAGTGTCTACAGAGAGTCTGGATCAATGGTCCACCCAATCTGCTCTTTTGCTCCAGTTAATTGGGACGGCCAGACCTCTGACATCGATCAGTTAAGTCAGTCACCTTTGACCCCCCCGTAGGATGAGGCAGAAAATAAATCTTTATTCTAATTGGATTTGAATATTCTGTTGCAAAGTCATTTTTGGTTTGATTTGTATTTTTTCATATCAAACAGGATAATACATGGGGAATAGGATGCTGTATGGGCAGGGGTTTTTAAATAGATTGACACATGTATTATAAACACACACTTTGTGTTTGTTTGTATGTATGTATGTATGTATGTATGTATGTATGTATGTATGTATGTGCATATGTATGTATGTATGTATGTATGTATGAAATTGTGATTTTATTTGAGAACAAAATCAGGAAAAATCAAATGATACCAAATAAAATATCTGGTTTTACAGCAGTTTATTCTTGGACAATTGAATGCAATCAAATCAAAATCTCAATTTGAATTATTTTCAGATCAAAAAAGCTGCAATTATTTTGTATCCTCTGCAGAATATCTTATCTTTTTTATGGAAAAAAACAAAATAAATTATTCATTATTCAAATCTTATAAAGATGTTAATTGTAAAAACAATTTTTATTTTAATCAACTGAATATCTAAGAGAGTTTTAAGTCTCGTTATAAAAGTCTTGTCTTAAAACCCACTTTTATTCTCTGGCTTTTAACACTGCGTGAGTTGTGTGGGCCTCTGTGTCTTTTATTTATTTTACTTACTGCTATTTTATGAATTTATGGTTTTTGCTTTTATCATTTTAGGACTAGTATGACCAAATTTACCTTTTTGTTGTCTTCGTTTTATGATGTCTGTGCTATAAAACGTGCCATAGAAATGAAGTGGATTTGGATAATTTCAGTATTTTCCAAATTGATGCATAGACTTAGACTAACTTTATTGATCCACATGGGAAATTATTTGGACACAGTAGCTCACACATCACAATATCTTATTATGACAAAGAGCAAAAATATAAATGGTAATAATAACTTCAAAATAAGTAGCAAATCCAAAACACGCACAATAGGTAAAAGTCCTGACCAAGCCCAGCTGAGGTTGTGGGTACAGGCCCTGCTGGGTGTGGCACTGCGGTCAAATGCTGAGAATGAATTTCCCTTCTGAGGATTCATAAAGTACCATGTCCAAGCTGTACTTTTCAGATTATTACCATAAAAGAAAATTGGATGAATTGAAGAAAAATGGTCATAAATTCAACCAAAAACATGCTCAATAAATGTGAAATACAGAGTGTAAAACTGCAGGTCCACAGTCGATCATTTTTATCTTGTGTCTGGATTTGCTGAGCGAGCCTGTTTAGTTCCATCTCCACACACCAGTGACATGCATGCTGTTAATGACATGGGTAATGGCTGGATATGACAGCAACTATTCATCAGCTACTCTGTCTTCAACAATCATGAGGAAAAAAGAGAGAGGGAGGGAGAGCGAGAGACAGAAAGAGAGACCAAGAAAGAGAGAGAGGATTAAGGGCTATGTCATTTTGGTGCCACTAGCAACTTGGAAGCACTTGAATTTTAAGGACTGCATCTTAACTTCATAATTTCATCTGTCCTGCTTATAGTTTCAGGCTACATCTACACATAACCGGGGATGCTGAGAAACGAATATTTCCCTCCATCCATTTTCTAAAATAAGTAAAATAAGAAATGAGAGTGCACATAGCATCATTTTCAATAAAGTTTTCTTTTACATCAACCCACATAAATACAACATCGAGCACCTTCATAAGTACAACAAGTCCATGGGCGGCACCTGGATTAGATCCACTTGTTGCATTTATTTCATTACAGTTGTAAGTATTACTAAAATACCTTGAAAAACGTGCATTACTGAGCGGGGTTGCCTCTCCACAAATATGTTAAAGAAATGGCAAAATTGCTGACCTCCGAGTTCATTCGTCTCTGGTCATGGATATGATACATCAGCTGTGTGTGCAAATGAAACACATGAAAAATGTTTGCATCAGAAGAAATACGACTGCTGCTTTGAATGCTTCATCATCATCATCATAGCAAAATGTAAACATTGGTCACAGTTTTCCAGAATCTCCAGAGTTTTTAGAAAGATTCGCTTTCAATTTTTTTGAATTTGCTGTTTGCGTGTTAAAAATGGGTACAAACGAAGGGAAATGTCTCAGTTTTTAAAAATACCCCTTGTACATGTAAACGGGCCCTCAAACAAAACAGAAAAACATGATTGGACAGTGTATGTACCCATGTAAAAGACATTTTTGTTAGTGGTGAGCTCATATTCTTTTTCCAAACTTATCTGTAAGGGTGATGCCGTTGTTTGACCTGCAATGTTCCACAGTATGGCATTAGACTTATATATCTTACATTTATTCAACAAGTGAGTTTTTATTGACCCAGATGTATTGAAAACACGCATTTGTCACTGTGAGTGGGATCATCTCTCCACAGATCTAACCTGTAGCTCTGTGGAGACAAGCTGGTGACAGACCATCAACCAGAAAAGTTACATAGTCTAACTTTAATTGTGTCTTGTGAAAATCACAGTTATGTATGAAAAAGACATAGTACAAAAGTTCATGTCAAGAGCATGGTAACAGTTTTTAAAAGTTTCGGATGCTAAAACTTTAAAATAAAAGCTGAATTTCTTGTATAGGAATTGACATAAATATAGCAAAAAGCACTTCACGAGACTGTCTTGGCTGTCAGGTATGTGCACTTTGCCTTGGGACATTAAAGAGGTTGTTCTTGAGCAAATACAATGGTTTAATTAAGAAAGGTTGATGGCTGAGTATATGACATGAACATTCTCGCAGAAGGCACACCGAGCAGATGGGAAATGTTGCCTACTTCAGAGCATTACTTCATTTCACGGCCATTTATCCAAAAGAATAGACTAATACAAATCTATTTCAAAGACAGAGCTCCAATTTTCAAGTGAGTGCGTGGAGGGGAATCAATCTTCAAGTATAATGTGGAACAAGATAAATGAATAGAGTTTTGTTATTGCTTGTATACACACATCTTGTACTGCTGCTGATATACTGGAGGTTCTCAACTGGAGGGTCAAATGTGTCTTTGGGCCATGGCATCCTCATGATCTAAGCTTGAATCAGCAGAACATTGTGGTAAAATTAGTTTTACAATACTTCTGTAATATGCATGGTTGCAGAAGTTAGACTTAGATGGTTCAGGTTACATGTTGTCACTTATATTCATTCAGCTGGCCAGCCACAACCGCACACTTTGACAAAGACGAGTGGATCTGGAGCTGCATCCTGTCTCCCTGATTTCAGAGGGCGTGATTGACAGGTGGATTAACCAGTCAAAGAGACATATGCTCCATTAGTGTCAAAAACAAACATGGCTGCTTACACATAAAAAAGGGAAACAGAATCAACAACTAAAGCACCAAACTATTATTTATCTTAAATAAAAGAAGTTATATATTTAGTTCTGAATGTTGAAGAGTCATCTTCTGCATGTGAGAGACACATGTTAGCGGCTGAAGTTGGATCGGCTCAACTTTGGACAAAGGATTTTCTCCCTCTGTTGTTTGGTTCCAGTCTCTTCTGAATTTGATAATAATGTAGACAGGACTGGCTGGTCGGGCAATGACATCAAGGGTTGTGTAAAACAGACAATTTGATTTGGTGTTTTATGTTATTAGGTTCTTTTTACAGACCAAGAGTTTGTTTTCATACCTGACAGTTTTGACTCACTTGTGGTCTTCCTCAGAGTGGTCACGGGATGTTGCTGTGACATGTCCGGTCAGCTGATTTATATAGGTTTTGGCACTGTCCTCCCACAGAGGCAGGACGACAGCGCCATCTGCAGTCCAACATCCTCAAGACAGTATCCCAGTTGTGTGAGAGTAAAAAAGCCCCCTTGTCCCGGTTTATAGTCCCATGAGCATGTTTCCGTATTTCGATTGCCTCTTTAATCCAACGGCAATTTTGTTTTCCTCTGTCCCAAAGATGTTCGCTCCATCTCAGTCCATAATGTGGTTCTCTTTTTTACAGTGGTCAGAAATGGCCAGTTTGAGTTGTTCCTGTTCTGCTTTGTGTTTTGTTGCTCGTGAGCATGCCTTCGCTGTTTCCTTCTCGCATTCTGTTATGTGTTCCTTTTTTGTGTACTGAACGCCCTCCCTGTTTCCCTGATATATGTTTTGTTGCAGGACATGCAGGGTATTTCGTATATGACATTACATTTATGCTCAGGGCCAGTTTGATTCGGGTTGCAACCTTGGTTAAATTAGATATATATTTGTACGTTTCACTTTTGCGACAATTAATTTAGTCATGATTAAATTTTTTAATAGAGTTAAAATATAGTTATGCAGATGCAAAGTATAATGATCAATGGTAATTTGTTTCATAAAGATGAAAATAGCACCATAGCAATTAATAATGTGGTGACAGTAGCTCAGTTGGTTGAGATTTTGAATCCCACTCTGAACAGAAACATCAGAGCAATCAGATCTGACCCACAGGTTGGTGGTGCAGTTTCAGTTCCCACAGATGAATGCCTGCCCCAGTGTCTGTGTACACTGGTGTATGAATGAGTGCTTTAATGGGTGAGTGGTTCCTTGATGTAAAGTGCTTTGAGAACCTTAAAGGTGGCACTTAAAGCACAATATAAAAATGTGAGCATTTACCAATACCATGATTAAATATAAAATATGATATCATTTGAAATCATAATGGCTCTTATAAACAGCAAGTTGAAATACCTACAACTAAATGCATAATTAACCACACTGAACTAACTAGCCCCATATCTCCAGACACTAAAAACTATGACGCCTGCGGCATAGTCTCTCAGTCAATGCACAGCCGATCAATACAGTAATAAAGTCGTTGAGTGGTTTTATTACAAGAATAATCTGGACACCATGACAATAGGGTGGGGTTGATCTGGCCCTCACTCCTCCACAATGCTCCGCTCCATCCCAATGATTACACACATGTATTCTGCCCTGTGCATTTTGACCCCCGAATCCCCCCCGGCTCTCCTTCTCTCCGTCTCGCCCAGCCCACGCCGTGTACTCCTCCAAATCGATGGCGGAGGCTTTGTAGTCATTTAACATGCTTGCTCCTTCTCCTCTCCCGTGTGCGCCAGGTGACACATCACATTAATAAATAAATAGGCGAGGGGGGGGTCGGGCTGGAGCGTGGAGGAGGGGGCACTCATCACGGCACCAATGATGGGACAATTATCTCATAGCAAACAACCGCTTTGCCATCACCTGCCACAATCGAAAGAATCAATACAGGACCAGGAGGAGAGATGGAGGGAGGGGAGAGGGGGCTTGGGGTGTTGATAAAACCGGGCTGAGCTGCACTTCGGGGCCCACTGTGTAAAACATATTGCGAAGCTACATGACCCCAGGTGTTATTGAAAAGCCTTATTATTCACACTAAGCAGCTAATGGTGTGGTTTTGGCCCGGAGTAGTTTGTTTCCAAAGACTAAACAATACCGTAACAGCATTCAATTTAGAGAGAGTTATTGATTTTGAATTTCAGATTGCCTGGCGCCAAGAGGGCCGAATCAGAGGAACATCCAGCGGTTTTTGTCAAGCTTGTGATGGTATTTGTCAGCTCTAGTTTGTGTTAAAAGGAAGGAATTTTTCACAATCTGTGGATTTCAGGGCATTGATCTGCAGGGCAAGGGTCAGGATATTCAAGATTTCACTAAATAAAAGTATGCAGGCGTTGGTTATAGACTGCCTGGCTGTAAGCTTGGGCACTTAAAGGCATTTCAGTGGAGTTTTGAGTTTGTGGTATTTCATCGCCAATTTTACCTCAAACTCTGGAACCCAAACTACTCCCCTATACGCACATTTTAAATCCAGACTCAAATCTGATCTATTTAGACTGGCTCTTAATGTAGTGACACTTTGCACAATTTGTTTTATTTTTTGTGTGTTTTTATATCATGTTGATTTTATCGGAAAACAATTTGGTCACCCCGAGTGTTATAAAGAAATCTATAAATAGTAGTTAATAGTAGAGACAATAATAATGAAAAAAAGAGGGTTAAGAGGAAAAAAAAAAAGAGATTTGAGATTGTAATAAATAGTAAAAGATCTTGAAGGGAAATGATGATCGTCAAAATAAATATTAGTTTAAGTATAGGGACTAAAAATGTTTATTAAAAAACTGAAAAAAAAAAAAAAGAGGAAGGGAGAGAGAGAAAGGGATTTTCAATTATAAATTGGCCAAACATATCAATGTAAGGCACTGCTACATTGCTTTTGTTGTGTTTAACTGAATTTGTGTTGGTGTATGTGGTGGTGGGGGTTGTTTTGTGTTTGGGTGCTACTCTATGTTTTTGTGTATTGTTTTTATGTTCATTATTATATTTTGTTAAATGCTATATTCTGTTGTCTTTAATAATAATTAAAAAAGAAATCTATAAATAAAACTTGACAGATTATTATGGCATTTAATATAAAATAAATTACATTAAATCATTTTCACTCTATAACTTGTCACAGATTTTCGCCTGTTGCTGAGTTTACAATAACAAGAAAAAACACTTATAGTCAATTATAGAGAACCTATTTAATAAACCTATTTAATAAACCAGGTGAGCGCTCTACATTTACCTTGACAACAACAGTTTGAAGTTTTCCATTTAGAACTAGTTTGATTAAATATTAAAATAATACTTAGGTTTTTTTGCATACCGTATTGGGGATGTCGCTTAATAGAAGCATTGTGATAAAATCATATACAGGACCCATATTACACTATTTTCTGATCTGTTATAATGTTGTTTCTTCATCAAACACTTACTTAGAGTCGTGTTTTGTTTCATTCACACATGTTGAACACACACACTCTGCATATTTAGGGTGTTCTACCTTGTGATGTCATGTGGTAATACAGAAAGTGCCCCCTGTGTTGTTAAAATCCATGTACCTTCACTAGAATCTTTTGGATAATTTCAGGCCAAAAAATACCAATCTCTACTGAACAAAATTGAAAGGTAGCTGTTAACTTGAAAACTACCACTTCATGACATCACACAGAGCATTTTGTGATTTGTAGATATAGACAAACTAATAATACAGGATTACTCAAACACGTGTGAATGAAATGAGGTAACAATATTAATATAAAAGCGGCACGGTGGCTGACTGTGTGGACTTGGCATGTTTCTCCCTGTGTGTGGATCCTCCGGGTGCTCCAGTTTCCCCCATCAACCCGAAACATGCTCCATAGGTCTCCAGGAAGAACAGTTGATAGCTAAGATCAATTAAATACAATCAATCAATTAACCTGCCCAGGGACTACAAGTGGAAATTAGCACTGGCGCTACGATGCATCTCTCCTGTTACAGTTAATATATATCGTGTACTGTCACTGTCTCATTAAATAAATAAAATAAAACTAAGAGAGTTGATTTTGTGTAGGGGTGTCAAATTATCACGTTAATTGCGATTAATTAATTACAGTCATATTTAGCGCGTTATGTTTTTTAATCGCGTTAATCTCATTTTTAATCTCTAACTTTACTGTTTCTGTATGCGAGTTGCTTTATTATAAAACCTGTTTTTATGTTGGGACAACAACACACACAAAAAAAACACATTTATAATTTTTTTATTTCGGTAATTCCACTCATTGCTGGAAACCCACACAAAACGCACGCAGTAAGAGCGATGTAAATGTCATGTTAACGTTGGCGGCGGCAGTCGCACTATGGACGAGGTCGAAGAGCCAGTAGAACAGAGGCAGCAGTGCACAGGTAAAAACGCATTCGTGTCTTGGAAATTCTTCTCCCGACGTGAAATATAAAAGAAAATAACAAATATAAAATCGCCTACAACTTAAATGTCACTGGTGAAAACAACCTGCATAGGCTCATGATGTCTGCACTACTGTCCTATAGTGACCTGCCACATGAGGGGACACGCACACAAACACAAACACAAATACACACAAACACACACCTTCATCATCGTCATCAACCTGAGAACGCGCGGACCACGTTTCCTTCCGTAGTTACTGCGTGGACACCGACGTGCTCCCGTGAGCCGCGTGTGGATCGTGTTTTCTCGCGTACGCTGTGTAAACCGCGCTTCCTCCTGTGAGCCTCTAAACCAGAACTAACACCAAGACTAAAACCAGGACTAATCCAGTCCAGGACTAAACCAGGACTAAACCAGGTCTAAACCAGGACTAAAACCAGGTCTAAACCAGGACTAAACCAGGACTAAACCAGAACTAACACCAGGACTAAAACCAGGACTAAACTAGGACTAAAGTAGGACTAAAGCAGGTCTAAACCAGGACTAAAACAAGGACTAAAACCAGTGATCTCATATATAAAGCATTTCTCTATCAATAATATTTTTAATATGGTTAAGGAAAGACTGGACTTTTTATTGTCTTTAAGTAGACAAAAGTTATTATGTTCAGATTTCCTCGTCTTTGCTACTTTACAGCAAACAGTTTCTTATTCATGGAGACTTGGGCTCAACAGCCAAATTGGAGAGATTTGTTAAACAATAAATGACTTTATAAAGTCACTTTTTTTTGTTCTATATCAGTCTTTTGATCTGCCACAATAATGTAATAATGAATTTAAATGAAAATACCTAGGCTTTTCTCAGCAATTTTTAGGTGAGATTAAAATGAGATTAATTAGATTAATTAATTACAGATCATAATTAATTAATCTCTCTTTTTTTTTTTATCGCATGACAGCACTAATTTTGTGTTTAAAAGTCACTCGATAATACTGTGGGCTGTCATGTTAAATTAAATTACAAGCTTTGCCTAAAACCTAAAAAGCAACTGGAACTACATAGACCATGATCCTTTGCTCCATTTTAGTGCAGCCACATGATGAAATGACCCTAACCCTTTCGAAATTTTATACTAATAATAGCACTATAGGCATGTTATAGGGCATTTTAATGGGAAAATTTATGGCATCCCAACAATGCTGCAACACAAAGGAAAAGGAAGAAATTGGAAAACCTAAAAAACTCTCCTATAATCTATTTGTCTACCTCTAAAATCACAACAACCACAGCAACTTTACTGGTGAGATCAAATGTTTTTAACAATTCTAGTGCTCCAGTGTCTGCAGTACCTTTTTGAACCCCAACCTCTTGTGTGCACAGTTGAAATGTATGCTCACATTGCACTAGTCCAATTCTCTCCTGTAAATATGACTGTGTTGACCTCCGCCCACGCTGCTGCATGACTTTATTAGCTATCTGTTTTGCTGTCTAGCTGTTTTTAAAAAAAGTTATTTTCACTCTGACTTCACAAAATGGTCTGCTGTGGTTGCTATGTGACCAAACTGTAAAGGTATTTTACACACAGACGTCATATGGAGATTTATTTAAAGCTTAAAAGGTGTGACGCAAAAGATGGATTAAAAAAAACAAAACAAAAAAACAGTGGAAGATTGAAAGGTTGCAATAAGAGCAGAGAGAGAAATCTTGGTTTTATTGTAGCAACCATATGCATAATCTTCTCTGCAGGTTACCACTGCTTATGAGCACAGTTAATCCAATTTTGATGAAGACGGGAGGGCACTTAAACATTTGGTGAAATTAAATGAATTCAGCTTGTAAAAAACACAAAATAACATGGTAATTCTTTTGCTTGTAACTTTTTAGATGGATAAAAAACATTATGTGGAGAGTAGGCGATGCAATCATGTATTGTATTCTAGCAGAGCTATGGTTTTATCAAGCTAACTTTCCTCCAGTTGTCATGGCAGTCGCACTTATTAGTTATATAAAGGAGTTTCTCACTGGCGCCATTAACAATCGTGCATATAGCAAATCCCATAGTTCTGCTCATGTCTTTTTCTATATACTGACTATACAAACAGGTTCCTTATGGACTGCATTGTGTATCCATGTCATTATATAATACTTGACCAAAATGCTAAATTTAAGTTGCTAACTTACTTTGTCAGTTCCATGATCAAAGATTAAGGCTGAAACTTTTCTATATGAATCTGTGCCTTAGAAATATTTATTAAGTCATGTTCTTATTGCCATGCGCTACAGAAAGGGATGGCATCATCTCATAATGTGCTTTTAACACTAAATTCATACAATTATCATATAATTATCATCATCATAATTATTTTTAGAAAATCCTCCTATAGATAGAGACAACAGTGCATCCTAGTGGGGGCATGATGTGGTGTGAGGAAAGCACTTTTTAATCAACCTGTACTGAGACTATAAATTTGGGCTGTTGGACCAGTTATTCTTCTCCATGTCTTTGTTACAGCATAACTCCTAAAATCTGCATTCGCTCATGTTTGTTGAACAGTGGGTGACAAGACAGCAGCTCTTCTCCATTAAAATGAATGTTTTGTTTATAAAATTGAGTTGTTTCAACCTACTGTTAGTGGGACCTTCCATTAGTGGTTGTTCTCTTGGAGGATGCCGACTGTACAAATAAAAGCAAAACAAATGTAACCCTTCTAAACACTTAGGTAAGTGTGTGCCACCAACTGCTCTTGTACTTTTTGTAATATTTGCCGTCATTGATAACAATGTAAAAGAATATTTTGTACTGACCTGTTCTCTGTGCATTTAATCCAATGACAACTGAATGTTCAGGCAGAATTATATTCTTTGAGGCTGCTATTACAGCATTTATTGAACCTAAGCTTTACAAAGAAACCCAGTCTGACTCAGTTTAGTATTAAACCACTTCACCAAAAGCAATAATAGACTTTTCAATCAATACTGCCACCAGGGAATTATATCAATATTTGTCACTCAAAGAGTACAAGACAAAAGTTGTGGAGACATTGGAGCTGCCAGAAAGCCTGCATTGTTTGTTTGACTCAAGCTTATGTGAAAACTGCATATACTTTGCTTGACTCCTCAAAGTCAGTGTGATGAGCCGTGAGGACTTGTCATTGTAATGAGCGAGCCTCATTATGAACCAAATCACCCGCTTCTCTTAGGAATTCAGCCTGGAGAGCGCTCTTTCAGGTAATTACTCCACCACAATGCTTCATATAGCATGTTGTCGTGCCATTAGTAAACACACAAATGGCTGCATAGGCCTTAATTGACTTATGAAGCTGAGAATAGATGACGTTATAAATAGTAGTCATTCTTATACAATAATAGGCCATGTTGTGAATAGCTGTGGGCACTTTATACTTTAACCACCTGGCAATATTGAGCATTTCCTGCCAAACCAGATGTTTAAGTACAGATCTGATCATGAGCCCTTAGGTAAAACCAATGGTGCATGCAAAGCTTTTTGTCAAGTTTTGTTTTCCCCTTATTTGTCAATTCTAATCATCTTTTCTTTTTTTTTTTCTTTTTTGCATTTAGTGCTATCTTTTTATAGCAAAACTCTTTTCATGTCCCACAATACCACACCATCAGTTATTCCAGGAAGATACATCAACCCCCTGATGATGTTGATTGTCTGTTCCCTAAAACTAAAATTGTAACTCCATGTGGTACATATTCAAATTCAAATTACTTTTATTCATTCTCACACTGCACATTAAAAGTTCAATATGGTGGTGTGGGTTTATCAGAAATCTGTGGAGATTGCAGAAACCATTTGATTTCAATTCGTTCCCACAAAGTAGAAGAATGTTGACAATTATTATCATTATTATTTTAACAAAGTCACATGCTTCAAAGGCATTCAGTGGCCTTTCAGTGACAGAGTACAGACATCAGAATAATCAAACACATTTGAACAAGGTAATGTATAACCGTAGATATGAACCTTTTCTGAGTGTCACAGTTAAAGATCATATATTACACAAAATTAACTCTTGTGAGTGTTAAGCCATGTATGAATGTAATGTCCTCCTCAAAACCATACCTGGAGTTGTGTTTTATTTCATTCATACATGTTTGGGTAAAGCTGGTTTGTAAATCTACATCTTCAAAACTCAAAATGCTCAATTTCACCTTGTGATGTCATGAAGTAGTAGTTTTCATCAGCTACTTTTTACCTTTAGTTCAGTAGATATAGGCAATTCCAGGTCTGAAATTATCAGATTATCCAATTAACGTGCCTAGTGTAGGTGTAGGCAGTTTAAAAATACAGTGGAGCACTTCCTGTATTATCACATGACATCACACGTGTTTTAGTTTTTAGCCTAAATATACAGGGTTTGTGTGTTAAACATGTGTGAATGAAACAAAACACAGGTATGTTTATAATGAGGAAACATTATAACACAGATCTGAAAACAGTGTAATATATGCCCTTTAAGAAAATCAAATGTATCCTATTAGTTATCTGAAAAATAACAGTATATGTCATTACTTCTGTGTGTAATTTTCAAATTGCCTCATGTTGCCCATTCTGCTAATGAACTCACCTTGACTTTACTCCACTGTTGGGATGATACACATACAACTGTAGGCTGGTTTGAGTGTACTGTACAGACCAGGGCCAGGGTTTCGATGTGACTAGTGACTGTAGTCAATATGATGGCATCTACACACCTGTGCACCATCTGTGCCCTGTACCCCCTGTGACCACTGCTGCTGGCAACACTACAAGGCCCCACACATATAACCTTTGAAGATGTCTCACTGCTCTTCCCTTCACAAGGTGTATACAAAGACATTAGTATGAAGAAAAACAGACCTGGGCATCACAACATACAAGCCCTTTAGTTTAACACTGAGCTGGAGGACAGGTCTGGATTCTGTGGGAGAATTTGCTGTTTAACTGTCAGACTGCACAAAGTTAACTGGCACAAAGTTCAAAGTCTTCTCTGTCAGCACAAATAAACTACAGTTAAATTGTTTTTTGAACAACAGCTTCAGAAAATGGTGCCATTATTCAGTTCCAAAGATGTGATAATTGTCAGTTGACAGACCTTAAGAACTTAATTCAGAAAATGTCAATCTCAAACAAATACTGATGAGATTCAATACCACATAAACTTGAATATTTCTATCTAGGTTTATAGCCCTCTGCCATCCAAGGTAAATCAGGACATCACACACTTTTAAAATGAGAGCACAACTTATTATTCAAATCTATTTCTATTCAGCCTATTCAAATCACAATATCAACAATATGTGCACATGTCGTGGGATTGTCTGTTTTCCCCATGCAGTGCTCCTCTTGGCTCCACCCACTGCCCCGCCCCTGGTCAGGGAGCCTATTTAACCTGTTGCCAATATGGCAGCCTCTTTGCTCGCCCTGTGCTGCTGGTGCTGTTTGGCTCTAGTTGGTCTGTTGTAAGGTAGGATAAAGCTTCATTCTAAGAATAGTAATAGTTCATTTAAAATGCCCTCTGTCTGCAGAGTGCCTGCTGCTGTCACTGCAGTTGTCATAAAAGGTGGTTTATTCTGTGCTGGTTTAAGTTCTTGTACCGATTAAGGGTGGTACGTCTGGTACCTGACAAATTAAAAAGTATAAAAGCTGAGTCTTTCTAACATTGCTGCTTTTAATATTCTTACACGCTGCCATTTTGCTTTACTATAATTTTGTTTTGCTTTAGTTCAGTATATTTAGTTTAAATGTTTTTCCATGTTAACATTGATTTGTCTTTGATTTGGTTTATCAGTCTACTTTTGATTTTGTTATACCAAGACCTAGTTTTTCTTTTGTTATAACTAACTTATTACTTATTGTTTGAAAACAGCAGTTGCACTGCCCAACTGGGTCAGTGCAATAAACATTTTCTCTTTTTGTTTCAACTGGGTGCCTCCTCAATAAATATCTGGGGCCAGGTTGCAGGTCTGGGTCCCAGATTTTCTCCACTTCCTCCAGATCTTCTGGTGGCCTCAAGGCCACCAGACGTTCCCAGGCCAGCTAAGAGACACAGTCCCTCCAGTGTGTCCTGAGTCTTTCTCAGTGTCTCCTCCCGGTGTGACGTGCCTAGTAGATTTCTCCAGGGAGGCATCCGGGACAGATGCTCGAACCACCTCAGCTGGCTCCTCTTGATGTGAAGGACCTCTATTCTGAGCTCCTCCCATGTGGAGGAAACTAATTTCGACTGCTTGTATCCTTTTGGTCATTACCCTAAAATAATTGAATGACCGGTAAATCGAGAGCTTTGCCATTGGACTCAGCTCCTTCTTCACCACAGCCTGTGATTTAGTGCACTGGTTTATGAGTTTAGTTTTGCACATTTCATTTGCTGTACTGTCTGTTGTGTCCACTGTGGTGAGTATAAGGTAACACCCTTGGACACTTCCCATGAATAGTATGCTCCCTGCCAGTGACTCCAGCTAGTTCTTTTTGTTTGTATTTTAGCTTTTTTGTATTTTTTTTTAATAGCTTTTAATAACCTAGGCCTGTTTTAAGTACTAAACGCACATTTTTGTTTTATCTTGTATTATAATGGTCCTAGTTTTTAAAACATCAGTTGTAATAATAAATCCTGTTTTTCTAAATTTAATTTTAGCTTCAATTTTATACCTTTTCAATACACCATTTTGACTTTAACTCAATACCATACCTGTCAGTTTTTATCTGAATTGTATCTGAATCTGAATATTGTCCTTAAATTGGTATAATTTGATTGTAATTCGTGGGTTTGAAGCCAGCACCTACCCTCAGAGTGCCACACATAGAAATGACTCCAGTAAGTGATGGACTAAAATGCAAATAGTCTATGGTGCACTTGTGTCGCGTAAAGTCTATAATTACTGCAACAGGTTTAATCTCAGTGTGAACACCACTTAAATATGCTGTAAATGTCAAACCTGTTTATATTACACATTACCATAAAGCATTGTGATTGGGCTGCGATTTCATTCAGTGCATAAGACACCGTGAGAAAAATGTTAAAATCAACTGCAAAATAAAAAAAAAAATGGACAAACTCAAATAAGCCAGGCATCCCTACTTCTCATAACATACAGTTATTGCAAATAGCGTACAATGGAAGATCCACATCTGTCCTAGTTTCCAAAGGCTGTTTTTGTTGCAACTTTAGAAACAAACATTTATCATCAAGGGAATGCTGTCTCTTGTCATGCAGCGTATACCCATCTGGTCATTAAGGGACTAAAGTCATAAAACACAACATCTCTTCTCCATCTTACAGCTCATTTAATGTTCTTTTTAACCGCTCTGAAGTTGATGGGTACGGAACATTTGAAATTACGAGAAGATATAGTTTAAAGGATGTGTGAAAAGGCCCTTTGGGTGCGTTGAAAAAAGCTAACATTCATTAGCAGGATACACAAAGGGTTAGCACTCCTCACCACAAAAGAATGGCACATAAGAGCTTCTCAAGTGGTGTCCAACAGGAGAAACATAAGAGGTGAATGGACCTTTACAGCCAGGGCCTAAGCTCTGTGCACAAAGACGAGCAAAGAAAGCTGCTATGCTATGCCTAAAGGCCCCATCTCTTTTGGGTGATGGAGGAAAATTTGAAAAAAGTAATTTTCTATGTGCAGTAGTAACCATTTATTTCACTCAGTCCAATCTCTAGACCAGCGGTGGAACAAAGTAAAAGTAGCAAAGCACGGTACTTCATTATATTTTATATTAAAGTGGATATTTTTTACTTTTACTTCACTACATTTGAAAGTAGGTATCTGTACTTTCTGCTCCACTACATTTGTGAACTGGACTGTAAAGTATTTTTTTTTTTTTTGATAGTTTGTGAGTCCGTGTATCATTGGTTCATTCGTTTTTCAAAATAAAACCAAAAATAAGAAAATGAAAAAACAACTAATTTCTTCATTATTTGTCTCCAAAACCAAAATGAAAACACAGATAATGATTTGTCTTTTCAGTTTTCGATTTTGTGTTTAAACTAATAATGGAAAAAACAGATAAAGGCTGTTTCCATTTTCCGTGACTTAAACTGCGATGCCGAACTGAACCAGGACTGAACCAGGACTGAGTGTCGGGACGGGCCTGAAGGTGTGCCCGCGTAGCCTGTCGAATGATCAGGACTGAGACCAAGGCCAGACCGGGACCAGACCAGGACCAGACCAGGACTGAGACCGGGACTAAGACTGGAACCAGACCGGGATGAGACTGGGACCCAAACAAGAACTGAGACCAGGATTGAGACCGGAACCAGACTGGAACTGAGACTGGGCCCACACTGGGACTGAGACCGGGACCAGACCAGAACTGAGACCAGGATTAAAACCAGGACTGATCTGGACCAGTCTGAATGATTATCTGTTATCCATTATCCATTTTTTCATTTTGGTTTTAGAGACAAATAATGAAGAAAATAGTTGTTTTTTCTTATTTTTGGTTTTATTTTGAAAAACGAATGAACGAATGATACACAGATTTTTGAGACCTGCAGAAAAGACTGATGGGTTTATTTTTAAGTTTGAGCAAACGAAAATATATAAAATAAAACAGCTGGAAAAACCTCTGATTCCACTGTTTCTGTTTAACAAAATTAAAACAACCATTTATTAAAATCACAACATTTGAAAATCTGTGAATCTGTGAAATACTATTACTCTTAAAGCACATTTTTAACTTTAACGCTTTAAGCAGATTTTGTCCTGTGATACTTTGACTTGGGTATTTTTTTGTTCTAGTATCTGTACTTTTACTTGAGTAACACAGTTGAGTACTTGTTCCATCACTGCTCAGAGCCATGCTGTGCACCCAAGCCTGTATAAAACCACACAGTTGGAGGGAGGTGATTTAGTGCAACAACCTCAAAGCCAGAAGAAAAGTCTTTTGAGTGAACTTGTGAACAGTAATTATGACACAATGAGGAGCCCATAAGAGCTCCTTGAGTGGGACCAGCATGCCAGCAGGACATCGATGGACATGGCTGAATCGTTTAGTAGCTAGCACTCCCGTCTTAGCACAATAACACGTCTAGAGCTAGTGCGCCTGAGGGCCATTGTGCACCTTCTAAGTGGATCGCTCTTACATTGTGACAGAGCGCAGTGGGATGGGGGCCGCGCACTTCTTTCATCACCCAAATGAGCTTTGTCAGGCTTGCTAATGTGGGATGGTGTGTATATGACTGTTTTTCATGTTTTTCTAATCATGACTTGGTTTATTGGCATAGTATTTGGGGTAAATATTTATCATAGTTTTTCATCTGTTAAATGGTGGTCTGTGTTTAAGAGATACAGGAAGCAGCAATGACTTCTTAAATGGAATAACTCCAAAATGCAGTTAGTGCGAGGATAATTTACATGCAAGGAGACAAACCTTCATTTAACAAAATGATGATATGAAATTGTATTTTATGACAAAATTGTATTACTTTATTCATCATTATTGTACAAATTAGAAAAGTTTACCTGTATGTTTGGTCTGCTGTAGCCAGGCTGGTGCCACCTAGTGTCTCCACTCAATTTAATTTCTCTTCAGCGTCTTGGTCAGGAATTGGAATACACTAGACAGTTTGCAAGAACTACCTATCTCCTATTTACAACTCCATCCTCAAACCTAAATCAAAACAAACAAGAGAACAATAGGTGTAGCCAGGTCAGGTTCAGAGGTGTGGAAGCTCCATTATGGCCAGGAATTGTTATGCTAATTAGACCCCACACCCTGTACAGGTCAATAGGCCTAACTAACTAACAGAAACTGTAAACAAGTAGGTGTGTTAGTTTCAGTTTGTTAGCTCCTCCTTGCAGATATAAGGAAGTGTCCACCAGCGTCTGACCAGAACTGAAGAAGTGGCTTGGATGAGCTGCAAAACGTCTTCAACCAAACTAACTTTTGTCCAGTCGACAAACTGAATTTTCTCCTTGCCATGGATTCTACTTGGACGACTGAGGGATTCTTCACACAACCCGGAAGTGCAAGTTCGGACACCAGCCAATCAGCGAGGAGCCATACATTCTGTGTTGGCAACGATTCCCAAGATCAAGGATTTAAAGCCGGAACAAAGAGAATGTTTGGTGAATTTTATCAAGGGGAAAGATGTTATTGCCCTTCTTCCTACGGGATTTGGGAAAAGCTTAATATACCAGTTAGCCCCAGAGCATTACATACATCACGTCCAAATAGTAGCGATTGGTTAAATTAAAAAAGTACTTGCCTACTGTCAACAAATTCTAATGCTGCTGATGAATCAGGCTAGGTCTACTGCCCATCGAGAAGTAAAATTATAAACATAAAAATAAAAATAACACCCTCATATTAAGACTGATGCTTTTAAGTCAAACCAATGCTGTCAGTAAATTAGCACAGACTTTATCAAAAACTTGTTTATTTTTGCTAATGATTTTGGGTATATGTGGGAATCTTCTTTCTCATCAACATTTTACTAGAAAATACAACTACATATCTTTAGACTATTTAACTTTCAGTCAGCTCCTTTTCAGCCAGTCCTAAAAAGAAATTGAAAAGAGAAAAGAAGGATACGCTATTGGTTTGTCTCCCACAAATGAGAAGCCATAAATGTCTCAGTGGTATAAACACAAACAAAATCATTTACAAATGGACTCTTAATACAACTGGTGCTCCACTTTTTCCTCATAAAGTCTTCTTGCTTTGGGAAGATGAAATCAGTGCCCCAATTCCATGGAAATGTTACTTCCAAATAACTTATAAAACTACAATAGACTCTTACTCAAGAATATTTCATCTTAGATTTAAAAAGAATTTTCTCCCAGAAATATCACGTGTGCTTTGGAGGTGAATTTTACACCTTGTTTGAACAATCTAGAAGAAATAATTGTGACTAAGAATAACAAATAACCTGAGCACAGATAGGCCTAATGGAATATACTTTCTCTCCTTATAATTTGTATTAAGTATATTGGGTGTGGATGTGATGTGTTGCTGGGTTTGCTGGGTTTGTCTATCATAAATGTCAAGGCTTTAGTCAAATCTGTGTGTACTTTAAGCTGTCTTGAAAGAGATTGTGTTAGATTGTTTGCGAGGCAGGTAGAAGCTGGTCAAGGGCAGAGTTGGACAGTAGCACAGCAGGCTAGCAGTGCTAATTGCCAGTGGACAGTGTTTAAATGTGGTCCCTGTGTGGTGGTCTCATTCTCACAGAGGCTGGATGTGAATGTGATGAGTGCAGGAGAAGCAGAGGGAGTGGAGCTCCACGCTGTTTGACAACAGGGAGGTTAATCAGGCACAGCTTAAGACTAAAGAACTCCAAAGTAATGCTCTAGTTCCAGGAGTGGTATAGTGCATGGGTTAAAGATGCACTATGGAACCTTTCTGGTGAGTCTGCCACATGTTTGTATTCATCATTTAACTTCTGTCTTTCCATGAAGATCAGGCAAAGCTACAGGTCAGAGAATGAAGAAGTTATGGTCACTTTTTTCTATAGCGTTTTCCTTCAAGGCATTCAAAGCACTTTACAAAAAGGAACCACTCATCCATTCACAAACACATTCACACACCAGTGTACACAGACACTGGGGGCGAGGTGGGCCAAGTGTCTTGCCCACAGACACAGGATGACAGCATTCATCTGTGGGAGCTGCAATCACAGTCAGTGGATCTGACCGCTCAACCTATGATCTTTATGTCGAGGGTGGGATTCAGACCACCAACCTTCAGATCAGTGGATGAACGCTCTACCAACTGAGTTACTCCCGTTATCATACACCTTTAAGCAAAAAGGAAGATTTTTCTGACCATTACTTTTTCCTTAGGAGGACAGATTTTTCTTTAGAATACCCCAGTATAAAATTAAATACATTTTCTTGATTGACCTCATCCAGGTCACCAGAAATATGTAAGACAAGTAAGCAAATTATAATTTTTTTAATTGGTTGGATAATTTTTGTACTGGTCTTACATAATACACCACCCTCAAAGTAGTATCCTTAGAAACAGCCTAAAAATACCCCCACCTCATCATCACCTTAGAATGGAAACTACTGAACCATAAAAACCAATTAACACTAAAATAGAATTTATGTAAGGCTGCTGCCTGAAATTAAATTAACCAATACTTCGTCAACAAGTGATACGAGACTTCACAACAACCTCAAAAAAAGTTCAGTTATAAAAAAAAAATTGTTCTGAGAAAAGACAGTTGCATCAGAAAGTGTTTCTAATTTGAATGTGGCCAGTTAAGGTTAAAGAAAAGGGAAAGAGGTCCAACCATATTTAATAAAGCTGGATATAGTACACTGTGTGCCTGTGCTCTCATAAAGCAGATAAGTCCACATTACGCCTCACTACTAACCCTTTTCATCGTCAGGCCCCCAGCACAAAGGACCCTGTCACACTGAGGAGGAAATGAATCTATAATCACCATATTCAGGTCATTTGAATACATTTTAAGGATTTAAGAAGTAAGTTAGGCTGTGATGTTGAGGTCATAGTAGGGCAAAGTATTTGTAAAGTAATAGGCTATAGCATATAGATGGAAAATTGTACATTTTCGGGCATGATAAAAGCTAGTTGAGTGGAAAAGCAGGCTGTAAGTGCAGGTGGGGGATGTTCAAGTACTGTGAAGAGATCAGACAGACACAAGAGGGATTATCATCACACCACTATCACCTGTCAGGCAGGAGCTGACAGGGGTCGACTGAGGGAATGGAAGGAAGTGTGAAGAAATGTGCAGTAAACCCAAGGCAGGTGCAACATCTGTACTAACTAGTAACAAGTCTATGGTCAGGTTTCACACTGTAGATATGGAACACAGGATTTCTCCAGTTTATACTTTACTTTCGAAAGTTTGTCTGCCAGGAAAAAAATATAGAGAATATAAATATACAGAAACGAATAAGCAGAAAGTTGATGGTTCATTAGATTAGATATGGTAAAAAAAAAATAAAATATATATATATATATATATATATATATATATATATATTTCTAGGTTAAGGCAATGTTAACAAAACAAAACAAACAAAAAGAAAACCTTGCAACTATCAACTGCATTTCTGTTTTCCATGTTCATTCATTAGTTTCATAATTCACTAAATGGCAACCTGAGCCTTTGTGATTCTCAAAGTAAAACTTGGAATAATGTGTCTTAGAAATATTTCAAGGGTGCTGTATCTGCTTTGAAACTGAAGTGGTTTTACTGAAGCTAAAACAAAACTATGAGAGCAGACATGGTCAAAAATCTAGTCTGGTGAGGGAGCACGGAGGAGCAGGAATAGGAGAAATTAGGGCGGGGATCAAAATATATTACAGATTTGGACACATCCAACATGGTTAAAAAAAGGGTATATTGTCTACATAATTTTCCAGTCATTCATCTAGTCAGAGGGGTTGTTGGTTTAACTCTTGGTTTAACTCTTGAACTCTTGACTTTGAACTTCAAATGAACTGTTTGAAATGATTTTGTATGTATAGTGAGTGTGCTGGTGTTATGTACTTTTGTGTGATTGTTGCTGTACTTTTCCCTGTCCTGCAGATGATTTCACATCAACCTGCCGAAGGACTAAAGATGGAAATTAGCCACGCTGGTTATAATTTTTACATATTTACATATTTTTTAATGTTCATTAAAGGGCCCATGTCATGCAAAATCAACTTTTCAGAGCTAAAACCTAACTAAAACCTGCTACAACGATGATGTGGCCAGCTACACCTATGACGCATTTGACAAAGCAGAAAGCACTTCGCACCCGCGTCCTCCCCCGCTCCACCGCCTCCACCCCGCCTCCACCCACTCACACACTGTCCTGAGTCTGCACCCTACAGGTCTGCTATTCTGCATTATTTATCTTTATTTTTGGCTTCAAACACACTTTTTGCAACCATGTCCTCGTAGAGAAAGTGCGTATTTGGCTGCGATGGCAAGTCAAAATTATTTGGCATGCCGACAGCAGAAGCAAGGCGTGCTAAGTGGCTGGAGTTTATTTCTGGGAACAAAGACAAAAAGGTCCCCAAGAATATTTTTGTTTGCGAGCGACACTTCACCGAAGACTGCTTCGAGAACTAAGGATATTTTAAAACTGGACTTACACCGAAGCAGAAGCTAAGTTTGGAAAAGGATACTGTTCCCACGATACCGGGGTCCAGTGATGGTGATCCTAGATCTGTAAGTTTACCACTAGTATACCACTGAAGATAACTAAAAGCAAGCTACAGCGTTTATTTTTTAAGATTATCCGACATATAATTTCAATATGCATGTCATCTCTGACAATTCCCGCATGAACACCTAAACAAAAACGACAGCATAAGCAAATTTTTATACACCTCAGTGTACACGATATAAATTAATCTACTAGCATTTATTAATACTTTACCAATCAGTACTGTTCAGCTGATGCCGACACAGTGCTTGCGCTTTGTGCACCTCAAAGTCCTCATCCAATTCCAGGTCCAACACATAAGGCTGAACACGCTGTATCGCCATGATGAATAAAAGTTTATTCCGACTGCTTTTAGACCGCTGAATGGATTGTGTGGCTGCAGGGCTGTACACTTACAGCACAGGGTGCATGCCTGTCTCCCCCTTCCTCCATGAGATGGGCGGAGGAAGGGCGGCTCACTCAGAGCCTACGTCACATTTGGAGGGCAGAGCCTGTGCTTTCTCAGGACGGGCGGGGGCATGAGAAATAGCCAGCCTTTCATAGTTCCTGTTGTGACTGCCTCCAAGAAATCATGGAGATTTCATAACTATTGTGTATTGGATGTTCCGAAACCCAAATTGTGCTTGTATATGTGCATAAGATACAATGTGAAAAGAGTTATTTTGCATGAGATGGGCCCTTTAATATGTGCTATCCCTTTACAAATAAATAAATAAATAAATAAGAAATAACAAATAGTCATCACATTGTTTGGTGGGATTGTAACTCTGCTAAATGTGTATTTACCAAAGTTACCCTGCTTAGATTCCATGCAGAGACAACTTTATGCAATTTCTTTCTATTTATCAATCTGCTACCTATGTCAAAAAATGCTACCCATGTCAGAAACTAAAATGAATCTTTTTTTTTTTTTTTTTAGCAAAAACTTAAATCATACATGCAATTACCTTACATTTTGCATATAGTCTAACCTGTCATTTTAAGGCAACCCCCACCCCCCAAGCTCCATTCAGATCCCAAAAGATTCTTAAGATTTGTACTGCCTAAAATCCACCTATACAGACTCTCTCTCCTCCTACACCTCTGCTCTACCAGCTTGCATTGTACAAACTTAAAAGCACATGGGCTTTCTTATCACATTCATATTGTCACACAGCTTATAGACCAGAATAGAATAGTCTTGCGGGTTTAATACAGGAGGATATGCTCTCAATCAGCCCCACTCACATGTGTTAACCTATATGAGAAAATGTAACAGGACCAAATAGTGAGCGGTTGAAAGTGAAGGCATCAGAGCAGATCGCTGTAATTACTTGCAGTATTTTCAGTCAACCTGTCACATCCTTTGCTATCAGGCGGCGTCAGTTGCCATCGTAACCCATATCTTCCTTCTCTCATTCTCGTGCCTAGCCTGTGATTATACACTACACACAAGCTTAATAGGAGCAGGCAACACAGGGGAATCAAGATTTATATGCACAAAGTCAAATATTACTTTTTGGTTTTATAGTTATGGATGTGCACAATAACGAATGACCAGGTATAATCGCATAGGCCTAGACTCTTCCAGGCTCAACAGGCTTAGAAGTTCCACACACAGCCTGGTACTGATCATAGACTGCATATACAAATGGATATAGACTGCAAATCCAAATAGGAAGTGAGCATGGGCACACTTTCGGCTCCATCGACTCCGGCCTCGATTCACTTTTATTGAAAATTGCCCCTCTCTCTCCATAACCGCTGGTGTCAAGCTTCTCATTTTGGTCTTAAATGCTCATATTACCCAGCTCTACATGATCCTAATATGGAACTTGGCTCCAAATTTGCTCCATAACAGCCTCGGCGAGCGTCATCTGACTGGAGCCAAATGCTATGGGCGATGTCACACTCCCTCAGTCCACTTGTTTGTACAGACTAGGGCACTAATCTAAACATTTTATCTCATTCCTTTTAATGAGGCAGGGAGCAAAACAATAACACCCTCTACCAGAAAAGTTATACAGTGCACCTTTAAGAAGTTACAGAGCTCCTCTTAATGTTATGTAATGCACTAGCCAAACATGCACAGCACCTCAACCTCGGTGTAATTTTCGCAGACTAAAGCAGCAGGCTGTGTATCAACTGAAGCCTTAATGAACCCTGACACAAACAAGTGCTTCTGACAGGATGCCTTTCTATCACATCGAGTGTTTATGTTAGCTCAGCCTCTACACTGAGGGCCACTCTGGTCAGCTTTAGCTCATCTCCCACTCCAGTAGTTTACAATAATAATACACTTGGAATGGAGGATATGCGGAAATTATGGCTACTTGTCTGCAATGTTCAACTTTGTAATTTGCACATAACTCAGAAAGGCGGAATGAACGTACTTATATTTCAATTGTAGCTTTTGAAACAGACAAAAAAGCATGTTCATTCACCCCTCAGACAAAAAAAACAACAAAACAAAACAAAAACAAATACAAAACTTAACTTTATTTATTTACTTTACCTTATCATTATTATTTTATCATAACAAAAACAAAAAACAGTCAAACTAAATAAGTGTTTCAAATTGTGTTGATTATTTGGGACTTTAAGTTGAGGTTCATGTAAGAGGTGTTGTTAAATTGTTCTTTTCTTAAAAGTGCATTATGTATTGTTTTTGGTGGAAAGTCTGCCATCAGCCTGTCTTAATGGAGATTAAGTGTGTGTAAAATCCCTCAGTCGTCCAGGTAGAATCCATGACAAAGGTGAATGGTGACCTCAGCCTGCCGTACATCTCCACCTGAAAGCCACGGGCCACTCCTTTGAAGAAAGGGAGGTACAAATCTTAACCAGAATAAAGAATTGGTTTGAGAGGGGAGTTAAAAAAGCTATTTTTGTTAAGAAAGACAATCTATCCTTGAACAGAAATGGAGACCTCAGAAATCATCTACCTCCCATTTACAACTCCGTCCTCAAACCTAGTAAATTAAAACAAAGAAAACAATAGGGAGAGCCAGGTCAGGCCCAGATGTGTGAAAGCACCCATTATGGCCCTAAATGATTTTGCTAATATGACCCCACATTCAGTGCAGTTGAATAGCCCTAACAAACTTTAAATAAGTAGGTGTGTTAGCTTCAGAGTATTTTCAGTGTAGTTAGCTCCTCCCTGCAGGTGGATATAAGGCAGTGTCCAACAGTGTCTGAGCAGAACTGAAGAAGCAGCTTGGATGAGCTGCCAAAATAAATGATTGTTCAGTGAACAAATTAGATTTTCTGCTTTGACATGGAGATTAACTGCTTTGCCTTGATTATTTTACAGTATGGAAATACACTTGGTAATCACAATGGAGACAGGTTAATCTATGGATAATCTAAGATCTATGGAGAAGCCTGCACATGGTAACTATTCATGGGCTATAATACACCTGTAATTGAACAAATGCAAGGGAGATATGTTTAAAGCCCTACTGTGAAACATTCAAGAAAAATAAATAATATCCCCATCGAGATGAGCAAGCAGCGGACCCTGCACCTTAGAAGTTGCATAGTGCACCATTAAGTCTATCCTGTCAGTCTACATAAGCCTTGTTATTAAAAGCAAACAAACAAACAAAAAAGCCTCAACAGCAGCATGCATATTATAATTTCATCATGGGTAAAATATCTTAAATTAAACATTGCTTCCCGTCTGTAAAATCTAAATACAGCCCTGAAGAGCCACTTAATCCACTCTCGTAATACATTACATGATGGACAACACATGAGCACTGTAGCAGATTTGAGCTTGTGACAAACTGCTTACACACCTCTCCTGATGCCAAAGCCTAGAGTTAAATTATCTCACCATTCGCACGCAGGGAGCACTTACAGCACCAGAGCCTGCCCACAGGGGGCTCTACTGAAGGTGTCCTTTTGCTAACAATGCCACCACAGACACACTCCACGGTACAGTCTGCTCCACACATGTCTAAGCAGTGAGCTCACACACAGAAAAGTGCAGTGCACACCAGTGGAGTAATTACAGACGGTTTAATCACTGAACTCTGGTCAGGGGGGAGCAGGAGACACGGAGGGGGGCGGGCACGAACCAGGGCTCTTGACTGATTTCAACCTTGACTTAATGATTACTGTCTCAGGCCTGGACGGCTTGAAGCACCTATGTTGGGTTTTCATTTATTTCGGTTTGGTTTGGAGAGACACAATGCAGCTAACATTATTAGTATGATTTTGTTAGTATTAAGTGATTATTATGATTTCATTTGTGTATGTAAATCAGAACGATACAGTTTAAATGATTACACAAAATGTACTGTGATGACACCTGAATCTTAAATCAATAAGGCTTTTGAATCCAAAGAGTAAAATGTCTATTAAATCTATTAAATCTCTATTATGTAGATTTTTAGTCTGCATCATTTTAAACTCAAGTTGTTTTCTCAATAGTGTTTTTAGTAACAAAATAACTACACATAATTAGCCTTTAAAAAGCACGAAAAAGACTGCCTATAATTCTGGACCAATCCTCTGTAAATAAAAATAAATAAATAAATAAATAAACAGGCCAAGGTTTTACTACTTTTAGAAGAAGGAAATTCAGGCGTTTTGTGCCAATCTGGCGCCCATGTTCCATTAGCACCGGGTGGCATCAGCAGATTTACCAACAAACTCATTATTGAGATAAAATGGCACATTCTGACACACAGTTGTCACTAAATAAACATTTTTATGTGGAGAACAATATTAAAGTGTCTCAAAAAGTTATTTTTTTTATTCAGACTTAAGACTACTTTACTTACAAATGGAGTTTTAGGTCCAGAAAGTGACTTTTAATGA
Source organism: Boleophthalmus pectinirostris (assembly GCF_026225935.1). Taxonomy (NCBI): domain Eukaryota; kingdom Metazoa; phylum Chordata; class Actinopteri; order Gobiiformes; family Gobiidae; genus Boleophthalmus; species Boleophthalmus pectinirostris. The sequence continues at coordinate 16,817,527 of NW_026571175.1, read as the reverse complement.
AAAAAACAAAAACAAAAAACAAACAAACAAAAAAAAAAAAACAAAACAGCAATAATAAGTAATATATACCATTGTAAGATTTGTATTGTTTACCTTCAATCCCACAGGATTTGTCAGTGAAACAAGAGGCGCCTAAATCAGCCAACATGTCTTAGCTAAATAATAGAAAAGCTCTCGATTCAATAGACTATTAAAAGAGCTAGTCACAGCAGGTCAAATAAAATAATAATACGCAGGCAGACTTGTTCAAATAAAAAGTGACAATGTGTTTACCCAGACTTTCACTGGAATAAAAATAGTGCATATACAGACAGCTGCTGCCTCCACAACCCCCATACTACTGATACTTTTAAAAAGGCAAGGTGAGAGAGGTGAAACTTATAAATATGCATATGTAATAATTCAAGATCAGATCATCTGTCCAAAACTGTTTTACCGATACAGCTTCCCATTATTTTAAAATTATTAATCAGTATGATGACGCTCATCATTTTTTATCATTCCAAAACCCATGGATAGAAAAAAGTCAAATCATAGACTAGGAAAACTACAACCACATTTATATTGCTTAAAAGGTAATTACCTACTACTACCACCTGTCACTAAGATCTTGACCAAACCTGACCAATGAGGGTTGGGAAAAGATCAGCGTTAAACAGAATCACTGAACCACATTACGTCAAGATCACCAAAAACAGCGTATTGTCCTCAGAAAGATCAGATAATGATTAGATGTTTAGTCATTCCGCCTAACCTTATTTGCAGCTCCGTCTAGCATGTGGTTTTATCAAAAGTACACTGTAAGCATCCCAGTGAAAGGACTGCTGTGCACCGAGCTCCGTGATAGGACGAGATCTCTCCTTGACCTCTCTGCGCCTTACAGTTCAGTAGATTAGTCAGCGTGCAACAGTAGCCTGCACTATCAGTCGGTAGCAGCCTCCTCTGCCCAGTACTATCCACACATGTGCAAATCTATATAACTATGGTGACACACACACACACAGACACACACTTCTATGGTCCCAACCTCTGCCACTGTGCCTGGAGGCTCATTAGAGACACTGTAGCCAATTCAATGGGACCAGGATGCATAAAGATGGACACGGTCTACTTGGTCCTTAAGCTTGCATATGTTCCCTGCCTATACCATGCCTTTAAAAGACTTATAGAGCAATTCCATCTCACGCCCTATATGTGACAGTTGCCATATACGACTGTGAATATCTACTAATCAGACAAACTGTAAACTAGGGAAAAAAAAAAAAAAAGATTGCGACAGGATCAACAATTCACTACCTAATTACTTCAAGGTCAATTACAGCAGCACCGCTCTTTGAAGCTCAGCATAGGAACATCAAAGGTGTTTTTTTTTTTCTTTTTTAGAATTTCAAAGTAAGATGCCACAGAGTATTGTAAAAGCGAACATGTAAAAATGAGGGTGGACTTTGGGTAATTCATATGCAAGGCAGAGAAAAGGAAGGAAAAGGAACATTTGTCATAGTTCTTTTAAAGATAATGCATAGGGCTCCTCGTACATCATGCATACATGCTTCTGATATTACCACCGCCGAGCAAGAGCAAGGGAGGTCATTCGCCACAGAGATGAACAATCACATGGAAATTATGCAGTGTTACTTATTGTGTAACTTTTCAGGTGGCGGGTCTGTCAAATGCTTTTCTCTGTGGAGATGTTATTGCTTTGTCTGGAGTGTTTCACAGTGTGGTATTAAACCTTTCTGTCTTCATGACCAAACCAGACCAAGTTACAGGTCAGATCTGATATTTCTAGTCTAATTGTTTTTATTTGTTTATGTGTCATTATATTGTTGTCAGAAACTAAAAATAAACCTCTCAGGCTTTTCAGCTGGTGTCAAACCAGAGGTGGGGACTTACAAGTCGTGACTTGGACTCAAGTCAGACTTGAGTCACTATTTTTAGGACTTGAGACTTGACTTGATAAAATGGACTAAGACTTGGGACTCGACTTGGACTTGAAGGTCAATAACTTGGGACTTGAGGCCTGTGACTTGAGAAGACTTGATGCTTCTAAAAAATGTCTGTTTTTAGAAAATATTTTTCTCTTTACATTGATACATGTGGTGCTGAATTTTACAGGAACAAACGGGAACATGTCCCTCCCACTTCTGTTTGTTACTGTAACTGAAGTACTGTGATATGATGTCATCAAATGTACTACAGTAATTTGCAGTACAATACAGTAAAACAGAGGGAACTGCATAGAACATGAACCTTCCATTTCAGTGCAGACACACAGCAAAATAACTCATGTTAAGCACTTTTAAATCTTAATTCTTTCTTTTCTGACTGTAATGATTTGAACTAAGATCTTGTCAAGACATTTAAAAAGGAATAAAGTTGCACTTTTACAACTATATTGATACTCATATATAAATATACCATGACTTTTTAAGTACAAATTATCTTTAAATTCATATTAATTGCAAAAATCTAAGCTATATTTGGTACTTTGGTTTAAAGACTTGAAATGACTTGAAGCTCAAAGAAGACAACTTGGACTTGACTTGGAATCATGAGCCAGTGACTCGAGACTTGGCTGGGACTTTCCTGTCACTGACTTGGAACTTGGCTCGAACTTGAGGTCAAAGACTTGAGACTTAATTGAGACTTGAGACAAAACAACGACTTGGTCCCACCTCTGTGTCAAACTATAATAAAAAAAACACTTTTACTTTTCAGTCCTATTCAAAATGTAGTAGAGTAGAAAGTACAGATACCGTACCTGCTCTCAAATGCAGTGAAGTTCAAGTATCTACTTTAAAATGTATGTAAGGAAAGTACAGACATCTACAATTTGTGCTTAAGTAGAGTACTTTATTACTTTTACTTGGTTACGTTCCACTTACCGTATTTTCCGGGCTATTAGGCGCTCTGGATTATAAGACGCACTGTCATTAAATGGTCTATTTTATTATTTTTTTACTTTTTTCACAAATAAACTGCACTGGACTTTAAACAAAACACAACAGTTCGATGGGTCAGTCGGACTTTGTTTGGCGTGTTCCTGGTAACTCTCGGCTTTGTTCAATTGTGGCACATAGGGTGGGTGCTGTCTGGGACCGCTGGATTGTTGGCGTGTTTGCAGTGACTCGGTTGTTCAGTTGTGTCTAGAAGTGGCACATTACACTCGCTTTTTCGGTTCGTTCTTCCGTTCTATTCCTCGTTGGCGTGGAGTGATGAGTGTGGCTGCGGGTGTGTTTCGCTGCGCGGTCGCTGTCTGCTCTGTGTGTGTTTGCGTGTGAAGCGGGTGGTGCGGCTTTGTAGTTTACTGAAGTCGTGCTGGGACACCTGAGTGGATTTGTGTATAGCTCTGGACTGTGGGTGCACAATCGTTTTTTGATGGAGTTGGAGGCTTAAGAGCGCATCTAATAGCCCGGAAAATACGATACATATAGGGTAAGATCACTGAAAAACCCTGTCAAGAGTAAACTGGGCACATGTTCTCTAATTATTATTTTCACAAAAGCTTGAAGTCTTTTTGGCATATTTGTCATCCTCTAATAATGTCTTGCAGCTGACTTTGAAAAGTACGCCCAGAACCTCACAATTTGGAGTCATTTGAATAAACTTCCCATTACCAAACCGTGTAAATTACAGTAATTTGGGGTACGATAATACTGCCAAAAATGATGCCACTGGATTTGTTGAACAGCTTGACTTTGGTGGTTCTTTAGGGGTCATTATTGTTCTAATATAATTGCTGAAATCATGTTACTCAAGAGGCTGAAATATGCCGTCAACCACTCATTCACAACTATTTTCCTACACTCCTCCTGGCGTCCTTTCTCAAATACCCACCTTCGGACTAAAATCTAAAAATCTATAGCCACCTTGGTTACAAAAAACACACTGTTCCTTTCCTAATTTTCAGCTCACCACCCAAGTTGCACCCTGCTACTTTATTTACCTTCTGCCTTCTACTACAATTGCTTTTGTAGACTTACTGTGACAATTTCAACTGAACAAAAGATAAAACGAAAACATTTGAAAAGGTGACAACTGAAGGTTATTCCAGTGTACTGTAGAGTAAAGCAGTTTGATTAAGATTAAAAATAGCTGTTAACCTTAAAACTACCACTTGATGACATCACACTGTGGAACAGAGCATTTTGAGCTGGGGAGATGTAGACAGACTAATAATAAAGGATTGCCCAAGCACGTGTGAATGAAACAAAACACAACCCCAGGTATGTTTTTGATGACAACATTGTACATTGTTCAAATCTCACAAATGTCAATTTATACGACTTTTAAATCAATTTGACTATTTTTCTTTAGTTCTCATCCATCTAAAACAACACTTTATACAGTCTCTGGTTGAACTTTGGCTGTCTCTAACTGGCCACTATCACTTAAATGTCCACAGTAACAATATTATGTGACAGAGATGCCACTTAAACCTGTATGGTTGTAGAAAATTGGCAAAACTAGGGCCTGTTTACACAAGAACGCTTGCGGGTGAAAACGACAAAATATTTTATAGGAAGTGCCTTTCATTTAGATGGTGATGATGTTTTTAGTGCTAAAAAACACAAAAATCTGAAACCACCCTTCAGAATGGAAAAGTTGAATATTCTCCACTGTAGCATTTCTGTCTATACTGCAAAAAAACTGGTCAGATCTACTCACATCGTATACACGTTTACATCACATACATACATAGAAACCTGGCATGCATATTCAGTTGAATTCCATACACTTTTGCGTCCCCATATGCACACAGATTTTCCTAAACATGGAATAAAAAGTGAAGACGCAACACCACTTCTGCGTCTTCTGTTCAGACCGTCATCATATAAACGTAGCCCTAGACTTGCAGCGTTAGACTGACGTACGTGTATATATCAAATATAAATGCGTTTTATTGTATTCTCTTGTGTGTACAGGCCCAGTGTAATAGGTGACATCCATGCTGGTGACATTTCGCATGCTTATAAAAGATTCTTCTCCCAGGTGCCATCATTATTACTGCAGCTTTATATAAACATGCCGTTGAACTGAATTACTACGTGTTGTCTCCAAGCTTTATTTCTTTCTTTTCTTAATTTATTTTCAAAAGTTCCAGGCAACTGCCACAATGCATATTCAGTTTCTGTGACCTTTTCGTAGAAGTGTGGGTGTATGCCACATATTTGCAAGGTTGTGCCAAGACACTGATTAAAATCACCAACTGATTAATTTGAGTGGAAAATATAGAATTGTGCATAGCATGTTAGCAAACTTGTAAAAGTTCTACATTTCTTTGAGTTCCCTCATAATTATCTAGTCAGAGTTATATTTTGTGTAATTCATGCATGTTGCAGTAATTCTGTATTGTCTTGCATTTGAGCCTTGAATGCTCACAAAAAAAATCTGTTTTCACCTACCACCTGTCTTCGCCCATTTTTCTGTACTTATCTACTACTGGTTGTTGTGACATTTCAGTATAAAGAGGCAAGGCTTCTCAGTGCTGCATGTCAGTGAACCTGTTTCTATCATTAAGCCTTTTTAGATTTATATTGAGGTTTACAATGATCAAAACATTAAATATTAAAGACCCTATACTGTGCAAAATTAAGTCCTGTGAGCTTTAAGCCGTATTATAATGTCGCTCATCAAAAACATATCCAGAGTTTTGTTTCATTCACACATGTTTTAGTAACTATTTATTATTAGTCTGTCTACATCTCCAAAGATCCACCTTGTGATGTCACGAAGCTGTACTTTTCAAGTTAGCAGCTACCTTTTACCTTTTGTTTAGTGGAAATTGGCAATTCCAGGGCTGAAAAGATCTAAATGATTCTAGTGAAGAGTGCAGAGTTTAAAAACATAGTGTGGCACTTCCTGTATTACCACATGACATCACAAGGTGGGACAGAGTGTTTTCTGGTTGAGAGAAGAACAGAGCCTAAATATGTAATGTTTGTGTATTATGTGAATGAAACCAAACACAACTCCAGGTGTGTTTGTGATGGGAGCGTGCCTATGTTCCCTCAACCTTCCTTATTTCCATTTTTTTTTTTCAAAATTAGGCCCTTTCTTTCTTTTACCATCAATTTGCATCAGATTTTATCCCAATTTCTTACAGTTTGGTCGTCACACCCAATTCTCCAGCAGCAGTTGAATACAGATGTAATGTAGAGGTCATGGTGCAAAGGACCCTAGGTTGAAAAGACTCTTAATCATCCCTTTAAATGCGGTATACAAATAAAAATGACTTGAATTAGTGTTTCATTTTGAGAAAAATCTTAGAAATAAGAAAAGTCTTTGAAATGAGAGAGGATAGAGCAGTGGCTGACCCCTTTTTGATGAGGAACTTACAGTGTAACATTTATCATAAAATAGTGGAATACTGACCCTTTAAACAATTGAAAAAAGCACAATATCAGGTTTACGGTTAGGGTCAGGGGTCAGGCTGTTCCATTGCACACTTTACTCAGTTCAGTAATCGTGAACAAATTACTGATCCGAGTCATGACATTTACAAAGTTTTCTTCCACTTTCAAATGAAAACATATGCTGATATTGCATAGCCCTGTGTGTATCTCGTGTGTGTACAGGAAATGAAAAACTGTACGCCGCGATCTTCAGCGCTCGTACAGTCCCGACCTTTCTGCGGCGGACGTTTGAACGCATTACGGTGGGAAAGCACAGGTGTTGCTAATAACTTTAATGAGGCCCCTGTTCCATTTAGGTGAGTCAGGAAGCCATTTTGCCCAGCCAGCATGCAGCCAATGTTGTTTTCATTCGTTTTCACCTGTTCCTTTTAGCCCCCGGTGAAAATGTCTGCTGTGATGGGGGCCTATTCTCGGAGGTTAGTGCTACACACAAAAGCACTCAAAGATAAATATACCTAGTCATTTTCAGCTAAAACAATAGTGGAAACCATGCGCAATTTAACCCACAACAACAAACAAATCCGGGAACAATATGTGGTAAATTGGTAAAAGTTTTGTTTTGTTCCACAGCACTTTCCAGTTGTTCTCCAAAATGTTTTGTAAATGTGCACTGAACATATAAACATGTTATATTCACTTGATTTTGTTCTATTGTTTTTCTACCTTTTGCAGCACTTTATTCAAGGATTTAACCTTGAACTAATGAGCATGTTTTAATTTTAAGCTACAATAATAAATCATTTTTTACTTAAGACAAAAAGCTTGGGTGGCACCTGCTTAAATTCAGTCACTTGAGGACAGGTCTAAGCAGAGAAAAATAAATTTGTCGACAGTTGACCATTACTGTAACAAAATCCAGGTTATAAAACTTCCTTGTTTTTGGATTCAAAAAGATGTTTACATGCATTTCTGATGTATTATGAGCAGGGTCTACATGGGTCTAGACTCTAGGCCCAGTCCAGTTCATTAATACATTTTGTTCACTGAGTAGAGTGATCATGTAGCATTAATGTGTATCTATCTACAACAAAACACTTGAACACTGAGTCTTCTTCAGGGCATATAAGAGCATGTGGTGTCACTAAAAACAATACATCTCATCACATGGGCAAACAAACTGTTGCAACAGTAATAATATAAGGTAGTAGGAGCCACTAAATAATAATTAGATAATCTTTTTAATGTGTTTTAATGTCTGATCCACTGAGAGCAAAGAGGTCCACTCCAAAACTGAATATGTAATATTAGAGGGACAGTTTGGAATTTTGGACACTTTTTAAAAAATATTTTAAAAAATACTTTAAAAAGTGTCTCCACACGTCTCCAACACTCTGGCTCACTAGGAAATGAGGTCCTATGTCCAAAATTCTGAACTGTCCCCCTGTCCTAACACCCAGGTGTGATTTATCCTTAGTCATACAGCATTCTGCATTAATATGCAAAGATTCTCTGGTAATTTTGCACATTGTCAAATTTCTACACATTTGTTTCTGCGCAGGTAGTGTATAGTTGAATGCCTAGTGCTGTTTTTGTTATTCACTGATAGTATCTCTGATAAACCATGCAGTGCAGAGTTGGTAAGAGTAGTTTGTCCTTCAGTACAAGACTCCGTGCCCTCTCTCCGTGTTTCCTCGTGTGCCTGCCATCTCCAAGCCAGTGCACCGGAAAGCCCAGATTGTCGCCTCAGCTCTGGAGTCTCCTAACATCTATTTCCCCTGCCCCCCACAGCCAGTGCGCACAAGTCTCCACAGTGCAGCAGGTCAAGACAAATGCTCTGTGTCACAGGGCTCTATAGGTGTGGGAGAGTCACATTGGATGTCACACCTTTGGCGACATTTGGATTGATGTTGTTCGCAAATAATGAAAATAATGAACTGAGGTCTTGGTCCATAGGCTGTACATGACTGCTAAAGGCACACTGTGTAACTTTTCTGGCAAAGTGTATGCCACCTGCTTGTCTCCATAAAGATGATCTACAATGTTGCACAGTATGGCATTAATGTTATCAATTTGGTGTTTATTCAAGTACAGATGTTTTAATTGCTAAAACACCTTGACAAATGGAGCTCAACAGTGACCACCCAGCCTGTGGTTCCACTAAATTTCCCATTCATTTTTCTCACTTCTTGAATAAAGTTAATATTAAAATTTTGAAAGCCTTACCTTAGGGGATAATCTGCTACATGGTAAGTAATGACCAGAAGACCTATAATTTAATTTTGAATCTGTTTTACAAAAATGTGAAAACATTTTGTAGAATCTTGCATCTTTTTGGACTTAAACCAGCCGCGTTATGGATATTAGTTAGCACATAGCTCCTTAGCCTTTGCAATGCCTTTGAACTATTCAAAAAGTTTTTGGGAAATATTTATGGAAAATGTACTTCTGGAACCAGAGCAGGCTGTCACTGTTGAGCTCCATACTGAGTAGGATCACCTCAAGATCTGACCTGTAACTTGGTGGACCTGGTGGACTTCTCTATGGAGAAGTTCATCATTTCATCGCAAAAATACTGCAGCACCACACTTTTTAATGAAGCTGGGTAGATCTGGCTCACTATATATGTTAAACTATATATGTTACTATTTTGGATTGTTTTGCCTGAACAGGAAGTCAATCCACCAGCCAGCAGGGACCACATCACATTTGTGTCAGTGCAGCTGTAGGTTATACTGGGCCTGACTAGATCTCCACGTATGCTACAACATGCACCGACCTTCTCTCAGCTTCCACTATGTAAGTACAAGTGATTGCAAGATACCATAGCAAAGCTGTCAGGAGGAGACGCAGAGGTCACCGTGTGCATTATTTAACAGCAGGGCCACAGAGGCAGACAGAGGGTCAGGACCTACTCAAGCTCCCAGCAGCTGCAGCAGTCGCCCTCCGATGGCCACACTCAGCAGTGGAGGAGGAGGAGAAACCACAATCGATGGATGGACACGAGAGATGATTTAAAGTAAAGCCCAAACTCAGCACTTTTCAGAATATAAGCGATACAATTTTGAAACTTCATGAATAATTATTATTTAAAGGTGCATTGTGTAACTTTTCTGGTGGTAGGTCAAATGCATGTCTCCATAGAAATGTAATCACGCTGTCTGGAATGTTTCACAGTATGGTATTAAACTATTCTCTCATCATGGAGATCAAACCAGACAAAGTTACAGGTAAGATCTATGGAGAGGTGACCCTGCTCACAGTCAGAATGCCTGTCAGTTTTTTTTTTTTAGATATTTTTGAGCTATAAAACCATTTCTAATTTAACACATGTAACGTAGAGCTGTTTAATGTCACACTATGAAACATTCCAGACAGAGCAATGGCATATCCATAGAAACAAGCAAGTGATGGTCCCCCAACCAAAGACCTCTTCACAGATCTGACCCATAACTTGACCTGGTGGCATTCTTGTCTCCATTGAACATTCAGGCAAAGCAATAAAATACTTATTATGAAGACAAGCAGGTAGTAGCCAGGCTGGTGCCACCCAGTGCCTCTGCTCACTTTAATTTCTCTCCACCGACTAGGTCAGGAATTGGAACACACTAGATAGTTCCCAAAAAACCCAGGAAGTGTGAGTTCGGGCACCAGCCAATCAGCGAAGAGCCATATATTATGTGTTGGCAACGATTCCTGAAATCGAGGATTTAAAGCCAGAACAAAGAGAATGTTTGGTGAATTTTATCAAGGGGAAAGGCGCTATTGCCCTTCTTCCTACGGGATTTGGGAAAAGCTTAATATACCAGTTAGCTGTTAATGGTGCATTACATATGTCACAACCACATAACAGCGATTGGTAAAATGAAAAAAGTACCCACCTACTGTCGAGTGAACTAATTTTAATGCTGTTTCACTTTGTAGAAACCTTCTGCTGAATCAGGCTAAGAAGCGGGTAGTGGACCATCCACCAGAAAAGTTATACAATACACCTTTGAATTACATTTAGTCAAAAACACAACAACATCAATTATTGTCAACTTTGCTGCATGGTTATTTGGGGCATCCCAGTGTATTTCGCTCAATCACTAAAATCAAAATACAGATCATTCAGTCCCAGCTTGTGTCTGTTAGTGGGCTGGTTTTACATGGCTGCTCGTGTGTTTTGTGTGACCTCATTCATCAGTGCGTCAGATGCATTGTCTCTGGTGTGCATGTGCATGTAATATCCTGCTTGTTTTCTCGCTGACAGTGGATCATCAGACCAAACAGCCATGTGTAATTACAATAGACTCATAACTCATTCACACAACGCTACAATGTGCTGTGGGATTCATCACCACCAATGAAAGAATGTGAAGAGATGTGGGATAATGCAGTTTATAATGTCCCATGACGACAGCAACAGCGTTCTAAGTATGTATGTGTATCTGGGTGGGAGCGCCAGTGGGAATGTTGCGAATATTATTACATGTTTTTGTAATAATTATATTAGTTTATTTGCCCGATCAGAAATGTGCTTTTGTATGTTGTTTAGTATGCTTGTCTTGGCTTATAGTGAGTATGGCAGCTTTTCACGTTTTTATAATTAGTACTTAGTGGATGGGATAGTTCTAGGGATGGGATGCAATTTACACAAGATGAGACGAGACACGAGACTGGGTCCACAAGAATGAGACAAGACCTTCTAACAGTATGGTTGGAAACAAGTCTAGCTAAATTATCCACATCACCAAAGTTGATTTTTAATTGATGAACAGCTCTTCAGAAATGGTTCAAAACTTTTACTGTTTGATTACACACATGCCAGACAGTGAGGTGACTGGTAATGCTTTGTAGTTGGTCAAAATTGCTTTAAACACATAATAATATTGTCTTTATAATTGTTTTATATTGAACTATGACTTGTTTTTTGGCTGTTTCAGTGCACTTATGAAAATCACTTTTGTGTTTGATAAATTGATTGAGTTTGAATAAAGAATGATGACATTGCTTTTTTACATTTTTGTAGCGTGATATTTTGGCAATTGTAGCATATTTCATAAGTTCTAATAAAATGGTAGAGCACTATATTAAAATAAAGTAGACTGTAGAACTATAAAATGTAGATTTATTATTTTATTGTATTGATGTATTTGTCAGCAAAAAGTTGAAAAGTATATAAAACTCTATAACGCTGCATTACAAAAATATTTATAAATTCAGTTTTGTATGGATGACACATTGGCCTAAAAAGTATTCCTGAAGAAAGACACTGGAGATTTGAGTTGAAGTCCAGACACTCGGGTCAGTAAAGGTGTGCCATGTGAGGAGCGGGCACACAGATGGATAATAATGTAGGAGATGTGAATGGGCAGAGGAAGAGGAGGAGGTGGTGGGTGGGATCCTGGGAGGACTGCTGGGCCTCGGGGTTGTTAGTTTTAATTGGGCCTCTGGCTTTGGGACACACAGGGACTGCATCAAAGGTCAGATATACATCAACCACTGCAGAGCAAGCTGACCCGAGCAGGAGAGGTTGCAATGGGAATAATAATACTAGTGTAATAGTGGTGCCCAGAGAATGTTAGTATCATAAAAAACAATTGTGACTAAAATGTCTTTATTATGATTGTACTATTAAACTATAACACACAGATTTTTTTTTTCTTCATTTTGTTAATTCCACACCAACAACTGACTTGTTTTTATTGCTGAAAAATGGCTTTGTTTGAACCCCACATGTAAGATCCGAAGTCTACCAAGCCTCCTCCTAACTTTGAGTACATAATATGTCCCCTTTAATGGGACTTGCCATACAATGCATGGCATGATTCACATTTTCTTGTCAGTAAATTGGAAGGAAAGACAAAGGAGAAGCAAAGGAACAGCAACTGATAGATGTTTATGCAACATTTGCTGAACAACAGTTTTTTTTTGCAACATGTAATGCAAATAAGTATAACTATACACTGCATTAACTGCATTCATGTTTCCTTTGATATAATACAGTATAATCCAGTGGACCATGTGTGGTTGGCATAGTAATGTGTCAGGGTTGTATGTAGTCTCTTTGTATAAAACTAACTTTTGTTTGTGGTAATGCCATCTTATCAAAGCACTACAACTGCCACTACTAAAAGTTTTTCTACAAGCAACTACAACCACGTACAATTAGTAATATAACTGCAACTACAACAGCAACTACTACTACTGCAACTATTGGTACTACAACTAGTGCTACTACAGGTTGGCATTGTGATTCCAGTTCTCACGGATGAAAGCTGTCATTGTGTCCTTGGACAAGACACATAAGTCGAGTGGTGCCTTCACGTACAGCTCTTCTGAGTGACTTGAAGGTGGAAACATGCTATATAAAATGTAATTACTGTCACTACCATCCACAAAGCACTATCAAAGCACAATGCATACTGCTACGACTAGTAGCAGTACTAGTTCTACTGTGTAGAAAATGACATATATATGTGCAATGATGAGACAATGTCAGGTTAGCTTCTCTTTGTGAATAGTGTTAATTGACAATGGCCTGATTTATTACTCCTGTGTCATTCTCAATAGAGCGTGTGTGTAGGTGCGGCGCTTATAGGCCTGGTGCGTTCACATTATGAGGCGCTCACAGACAGGATAACGTCGAGATTAACCTAAAGTGACACCTTCTGATAGACCTCATGTCAGCTCCATCCTCTGCTTCATTACACCCACTAACATAGAAATGCACCAGCACACGCTCGCCTGCTCGGTGCTGCTGTTGACAGTGTAGCATGTGGAGACAGAGGGGGAAATGGTGAATAAGGGGAAAATCCAGGCATGTCACTTTCACGAACAGCAATGAAATCTATCACCGTTCCCAGATGGGCCCATGATTTATGATTAGAGCACAGGATTTTGTGTTGTGCTCATGAAAAACTGTGGGTTTGACGTAAGCCGACAATGACATATAGGCCACGCTATAACTTGACGTTGGTAAATGTTGTTTCATGCCGATGTTTTAAAAATAACAAATTGTTGTACATTATGTTTGGCGTATGAGAAATTCAGACCTTCACATTAGTCACAACTCAACTGAAGGGGCTGTACCTGTGAGATGTTTTTGCCCTTGAACAGACATATTGTAAAAGCAGTTTTTAGAATCAAACTTAGACCAGTGTGTGCCTCTGATGTCTCTGGTATAAATTGACACCTTTAAATATATGCACTTATGCAGCTTTGCCCACATCACACATCACTGTAGTTCCAGGTGTAAATGTTGCAATTACAAAACTCTGCTCTGGCCTATGGAAGTTGTGAAACGCACTTATAAATGTAATATGATTAATAATTAGGATTCTACGAAACAGGAATATGTTTTGACTGCCTAAAAAGTATTTTTTCCATTTTTTAAAATCATATCTTTATAAAGAGTTTCTTGTTCTCTTTCTGAGTTAAATGAAGATCAACACTGTTACGACCCCAGCTTGGGTCTGTATGTTGTTGGTGCATGTTCGTGCTGTTGCTGGATCCCTCCTCCTCACTTCAGATTCTGGAGGGAGGGCCACCCTAACAAGCTGCACCTAATTGTGGGTGTGGTTCACCACCTTTAAAAGCTGAGTGCTGGACACTGCACTCTCTTCTCCACCATGTGACCACAACTTTATTTGCACCTTGCTTTTAAATAAATATCTCTTTATCTATATCTATCTATCTAGATAGAAAAAATAATAAATATATCACAGACTGTGTATATAAATGGACATAACTAACGCACTAGCTGCGGCGTTCCAGTAGGAAGTTCGCATGCATGCTCTTCAGGTCCTACTGATCATGGCTCCCATTGACTTGCATTGGAATATTGTGGCACCTCTCTCTGTCACTGCTACAGTGAGTGTCGTCTTTTTGGTCTTAAAATGTTAAAATTCATAATATGGAACCTGGCTCCAGATTTGCTCCTGTAACTGTTAGCATTGTGAGCTTCATCTGAGTGACACTGAATGCCATGGGTGACATTACACTTGCTTAATCTACTTCTTTTATACAGTCTATGATCTATCACTATCTCATACTCTATCTCTATGTATCCCCAAACTAGTAAAACTCACTCAATATTAAGTTTGTACACAGCATCACAACTATTAAATGATTTTATTAACCAGATGATTGAACTAAATGAGTCTGTGACCTTCATTTGTGCTCATTTTCTGTTTACCGCTTTCATGCATTAGTCATTTACTCCAACATTAAGAGACAATGGCCATCCCTGCTCTGACCTGACGCAGATACCATCAGAGGCACAACTGCTGAGACAACACATGCTCCATTTGCAGAGCAGTTAACAGTGTGTAAATATTTAACAACATTGTGTGCTTATCAAACTATGCACATTATATTTTGTCATTGACCTTTTTGTCCTGGGACTGCATCGGAGTGATAACAGTGGCTTTGAAAATATCGAGCGCTTCTACGTGTTCATTGTTTTGTTTAATAGAACAATTTTCTAAGCAAAGCTGTTTAACTATTTCAGGTGCCTACAGAAAACAATGAAGGTAGCAAGAGCTGGAGTTTCATAGCAACAAGCAATCGAACAAAGCATTGTAAAAACTGAGATCAGAACATTCATAATGCTAGTCTTAGTTGTATAGCAGTAGCAGCAGCAAAAGTACTAGCAGTAGTAGTAGTAGTAGTGGTAGCAGTAGTATTAGTAGCAGTAGCAGTAGTAGCAGTAGTAGCAGCAGCAGCAACAGCAATAGTAGTTCTAGTAGTTCAGTTCTTTTACTTTCCTTATACACTTAGAGAGGTTCATACTATAATGTCATGACATAATATTTTGACATTTGAAGTTACTGGGTTTGCAGAATCTGTGGCTAATTAGTATCATTAATCAGGAGATCACATTCACTTTTTATTATAACAGTGTCTAGAATTATGAATTATTAATACTCCACATTCACAGGCTCAGTCAAGGATTAACACAGGTCTGAGCTTCCATAGATAGATGCTGTTGTTGTGTCCTTGGGCAAGACACTTAAACCACCTTGTCCCCAGGGCCTGCATGTGAATGTGTGGAAAAGCGCTATATAAAAATGTGACCATTTACTATTTACCCATTTCCGATCATTTTGTCTCACTTGGTTTTTGGATCAAATATTCTCCCATATTAAGATGAAGAGAAGAAAACCAAATTTGCTTTGTAAATCCAAGAATAAAAATGTATTGATGCGACCCAAGAAAGGTTGTTT
This sequence comes from Boleophthalmus pectinirostris, assembly GCF_026225935.1. NCBI lineage: Eukaryota > Metazoa > Chordata > Actinopteri > Gobiiformes > Gobiidae > Boleophthalmus > Boleophthalmus pectinirostris. Next base: position 16,801,965 of record NW_026571175.1, on the reverse strand, counting down.
GGTGATATTGCCAAGCAGCACCATGCAGTTGCTGGAAATGGCTAGAAAATTTAGGCTTTCTTTGCCAAATTACCTATTTCGGCCATTTATTCTATTTTAGACTATGTGAATCTGTGACTCATCTTAGGGTCAAACTGGGACATCAGGCCTGGATTTTCCTCAGTGATTTTTGTTTTAGTAGAACCGTTTTACCCACCGGTGATGATAGCACACTGTAAAAAGTTTATGAAGGGTAAAACATAGGCCTAAAATATTACAAAAACGTTTGACAAATGACAGTGAGAATAGACAAGAAAAGAAGAGGCAGTACCGCAAACCTGTACGGAGCAGCAGGTCTGAGAGTGACCATTTTTAACTGTCTGTCCAGCACAAGGTGACCCCTGTCTCACATTTTAGGCAGAGACAGAATGGATATAGATGGATAATTTCATGGCTTCTGCTGCAGCCAACTTTTGCTGGGTTTTTGGGTGGGACAAGGACAAGACTGATGTGCTGTTCTGAGGACAAGCAGGGTCAAAAACAGCAGAACACAACACCAGTGCGAAAAACCATTTATTATGTGACACCAAGAGCATGTCATTCAACTTTCTGTGCATAAAGATGATTTTGTTAAAGAGAAAGTATTAGTAGATTTATCGAATGAGTTTTCTGTGCTCAAATCCCGGCAGAAGACATTGTGATGAAGGGCGTGGGTGATTAGATGATGTTTAGAAGACGTCTTTCAACCCTAGATGATGTTTAGAAGACGTCTTTCAACCCTGGGCCTGGACACTGGAGGTGGTACAGGTGAAGCTGAGGAGAGTGAAGCGGAAGAGGAGAGGATGAGGAGAGTGAAGCGGAAGAGGAGAGGATGAGAGGAGGATTAGGAGAGCGAAGAGGACAATGAGAGGATGAGGAGAGTGAAGGGAACGATGAGAGGATGAGGAGAGAGAAGGGGACGATGAGAGGATGAGGAGAGTGAAGTGGACGATGAGAGAAGAGGACAGTGAAGTGGACGATGAGAGGATGAGGAGAGTGAAGTGGATGATGAGAGGATGAGGAGATTGAAGGGGATGATGAGAGGATGAGAGGAGAGGATGAGGAAATTGAAGAGGATGATAAGAGGATGAGGGGAGTGAAGGGGAAGATGAGAGGATGAGGAGAGTGAAGAAGATGATGAGAGGATGAGGAGAGCGAACGGGACGACGAGAGGATGTGGAGAGTGTTATTTCATCCATGTTTGAGAATGAGTGTAAACCTGTTGGCTAGCCTGTGAGCCCTTTGACACAGGAAAGCATTTTAGCAAAATCTCCTATTTAAAGCAAAGTAAAAAGATGTGAATGAATAGAGTGAAAAAGAATAGTGGCCGAGATTGTAATAATGCAGTGTTACAGCTTTGACCCAGCTGGCAGGGCGTGGGTCTTTTGTATCTCTCTCTCGCTGATGTTTACTCAGGCTTCTCAAACGCATCAGTGCCCCAGGTTTGTCACAGCTCAGTAAGGTGCTTGGCCTTAACATATGAAAATTTGCTCCCTTGAAGTGTGCAAATCAGCATTTTTAGGATGCACACTCACGTACACACACACGCACGCACACACACACAAGCGCACTTATAAACACACAAACAAATGAGGCGTGCCTTAAGAAGCAGCACACACACACCTGTACTCCTCACACCGGCTGTCACAGTGACATTGACAGGGACACAAATGCCTCTTATGCAGATTGAGTACAAGCTCTCGTCTGATCACAATCGAGCCCTGTGTTTGAGGTGGGACTGAGGGAGCAAAGTCACTGCAGAAGGGCTCATGGCACACTCATCCATGCAGGCTTAGGACCTTGAAAACTTTACTGTTAAACTTTAAAATGCATGTAACAAAATCTACTTTGTATTAAACAGATCAGTCTAAAGTTTTACAGGGGACTGCGCTACACATGTGTGGTTATGTGGATGCTTAAGTTAAAAACATCTTGTTTCAACTAATTTTCCCCAGCACTTGACTGAAGTCCTAATATAGCATTCCCAACACCGACCACTCCTGATACAGCAAACCTATTATTAGCCGTTTGAAAAGGGTGAACTAATTCTAAATGATTTGCACTTGCTGGTTGATAGAACAAAGCACAGTGTAAATTGAATTAGTGGATCTGGATGCGGTTGAGTCAACATAGCAGTCCCTTGCACCCAGTCGATTAAAAAAAAAAAAAAAAAAGACTTTTGTTTCTTTAATGTATTACCAAAAAAGAAAAAAAAAAAAGATAAAGAGAATAACATTGATATATTGTTTTACCAATAAATAATAATAAGGATGGAGTAAACCAATACAATAGACTTATTTTTATTTGGGGATAATGGTGACAGGAGGCTGCTTCACTTTAGGTCTGGTCTAAGCTATTGACTTGTACAGTATGTTGAGCACGTGTATTTCTCCTGCACATACAGTGGCACGGTCTCTACACAGCAGTGTACAACACTCCTGTGTGTGAGTGCGCGTGTGCGTGCGTGCGTGTGTGTGTGTGTGTGTGTGTGTGCGTGTGTGAGCCTCTTTGACATTCTGTACATGTCTTCTGGCAGAGGGTAACCAGCGGATCACATCTATTACCTTGCTAATTCTACAGCTTGGCCTTTGCATAATAAGATGCATTTTCTCTCCCCGAGTAAGTGAAGGAGGGGGAGAGAAGACGAGGGAGAGGGTAAGTATCAAAACATGTTGCCAATGACTTAATGACTGAGCCATAGTATTGTATTAATGGGAGCACGTGGTAATTGGGTTAATGAAAATGTTTTCCCATTTTGGCTCCTGTCTAAGGCAAATGTAACACTTCCACTCATTTGCTCCCTTCACTCTCACACATTAGCTCCCCCTCCATGTGCCAAACATGATTATATCCACATCCACCAGGCGCCTCTTTATGCTGCTAATCTATTTAATTGCAAGCATATTTGCTCTGTTTTCTTTTTCCCCAAACTGAATCGTACAGAGTGAGAAAAGTCAAAATGAAGAGTTTATTTTCATTAGGACCAGCAAATGCATATAACAGTTACATAAGTTAAACAGAAAATATGTATCAGCAATGTTTACTACTATAAAAGTACAAACTGCCATAACAAAGGTGGTAGAGCTTCTCATTATCTCCTTGTATGGCATAAAGTGAGCCTGGAGTCTGTCACAAGAAATGAATTTATTGTGATTTGCCCAAAAAAAAAAAAAAAAAAAAAAAACAAAGTTAAAAACCTAAAATGTTCATCTGTGGCTGAAAGAGAAGTATTCATATATTCCCAGGACACAAAAAGAGATAGAAAGTAAAATGTACCAGTAGGTATATTCCTGTGCTTTGAACTCTGTGTAGGCAACATTATCTATTTTATCAAAACTAATTACTTTCTGATTCTTGTCTAATTGTGCTTTGTTAATTAACCAACATTGTCATTTTTATGATTAAAAGTAAAGTGAGCTTATTAAGTATGACTTCATAATTGTTACCATTACTAAAAATCGATATGTTAAAGGTGCACTGTGTAACTTTTGGTGATAGGACCAAGTTACAAATCAGATCTGTGGAGAGGCAAGCCCACTCACAGTAAGAATGCAAGTTTGTAAGTAAATAAAAACCCATGTTATTAAATAAATGCAAGATTACTATGACAATGCAACAACATCTCCAGGGAGACAAGCAGATGGCAGACCCTCCACTAGAAAAGTTACACAGTGCATCTTTATAGTTAAGGTATTGTTGCTGTAGAAAGATTTGTCCTCTGCATTTGACCCATCCTTCAATAGTGCTCGGGCATCCTGTCAGCAGCCACAGGTTCTGAACATTAATAAACTTATTTGATTAGATATTGTCCCTGCCAATGCAAAATATGTGACGGAAAAACAAAAATCTAATTTGCTGTTCTTTATCTAAAAATTCAACACAATAATACATTTTCCTCTCATTTCTTTCTGCAATATTTTGATTTGACTGTACTGGTGTGATATGACTCAGAATCCACTCTGAATATTGAATACCTTTGTGCTATCCTGGATACATATTTCAAGGCTAAGTTTCTGCACCAGCGAAACTTGGTTCCCATAGCCCCTAATCTTTCCTGACACTGTAATATTTTCCGAGAGGTGATGCTGGCCCTGGGTTCACATACACTCATGCATAGGTGCCAATTCTAAGCATTTGAAGGTCGAGCACCCAATTCTGATAGCATAAATTATTTTGCAAACTCATCCAACTTCTGGCCCAGAGCATGTGGGGTTGTTATATATTTCTCTTAAAGCAACACATATACCATGAATAAATATGTTTCTGTTTCTTTTCACAGCAGTACTCAATCTATGAAAACACACTCACTTTTTGAGTGGATCCAGAATACACACTTCAGATGGGCCACTCAGACACACTCATTGGTCCATCTGTATATTAAAACAAATACCTCAACCTTCATCTGAGTGTTTGCTTGGAGCTGCAAACTTTCGGCGCAGCTAATTGCAGTTTTTTACTTGATTGGAACAGATTGCCCTTATTAAGATCTTATATTATAAAAGATTAACTCCTGTGAGCTTGTAGCCATATATTTATGTTGTCACTTCACCAAACACATGCCTGGAGTTGTGTTTTGTTTCATTCACACACACTCCCAGATTTTTTTTGGTGCAATTTTGCATGCTTTTTTTTTTTTTTTTTTTTTTTTTTACAGCGTATGAACACGTATTGTGCATTACGGGTGGGTAGTAATTACTCACGGGAGGGTCTGTACTAAACCAAGTCTAAACCAGGACTAATCTTGGACTTAAGAGAGAGAACCCCGAGCAGGGTGTCCGCAAAGTGCGATCGGGCAATTGCCACGCTAACCTTCGTGAGGTGCGGAGCTCTCCGTCGGTCCTTTCTCCTGCGGTCACCTCCGAGCCTGTCCCGACAGTGAGTCCTGTTTCAGTTCTCATTTAGTCCCAGTTTAGTCCTGTTTTAGTCCTAGTTCAGTCCTGGTTTAGTCCTCCTCTTCAATTCTGGAATCAGTCCTAGGTTAGTCCTGGTTTAGTCTTGGTTCAGTCAGTGGTGTAGGCAGGGCAAAAAATTTGATATAATTTTGTGTTAACAGGCGGGTGCGGTGTTGTACTGGGCTGTAAGTGTTGTAACTGTCTGTGTGAGAAAAGTGTATAAAGTGTGTGATGAGGGCTTTTACAGACTTAAGACAGATATAATCATTGTAAAATATAAAGTTGACTAATTTCACCTATTGGGGGTTATTTTTAGAATGTAACCCCCTCGATAAACGAGGGGGCACTATAAATCCTAGTAAATATTCTGTCTATATCTCCAATGCTCAAAATGCTCTTTTGAACCTTGTGATGTCATATGGTGGCTTTCGTTAACATCTGTGTTTTGCCTTTAGTTTAGTAGAGATTAGAAATTCCATGGCTGGAATTATTCAGATGATTCTAGTGAAGGTGTGTGGAGTTTAGAAACACAGTGCAGCATACATGACATCACAAGGTGGAACAGAAAGTTTTCTGTTTGAGAGAAGAACTCAGCCTTAATGAAACAAAACAAAACTCTGGGTATGTTTTTAATAACCAGACAAAATTAGAAGAGAAAACAGTGTAATATGGGCCCACTAAAGGTCAGAGTAGCTGTATCTAAAATATGTGACAGAAATCTGTATTTGAAATGAGGCATGATGACGTGAAGTACATGCTGACAGTGAGACGCCATCGCCGTATGTCCCACACCCTCCACTCACAAACCAGAACACTGCTTCTTACCTGTCAATCATTTCAGTAAAAGTGCCAGGTTGATCCAACTGAGTCTGTGTCCCCCGTCTGAGAGAATACTCACTACTTTGCCATGCGCTAAATCCAAGAAAATAAGCTTTCAATAACTTGGACTTTAGAGGCAAGGCAGTGCATTATTACTATTTTGAGTGATGCTTCGGGGAGAACACAAAATACAAGGGATATTAAATGATTTTACAACCAAGATTTCATTTATTTTATTCTGTTTTTTGGCATTTGTGAGTGCATAGACGTATGTCCTGCCTAAGTCTTGGTGTAGTGTGTGGGTTTATATGAACTTAAAGGCACTGTACCTGATTTTAACTGTCTTAGAAAAACAAATCTAGCAGTGGTCAGAAGTCACTTACCTTTCACATTTCACAGACTAGAATGGAGTTTTACCATCATTGTTAAGCTAATAAAAACTATTTTGCAAACATGACTATTTGACTATCCTGGGACCTGAAGAAAAAAAGTGTATTGCAATATATATTTTTTGTGATTTTCTATCTATTTGAAGGTAAATGATCACTTTCGGATTTAGATTTTGTTCATTTAATTTTTATTTATAATTTGTAACATGTTCTCTGTAATGGGACATTTTGGTGTTAAATCCGTGTGACGTTAACAACCTAACAAAAACACACTTCTACAATTGTCTGAAAAACTTTTTAGACTCCCTTTTATTTTATTTTAGATATAAATATTTTTTTTTAAATGATAGCGCAGCCACAAACTAACTCCTATTGAGTGGGGTGACCAGACGTCCCTATTTACCCGGGACAGTCCCAGTTTTGAGCCCTGTGTCCCTTGTCCCAGCAGATTTATACAAAACCAGTGATTTGTCTCAGTTTTATACAAGAAATGTCCCAGGTGTCCCTATTTTTGACCAATTTGATCCCTGCCAACAGTAAAGAGAGGCATAAACTGTAATTTCTTTGGATGAAATACAGGAAAGTTGCTTAAAAATGTCCAAAACACAAAGAAAATGTGACTATGCTGACTTCATGAATGGGCTGAGTGCAGAACAATACTCCTTAATTACGCACTTGTTTCACAATTTTATTATTACCACCAAAAAACCTACTATTGAGTTAATTTTTTATTCTGGACATGATAGTACCCCATAATCCCCAGACCTATTTAGGCAGAGGAACCTACTCCCCCCATTAAGAGTCTATTTCAAAACACTTTAAAGATCGACCGGTTAACTCAATGTGAACTATAAAGGACACAAATGAATGGGCCGGGTCTCAGGAGGATATATTTGAGTACTGGCGCAAGAAAAAAATGTCTCAAATATGGGAAAAAATTGGGGAGAGGGCTGTTCCCCATTTTTTCTATCACAAATGAGCGCCTTTTGTTTTTCCTCCCTTGTTTCAGACCACTGCCCCCATCAAATTGTAAAACATGTTATCAGTGACTGCATTGCTGGTCTACGATACTTCTCTGTCTGAAGCAGCTGTTCAGACAGAGAGTATGTGGCCAAGAAAATAATGAATACCACAGAACTAGTTATATTGATTTAAATATCTACTTCGTCCTTTGATGGGTTGGAAATCAAGTACTCCAGTTTGAAATAAAATACTCAAATGACAAAAACGGACAAAAATATAATGGAACAGATGCTTCAGCAAGTTTGAAGTACACCTAAAGCCTGAATTATACATGTTACTACTACAAGCTTTGGTTCATGGAGGTTTAAGGCCTTGGCAACACAATATCAGCGAGACTCTATCAAAAAGCCATTCATGAGACTAATAAAAAAGCACAGGAGAGAGACAAAAGTTATGTGTTTTATTTGAATTTTCTAATAATAACATCTGGAGTTATTGATCTTCTCAAGACCTGAGCGCTGTGGGTGTTATGGCAGCACAGATGTAAAAGGAAAGGTATGCAAACAGCCAAAGCGCACATCAGTTCTCTCTAGTGGAAGGACTTAAAGCACAGGCAGATGGATGCTCACTGATCAACAGGGGCTCAAATGGGCTTTGTTGGCACTTGCGAGGAACAATAATAGACCGCGAAAATGAGATGAGGAAATTTGTGAAAAAAGCAGGACAAAGGCGCCATGACAAAGATGTGACCCAAAGAAAACGTGCTACTGACTATTAAGACCGCGTGATGTCCAACAATTCCAAGACACCATTGGCTCATAGTGATTAAAGGACCCGTATTACTCTATTTTCTGATCTTGGTTATAATGTTGTTTCCTCATCAAAACATACATACAAGTCTTCATATTTAGACCTTCACTAGAACCATTTGGATAATTTCATCCCTGGAAATGGTCGTCTGAACTAAAGGTATAAGGTAGCTGTCAGCTTGAAAACTACCACTTCATGACATCATAAGGTGGAACAGAACATTTTAAGCTTGTAGACAGATATATAATAAAGATGTGAGAATGAAACAGCAACTCCAGGTTACAACACTGTAACATGGCTTTATGCTTCATTTGATGTAATATAGGACTTTTAATTTAAGGTGAGACACATTTAGATATATTTTAAACTTCTTCTGTAATTTACTTGAATAACTGTAAGAAAAATGCATTGGAAGTTTTTTCATCATGTAATGTAGTCAATGTCATATAAAAATAAGGTGGTGTGTATGTGCACTCTAAGCAAAACTGGACAACAGATTAAAAACAGCTTGGACCTGCTAAAGTTTGGCACAGAAATGTTGGCATATGAGCCTAATGTGATTGTTTATTGTCCTAGTAAATTAATAAATGCAAATTTAATTGTTTGAATTCCCACGATGCACCTGGATCCTGATTAGCTCCACAGAAGCTTGAATGGTACAGGTTTGCATCAGGAAGCAGTACTCAGCTGTGCGGGGGTTGACGCTGGACTACAAACCAGCCTTTACAGATTAGGTATCAACTAATTCAGACAAATTCATATTAACATTGGAAAGTTGGCACATGCAGGTGCTACTTTAAATGCATTTTGAGAAAATGTTCCACATAAATCAGTGGATACAAATTGATAGGATTAAATGAGCAAACATCATCAGGTGCAGAGTGGACTTTTTTGTTGATTCCACTTTAAAGATGAGCACTGAACTGAAAAAAAAAAAGAAAATAAAAAAAAAGAAAAGGAAATTGAAAAACTTGTGCCAGATGTGTCAGGTCTTAAAGAGTCTATATTATGCAAAATTGAATCATGTGAACTTTAAGCCATGTTTTAATGCTTTTACCTCCTATAAAAGATACCTGGAGTTGCATTTGTTTCATTCACAAATGAATGTAATCCTGCATTATTGTCTATCTGAGCTCAAAATGCTCTGTTCCACCTTGTGATGACACAAAGCTGTATTTTTCAAGATAACAGTTTATTTTTATGATTGTTTATTAGAAATTGGGAATTCTAGATCTGATACTATCCAAATGATTCTAGTGAAGGTGTATGGAGTTGACATCACAAGGTGGAACAGAGTGTTTTCCATTTGAGAGAAGAACACAGCCTAAATATACAGAGTGTGATGAGGAATCAACATTCATTATAACATAGATGAGAAATTAGTGTAAAATGTGCCCTTTAAATGTTTTGACTTCGGCAGACTTTTTCTGTCTGATTCCCTTATGATTTGCATGGTCACCTACGGCTTCCAATTTAGTCTACTGTGAAGAAGATTTTGTTTTGTTTGGCACCTTTTGTCCCATTTTGATCCAAATCCTCTGCTTCAAAAAGAACAAAATGCTAAGAAGCGATTTACGAGGAAAAAAACAAAGTATGACAGGATGCCGAGAGGAGGGCATCTTTAGAGGAGATGAAAAACTGAGACAATAAGACAGACTGCTACAACAAGTCAATTCGCCGACTCCGGAAAGTAAGCTCAAATGTTCCTCTGCGGGGAGAGGAGCAGGGGACGCGAGGGACACAGAGACAGGGCTGTTCTGGGGCTAGAGCAGAGGCAGGCCTGACAAAATCACTCAGATGGAAGAACAAAAAGTCGACATGGGCCAAAAGATGAGTGGCACTGGGCTCAACAAAGAAACACACAAAATACACTGAAAAGATGAGGCTAGTTTGTCATACATTAGACGGGCTTGCTATTTGGGTCATTTTGAATAAATTTTATACATATTTTATATACATTTAAATGTGTGAGTGCATGTGTCTGTAATTACTTTATTTGTTATTTTTATTTGTTTTACTTATTTATACTAGTTATTATATATTCTATAGATTTGTATTAATATTAGTGGTGGGGGTGTAGTACTTTGAATTTATGTATGCATTTCTTTATAAAATGTTTAATAAGCTGATGAGAAATTTCTGAAATGTTTGAAACTTTGTGACTTGTAAACAAGACCTTGGACATGGCATCATTTTTATAGTTTAAAAGTAATATCATTTTGCAACACATTTCTAAAATGACTGACTTTTCCACTAAGAGGATTCTTGTGATCTTGAGTGCACATTTACAAAGAGTATACTGCATAGTATAAACCCGTTCTGTAATATGACCCGAGGCAATCTCTGAAGTGTTGCATTGGTTGCTGAATAAAGGAAGTGTAGTGTTAAAAGGTCACTTGCAGGTCAGCTTGCCCCATCTCACTGGTTACTGTCTGGTTTTGTTCATCTTCCATATAAAAATGACTTTATTTTGTGGACTTTTATAAAGGGCTTAACAAAGGACTTTTATTTTTGTAATCAATGTGCCTTTATTCAAGCTCTGTGTGACATATACATTATTCCACAACAGTAAGAGGGTAAGAGACTGATCTTGTATTTTATTTTATGGCGGTTGCTGTGCAGTTTATTATATATATATATATATATATATATATATATATATATATATATATATATATATATATATATATATATATATATATATATATATATAGGGGTGTCAAATTATCGCGTTAATTGCGATTAATTAATTACAGTCATATTTAGCGCGTTATGTTTTTTAATCGCGTTAATCTCATTTTTAATCTCTAACTTTACTGTTTCTGTATGCGAGTTGCTTTATTATTAAACCAGTTTTTATGTGTTGTTGGGACAACAGCACACACACACACACACAAACACATTTATAATTTTTTTTATTTCGGTAATTCCACTCATTGTCGGAAACCCATACAAAACGCGCGCAGTAAGAGCGATGTGAACGTCACGTTGGCGGCGTCAGGCACAATGGACGAGGTCGAAGAGCCAGTAGAACAGAGTCAGCAATGCACAGGTAAAAACGCATTCGTGTCTTGGAAATTATTCTCCCGACGTGAAATATAAAAGAAAATAACAAATATACGCCTACAATTTAAATGTCACTGGTGAAAACAACCTGCATAGGCTCATGATGTCTGCACTACTGTCCTACCTGCCACATGAGGGGACACACACACAAACACACACAAATACACACAAACACACACCTTCATCATCGTCATTAACCTGAGAACGCGCGGACCACGTTTCCTTAGACACTGCGTGGACACCGACGTGCTCCCGTGAGCCGCGTGTGGATCGTGTTTTCTCGCTACGCTGCGTAAACCGCGCTTCCTCCTGTGCGCCTCTAAACCAGAACTAACACCAAGACTAACACCAGGACTAATCCAGTCCAGGACTAAACCCGGTCTAAACTAGAACTAAAACCAGAACTAAAACCAGGTCTAAACCAGGACTAAACCAGGTCTAAACCAGGACTAAACCAGAACTAACACCAGCACTAAAACCAGGACTAACCCTTTCCAGGAATAAACTAGGACTAAAGTAGGACTAAAGCAGGTCTAAACCACACTGTAAACCCAAATTAGTAATCATTACTAAAACCGCGCGTGGTAAGTGATTGCACTGGGATGTCTAGTTTTTACAATATCAAAAACTAAACAAATCAAGCTCTGTTTACATAAAATCTTCTGTCCAAGATAACCCATTACTAAAGAACTTAAGTTTCTAAAACTAATGTTTACAAGTAATTAACTAACCATTACTTGTGTATTACAGTAATCATTACTTATTTTTATCAGTATGTATTTCTGATATTTATGAGTATTTATTGAATATGTTTATTAATTATAATAATTAGATGCAAATTATACAACATATTATTTTTTTAATAATTGACATAAAATGACAATTTTTTTCTCACAAATTTATTGCAAAAATAGTGCAATAATAACATGCTTAAACCTGAATAAAGTGCAGTCTTCTGTTTGTTCCCTGTAACAGCATTTGCTTTTGTGTTTTACATTTCACAATTCAAACAAGGGGTTATAAGGGTTGTCAGCTTGTCCATAACAATTTCACCCTCAATGATGATTTTCAGGCTTGCTGGGTGAAGATCTGGTGTTGGAAGAGAGACACCTTCAGATTTACTAACAAGATCCCAATGTCCATTTGGCGAAAGGATTCATCACCATCCTAAAGAAAAACAAAAAAATTAATGCCAGAAACATAACCATTAGTGAATGAAATTACTGAACTACAACAGACTCAATAAGAATGACAAAACATAAATTGTATGAAATTCAATTTATGCTGACATGATAACTGATAAATGTTCAAACAAATATTTGAAAATCAATAATAATCTGACTTTAAGATAAATAATATTCATGGAATGGCTGAAGCTCGTAATGTATAGACTACTTGTCAGTTTTGGCATATTCAAATTATACAATAAATGTCACATTCTAAAAGTTTCACATTACAAACAAAATGTACACTTACAAAGCTAGATTTGAAGAATTCGGTGGGACTGTCTCCGAGTAAGTAAGGAAGACCTCTTAGTGTGACTGTCCTTTTTTCAGTAGAATCCAGTGACTGTAAGACAGAAAATGGATACTGTATGATAAATTAAAAGAAATATACAGAGACGCAAACACTTTTGTAAATATACATTTAACCATTAACATGAACTATGTATTTTAATAAAAATTCATTATCTTTTTATCCATTTTAGATTAACTATGTTATGAATTTATGCTTTTACTGCACATGTATTTTTATCCGGGTTACAAAAGTTTTACCTGTATTTGCTGCAAAAGCTGTGCCAACTGTCACCCACGTTGCCCCTCTTAGCTTTAAAACTTTCAATAAAATGGGTAGTGTGGTTATCAAGGGCAGAATAAAATTCCTGGTGCAGGTCTTTTCCCACAATCCTTTTGAATTCCAGACAAATCTAAAAAAATAAAAAATAAAAGAAAGAAATTAGTGTTCTGTAGTGTCTGAGGTAGTAACTTCTCTTATCACAGCTGAACTCACAGTATTTACAGCTCCACAGCATGTTGGGTAGTCACCTGTAAAACAGAAAATATGTTTTAGTGTTTAATTCCAACCAAAGCTTTTTATGCAATTTTGTGGTGATAATCTAAAAACTTGAACTCCAAACTCTCCATTTGCACCCACGATTTTAGAACAATCATATAGCAAACAACGAAAACGAGTCTCGATTAAAAAAAAGGCGCGGTGCACACGGTGTACGTGAGAAGACACGGCGCCCGTGAGGAGTTCTATGGGTCCATGCGTCGTTAAACCGCCACCCGCCCGAATTTGATTAAAATTGTATTTTTCGTCGCGTTATCCGCCCGAGCCGCGGTTTAGCCGCGGAGTCCGCCCTCCGCGCATCTCTACCGGGCCGGTAAAGATGCCGGTAGTACCGGCTCAGACACCGTTAACTGTTAGCATTAGCTGTTCTCTGTTAGCGGCTAACAGATGATAGCGAGCGCATCGTGACCACAAGTTCACTTCACGTTAGCCTTATTTGGCTGCAAGCGTCAACCAATGTCACCAACTATTCAGTCTCACGGGAACAGAAACCATATTTATTCACTTACCATATGATGATAAAGCAGACTGACGCTGAATTGCAGCCAACAATCCGAGCAGAAGTCAACTGTGGTTTGGTGCAGTTTGGGAGTGTTCAGGCGCCAAGCCCCTCCCTTCACCGGTAAAAACATACAAGTGTGAGCCGTCTCCACTCAGAGCCATTAGTACAGCAAATACTAGTTTAAAATAGTTTACAATTCACACTTTGTTTAGTAATGGTCCCGCCTTTTGCAAAATATTAAAAAGATTAGTAATATTAGCATGGCTTAATATGTAAAAGAAAATTTGGGTTTACAGTGCAGGACTAAAACAAGGACTAAATCCAGTGATCTCATATATAAAGCATTTCTCTATCAATAATATTTTTAACATGGGTAAGGAAAGACTGGACTTTTTATTGTCTTTAAGTAGACAAAAGTTATTATGTTCAGATTTCCTCATCTTTGCTACTTTACAACAAACAGTTTCTTATTCATGGAGACTTGGGCTCAACAGCCAAATTGAAGAGATTTGTTGAACAATAAATGACTTTATAAAGTCACTTTTTTAAATCTATATCAGTCTTTTGATCTGCCACAATAATGTAATAATGAATTTAAATGAAAATACCTCAAATTGAAGGCTTTTCTCAGCAATTTTAGGTGAGATTAAAATGAGATTAATTAGATTAATTAATTACAGATCATAATGAATTAATCTCTCAATTTTTTTTTATCGCATGACAGCACTATATATATATATATATATATATATATATATATATATATATATATATATATATATATATATATATATATATATATATATATATATATATATATATATATATATATATATATATATATATATATATGTTTTAGCAGCTGGTTAGCTCAATTGGGAAGTCACTGGACTTTCACATGGGAGACCCGGGTTCAAATCCCCCCTCTGACGGGGCAGGGGGGGCAATGAGCTAACCAGTGTGGGTCCTTGGGCAAGACCCTTCGTGCTACTGCCCACCTCATACAATGATGAGAGAGAAAGAAACGTATGACATGCCGGCTCAGACGTCGCCCGGCCAAACAAGGTCTGCATCAGGTGCTGGGGAACCAGGGCACCTTGATGAAAAATGGGCTACTGGAACACGGCGGAAATGGGCGAGATGCGAGAACAAGGCTCTGTTGGAATGCTACTACTACAGTAACCCTAGGCAGAGGGGTTACATGAACAGGATGTGGGAGAAATGGTTATTACGATACCCACAGTCCAAACTAACGGCCAAACAACTAGTAGCTCAGTGTTCCAACATCCACAAACGGCAACTGCTATCACAACTAGAGATTGATGAGGTACAACACAAATGCCACGGCAAGGGAACCAGTGTGCCAGGTCAGAGGGAGTTGACACCAACTCCCCAACCAGAGATTGGGTACGAAACCCCAATAAGTATCACGCTGAGCGAGGCAGCGACTGACCTGAAAGATAAGATCATGGCCCGAATGAACACAAGGCAACCCCGATGCCAGTTACAGAGGCTAAGTGAAGTACCATCTGAAAGTCTCCTAGACGATGTGAATGCAGCACTGACAGTGATCCCTACCACAACCATCACTGAAACCAATGAGCTGATCTGCACTTCAGCAGCAGTGATCCTAGATGTGTTGGGCTATAAGAGCAACCATGGGAGCCATGCGATACAATACCCACCATGGCAAAGACGGTTAGAGGCTAAAATCAAGGAGGTGTGGAGAGAAGTGAGCCAACTGTCAGAGGCCCAGAAAGGTGCAATGAAAAAGCAAGTGCCCAAGAGGTACAACCAGTTGCCCATACCTGAAGCACTCGAAACTGCCAAACAAAGGCTCCAAGCCTTGGCCAGCCGCCTAAAGAGGTACACACGAGATAACGAGGCCAGACGAATAAACCGGCTGTTCGCAACACAACCGGCGAAAGTGCAGTCCCATCCAACTATCGGCCAATAACCTGTCTCTCCACAACATGGAAGCTCATGTCAGGCATCATTGCGGCTAAGATAAGTGGGCACATGAATCAATACATGAGTGCAGCACAGAAGGGTATCGGCAAAAACACCAGGGGAGCCAAACACCAACTCCTGGTTGACCGAACAGTCGTCCGCGACTGCAGAACCCGTAAGACCAACCTGTGCACTGCCTGGATTGATTACAAGAAAGCCTATGACTCAATGCCACACACATGGATCACTGAGTGCTTGAAGCTGTACAATATCAACAGGACTCTAAGGGCGTTCATTGCGAACTCGATGCGGTTGTGGAAAACCACCCTTGAAGCCAAGGGGAAGCCACTTGCACATGTGTCCATCAAATGTGGCATATACCAAGGAGACTCACTGTCCCCACTACTGTTCTGCATAGGCCTGAACCCTCTCAGCCAAATAATCGACCGCACTGGCTATGGATACCGACTCAAACGGGGCCGCCATCAGTCACCTCCTCTACATGGATGACATCAAGCTGTACGCTAAGAGTGAGCGAGACATCGACTCACTGATCCACACCACAAGGCTCTACAGTACAGACATTGGGATGTCATTCGGGCTTGAGAAATGTAGCAGGATGGTGACAAAGAGAGGGAAGGTAGTCCACACAGAGGGGGTGTCACTCCCAGAGGGAACAATAGCAGACGTTGAGGACAGTTACAAGTACCTTGGTATCCCACAAGCAAATGGCAACCTCGAAGAGGCAACAAGGAAAGCGGCTACGGCCAAATACCTGCAAAGAGTGAGGCAAGTCCTTAGAAGCCAGCTCAATGGCAAGAACAAGGTGCAGGCAATCAACAGCTACGCCCTGCCAGTGATCAGATACCCTGCAGGGATTGTAAGCTGGCCAAAGGAGGAGATACAGACCACAGATGTTAAGACACGAAAGCTCCTGACCATGCATGGAGGGTTCCATCCCAAATCCAGCACCCTGAGACTGTACGCAGGCCGGAAGGAAGGGGGCCGAGGACTAGTGAGTGTGGGAACCACTGTCCAGGATGAAACATCCAAGCTCCTTGAGTACATCAAGGACAAGGCCCCGGCAGATGAGGTGCTCAGAGAATGTCTCAGACAGTGGGGTCCAGAGGAAGAGGTGCTGGAGGGACCATCATGGCAGGACAAACCCCTACATGGGGCGTACCACCGGAACATAACTGAAGTGGCTGATATCAAGAAATCCTACCAATGGCTTGAGAGGGCTGGTCTGAAGGACAGCACAGAGGCACTGATCCTGGCTGCTCAGGAGCAGGCCCTGGGCAACTCGAGCAATAGAGGCCCAGATCTACCACACCAGACAAGACCCACGGTGTAGACTGTGCAAAGAGGCTCCTGAGACAGTCCAGCACATAACTGCAGGGTGTAAGATGCTGGCAGGGAAAGCATACATGGAGCGACATAACCAAGTGGCGGGCATAGTGTACAGAAACATCTGTGCAGAGTACGGGCTGGAAACCCCAGGATCAAGGTGGGAAACACCTCCAAAGGTTGTGGAGAATGACCGAGCCAAGATCCTGTGGGACTTTCAGATACAGACTGACAGAATGGTGATGGCGAACCAACCAGACATAGTGGTGGTGGATAAGAAACAGAGCAGAGCCGTGGTGGTTGACATCGCAATACCAAGCGATGGTAATATCAGGAAAAAGGAACACGAGAAGCTAGAGAAATACCAGGGGCTCAAGGAAGAAGCTGGAGAGAGCCTGGAAAGTAAAGGCATCAGTGGTGCCTGTGGTGATCGGAGCACTCGGGGCTGTAACCCCCAAACTGGAAGAGTGGCTACAACAGATACCGGGAAAAACAATGGACATCTCAGTCCAGAAAAGTGCAGTACTGGGAACAGCAAAGATACTGCGCAGAACTCTCAAGCTCCCAGGCCTCTGGTAGAGGACCCGAGCTCAATGAGGGTGAGAGAGACCTACCACCGTGGAAGGTGAGAAACACATTTTTTTTTTATTTTTTTATATATATATATACACATATATATGTACTTTAGCAGTATACAGTACAGTACAATGTTAAGTTATATTTTGGGTGTAGTACTGCGTTGTTTCCGAAAAACTGGGTTACAACTCTCAGGTGGATCACAAGAGATTTTTTTGGGGGGGGTTCGCCTTATATGTGCCTGATCTGTGTGTTGTGCTCTCCTCCTGCACTCCAGACTGGAATGCTCTGCAAAACGCAAACAGGACCACCTATCTCATTAGAAATGTAGAAATGTTGAAATGTTAAGACATGTTTTGAATAATTTCTAATCTTTGTAATTATTTTATTTATTATTTTGTTCCAATATTGCTGGTTCAATTGAATGTTGAAAAGAAAAAGAAATGGGTTACATTTAATGTCCACATAAGTGGCTTAAGGATCCTTTTATTGCTGGCTCAATGACTGTTTTGCATTCTTTAAAACTTGAGTAATACTAACTGTTCAGAGAGACACGATCACTCAATAAAATATCCTCATTAATATTCAATAATGGTCAACTCCACCTTTATTTTATGATTTACGAATAATGTCTGTTGACTTGGGTTGTGAAGCTTTGTGACTTTTAAAATATGGGTCCCCAGGAAAAGGTTTGGCAAACACTGTAGTATTGTATACATAACATGTAAAGTAAACCCATGTCATTGAGAGTGGGTTTTTTCTATTGGTCAAGCTGATGCTATTTTAAAGTTCTATTGTTAATCAAACATTTGGACTGATGTAAATATTATGATGACAAACTGAAAGTGACAGTTGCAGTAATTTTAACTTCTTTATGTTTGAATAATTTTAAAGGTTTGCAAACCTTTCCTTGTTCAATACATCCAAATATAGCAAGTGTGTGGTTGAGTTATATCTCGTTGTGTGAAGCTGGATGATCTATAGTCTTGGCGTGGGGTGCATTTCCATTAGAGGCAAACATACACTGTATCACTGCAACATGAAGGCACAGGCTTGTTAAAGGTTGCCGTCTGCTGCATAGCCCAGTGGCTCTCATGCTTCTTAATCCCTCCTGCTGGGCCATTAAATTCCCCTTTAATTAGAATGCAAATAGCACTAATAAGGTTAATAAAGCAGAACTTGTTTTGCTGTGACCGAGAATGAAAAAAGAAATTTAATAATCTCCAAAAATGTCACATGCAAGATGTGATTGTGTTGTGGATATGTCAGAGGTGTCATTTCTAGCCCTGCTTTTATAAAGGTCACAAAATAGTATTACATGTTTTTATGGTAAAAATTACAATCCAATATTTACAGACTAATAAACTAACAAATAAAATAAATCAATTAACAGGGACAAGGTACATTAATAAACTGTCATGGTTCATGTTTTGTAGTGGTTGTTTTTGCTTATTTTGGTGTATCTTTTTTTCTGAAGAGTTGTGTCCCCCGTGGTGGATTTTGACATTTGAGTTTCACTTCCTGTCTGTTGATTGTTTGCCCCGCCCTAGTGTGTTACATCTGTATCTGTGTGCTTACAATGCATTCGATTATCCTTCCGAATCAGTTTCCGAGGAAGTTGCCTAGTGACATGCGTGACACGCCACTTTTCCTGGGACGGCGCAACTCGGACCTCGATAGCGGAAAAAGTAAACTGAGTCAAAATCCAAGATGGCTCTGCCCACTGTAACATGTAAATATGAACTGTTTCCATTGTGTTTGGAAACTTTGGTGGTTTAAATGACAGTTTTAGTCACTCGTATTACCTTACCGCGTTTGTATCACTGCCCATGGGCATGGTAGTCGGTGCTGTGGTGAGGCTACATAGGGGTTCTAAAATTTGACTGAAGGGCCGGACAGAAGACGGGACATGACGTGTTCAGAGCCCGGCTCCATTGCACTCGTATTTACGCTCATGTAGGACGTATTCTGCACTACGCGCTGCAACTTTTAGACATGTAAGTTGCAGAACTCATGAAAAGTGAAATGAGGTCTGCCCCACTGCACACCAAAGACAAACATGTGTCCCGAACACTTAGCCAGAGCGCGTAGACGTCACATATTGATGCTAACGCGCAGTTCAACCAAACATTCAGGACTTTCCAATACAGTGAATATAAATCTTATGACTTTGTTTAACACAGGTTTAAAGCGGAAACAATGCAGCCTTATGTCTTGAACGCTTTTACCTCATTCACGGTCCGAATACACCGCCCGAAATGACTCCTGTCAATACTTTCCCATAAAGCATTGCGGCCAACAGAAGCCGCCGCACCTCAATGCGCCATCTACCGGGAGACGCCGGAAATGCAAGAAAGATAAAACAGCAGTACGGTTTATTTATTATAATTTGGTCAAGTTCTGTGGGTCAGTTTGAATGGCTGCATAAGGTCACCGGGCACTAAATAACTGGATACAGTATTGCTGCTTGTAGCTGCCTCCAGTTGACGTAGTGTCACTCACTGGAACTTCAGCAGAAAAAATGCCATGGGCCGAGACAAGATTTTTCTCATAGAGGCAATGTAATCACAAACTGCTCGTGTTCGTCTGACAGGGACCTACAGCTTTCAAAAATATCGGATTTGTTGGCGATTTTTACCTATCTTTAGATCATAAACTTTTTCTAGCTCAAAATCCTTCAGTTGTCTTAAAAAAGCGCTTTATATTCGTTAACTCTAGCTCCGCTCTAGCTCCTCTCGCTCTGATTGGTCAAAACGATCACGTGATACACGAGCCCGCGCTCCGTGCGTGTGGTCGCGTGCATTCGCGTGTGCCCCTGGGAGAAAAGAGCACTACTGCGCATGCTCGGTCGGCCCACTGCCGCCGGAAGTACCATGGTAGGCTAATCTGGGATAATGCGCCATTGAGCTCAGCACTTTAATTTGAATGGGCGGCCATTTTGGAATATGATGGGCTTGGAGCTGACTCGTACCGCCCTTTTATTAGCAAATATCACAGGTGTTCAGAGCTCTGATTTAATTACATAATAAGAGGTAATATTTGACTCATGAGTCACCGTCACACAGAATTAGCGCAAAGCATTTACTGCGTCTGTCATATTACAATACATGACATAGAGAGGTACATAAATTTAATTTGTACATACATTCACATTAGAATTAGTGTATTCTTATGTCTTTAACACTTCTACCTCATTCATGGTCCGAATACGCCGCCTGAAAATGACTCCTGTCAGTACTTTCCCATAAAGCATTGCGGCCAACAGAAGCCGCCGCACCTCAATGTATATATAGTGCGCCATCTACTGGGAAACGCCGGAAATGCAGGAAAAATAAAACATTAACAAGGTTTATTATTATTATTTATTCAAGTTCGGCGGGCCGGATTAAAAGGTTTAAAGGGTCGCATATGGCCCCCGGGCCGTAGTTTGCCCATCCCTGGGCTACACACTACTCTCCGAGTCCGACACGCAAAACATAATAATACACTTCAAGCTCGGGCATGACGTCAAATCTGAGGTTGAAAGATAATCGAATGCAAGATTATATACCCCGTTTTCTCCTTTCGCCTTTGATGGTCCATTGTCATTGTCAGTATCATGTCTGTTGTAGTTTCTATTTTTAATTTTTGTATTTAGATTCTTCTGGTCTTTGGCTTTGTTACATTAAACAACTGAAGTGCAATCCTGCATTTTGGGTCCCCTCTGTGACAATAAACATTTCTGTAACAGTACTGATACCAGAATTTGCCTAAATGTGTATTTTTCATCTGCTATCAGGATGACAGATGTTAAAAAGTCAAGCTTAAAATCCAAAGACAATATTAGAACATGTAAAATACAAAGATATACAACAAAAGACATTGTAAAAAAAAAAAATCTTTATGATTAAGAGAGAAGTCAAAAGTATAGTAATTACTAAGAATGCTGGAAGGTTTCTTACATTTATAAACTGTTCGAGGGGAGGAGAGGACAGACCATGGAGCAGAATTAAATGAACAGGAGCCTCCTCTCTGTTGTGTATGTTTAAGGTTGCTACGGAACATTCTCACAGTTGTAGTTTTAACAACAGCCATGTTGTTCAAAGGTCTAATAAGTAACGTTTTTGGAGGGCGTCCCCTACATGCTTGTACCACAATGATGTTAATGCTTTGCCTGGAATGTTGCACACAATGGCATTTATCTTACTGGGTCATCCCTGCACAGATCTGACCTGTAACTTGGTCTAGTGGTATAGCCTGCTTGTCTCAGTGGAAATAGATAGATTTAATGCCACACCGCAGAAAATTTTCAAATAAAGTGTTGTATCTCCAGTAAGCTAAGAAGGTTTTTGGGCTTGCACTAGAAAAATGACATAGTGAACATATCTACACTTGCCATTGCTTATGTTAAACACTTGATTTCATGTGATTCAGTCTTGCACATAGTATCACTGTGAGATCTTGCCTGCGATTAGAATGAGTGAGTGGCAATTGTCGAAATAATGATAATAGTACGAGTGTAATAAAGGAAAAACTATAAAAGCAATAAGAGGGATATGAGAAACGCAGTGAGACATTTGTACATTGCTCAAGATTACAGCCAATAAAACCAACAGCGGTCTATCAGCAGTAATATATGGCCCAAAGCAAGGTGAGCTTCATTCTCCTGTGTGGTTCAGTATCTCCATGCTGAGTTACCTTCTGCCATGTCTCCAAGTCTTCTCTCTCCTCAGAAACAAAGAAGTTGGAGAGTCTGTCTTCTGAGGAGGTCCAGAGCAGATGCTGTGGACTCAGGAGAGGACGGCAAGCTTCAATGGTTTTGAAAAAGGCCCGCAAGAAATTACAAGACAATAAGAACTTGCATCACGTCTAAAAATCTAACTGATGCATTGTTGGCAGATAACTCTCTTGGTGTTTGAAGACAACGC
The DNA here is from genome assembly GCF_026225935.1 of Boleophthalmus pectinirostris. Lineage (NCBI taxonomy): Eukaryota > Metazoa > Chordata > Actinopteri > Gobiiformes > Gobiidae > Boleophthalmus > Boleophthalmus pectinirostris. The sequence continues at coordinate 16,779,653 of NW_026571175.1, read as the reverse complement.
AGCAAGGAAAAAATAGGAAAAAAAAGAGAAAAACATTCTTCAATTTAGGGCTGACCACAATTATCAAATGGAAAAGGCCGCAATTATGTTCTCTACAGCCTTTTTACAGAAACATGGCTACAAACATGCCCTGAAATGGATGGTGATTTATCAGTTCATAGAGTGTGTGAAAAAAATATTGAAATAAAGATATATTGTGTTACTAAATTTGGTGATATGGTATTGTTATTGGTTGCTGTAAAAGTAAAAGTTTTTTTTTGGTATCTTTTAGCCTTTTTTTCCTATAATTTTGTTGCTTGTTTAGTGGAAGAAATGCAATACTCACTGTTTTGATGATTAAAATAGATGTATTTCATATTAACTTTGCACAAGTAGTGGTTTAACACAGAAATATTGATGCTAAAATGGGTTTGGTTTAAAAAAAAAAAACAGCAGTATATCACTAGCCAGGCTGATGCCACCTAGTGCCTTCGCTCAGTTTCATTTCTCTTCAGCGACTAGGTCAGGAATCGGAATACAATAGACGGTTCACAAATCCCCGGATGTGCGAGTCTTGGAACCAGCACATCAGCAAAGAGTGATATATTCAGTGTTGTAAACGATTCCTGAGATCGAGGATTTAAAGCTGGAATAAAGAGAATGTTTGGTGAATTTTATCAAGGGGGAAGACATTATTGCTCTTCTTCCTATGGGATTTTGGAAAAGCTTAATATACCAGTTAGCCCCGTAAGCGGTGCATTACATACCTCACGACCAAATAGCAGCGATTGGTTAAATGATAAAAAGTACCTGCCTACTGTCGAGCGAACGAAATCTAAGGATGCGAGATCAGACCTTTGTATGAAGTAAAACCCGCTGATGAATCAGGCTAATATCGCAGAGTATCATGTGCATTTCATTGATTATGTATCGCCATGTCTTGATCATTTGTATTGTTTGTCATATATCATAAAAAAAACAAAATTCAAAAGTTGGGTTGTGCAAATAACAAGAACAAATCTCACTGAGGTGTGTGGACATGGTTATCTAAACTAACGTTGGTTTTAGAGCTTGCATAAAGTTAATGCACAACAGTGTAACAAAAATATTGGCAATATTAAATCAAAAAGGCCAACATAGTAAGTAGTTTGTTGTACAAAGTACACTTTACTCATGAATATTTTCTGTTTAGAAGCCTTTCGGTTCTCACATTTTGACCTTTACCATAACCCCAGTCAGTCTCCCTCTTCCCTCTGAATTAACTGCCATAGTGTTGAACGCAAACACAACGCTGAATCAACAAAAACCACACCACAGTGTTACCTTAACCTTCATAAAACTTTAAAACAACATCAATGTTTAAAACGCAGTTAATGTCAAGCAAAGACCCCTAAAGAAAGACGTGCTTTCTCAGCCAATAATCCAAGATAATGTTCCACGGTTTGATGCTTGTTTGAAAGCCCTTCTCTGACACTTTTATGAGATGGATCTGCACGTCGCAAAGTAATATCTTTTAATCGTTGCTCGGATGTATAAGCCCACCATTTTTTTTTTCAATTTGATACCCTTGTTCATGATTGATAGATATCGTCAAAATTACAGGCTCAACTTTGAGGTCAGGGAGAGTGATGTGCTGTCAGTTGTTCTTTAATAGTGCACCCAGCTAGCCCCAGTGTCTCTTTGGGGACACTGAGGAGAAGACAGAAGAGAGGGACGGGGAGCGAGGAAAAAGGAGAGTGAAGAGGAGGAGGAGAGCATCTTATGAGGTTATTAGGTTTTAATCAATACGCTATATGGCCAGGAGATGATTGGAAAACAAACGTAATCTGGGAAGAAATACGCCATTCATTCATCTCCGCTCTGTCTCTCCAGTGAAACAGTCCGGCCCTGCTCGCCTTATCCAATACACATCCCCATGAATGCACATAATAACACGCACTTAAACCAGACAAACAAAACCACAATGCAGGTCAAGAGGAAATGGGAAAACAACTGAGAGTCATTTGTTCTCTATGGCTCTGAATAGCTCATATGTTAGACACTGATCAGGCGTACTATTGTGACTAGATCCAGCACTGGTCATCATAATGTAATCTTTTACATTCATATAGCGTTATAGGGTTTTGGATGATGCCACAACATTCTATATCCCAGCAATATTTGAAGAATGACTCTTGAGAGCTTTAAGCCATGTTATAATCCTCATCAAAAACATACCTCCAGTTGTGTTTTGTTTCATTCTCACATTGGTGATTAACGCTTTATTATTAGTCTGTCTACATCTCCAAAGCTCAAAATGCTCTGTTCCACCTTGTGATGTCATGGAGTCGTAGTTTTCAAGTTAACAGCTACCGTCACTGGAAAAAACTAGGTAAGTTAAAATGACTGAAATTAAAAACATTTTACTTAATTTGAGTAGATTCAACTAGACAAATAAAATGATCTACCAATGGAATAATTGTAATTTTTATTTATTTATTTTTTTTATATTCAGGCAATAATTGATTTGTGTGCAAAAAGTACTTGTTTTTCTTATTTTAAGTGTCGCAAGATGTATTTTCAAATTTTAAGTACAAAAAGTCTTATTTCACTGGCAGATCATTTAACTTGTCAAGTGAAATGTACTCAAATCATGATAAAACTTTCTTAATTCAAGTCATCTTAACTTGGCTAGATTTTGTTTTTTGCAGCATTTTAACTTTTGTTCAATATAAAGATGAAATGATCCAAATGGTTCTAGTGAAGGTGTATGGAGTTTAAAAACACAGTGGAGCACTTCCTATATTACCACATGACATCATAAGATTAAGCAGAGTGTTACATCCCTGATAATTTATGCAATATTCATAACTTATCAATATCAGCAGGCGGAGATTGATGGATGCATGCAGAAAACTTATTGGTCTTTGACAGAACCACCAGGAGACAATCGACTGTGGGTGTGAGCAGGCACAATAATGAGGAGGACAGTAAGGGCCGTGTTTGCATTGTAGAAGCTGTTCAAAGGTTCTGTATTATGCAAAATGAACTCCTGTGAACTTTTAGCCATGTTATAATGCTGTTACCTCATCAGAAACATACCTGGAGCTGTGTTTTGTCTCATTCACGTCCTGCACTATTAGGCTGCCTACATCTCCAAAACTCAAAATGCTCTGTTCCACCTTGTGATGTCAAAAAAAAGTGGCCATTTTCAAATGAACAGCTACATTTTACTTTTTGTTCATAAAGATGGGGGCTGAAATTAACCAGATGTTTTTAATGAAGATACATGGAGTTTTCCACATCCTGTATTATTGTTGTTTCAGTTTGAGAAAACTCAGCCTATGTATGCAGGGTACGTGTGTTAAACATGTGTGAATGAAACAAAACACAACTCCAGGTATATTTGTGAGGAGGAAACACTGGAACATAGATCACAAAATAGCGTAATAGGGCCCTTTAAGAATAGTTATCCTGAGTGCACCCCATGAACTGACTAAATATTTATTGGACCTCAGCAGCTGGGGAGCGTGAACAGGGCAGTTCCAGGTCATGTTAGCGGTACTACATTTCCCATCTGTCCCGGCACCGAGCACGCGCAACGCTCAGTCGGAGGTGGAGGTAATTGCTCGGGAAAGCAGTGTCTATGCTGTTCACCTTTGTGTAACTGTGGCCCTTAATGATTATTCAGAATGGATAATCAAGCGTAAGCACAAATGGCTAACTGCAGCCTGTAAAAACTGTGATTATACCGTCAAAATGATCATTAATCCACACTTATCGTAATTAGCAAATTTGTAAAGCTCTGCAGTTGTGCCAGTGTGAGGGAGCGTGTCCAAAGACTTTAAAACTTACTTTTCATTTGTGGAGAATAAACAGGGTCTTTATGTGGACAAATTCACTTAAGTGGAAGTATGAAATGCTCATTTAGAATTGATTGTGGTAAAAAAGAAATCACTCTATGGTCAAATTATTCAAAATTATAGGATACTGCTTAAAAAGCGGAATAAAATTTTAATTAAATGTTGGTACCATTCCTTTCAAAAATGAAGATACATTTCACACACATTTCAGCACTAGACACACAGATGGCTGTAGCTTATGAAATCAACAAAACCACAGTCACGATGTTTACAAGGAGGCTAAAAAAACACAAATCTCTGGCCTAGGCTGAATTGAAATAATTTCTAAAATGCATGTAAACATGTAAGTTCAGTTTGTGGGGTTGTGATTTGAATTTTCCAACTCATAATTTGGAGAGCTCTAATTGTACTTGAATCCCTACTGCATGAAACAATGCACTATGGTCATGCTTGGAGAGGCATTCAACTGCATAGGGCAAGAATCAGGCAGACAAATATTATTATTATGTTTGTAGATGTGTACTCACAGATTTTTTTAAATATCAGCAATAACACAAATCCACTGTGGAATTGCAAGTTTTATTTCATTATTTGTTTTCGTTCATGTTAAAAAGATATACCATAGCTCTCATGTTTGCATTGCAGAAAGATATTTATTCCAAAATAGGTGAGAAACACATTTTTCCAAAAACCTGAAAAAAACAAAACAAAAAAACCCCATCATTTACTTTGAGCATTTATCTATATTTGCAAAGGTCTGGCTGTAAACAGTGTTAGCATTTTGTATGAGCAATCATAGCCACGAAGTTTGAGCACTAATCTAAATTACCAGATGCCCTGAATGAGACAAACCTGCTGTGTGGATCCGAGCAGCATCATCGATCAAATGGCATCCACATTATTATTTTTGTCAATTATAAGGTGTAATCTTTTCAGTATTGTGCCTCCCTCAAGCCACCAAAAATTGAGTTTCATTTCCAAATGATATTTACTCCCAGAAATTGGAATATCACATTACAACTGTTTCAATGCATGATGATAATTTGCTGTGACCTATACAAAATGTATGCATAAAACATACACAATATAAAAGGAGATAGTTCCATCCACTATATGTGCAATTATTATTTGTAACGAGCTAATTTATTGTATACAATATATGTGCCTAAATTAGATTTTAATCAAATACGACCAGGCACAGTTCACTCTTAATTAAATTTAAAACTGTCCATGGAATTAATTTTATTTAATGAGTTTAAACTGTTAGAAAATAAATGTGTGCCTTAGGTCAAAGAAATACTTTTTTCAGTTTGATTTCAATACCTTAATTAAATTCAGACATAGATTTAAAACAATTTTTCACAGTTAAAATAATGTGTTCAGTGCATTATCTTGGGATGCTATTTTGTATTACATCTTTTGTCTTTTTTATGTCTTCTACCACCCTCGGTGATGGAAGTGATGGACCGTGAGCTTTCGGACTTTGGAGGAGGACCAACTCATTACAGTGATTGTCTGAGTAGCGCCTTTGACCAGCAATCATAAGCATAATTGGCCCCAAATTCAAAAAAGGAAAAAGTGTGTCTTTGCTCGCTGTGGCTGTCCACTAATCATTCCTGTGGGTGCACTAAGGTCAGCGAAGACTTTAGTCGTGCATGTTACTTAAACCAAACTTTTTTTTCTCTCTCTCTCTCTCTCTCTCCCCTTCTAAATCAGAATGAATGTGTAAATCTATACTGTAGTTATTTAAAGTGGCTATGTCACTGAAGTAATATCAGAGCAAAGACTACAGTCCTCTTGGCCCTTTGCATGTTACAGTGCTCAAAACCAGTTAAGAAGGCAAATACTGATGCCCATCTTGCAGCTTCAACTGGATTTAATTATGGAGTCGTTATAAATGGTAATTAGGCAGTATGGAATGATGCAAGTGAGGGTCAGTCTACTATCTTTGGGTCTGTAATGGTGAGCACTCTACTCTATGAGCTACTGCTGTTTTCCCTTCACTGACCTCTTATTTACCCTTCTTAAAAATTTCATCTAAACCAACTATTAAATAAGGCTTTTAATCTGGAGGGCTTAGTCACTTCCAGTATATAACATTTATAAAATATCAAAAGAACAAAAGAAAGAAGTCAATCAGTTTCTTTAAAGAATAGAATTGTAGAATGCATTGTAATTGGCTGAATCTTTGTAACCAAGGACACAGAACTAATTGTTGAATCCTTTTGTTATCAGAGGCACATTTAATTCACCTTTGTCTTTGGGGAGACAGTTACGCAAAGCCAAATGTCTATCAATGAGAATAAATTACTTTGAAAATCAGAATACGAATCTCTGTTCATGGTTGCACAAAGAAGCCTGCTCCATCAACAACGGGTGGGACACAACATGGCGGAGATCGTGAGATAGACTTCAAGAAACAAATGATGACACCAAGATTCAAAAGGTTAAAGAAAAGACATACAAAACCAAGAGGAAGCAGCTTAAATCTAACCCACACTCTCGGTGCCACCACATCTTTAGTCTGATCTCGAGTCTCGTACTAAAACACATCCACTCTTTTCTAATCCTGTCATTTTAACACATTTAATAACGATGGTGGAGAAGAAGTCGTAAGAGTTTATGTAGCAGGACAAGGAGACATACAGGCTGCCTGATAGAGAGACGACTGAGCTCTGAACAAAATGGACCCGGCATGCTAAAGATAGGAGTTCATAAAAGTGCACTAACTGCTCACCTCAATAGGCTTCTTGGTACATTTATACATTTACGTTCTAATTATCTGCATCGCTGCTGTTGATTCATTGGCCTAAAACAGTTAGCATAACACCAATTTGGCAAAAACATTAAAAAAAATATATTAAAAAATGGTGAGAGTTTGTATTGTTTGCTTTGCCTATGGTTATGGCTTGTGCTGTCAATCATAAGAGTATTTCGTGACACACTTTCCAATTACTTGCAGGGCATTCACGGCTTGGAGACAGAAGGATTTGAGGAAACACATCACACTGCAGTCTGCCGAGAGTGTATCAAGCATCCGGTACACACAACAGTAACTCATTTACATTCCATGAACTTTACAACTAGGTTCAAGAGAAGTGACCTTGGTGAGAGGAAATGACTGGAGGTAGTTGTGAAGTGATGGAAACAAACCCAGTATAACCACCCATGCGCAAACACTACCTGCTAACAGCTCCACGTCAGAGGGTCAGATTTATGTGACCCTGCATCAGTGACCTGGAAAAATGAACTACTTGTCAGGCGAAGGCTATCTGTATTCAGCCCAGACCAAATTTACACCACTTCAATTTCAGTCTCCAATCTAAAACATTATATGGTCAAGTACTTAAAGGGACAGTCTGGAATTTTGGACATAGGACCTCATTTATTAGTGAACCAGAGTGTTGGAAATGTGTGGAGACACTTTTTAAAATATTCCATCCAGTCCTTGTATTTGCAGAGGTTGCTGGTGCAAGGCTAGTGCATATCAATGGCCATAGTTAGCCTGCCACTAAAAACAGTCTTACCCACTCCACAGTGCGCCCAAAACAAATCTATTATTACGCCAGACTGTTGATGTGAATGTCTGTGTTGATAGAATAATGTTTGAAATAATCTAATAATATCTTGCATGAATGGTCACATATTGAAGGACTATTTTCTCTCAAAGCTGCCAAGCTTTCTATCAAAGTACAACTCGCTGCTGCTGCTCAGACATAAATCCTTCAAATGCAAGGTTGGTTTTACTTCTAAAATTATTCTATTGACACAGACATTCACATCAACAGTCTGCCGTTATAACTGTTTTGCCTCAAGTGCTTTGTGGAGTGGGTAAGACTGTTTTTAGTGGCAGGCTAACTATGGCCATTGATATGCACTAGCCTAGCACCAGCGACCTCTGCAAATACAAGGACTGGATGGAATATTTTAAAAAGTGTCTCCACACGTCTCCAACACTCTGGCTCACTAGGAAATGAGGTCCTTTGTCCAAAATTCTGGACTCTCCCTTTAACTGCAAATGACGGAATGAACACAAGGGGGTACAGATGAGTAATTCCCAATCTTTTTTGTCTTAAGTCCTAACCTCAGGCTGCAGTGAGATTGGAAATTGTTTCACCCTGTGTACTGAGTAACTGTTTGGTCAGACTTTATGAATCTGTTCTGTGTTGCTATTATGTTTTCTTGTTTTAATTATATTCATGCCAAAAGTTAGCCAGGCTGGCGCCGCCTTGTGCCTCCTCTCAGTTTCATTTCTCTCCAACAACTAGGTCAGGAATCAGAATACACTAGATGGTTCGCAAAACCCCCGGATGTGCAAATTTGGGCACCAGCCAGTCAGCGAAGAGACATATATTCTGTGTTGGCAATGATTCCCGAGATCGAGGATTTAAAGCCAGAACATGTTTGGTGAATTTTATAAAGGGGAAAGACGTTATTGCCCTTCTTTCTACGGGATGTGGGAAAAGCTTAATACATCAGTTAACCCAATTAGCAGCGCATTACATACATCATAACCAAATAGCAACGATTGGTTAAATGAAAAAAAAGTAACTGTCTACCGTCGAGCGAATGAATTCTACTGCTACGAGGTCAGACGGATTCTACGAAGTGAAACCGGCTGATGAATCAGGCTAGCCAAAAGTATCCCACAGAAACAACATTCATGGTATAAAATGTACTACAAAGAAGATTATATTTAATTTTCACTTTTCTTTAAATCTGAAATCACTGCAAGTTCCCCTCTGGCAAGCCCTCACATACCTCCAAGGATACCCGATCAGGAAATGCTGCTGATTGTTCCAAAGAAATAAATGCTTATAAACAATAGACAATTCATGTTATAAGTTTACTGAGTCCAATACCCATTTGAATACTAAGACACGTTTCACCTCATTCTTCCCTTGCTTCTATCCCAGTATTGAGGCCACTAGCACTGTCAAGGGCAAAAGGGTCACTGATCCCCCTCCGGCAAGAAACCAATGAAATGTATTACAGCATCACAAGCCAATCAGTTTTCCCTATTGAACAGCTTTAAAGACCTCGGCTGTGCTCGGCCAAGATTGACGACAAACATGAAAATGAATTTGCCAGGATTTTGTAGGCAGTAAAACGCTTTGAGGAAATGTCTCAAAATGCTTGTCCAGCAGTTTTCAGTTTGAGTACAGAGACGTTGACTGGAGCCGACATGTGGTCATGCATGGAAGAGAGCCAATCTCAGAAGATCGTCCAGCCAGGAGTAAATCATTGGACAAATGTAGACATGCATGCTCCAGCACTTTCGAGAGGATCCAGTGGAACATCGGGAGAAAAGTGGAGGAGGGGAAGAGCCTCAAGGTTTGAAAAAATATGGAGTAAATTGGTTGTTTTTTATTCCCTGGTATTTTGTGTTATCCCTTACAATTTATATTCTATGCTCAAAGTGGCATTCTTTTAAAACTTACATCAATTATATCTTTAAAACAAAATATATAAATTATTATGTTTTGTCTATTTGTTTAGATAGCAAAGTTGTTTGTGTGGCCATTAAAGGTGCACTGTGTAACTTTTCTGATAGAGGGCCCGTCAGTCGCTTGTCTCCATGGAGATTATATTGCTTTACCTGCAATGTTCCAAAGCACGACATTACACTTATTAATCTCCATAGAAACAAGCAGGAGATGCCACCAGGACAATTTACAGGTGAGATCTTTGAAGAGGTAACCCCACTCATTATGGGTGTAAAGCAATCAAAACAACACTTATTGAATAACTGTATTTTATCTAAGTAATACCATACTGTGGAATATTACAGGCAGAGCAATAGCATCTCCATGGCAGCGGTCTCCCAACCTGAAAAGTTACGCAGTGCACCTTAAATCAAGAGTATGATCCTGGTATCATATGAAATGTAGCATATTGAATGAATCTGGCTAAAAATGTCTACAAAGAAATTGAAACCACTTTGATCTGGACAGACTAAACAGAGACAACGAGACAGATTTAATGAGTGAGTAATATTTTTGGCGCTTAGACCCCAGGAGGGACGAGAAGCATTCTGAGGGAGATGAATTTACTAAGATGTGAGATGGGAAGGTGAAGGACTGCATTAGAAAAGATGAGTGGAGTGTAGAGGAAGCTTCGTGTAAAATGCCTGAGCTCTGATGGGGTGATACAGATTACAGATGAGCATGATCGCTTGGAGCTGGTGAGTCTTCTATTCTGAACTCTGGCTACAGCTACAAATTTGATTAAACATCCACAATTCCAGCAAAAGAAAAAAAAGGTGAACATTAATTTTCTTTTTTCTAGACATCTTAACCAGCATTCTTAAAGTTGCACTATGTAACTTTTCTGGTAGAGGGTCACCATCTGCTTGTCTCCATGGTGATGTTAGTGCTTTGCTTGGGATGCTCCACAGTATGGCATTAAACAAATCTATCTTGTATTTATTCGATGAAAGTGTTTTTATTTCTCAAACCTACCACAAAAAATGCATCATTGCTGTAAGCAGGTCCACTTTTCCACAGATCTGACCTGTAACTTGGCCTGGTGATGTGGGCTGCTTGTCTCCGTGGAAGTAATTTAAATGACACACTGTAGAACATTTCAAGGAAAAAAAGCAACATCAAGTCAAGCAAGTGGTGGACCCTCTACTAGAAAGTGTACACAGTGCACCTTTAAGTACTAATTTGGAGATACTACAGTGCAAAAAGTAGTATCTAGGTGAGTTTAAATGACTCAAATTAAGATAATTATATTTGAGTTGAGTAGACTTGACTTGGTAAATAAACTGATCTGCAAGTGGAATAAGTATTTCTTTCTTGATTCAAACAACATAAGATTTAGTTTCTTATTTAAAGTGCAAATAGTTGTTGTTTTTCTTATCTTTAGAGTAACAAGCATGCATTTTCATATTTCAAGTACAAAAAGGCTTGTTCCATTGGTAGATAATTTAATTTTATGTGAAATGTCCGCAGATCAAATTAACCTGGAAAGATTTAACCTTTTGCAGTATAACTACAGTTAAAAATGTAAAATGCAACTCAACTGTATTTTTTTTTTTATCCGGTAGTAACAGTAAAAAGAAGGACTTGATGCACTTACCTTCAGCTTTCATTTCATTGAAGATTCTACACTGTTAGCCTATGTCAAAGCTCTGCCACAGCCAAATGAATGTCTAGTTAAAATCAAACCCTGACTTTCTGTGGCAGCTTCGCTAGACAAATCAAACACTTGCGCTGAAAAGGAAGAAGTTCAGAAGGCTTGCCACAAAGCTGTTACTATAACTAAGGAAGTAAGGGCCTGCAGAGAACAAACATGACATCTTAGCGTACAGCGTATTTTTAGCATGTCTTTATTGTATCATTGTGTATGTACCTTTTTTTATTTGTTACCTTTCTGGCCTGTCAAATGCTTTCCTCCATGGAGGAGTTATTGGCTTGTCTGGAATGTTTCACAGTATGGTATTAAATCTTTTCATCTTCAAACCAAACTAGACCAAGTTACAAATCAGATCTATGGAGAGGCAACCCTGCTCACAGCCAGAATACCTGTTTTCTAGGTATTTTGATCTATAAAACCACCTGTAATTGAACTAAAGTTGAGCTGTTTAATGTCCTGTTCAATGCAGATGCAGACCCCCAACCAAAAAGTTACGCAGTGCACCTTTAACAGTCCATAACAAAGCACGCACGGACTCCTTAGAGATATGATAAGCGGCTCTATACTTCTGACATATGTAACTACTAAAAACTGCAACTGTATTTTTGTATAACTCAAATATGCGAATTATCATTTTAGTCATAAGAACGAGGTGGGAACAGCTGCAATGAGCAAGAACAAAAGGACTGCCAGAAACATAACAGTTGGCTGAATTTGGAAAGTACCCACTCTTTATTAAACTGAGTGAATGGCATGGGCAGAAGATGTAGGCAGCTGGAAAGAAGAAAAATAAAGAAAAAAAATGTATATGAAAAACTCACTCCCACGCCATTAACTTATCTCTGCAAACATGGACAAAAATGCCAAATAGACTGTGTTTGCCATATGGGCCTGTTTTGAAACATCTCTTGCATAATTCCAACTATACATTAGGGTTTTGTTAAATGGATACCACACTGTCTGCACTAAGTGGCCTCACCCACGCTCAAAGTGTTGAAAAAAGCAGAGGTTGCAAAGTGAGTTTATGACATATTTGACTAAAATGGCAGGCAGCATTTCAAGGTAAATACATAAAACACAAAAATGGTGTTTGTTTCCAGAAAATGCTTACACACAAGGCTTTCAAGAAATATATATGGGTTAGTTGTGACAGTAGGATTCTAAATATGTGAGTGAATAATGGTGCCAAAACCCATAGGAGGTCCACACTGCAAAAATGAAAATCTAACTAAGTTAAGATTATTTGAATTAAGACTGTTTCATCATGAGTTGAGTACATTTCACATGATGAGTAAAAATATCTACCAGTGGAACCAATGGAAGACTTTTTGTACTTCTTATTACTTTGCCTGGAATGTTCCATGGTATAACACTGAACGTACACTACCGGTCAAAAGTCTTAGAACACCACATTTTTTCCTTTTTTTTTTTTTTGCTGTTTACTGTTGACCAAAATCTATTCTAAACTTTTGATACAAGAAAGTGTCCACCTTTGGCAGATATAACAGCTGAACACACTCATGGCTCGTTCTTTTTACTATAGAAATAAAATATTCTTCAGAAAGTTCTTCTCAAGTCTGTTGCTGAAGTTCCCATAAATGTGTGGCACTTGTAGGTTGTTTGGCATTCGCTCTTCTGTCCAATTCATCCCAAAACCAGCACGATGGGGTTTAAGACTGTGCTGGACACTCCATGTTTTCAAGCTCACCATCTTGCTCTTTTTTTCCTGAGGTCATTTTGGCAGAGCTTGGACTTGTGTTATCTTTTATCTTTTTTTTTTTTTTTTTTTTTTTAAACCTCTGCTGTTCAGTACTTACCTTTGTACCATTTCAAGCTATTCATTGGACTTGCACGACTTCAATTGCAATAAATAACTGGAAAAACTAGGGTGTTCTAAAAATTTTGACCGGTAGTGTATACATATACTAGCATGTATTAATTATGGGTATTTCTATTGCTCAAAAACACCATAATTCCTTCTGTGAAGAGGTGCTATTCTCCACAGATCTGAATTGTAATATAATGTAGTCCTGTAGCGTGCTGTGGAACATTCTAGGCAAAGCAACAACATTTCCATGGAGACAAACAGGTGTTAGACCCTCCACAAGAAATATTACACAGTGCACCTTTAACATGAGAAAACAACTATTTGTATTTAAAATACTTACTTTAATTAAAGAAAAACACACCTATTCCATTGGTAGATACTTTTACTTACTTACTGAAGTTGAATCTACTCAATCAGTGTATCATTTGTTCCTCAAAATAAAACCAAAAATAAGAAAATGAAAAAAACAACTATTTTCTTCATTATTTGTCTCCAAACCAAAATGAAAAAGCTGATAGCAATTTGTTTTTTTCAGTTTCGATTTTGTGTTTAAATGAATAATGGAAAAAATGGTCAATGATGGTCATTTTCAGTGTCCGTGACTTAATCTGCAAAACCGGACTTTTGTGCCACATATGGAATGAACCAGGACTGAACCAGGACTAAACCAGGACTGAACCAGGACTAAACCAGGACTAAACCAGGACTGAACCAGTAGTGAACCACTAGATTTGGGACAGGCCCAGAGGTGCGCCCGTGTAGACTGTTGGGTGACCAGGACTGGCATCAGACCAGACCAGGACTAAGACCAGGACTGAGACCAGGACTGAGACCAGGACTGAGACCAGGACTAAGACCAGGACTGAGACCAGGACTGAGACCAGGACTGAGACCAGGACTGAGACCAGGACTGAGACAGGTTTCCTGGTTCAGTTCTGGTTCAGTTCTGGTTTAGACCTGGTTTAGACCTGTTTTAGTCCTGTTTTAGTCCAAGTCAATCCTGGGATCAGTCAGTATGCGGCGCAAAAGTCCGTCATCGCATTTTAAGTCACGGAAACGGGAAAAGGTCGTTATCCATTTTTTTCCATTATTCAGTTAAACACAAAATCAAAAACTGAAAAAAACAAATTGTTATCTGTTTTTTCATTTTGCTTTTGGAGACAAATAATGAAGATATCTTTTTTTTTGTTTTCTTATTTTTGGTTTTATTTTGAAAAATAAATGAATGAATGATACAAGGATTCTACTCAAATAAAGTAAAATGGCATTTTAATTTACCTACCTATTGCTTTTTGCAGTGGATACATGTTCAGTGCTGATTGTATAGAGCCATAAAGGTTGTAAAATTTAAAATGTGTAAAAACATGATTCACCCACATCATACATCTTGTACAATCACTTAGCTACCTCCCTATACAAAAATAAATTACTTCCATGAACCACCGGAAGGACATGCGAGCTGAAAGCAAATTAGCATTTTTACAGTTACTACCATCACAAATATTTGCCTTACGAGGACCAGCGTTTTACTACATTTCCCAAAGCCTCATTCCACGGCGCTGCTTCTGATTGGACGGTGAGAGAGTGACTGTCTGCCCCTGGATGATAAGGTATTGATCAGTGTTACGCCTGTGTCGCGGGGGCCGTTGGACCTGTGATGGACGACCCAATAGATAACAGCCAGGGATTATTATGACAGCCCATGAAGCTTTATTAACAATTTATCTTTGGCCATGTTGTGACTTTAATGGAAAACTTTACAAGACCACGCGTAAAAGTAACAGGGACTGGTGTTTACAGTGTGGAGATATACGTTGATGAGATATAAAGTTAAAAAGCACCACGGCAGTTAAGGTCCATAACATGGGCAAGGGCAGGAGCTTTGGGAGCGTTTCCTGTGCGTTTCAGTCGGGCTTGGGCTTGCCCTATGTAAGCATAGCGCCAGCCTGTTAGGGGAAGGATAATGAAGTAATCCATAGTCATTACTCAACCATCACCCTTGGTCGCCGAAGACCACTTAGCAGCCAGTGTGTTTGTGTATGTATGTGTGAGAGACAAGATGGTAGGCAATAGTTTAAAGCGCTCATACAACACTATTTTCTGACCTGTTATAATGTTCTTTCCTCATCAAAAACATGCCTGGATTTGTGTTTTGTTTCATTCACATGGTTAACACACAAATCCAGCATATTTAGGCTGTTCTTCTCTCAAACTGAAAACCTCAAGATGTCATGTAGTGATACAGGAAATCCTGCATTGTGGTTTTTAACTCCATACACCTCCACTAAAATAATTTGAATAAGCAGTTGGAATTGTCAGTCTCTACAAAATAAAAGGTAAAAGGTAGTTGTTAACTTGGAACTACCGCTTCATAACATCACAATGTAGAACAGAGTATTTTCAGTTTTGAAGATGTAGACTAATAATTCAGGATCGTGTGAATGAACACATCTCAACAAAACACAACTTCAGGTACGTTTTGGATGAGGTAACAACATTATAACACTGCCAAAAGCTCACAGGAGTCAATTTCGTGTGATATAAGACCCTTAAGGACCATTAAAAAAGGGTGGTATGGGATTTGGGGACCGCTGTAGAGTTTGAGGTGCATAAGTCTGTCTAGTCCACTGGCTGCTGGGCAATACTGACGCAAGGATCAGCTGAGGATTATTGTTACAGTTACATGCAATTCTATGGCTGGGGGATAAAGTGGACCAGTGCAGTCTGGAATGGCCTTTCAAAAATCACTAAAGGTTCCAGGGAGTGATGATTTTTTCCGTGGAATCTTGGACATATTCAAAACTACAATGCAAGTATAGCCTGGCAAAATACGTAAAGAATGTCCTTATTGTTACCACTGCCCCTTGCTTCATTGCAGGGTCACAAACCTGTTTAAACTGTCTGTTTGGACATGTTAGACCAGGCCAATCTATGCATATATTTAATATTTAGTGTGTGGTTTTAAGGATCTTAGCATGCATAAAGACTGATGGCTCATTCTAACGTGTTTAAACATGCACATATTTTAATTATTTACTGTATTGAGCACCAGTCTACAGTCCTCGATCAGCCCTCTGCTTCGTCTGTGTTAGATATGTGACCCTTGATGAAAAAAGTTTGGGCACCCCTGTCTTAGATGATAAAGGGCTCATATTACACTACTTTCTGCTCTATGTAATAATGTTGTTTCCTCAACAGAAACATACTGGGAGTTGTGTTTTGATTCATGGACTCATGTCTGACTTCTACTCTCAAACAGAAAATAGTCTGTTCCACTGTGTGATGTCATGTGGTACTACAGGGAGTGCTCGACCTTGTTTTTAAACTCCACACACCTTCCTTAGAATCATTTGGATAATTTTACAAAAGGTAAAATGCAGCTGTTAACTTGAAAACTACCGCTTCACGACATCATACGGGGGAACAGAGCATTTTGAGCTTTGATGACGTAAACAGCCTAATAATGCAGGATAATCCAAGCATGTGTGAATGAAACACAACACAACTCCAGGTACATTTTTGATTTAAAAGTTCACAAGTCAATACTGCATAATATAAGATGTTTAAATAATAAAAAAAACATCTTGTACGCTCATATACTTGTCAACATAGGTGATACCATGAGCAGATATTAAGGTTCCATGACCTCCCAAATTCTACTTTAGCCTCTTTCTTTAACTAGTTCCAAGTTGAAGGCTTGTGAAGATAGATATTTATGAAATAACAGAACAAGGACTTCGCTAATAAAAGCGAAGTACAAGAGCTGCAGGTCTCTGGCTATACTTTAATTACAGGAGCATTAAAATATGACAAAGGATGAGTTCTATGAGTACTTCCAAGCCCAAGGGGAAAGCATGGGGGTGAGCTGGACAATGGAATAAGCTAATGACATACCGAGTAGTAGATTTTATGCTGCTATAAAGTTCTGTAATATCGGCCTGACCACCTGCCCAGGGAATAGACTTGTAAATAAGCAGTGCCACACATTCTGTATCCTATCACGGGCTGATTTAAGAGTATTTGTTTGTCCTGGTGTTTGTTTAGCGTTGTGCAACGATTTACGCGATGTAAAGAGAGTGAGCCATGATACTACTACAGCAAACATAACAGCATCACTCAAGGCCAGACACAAAGCCAATTCACAGGTATTAGAATGCGTTAGCTTTTATGATTCCCCTATTGGCGAACCTAATATAATTACTCCACAAGGGCATGGCGTCTTTCAGGACTCTGGTTCAAATGGGGCGCCATGGGGGGAATGAGGATCTACTTAAGAGGGAGAGCGATACCATCTGTCTTGATATGAGGAGTTTAGAAAGTGTATATGAAAAATGATGCATTCAGAGACAAATATTTTGAGTTTTATCTAGTTATGGCAATAATCTTATGCATTTCTTAATTACTAAAGCACAGCAGTAATAAAAGATGTCTCCAAAACACTGACTTCAAGAAATTGTCTAGCCAAATTTAAAGGTGGATTGGGTAACATTTCTAAAGGAAGGTCTGCCAACTGCTTGTCTCCATGGAGATGTTATTGCTTTGTCTAGAATGTTTGACAGTATAAAATAGATTACACCTATGTATCATAAGGGAGACAACCAGGTTACAGCACTATGCTACATTACCATTCAGATCTGTGGAGAACTGCCACTATTCATAAAGAGAATTATTGAATTTATGAGCAATAGAAACACCCGTAGTGAATAAATGGTAGCTAGAAATGTTTAAAGTCATACCATGTAACATTGCAGGCAAAGCAATAACATCTCAGAGACAAGCAGGTGCACCTTTAAAGAATGTTATGTATCTGAAAATGATTTGGACACTAGAAAACATTATAATATTTTAGAGGGGACATTTGTCAAATCAGTTTACTTTGTGCTCTCTCATCATAAGCCTGTTTTATTTATTTATAATTAAATTATTGATGTTATCTCCTCAAAAATATACCTGGAGTTGTGTTGTGTTTCATTCACACATTTTTGTCTACATCTCCAAAGCTCAAAATGTTCTGTTCCACCTTGTGATGTCATGAAGCTGTAGTTTTCAAGTTAACAGCTTGTTACAGCTCGCGGCCTGCCCCTGCCTCATCCAGAGCTCCCCGTTTGTTTACCTGCTTGTGAATTCCATATTTCCATGTCCTGTGTGGTACCTGGCACCTGATTGTTGGGGAGGGGTCCCATTGCTGTTGGGCTGGCTTCGGTGTTCATTGTGTTGTGACTGGAGGATTGATGTCCCGCTCCTCCAGTCCTCTTTCTGATCCGCCAACCCCTCATCCAATAAAAGTGCTGTGCGCCTGCGGCTTGGCCCTTGGGAATTTGCAATTTCTTTGAGTTATTTATCCCATTAGAGATATTATTTAGTTGTATTGGGAATTTTTGATTTATTGAATGTAAAACATCTTTATTTTTGCTATTGTACTTATTTTTACTTTATATCACATCTTGCTTGTGTTACTTTCCTTTGTCCCTAGCACTTGTTCATAACACAGCTCCTTTCACCTTTTGTTCTATAGAGATCGGGAATTCCAGAGCTGAAATCATCCAAATTATTCTGCTGCAGGTGTATGGAGTTTAAAAACACAGCAAAGCACTTCCTGTATTACCGCATGACATCAGAAGGTGGAATTGAGTTTTTCTAGTTTGAGAGAAAAACCTAAATATGCAGGGTTTGTGTGAGAACCAAACAAAACACATGATGACTGTATGATTCTGAGGAGGAAACATAGATCAGAAAATAGGGTCATATGGGCCCTTTAAGCTGTTTTAGATCAATATTGCTTGAACAAAAAGTAAAATAATGATCTCTGTATGTTATTTAATACTAAACAGCCCAAAAAAGAACAAGTGCATATCTATTTCCTTGGCCCATACACAACCTTCTCCCCTCACGCTGTTAAGTCCTGCCCGCTCTGTACACCCAGTGACCTCCATCATGTTGTGGCTTATTATTTTAATTAAAGACTACACCCCTATGTGAGTGGAAGTGACGGGGCCATATACGAGATTGTGTAATTAATAGCATGTCTTGAAGGTCAAGTCTGAGCCTATCCAGACCGGTCTGTACGGTGCTTGTCCCTTCTCTCCTGTTTTATCTCAGTGCATGTTGTTGTATGAGGCCCATATGATTAGCCGCTGTCACACTAACCGTAAGTCATCCCTTCTCCTGACGCTTCAATCTCTGCTCGCTCCTGCCCAAATGTGAAATATGTCAACATGGCCGCCAGTGATATACGCTGCCATTATGAATAAAATAACCATTGTTAGGATGTCCAATACTGCATTATCTGTGTCCCTGTGTCCATGCAGGCGTTTAAGGGCTCACAGATACAGCTGGAAGGTCAGGCGAAAAGTTCAGAGTTGATGATTTGGCTGTGGAGGTTAAACAGTCATTGTGGAGATTACTCTATAACAGCAGGCTATTGTTACAGTCGAGCAGGGTGTATCACTGTGAATTTGGATCTGTTTTAAAAGAGGTTTGGGATGGATGTGAGGAGGGCACATCCAATATGTAGGCAGAGAAAAGTATGCGAGCCATCAGCGTGGGAGTGAGTGGAAGACAGTAGAGTCATAAGACATCCTAAAACTTGATCTGTTCTGTATAAAGAAATAGTCTGGCTCTTTACGTTTAGATAGATATAGTCAGTTTTATAAGTAAGGTATACTTTATTGTCTTTACAAATGTGGAGTTGTCTATTTTCCTCTGCTGCTCGTGAAGTCCAGCCTGATTCATCAGCCGGTTTCACTTCATAGAAACCATCTGACCTCGCAGCATTAGAATTTGTTCGCTTGACGGTAGGCGGGTACTTTTTTCATTTAACCAATCACTTCTATTTGGTCGTGACGTATGTAATGTGCTGCTAATAGGGCTAACTGGTATCCAAAATCCCATAGGAAGAAGGGCAATAACGTCTTTCCCCTTGATGAAATTCACCAAACATCCTCTTTGTTCCGGCTTTAAATCCTCGATCTCGGGAATCATTGCCAACACAGAATATATGGCTCTTCGCTGACTGGCTGGTGCCCGAACTCGCACATCCGGGGTTCTTGCAAACCATCTAGTGTATTCCAATTCCTGACCTAGTAGCTGGAAAGAAATGAAACTGAGCGAAGGCACTAGGTGGCACCAGCCTGGCTATGTGAAGTCATCCTCATTTAAAATTTTCACCATGTTGCTGTCAGTTTTTCACAGAATCGTAGTTGCATTGTCCATATATTGGTGTATTGATTGTAACCCACGAGTTTCAAGCCCCACTTACCCAAATTCCCTATGTGCCAAATTCCCTACCGAACTAGAGGATTTTGTACTGTCAGTGTTTATTCTGGCTAACGGGGAAACCAGAGCACATGGATAAATTCACCCACACCAGAAAAGCATGCAAACTCTGCACAGAACTCACTACCAACAATACCAGCTGTTCCAGGGATCAAGGATCTTTTTGGTGATACTGAGCCACTCAGGCACTGTGCTACAAATGCAGAATTTTATTATATTCAATAGAAAAGTTTTTGTGGCAGCTGCCTAAATAAAATCAATGAAACTTTGACAGTCTGTAGGTCATTTAACCATGCTGCATCATTGCTGGGATCTTTGTTCTCACGGTTGTTTGAAAGTTTTGAAAAAAGGTCTCCATGTTCCCACGTTTGTTGGGTTGTGGGGTTATGGTGAAGGTAAGGGCCTGGGGTTGAGATTATAGTTAAGGTTTAGGCTAGTGGTTTTGCTTTAAATGTGAGAAAAAGGGTCTGTAGGAACTGAAGTACGCTCCTGATCAGTTTCATAAATGTGTAATAAAATATTCTCTGAAACAAATAGAAAAAATAACCATGCACAAACACTGTCTGACAATAACAAAACAGTTAAACCAAATACATATTGGTTGATAAAATAAGACTGGTGTAATGCGGATTTATGGTACATGCCTGAAAAAATCAAAAGCTAACAATATCCTGGATTTTGGGTGCACTTTTGCTATTGAAAAACACATTGCTTTGGACTTCCACAGGACACTTAGATGATTTATTTAGTCTGAAATTATAAATGATGAAAAAACATGTATATATATTTTTTACAATTTAAAAATAAAATAAAATAAAAGCACGTATGTCCACACTAACACCCCCAACACAGATGTCCTTTTAATGGCTGGGAGATGGGCAGAAGATGTAGTGTCTGAAAAAAACTAACCATATGTTAGCTAGAGGGCTAAATGTCCATTATCCAACATGTAGCCTGGGGTTCTCTATGAGCCCCAATGGGAAAAAGCAGAACTAGATGAACTCATAATTTTCACAATGCTGGAAATGCATATCAACTATTTTGTTTTTCTTTTTTTAATGACATCTTATTTGATATACAGTGTCTTTTCATTTGCTGACAGAACTGCATTTGTCAGAAAGTGGGTTACTACACAACATCTGGATGCTCGTGGCTGTGTAAATAGTTAATGTCCCTCCGCTTTATTCTTTTCAAAGGTTAATCACATCCAATTACCTGTGTTCATGTACAGAGAGAGATAGAGACATCAATAAGACATGACGAGACCAGGAGCAGTCAGGGCCACAGTCTGGGGAGCTGAGACTATAGTGTTAGAAAGACCAACCAAGACAGACAAATCTACACACAGTGCACCCGATGCAAAGCAGTTATAACTCCAGATTATCGATGTAAATGTCTGTGTCGATAAAATCATTTTAGAAGTGAAACCAACCTTGCATTTGAAGGATTTATGTCTGAGCAGCAGCAGCGAGTTGTACTTCCTGATAGAAAGCTTGGCAGCGGCGAACTGATATATGAGAAAATAGTCCCTCAACATGCAATGATTCATGTGATGCAAGGTTTGTTTTATTTCGAAC
The DNA here is from genome assembly GCF_026225935.1 of Boleophthalmus pectinirostris. Lineage (NCBI taxonomy): Eukaryota > Metazoa > Chordata > Actinopteri > Gobiiformes > Gobiidae > Boleophthalmus > Boleophthalmus pectinirostris. The sequence goes on along the minus strand of NW_026571175.1, from coordinate 16,758,012 downwards.
ATTATTCTGTCAGCACAGACATTCACATCAATAGTGTGGCATAATAACTGATTTGCTTCGGGAACTTTGTAGAGTGGGTAAGATTGTTTTTAGTGGCAGGCTAACTATGGCCATTGACATGCACTAGCCTAGCCCCAGCGACACTCTGGCTCACTAGGAAATGAGGCCCTATGTCCAAAATTCCGAACTGTCCCTTTAAAATAGGTTTGCTGTGCACTTTCTGCATCTGCATAATTACATAGTGATTTATTTTCCGAGAATCAGAAAAAGTGCAGTATCATGCTAGTTGTTGTTAGCATTATCATATCGCTGCTCTGTTCTGTGAAAGTGAAAAACACATAAACTCATAGAATGGATAATTATAATGTTAGGAATCTATAGGTAAGTGAGAACTGTTTAAATGAACTAGTTCTTTTTTTTTTTTTTTAAGACAGACTCACAGAAATACTGAAAGAACAGTCACTGCTTGTTCTTCCAGTGTCACAAAGTTAAAGCCTATATCAAATACAACTAGATGTGAGTGGCTTGTATTGGCATATGGCACTGTTTTTAAAGACAGCTCTCTGTGGAGACACTAATCCTTATCTTACACACCGCACACCACCGCTTAAGTACAGGTGGTGGGTCGGGTGGGAGGTGACACATCCCTGTAGTTTAGTTAAGATGTTTTGGACGATTAATAGGGAAATTTATAAGAATAATAAGTGAAGGTTTGAATGTACATGTAAGTATTTTAAGTATTTAAAATAATTTACATACACACAAAACTAAATCAGAAGTCGATCCTAAATGTCTCTGTTCTGCACTTTACGTGAACTTTCCCCTGTCTCACTGTCTGCACTGAACTGTCCAATGCTCGAATAGTCACAATGCTAAAATTGCTTCTGATAAAGAAAAGACTTGATATTGATTTCAATACAACAGGGATAATAAAATTGTAATCTTCTACAAAAAATAAAGTGTTTTCTAATGTTATTGTGCAATTTTAAAGCTTTCAAGTTCTGCAGCAGATTCACAATTCAGAAAAGGTCCAAATTTGTCCCATTTCTGTTTTTAGTATTGACCTTTTTTGACAACCATAGTCTCTAATAGAAGAATAAAACCAGATTTGTGGGATATGCCTAGAACACAAGAAATGTGTGAAAACTGTAAAATCCTGCTCATTGTGGTGGAGCAGCGGTTCTACTCTGTGTTCCCTATATATGATGGCATATGCCCGTCATGCAAAAGGTTTTTACAATTCTGTCCTCTGTTACAAAAAAGTATAATGGCAACACATACTTAAAGTATCTAGTTAGTTGTTAGTTTACTTTTTACTAGGGAAGGTTTGTACACAGGCAGAAAGGAAAAGCTCATTACCAGCAATGTTTGTCACTGTTGTGATAGGCAAATAAAAAAAGCTATCAAGAAGCCAGCACTGGCAGCCACCGCACTGCCTCCTACTTAAGCTGCATGAATGAGAGATAGGATTATATCATACACACACTTTTTCATAAAAGCTAGTGAAAATATCTTGCCTTTTTTTCAATCAGTAATTTGTATATCAATAGGCCGCTGTCAATGGGGGCATGGTGAAGTGGCAGTTTGAGATAAGAATTCTAATTAGGCCCTTACTTTGAGTAGGTAAACGCCAGCACAGGTACAGAGAGCTCACCGAGTCACATGTCTGTGCATACCGCCCACTTTAAAAAGAAGCAGATGAAAACACTGTGGGTGGAGAAGTCAATTGGCGAAACAACAGAACGTGCGGTAAATGCGTTGTGACGGTGGAGCGGGGAGTGCTGTTTCTCTCTCTGTGCAGCAGTGTGGTAGGCTGGCAGCTCACCCCTGGGTCTCCTGCAGATGTCCCGGACAAATTCATTGCTCATCAGTCCGTCATATGGCTTTTATTTGCTTTTTTATGATGGAGGAGATTCAAGAGACAGGAGGGGGCTGTGTTCTCTATTGTTATTTTTCCCAACTGAGGGCAGGCTAGGGGGAAAAAGGATATGTTTTGTGAATCCTGTCTGCCAAGTCACATCCAGGGGCATATTGAAACAGCAAAAAAATATTGTGGAAAAATGACGCTCAATGAAAATGTGAAATGTGGTTCAGAACATTCAGATTCAAAGTTTTTCCTTTTTTAAGAATCATAGAAATTTGGTCTTAAAATACACCTTCTCAAGTGACTATGTATAAAAATATCACATGGAAGACTTATGAATCCCTTTACACATTCATGCACCATTGCACGGCAACACACATCAAGTGTTCTGCCCAAGGGCATGATGACAGAAACCAACAGATGGAGTGCAGGTTGCATATAGCCTTCTTTAATTCAAAACAGCACTACTAGTACTACAGTTTATGTATTACATAATCTTTGTGCCATTACTAATAGTAGGTGAATACCTCTCCTGCAAGTACTGGGTGGTCAAAAAATCAATACACAGATCCTATTTGATGAGAGAGAGTGAGGGAGAGTGAAAGAGAGCGAGCATGAGGGAGAGATTATTGATCCTGAAGGAAATTCAAGTTTTGCTGCAGCAACGTACTGCACTTCACAGCTGCATTTGTGTCTCAGTGAAAGGTCTCTGTGCAGTCTAACAGGAGGACTGGTCAGGTAAGGTCAGTATATCCTGAGGAAATGGCTCATTGCCTCAAGGTGTTTCCTTTGGAGATCGTCTGCCACATTTGCTAGCCCATATGGTGTAAAAAGCCTGTTGCATCTTAAATGTCCATAGGTAGCTCCTTACCAGCCTCTTGCAGTCTCCATGGATACGAGAAAAACAAGCAGCTCATTTCACACAATCCAACAGTCCCTTACTTGTGTCCTTTGAACTGCACATGCTGCACTTCTTAGTTGGTTAAAATCCCATGATGGGATGTTAAAAACTGAGCTCAAAAACAAAAGTTTCCAAAACTGCTCAGTGTGTGAGCCAGGTAGCCCGAAAAACAGCCAACCACTCCACTGCCAAGTCTAGTATAAGAGTATGGAAATATAAAAAAAAAAGATTAATTATTTGTGCCCAAAATGTTTTTTGTGCTATAAAAATGGTGTTGAGCATTTCCCCCGTATCAAAATGAAATATTAAATTTTAGTCTTGGGATTTGCAATAAACCATTACAGAATTTAAGCACATTTCCCTGACTCTCGACATACATACATCCAGACTGGACATAGCGTATAACTGAAATGGCTTATTGTTACTGTGTAGATAATGAATGGTGGATAATAGTGTTGATCTTCTTGGTTGTTTGTGCTCTGTTCTGGGGGACATTTCTTGGCGTCTGTTTTGGGTCATATTAAGCCTGACACGGTGCACTTTGTTTTTGGCTGAATGACAAAGACCCCATTTGCTGAATGCAAATGAGGAGCATTGTCAGCGCTTCCACTTCTGCAGCCCCTTCTGTTAAAAATGGACTTCGATAAAAGACTATGTGAACTTATAACTGATACGACTGAACTATGTTTTGACCTCCCTGAACTCGTAAACTACATCACAGGCCTTCTTGCAGTAGTGGTAACATTATTTAAACTGGATATTTGGTGTAACTTCTTATCCAACTCTCTTTACGGTCACAATGTAATCAAAGTTACAGAAAAAGCTTGATTCAGGAGCAAATGCAAAGTTCTCACTGAAAACTTGACAAAACTGATACTAACGCACATTGCAACCAGGCTGAAACTAAAACTTTTCTAAAAGGTGCATTGTAACTTTCAGGTAGAGAGGTTTGCTACCTGTTTGCTTTCAGAGGAATTGTGTAGTTTTGCTCTGAAATGTTCTACAGTATGGCATTAAACTTATCCATTTTGCATTTATACAGTTACAGATGACTTTATTTCTCGAAAGAACTAGAAAAATATGAAAAACTTTGACATGATTGTCTCCATGGAGATAGACACTGTGGAACATTCCAGACAAATAATAACAATTCCATGGAGGCAAGCAAGCAGCGGGCCCTCTACCAGCAAAGTTACACAGTGCATCTTTAATCTCCTGCCATTAATTCACATTTCTCTTGAATTAGATTTTTTTGAGAGCCTATAGTCTTCACTCAAACTTGATTTTCATTGGATAAAATGTACCCCAATGCAGTTCTTCCAAAAACTAATGACTTTGCGTTAAGGCAATAGCTTTTTTTACTTAGTGGGGTTAAGGTTTATGTCAAACTAAAAGACTTTTAATGTAAGTCAGAGGACCTCGAATCTACTTCTATTTCTTTAGTCTACTCACCCCGTGGATCCTCAAAGAGCACCCGTGGAACATTATATTTGACAAAGTGTTGTGCTCACCCTTCGTGTTTTTTGAGGTTAAGGTTAGGGTGTAGAAAAAAGTTTTTATGGTTGGTCTTGGCGGGGGGATTGTTCAATCACCCCATAAGTCTTCACCTTTGGCCTCCACCCAAACTACAACTACAACACTACCCTGTGATTGGATTGGATTTGGTGAGTTTGATAAGAGAGTTCAAGGTTAATTCTGGTTACCAATCCATTTCTGGCAGATTAGAGGAAGTCAAAGTGCCCAGAGGTAAATTATAATAAGTTCAGGAAGAGAACCCACAACCTCAAATGCTTTACCACAATGACACTTTTTTATAACACTTAAGACGAAAATATGCTATGTGAAAAACACACTTAACCACAACTTAACTGTTTATTCATGGCAGTATTTTTGCACAAGAGAAAAATAATTCAACAAAGAATGAGCACATAGCTACAGAATACCAGTTTAGTGTTGTAACTTTAAAACAGCAGAACGGTGCACATCTCGGGTGATTTGTTGTAAAAATAAACAGCAGAGACAGTGCATCAGTTTGAAACAAGCACACTTTATTTGCAAGTCAAATGTCTTCTCCAGAGGAAAAGCCAATTCTGTACAATACTCGGATCACTTACACAGGCCTGTGCTGAAATAAAAAAATAAAAACATTCCACTGATGGCTTCTGTCAGCTGAAAGTTGTCCTTACAAACTCAGGGCAGTATTATATTTATTTTTTTGTAATTCCACTGTGTTTTCCCCATTTCTAACACCAAATCTGACCTAAAAAGTTGTTATTTAAAGTAGTCGTCTTCATTTCCTGATTCTCTACTGGTAAAACATCCCTGCGCAATTGTTCGTCTAGTGTAAAGTGCAAAGAACAAGATTTTTCTCGTTTTGATCAAGTGAACTTGAGAAGGATATTATAAGTGTGGGTGGACTTAAATATTTCAACACTAACTATTAAAGGATTTCACACTTTGTCTTTATATGTCAGTACAAAATACCACACTAATTACACATTTTTATTCTAACATAAATATCCTACATCTACTGTACTTGCACTATTTATCGACAACTAGGTTAATCTTGCAATCTCACATGCACCATGCTACTAACACTGAACTAGACCAAGATATTTTAACTCCAGCCAGAGTATAATCCAAACAACCAAGATATTATTTGCAGTTTTTTGTTAGTTCTACTATTTTCTTTGTCAGTGGCAAAAGTTTGGATACTAACCAAGACATTTTAACTACTGTTTATTTTTACAGATTCACTTAACAAGGAGTAGCCAGGCTGGCACCACCTATGCCTCTGCTCAAGTTTATTTCTCTCCAGCGACTAGGTTAGGAATTGGAACACTAGATGGTTCGCAAAAACCCCAGAAGAGCGAGTCCGGGTACCATCCAATCAGCAAAAAGCCATACATTCTGTGTTGGCAACAATTCCCGAGATTGAGGATTTAAAGCCAGAATAAAAAGAATGTTTGGTGAATTTTATCAAGGGGAAAAATGTTATTGGCCTTCTTCCTACGGGATTTAGGAAAAGCTTAATATACCAGTTAGCCCTGTTAGCAGCGTATTACATATGTCACGACCAAATAGCAGTGATTGGTTAAAAAAAAAAAAAAAAGTACCTGCCTACCTTTGAGCGAACAAATCATAATGCTGCAAGGGCAGACGGTTTCCACGAAGTGAAATCGTCTGAAGAATCAGGCTAAACAAAGGGGGCATCGACACAAACATTTAAATAAGACCGCATCAAAACTGACTTAAAAGGAGACATACAAAAACATTTGGAAAAGTGTAATATCATAAAAGGCTATCTGTAATAAAGTCTATCAGCATTTATTGCAGTGTTTTTGTTTCAGACTCGTTTATCTGTGGAGGCTCAGCACGTGCAGTCAGCCATGCAGCACAGACAAAGCTCCTGATTGACTGTTTAATACTGTGGCAATGATTAGATTGTTTATCAAGCACCATGACTCCATTCTTGTAACAAGTTCTCTGCAAATAACATTTTCATAAGCGCCCTTTGTTGCCTTCCTGTTGCTATTGGTAGTGTTGTATAGTGTTTTCAAAATGTTGATGCATAGGCCTGCAATATGTGAAATCAGAAGAATGCATAGTTTTGGTTGGGTTTTGTTTTTTATTTCAGCATTTAGTGTAATGAAGATTGCTGCTTTTGTGTGTGATTGATTGGGTTCCATTCATTTTATTTATTTTTTCAACCATTTGTGTTGTGATTTTTCTAGTGCCCGTTTAATAATTTATTCTATAAAAAGGATTGATGGTGCTCTTTAGTGCAATTACTCAGGTTGTATTTGTTGTATTTGTATTGTGTCTGTTGGCCAACGACAATAAAGATGAATGGATGGAGGAATGATGTAGACTATAGGTAATATGCGCATGTGTATATTTTAATCACACTAATAACATTTAAAAGCTACACAGAGAAAGCCTTACCTGTTTCAGAAAAGAGGTAACACCTAGGTCAACTATAAATGGTCCAGGAGCTTAATGTGAGTCCCAGGCTTGGCTGATTGCTTGTCACTGTAAGAAATCTATGATTAGTTTGAAATTAGTGGGACAGCTGATCTAGACCACTGACAGACTTCGTGGAATACTGCTTTGTAGTGCGAGACTGTTAAAGCCAACACCTTTTCTCTAGTTAACAAGATTGATTTTTCCTTGAAATTCAAGGGAAGCCTAGACATGTGTGTGAGAGGTACCCTGCAGAGGCCACTGAGAATGCCTTTTAATTAGCTGTTTTATGATCGATAACATTCCAGGAGTTCTGTATCTTTAGAAGTTTTGATTAGGCATTAGTTGACTGTTGTGACTTCTCAAGTTAAATTTAATATTAATCATTAAATCTTTCCATCTATCTTTGCGTTACTGTGTATGCTTCTTATATTTTCTGCATTTCTTTGTATGCCACTATATTCTACGTTTCTCTACTAGCCTAAATGCACTTAATCACATAATTGGGTCTGTATTTCACTGTTTTCTGAGCTATGTTATTATATTATCAAAAACATACTTGGAGTTGTGTTTTGTTTCATTCACACACACACATGCACACATCCTAAGCATAAAAACTCTGCATTTTTGGCTGAGTTCTTCTCTCTAACAGAAAACCCTTCCACCTCGTGATGTCATGTCATTACTCAAACATGCGTGAATGAGGTTACAACATTCTAACATGGCTTAAACCTCACAAGAGTCAATGTTGTGTAATATAGGACCTTTGATAATTATACACATCAAATCCTAGCACTATTCCAGCTTTACAAAACTCCCCCCTTTAATTTTCATGTGAGTCATAGTTTCAAAGTGTTACCTCCCCTCCTTCCCTGCTCCCTCCCCTCGTCTCTTTGGGGAGAGAGTTGGGGTGACGCTCAAAAATCCTGCCTTGTTCCCTAAAGGCTGCACTTGTCACCTGTCGTCTTTGGCCTTGTCACCAGTCAAAAGGTTTTAATTCTACCGTGTGTGGGAATTTGCTCATGTCTCGATTCAAAGACTGAAGGTGTTGGAAAGGGATTAGAGACATCTTTGAGTGTCAAGCTACAGACAACGTGGGCTATACAGAGAAAAGAGCTGTTTAAATCTTCATATCTTTCTCAATGGCATACAGAGATGCTAAGTCAGATTGGCAACAGGAATGGTAGCGATGTTAACTATAAATTTGGAAGTTGGAGAGTTTCCTAGATGCTGATTGAACAACTGAGTCTTCTTTTCACTGCACATCTTCATTTAGACTAACAGAGCCCCTGCTGTGATTGGAAGACAAATTTGATTCCTCATGTTTGCTTTCTCGCTGCTATTTTCAGAGTGTCAGGTTGTACTTGTTTAGATTTTAGTAGTCCATAATTCTTTAAAAAAAAGTTGAGGTGATAACTTTTCCTAAACTTTCAGTATTTGTATAACAGAGCAAGGCTAATCACATAAAAGTTGTTTTTTTGTTTTTCCCAGAGAGAAATATAATTGGCTACATCTTAAAATGATAAAAACACATTTTAATCAAGAACAACAAACTTATATTTTTGCTTTTATATCTTAGATGTTCAGACTTAATTGTTTAAGTTACTCAAATCTAATTCCTCAAGAAAATTAGATTTCGCTCCAATAAGAATGCAAAATGTATTACATTAAATCTTTTCCTGTAGAAAATAGACACTTACTTGGAAACTCTACAATTCGCCTTCTGTTGTTTATCCACATCACATTTGATTCTGATTTTAGGAGAAGAAACAAAAATGCTAATAAGTGCAATACAGTGAAATTGTAGGTTGAAAACATTAATATAATCAATAGTTTTGATGGAGCTATGGATGCTTTCACACATGCATCATGACCATATCAGAATTGGGACTAAATCTGCATTTAAATCTATGCCAGGACTAGAACAGGACTTTGGACTGTTCGGACTTAAACAAGACATGTTTTGTTTACATTATATTACATTTTGGGCAGTGTACATGGCCCAAAAGGAGTAGGTTGAAGCAATTACTACCATCAAAAAAGGCAAATGTGAATGCATCCTATAACATTATGTATCTGGCCTTTAATACTTTCCAAAAAGGTCAGCAGCAGTACATCAGTCAACACTTGGCTTTGTGTGAGAACTCCTCCAAGTTGCACTTTTGAGTCTTCACTTCTCACAAGTTCACGTCATGATCTCGATCCATTGTTCAGATATCTGCCTCGTCATTGTCTCGTCTTCCCCCACCAAGAGGACGCTGCAGCGTGCCGCCTCATCAAGTCTACTTATCACCATCATCTTTTAAAGCACGCTCTTCCCTCCCCATCGGCCTACTTAGGGACATGTCGCATTGGGCTTCCACTTCCACATCACTCTACTTTTCTCCTCATTAGAGCTAGTGCAAGCCATGGACTAGCTCTTCACTTGGGATAAATAGGACCAGAGGCTTTGTCAACATGTATGAAAATCTCGACTGGACAAAACTTGAAGACGTTTATGCAACTTGGATTTCCAAAGCACTGCGATTGTGTCTGTCTTGTTTTGAAATTTTCTTTGATCGTCGCTCAGATGTTGTCTCAATCCGGGATTAGTTGGAAAGACTTCATTCATTTGGCTTCTTCTATTATGTCTGTAACTTATTGGTATTAGTTGCAGACATTCCTAAACGCATTCCCACAATCCTGTTTGACTAAATCCACTAATGATTCTTACTAAGTCCTCAAATGAACCAAAGATTTTTTTTATTATTCTCTACACTCACCAAGTAGGCTTTTGTAGAGAAACTAAGACTGTTAGTTTTGGAACAGTATAATTGTGGGGAAATGCACGGCACTTTTTAGAGCTGAAGTATTAAGATCACAAGATTTTAAAGAACACATATTATGCATTCTTGTGGCTTTCATTCCCTTTTGGTCACCTTAGAAAATATGAAATACTTATCCTAAGTTGAAATAATATTTACATTTGAAAAACACACTGTATAATCTACACTGTTTCCAAATAAGCATTTAGCCTTTGGAGCTCCCTCTCCATCAACTGGAATAAACAATGGGAAAATAAACAAATGAAATCCTAGTGAAAACTATGCTAATAGTATTCACAAGGCAATGTGAATGCTATGCTAATACAGCAATGCTTTCATTGTACACAATTTGACCATAGAATGAGTGTGATACTAGCCAGGGTGGTGCCACCTAGTGCCTCTGCTCAATTTCATTTCTCTCCAGCGACTAGGTCAGGAATCAGAATACACTAGATGGTTTGCAAGAACCCCAAAAGTTCTAGACTGCACACCGACCAATCATCGAAGAGTTGTGAAGCCATGCCGTTGAAATCAAGCACCTGCCTGGGTCCCTTTTGTACTACAGCACAACAGTAAGCAAAGCGGTCAAGATGGATGTAGACAAAGCCAGACATTCTGTGTTGGCAACAGTTCCTGAGATTGAGGATTTAAAGCCAGAACAAAGAGAATGTTTGGTGAATTTTATCAAGGGGAAAGACGTTATTGCCCTTCTTCTTACGGGATTTGGGAAAAGCTTAATATACCAGTTAGCCCCATTAGCGGCGCATTACATACGTTATAATCCAATAGCAGCGATTGGTTAAATTAAAAAAGTACCTGCCTAACATCGAGTGAACGAATCCTAATGCTGCGAGGTCAGATGGCTTCCACAAAGTGAAACCAGCTGATAAATCAGGCTAGTGTGATGCAACAATCCAGGAAAAATGCAAAAAGATAATTTTTGAGCGCTCAGAGAAGATGATTTTGAATTAATGGATTAATGAAACAAGAATGAATGAAGCAAAATACATCAGTGTATTGGAGTGGACAAAAATATGACACTGTTTGAAGTTGAAAAAAGTCAGTTTTGCATAATATGTGCCCTTTAATAGAATATAAGGCATAGCAATTTCAACACAGTATTGTTATAGATATTCTCCAGACTTCCAGCCTTCATCAGAGTTTTCAGTACAAACAATTGCTTTTTAAAGGTCAGTGAATACTCAAGGCTCATGTGAGGAGAAAAGGCTTTGTACAGGTCTAATAGGCAATCATCTGCTCTCTGTCTTTTACCACTCCTGGGCCTCACTGCACAGAACACTCAATCTACTAATGCACAGAACACTCAATCTACTAATGATTGAAATTCCTCTAAATATTTTAAATGATAATATAAAATAATGATAATATTGGTGCCACGTGCTCTTCCATAGGCTTATGGAGTTATCTTTAACATAGTAAAGAAACTATCTATAGGTCTCAGAATAATTTGGAAACGTTGTTATAGAAATCATCATTAAAAAAATTATATCCTTTGAATGGTCTTTACAAGAATATAAAAGCCTCACCTAAGTGGAACAAATGTGTTATTTGTAAGGGGGAAAAAAACTGCTATCCAGAAAAATAATAATGATAGAAATCATAATAATGAAATTGAAATAATTACACTTTGTATTATTTTATGGGAGCAGAATCAGTAGGTGGTATATGAGAAGATGAAGGAGTAAAATATTGTAACAGCTTCTGCCACTACAATGTTCTTTTAATTGAACACTAATGCATTTTATGGGCTATTCATAAAATACCAAGCTCAAGACAGAAGAGAGAATTTTCAGAGTGGCAAAAACTGGCTAAAAATACCATTATTCCCCTGAACTTCTTTGTGCCTCAACTTTTGGTCTAAATTGCTTCAAGTTGATTTGCACTTGAATGGTGTGATTTAGTGGCGCCTCTCCAATCAGCCAGATTTACAGCTTCAGAAGTGACACGAGCTCTGAAAGAGTCAAGTCTTCTGTGGGTCTGCTCCATTTAACACAGCACTGATGCTGTCCGCTTCAGCTGTCACACATACATCTGAGCATCAGCACAAATCTGCTCAGAATTGTACCACATTTCTGAATACAACTGGAAAGGCTGTCCAAGTAAAAGCGGAGAATTTATTGCCTATTTAGAGATTTAGTAGCACTATACTTGAGTTTGAATCTGATTTAAAAATAAATAAAAATCTAGTTCAATACTATGCAGTCGCTTGCTGAAGACTGGGTGTTGCAAACATACTATAATGGCTTCAGTAAAATTCCAGCTAAATAATACATAACATAATCTAGAGCTGGACAATTAATGTGACCAATTTGATTATTTTGTGTTTTTAATGTTTTGAAAATTAGCAAAATCATAAAATCGACGATTATTATGAAAGTTTACTCCTGATTTTAAACTATTAAGATTAGATTACACATCTATACAAATGCAACTGAAGGCAATTTAGTGTGGAAATTGCCAATGGCTAAATTCCATACCTTTCTTCCATCCAGTTCAGATAACAGACTAAATATCAAACAAGCCTAAACAAACTACAGGCCTGGAAGCTATTTTGAAAGCATGCGGGCCGACAAAATAGCCCGCTATCCCAATCCCCCGTGCCCCTATGTGCAGATCTGCAGTAATACAGTATGAGGTCACAGCTGCTCTGGATAATCAGCCTCTCTGAGACTGAGGGGAGGGAAAGGGTCAAAGGTCACATACCCAGGAGCCAAAATGGACCGCCACCTTTACCCATCCGGTCCATTTCATCCCTCTATGCCTCATCTCTGCACCGTGGGTTCAGCTGCAGAATACATGTCCATGAAATGACTGTGGTTTACTTCACTCCCAGGTGTTACTGATCCAAAATATGCCTGCTTTATTCTGTCGGCTTCCCATTCTGACAAATTGAGGACACAGTAGAAACTTTGTGTAACATTGAAACAGATGCTATTTTTTTTTTTTTTTTGTTATAAAATGTCAAAGCATACGCTGCTACGGCATATGAAACTATTATTTCTCTGCACCACTGCACACTGCTGATAATGTCAAGATAACACTAATAAATGTATTATTTGTTAAGACTATGTATGTCATTTTACTAAAACATACTTTTTAAAAAAAAGTTACATTTCCTGAGCAAATGTAGAATAGCCTTGAGTTTTGAGAGGGCTAAACTATGTGATAACATGAAGAGTTCTACTGTTTTAATAAATACTTACTACTGTGATATCAAAATCACTATCGAGCAAATACACACAAAAAAATATCAATACTAACTAAGTACATCCTGCCACTTCTATTTAACATCAAATGGTCTTTTAGAGAGACAATAAGCTTAGATACTAATACTGCCAAACATCTACAAGGACATTTCAATATACTTAAAAAAAAAAGCTCAGTCCTATCAAAAACAATGGCAGTTTCATTCATTTTGTACCTGCTCTTCCGGTGGCAGGGTCGTGGATTTCAAATGTCAATGTTTACACCAACAATGGGCAGCATTCTGAGTGCATACCTTGGAGCTATTCATGGATGGTTGGACAAGGTCTGGAGTACACAAGAATCTATTCAGCACATACTATAGTGCACACTAAAGCGGGGGTGAAGAGTCAGTATCCTCCAGCAGATGGAAGGAAGTGCAAATACAGAGGCAGTGAATTATTAAGAAGACGATAACAGGTATTTTTGTGAATGACAACTGCTAAGTGAAAACACACATCTCATGAGGCTTCCACAAGAAAAAGGCAAAACACTCCTGAGGGTTTAAATATCCTGCAGGGTCACACAGGTTTACGCTAAATAAAAGGCTCTTAAAGTAACCTGCACATTATCAACCATTGGGCAACATTATTATTATTATTATTATTATACACCATAGAAAATACACACTACATATAAAAGAGGCAGGATGATGACGAAATACGAATTACACAAGATCAGAAATCCTAACAAAACAAGGAATTCAAACATCCTTATCAATCATGTGGATTTTAAATGGCATAATAATAATAATAAAAAGCATTCTTCCACAGATCTGACCTGCAACATAACCTGGTGGCATCGTATGCTTGTTTGCAAGAAGATAGATATGTGTAATACTATGCTGTGAAGTTGGAACATTACTACAAAGTAACAATCTACAACAAATATTTTTTCTTTAAGAGGCCCTATATTTTCTTTCATATAATTGAGAAAAAAATTTGCTACAGATATACTGAGGTCAAAACACTAATATAAAAGTGTTTTATGTTTTGTTGATAATCAGGAAGTCCATGTTAACATGCTAGTTGTTGCTTTACCTCGTAGTCTCTGAAAGTTGTAAAAAGTGCTTATAAAGTCATTGCTGTGAATAATCAAGATGCTTGGAATTCATAAGGTAAGTGAATAAGTGAATAACTTTGGACCACTGCAAACCATTTAAAAAAACTAAAAAAGTTCTGTTTTTACATTTTTTAAGACTATAAAAATCAGGTACAGCACCTTTAAATCAGTAACAAAAAAAGAAACATCTGACAAACATTGTAACATAAAAGATGAGACAGTAATAACTTATACGTGGGGGTTGAATGAAATCAAATAATGGCAGCCGCTTTGCACTTCATTGACTGATTTGCAGCAATTGCCACAGTTGAACTTAGTGGACCAGCGCTGCTTTATTGGATTATCAGTGTAAAGTATAAAACTGCTTCCCTGTATTACTAGACCATGCATAAGCTCTGTAATTTCCCCTGAAAACAATATTGGCTTTCTGAATGTCATGGTAAAATGCCACGCAGTCAATGCAAATACACAGTCCATATTGCTTCATGGATAACTATTAGGTGAGTGCCATACGTGCTGGCAGGTAGTGTTTCATGCATTTGACTCCTTTAAATGATTTTATAATGCACTAGAGTGGGGGAAATGTCACAGAGCTTCCAATACGTTGTAGTGGCCGCAAGGGTATCTTCAAATGACCACCACGAGCATCGTATTATTGCGCGTGTATGGAGACATAAATTGCGCCGAGTGGAGTGATCTTGTTGATATTGCAGAATGCGGGCGTGAAAACTGAGCTGCACTGATGGTCCATGAGGGGCTGACATTTAAAAACGGTCTTCTGGGAGCGCCGGTTTCCTCTCTCCGTGGGGAATCTTGTCGACATCCTTGGCGGCAATAATGGCGCTTATTTATCTTTGCCTCAACGCAGGCTATGAAACAGATAAATGTGTACAGTGGAGCGGGGGAGATGAGGAGGTGAGGTTGGACACTGTGTGACACTGAATTAAAGGTGCAGAAGAATTTATGTCAGAACCTGCTTTTCCCACTTGAACAATCTGTCTTCATAATGTACTTAGAACAGACAGTGACAAACAGTGTAGAGTTCACTTTGCAGAATGTAAAAAGTCCAGCTTGTGTTAACGTTCAGTATCATAAAGTACTTCACTTTATAAACCACATTTTGGATCTGGAAGTCCTGTTTTAAACTTAGGCATTAAACATTCAAGGGAGAACTGCATTCAGGGTATCCCCAGGTTTGACTACCCCCAATTTAAGACATTTTTGAGACCTTTTTAAGACCACTTAAATGAAAATTAAGACCAACATCGCACCCATTATACGAGCGAAAAACTCCAGATCCAAATCTAATAATGACCAACCAACTGCGGTACTACATCTACAATCTAAGGCTGCGTTCAGACAGCAGGGCTTAATGCTCAATTCCGATTTTTTTGTGAAATCCGATGTTTTTGCGAGGTCGTTCACATTTCCAATTAAATGCGACTTGTCTGTGACTTCAGTGTGAACGGTAAATGGCCCGAAAGTGTCCCGTAAGCGCACTGGAGGACACGATGACGTCAACCCCATGCGTCAACCGCAGCGAGCGTGCTCTGTGTTTACGGAAGTTGTCCAAACATGGTCGCGAGCATTGAGCACCTGGCGATTTTACAGTTCCGGTTTCCGCCTGCTTCAGCGCAGAATAGTGATGTTTGTCGCTTCTTAATGACGTGTAGGTCGGATGGATGCGCTTTGGCCGTTCAGACTGAAGTCGCATGTTAAAAGATCGGATATGTATCGGATTGAGGACCACATATCCAAGTGGCCTGGGTCGCATTTGAAAAATTCGGATCTGTGCCGTTCAGTCATTAAAAGATCAGATACAGGTCACATACAAGCCAAAAAATCGGATTTGGGTCACTTCAGGCTGCAGTCTGAACGCAGCCTAAGAGACACTGTGGACTAAACTTAAACTTCCCCATGATCCGTCCATCATCTTCCTCCACTCTACTGATTGTTTACTCATTGCCGCCAACGCCACAAACCAAAGTATTGTTTGTGCATACTCCAAATGAGACGTTCATTCATATGATTTCAAGTTGTTTTTTTTCCCTCCCTCCATTTAACATTGCACTGCAAACCAGTTGAGTATACAGAAAAATAGGCTAATGAAATTTAAGACCTTTGTGAAAAAAATAAGACTTGGACAACAGAATTTAAGACTTTTTAAAGCCTTAATTTAGGAACATGAAATTTAAGACCTTTTTAAGACTTTTAAGACCCTGCGGCTACCCTATGCATTTGATTCACATCTTCTCGTTGCACTGGATCAGGGAACACCTCAAACTTAAGGCGCTGTCACAACAATTGTAATTTGACGTCTGAGTGTGTGTGTGTGTGTGTGTGTGTGTGTGTGTGTGTGTGTGTGTATCCTTATGTGATGTGTGAGTGATTGGTGGTATTAAAGCTGAACTGTGTATCTTGGTTGGGAGGTCTGTCACATGCTTGTTTCTATGGATATGTCATTGCTCGCCCTGGAAAGTTCCACAGTATGACATTAAACAGCTCTACCTTAGATTTATTCAATTACAGGGGGTTTTATAGTTCAATAATACCCAGAAATATACGTGTCCTTTGTTTCAATAAATAGATAAATAAACACATGATATGACCAAGGCCACATGTAAGTATGTAAATTAAAAGGACAGAGACATTACTTAAATATGTAATTAAAATGTATTAAAAGACTAAAAAAGGGGCAAGCGAAAATTTTAAATAATTTATTCTACAAAAGAAAAGGCTGTGGATAAAACGATAAAATGGTCAGAATTAATCAAATCTACTGAAATAACAATAAAACCTCACAGCCCCTGGGCGGAGGAACCAAGTCTGAAAACAGAAATAAATGTAACAAATTAACCAAACAAGGACGACTTGAGAGGGAGTAGCCCCAAACAGAACAAAACGGAAAGTGCTTCAATGCAATCACATCTAAACAACCCAAAGTGCAAACACAAAGGTACGGGTAAACCCCTCCCAAGTATGACCCGGGAATTTAAACCAACTAAAAATAAAAGCTAAAAGCCCAGGGACGAAAAAAAAAACGGTTTATTTAAAGGTGCAGTAGGGCTAAAATATAGGATATAACTTGTAACAAACAATATAAAGCAAATCAAACCCAAAAACAAAACCTAAAAACACAACAAAACAAAACAGTAGCAGACCAAATCCTACAATAAAAGAACAGACCAGTGTTAAAGACAAGGATTAAAACCATGTTAAAACCCTGATTTAAAAGCTACATGTCTGACCTTAAAAGTTTCAATACTATACTACGTTAGTTCTAAAACAATAAAAACTCATTAAGACCAGTTTAAAAGAGCTAACATAAGTAAAAGGAAGGAGCTTATTTAAAATCTTACCTGACACCAGCCAGCAGATGTCGGGACTGGGCCTTTGATGCGCGGCCTCTTAAAGCCCGACCTCTGCTGGCACAGGAAGTTGGTGTCAGGTAATTCTAAAAATTAAGCGCGCCCCCTGCTGTCCGCCACACATACATTATGACTGTGAGCAGAGTTGCCTCTCCACAGATCTGACCTACAACTCGGTCTGGTTTGGTCTCCATGAAACATTCCAGACAAACAAATAACATATCCACAGAGAAAACCACCCTCCACCAGAAAAGTTACACAGTGCACTTTTAAAGACTGTCACCCCAGAGCAGTTGCGGCAACAAAAGTAATTTTATTTAACACTTGAGGAAAATGTTTTAGTCAAACAAAACTCAAGAGTTCAGGCATAATTTATTCAAGTCAAAAAAAGTTCAAATGTAGACAAAGCTCATTTCAGAATACCTGTCAGCCTGCCATCCTTTCTGCTTCATTTACTCCACAATGAGGCAAGGAAAAAACATTCATCCGTTCCATGCTGTCTCTCCATTTATCCTACATTGTCATTTTGTTCCAACTGCACAGCAATAAGGTTTAGACATTTTAAATCCTTGCATTCAGGTAATCTACTCTGATTTCCAAACATTGGCAGTAAACCAGTCTAATTTACAAGATGAGCTCCTCCTACGTACTGTTATGTGTCCAACTTCCCCGTCGACACCGTGTGCTCAGAAACAGAATCCAAATGCAAAAGTTGGGAGAAGCGTGGGTGGTGTCTTATTATAACTCCCACTGGACGAGGTTCAAACGACATGAGCGCAAACAGCCCAAGACGCCGAGTTTGTGGTCTTTCTCCTTTAATCTACAGCCCTTATTTTCAGAGCCTGTTTCCATGGTATAACACCAGTTTCATAATGTTGTCCCCAAAGTGCTGTGTTATACGAAACTGCAGTATTTCAGGAGTTTTCTTCAAAGGAGCGCTATGTACAGTTCCTGGTGGAGGGTCTGCCACCTGTTTGTCTTCAAAGATATGTTTTGTGTGGAGTGTTGAGTTCTCTGGAATGTTCCACAGTATGCTTAAAATGTATTCACTCCCATGGCAACAAGCAGGTGACACTATCAGGCCAGAGTTTATAGGGTTTACTTGTTTCTCGTAAATGAATGAATGCAAGACAAGTGTAAGACATTCTGTGGAGCATGAGCAGATGGTGCACCTGTAAAGTGACAGTCCTGTTCCACTGGAGAACATTTAGGTCTAAATAACTTGAAGATCCTATATTGAGCAAAATCTCTTCTGAGCTTTAAGTTATGTTATAATGCTGTTAGTAGGGTTTAATATTTTTCCCGAAAATTACATGAATCAAATCCAGGGACAAGACGACTCATTTTTTTTGTTCATTTTTGGAGCCAAATTAGGCCTTATGTACCATATTTTTCGGACTATAAATTGCTTCAGAGTATGAGTCGCACCAGCCAAAAAATGCATAATGAAGAAGAAAAAAACATATACAAGTCAAGTCACACAGGACTATAAGTCACACTTTTTGTGGACAATTTATTTGACAAAATCAGAAACCAAGAACAGACATTTCTCAATAGAACAGAGAACAGGCTGTTAACATAACATATGAAGATTTATTCAGATAACTATATTATAAACAACAGAACAGAACAACTTTACCTGAATCCGTTGAATTCTTCATCCTCTGTGTCACTTCTGCGCAACTCCACGGCCTCCAGAGGTAAACAGAGCGCCGCTTCTTCTTCTGCGTTGTTCTTCTCATACTCAACATCAGCTCCAGTTAGAATTATTCCAGCCTTTCTGAATCCCGACAGGATGATTTCGGTGTCACTGAAGTATAGACTTTGTCGACTTCCAGGAAAATTGCATTGTGCACCCTCCCAGTTACGTGAAGCTGTGTTCTCTATCCCCGCCTTTCGCCAGTCCCTCACAAGTTTTTCGCTCACTCCAAACTTTCTTTCTGCTGCTCAAATACTGTTTAAAATTTTCAGTGGTAAGAAGTAGTGCGATCGACTGATATGATACCAGACAGAACAGCAGCTCTTTCTGCAGGAGACACCGCACACATCTCCTGCAGAAACATACACTTTCTGTTATCATTGCCAAATTTTTGAAAGTGTCCCCAAACAAAACTAGTTGCAGACCCAGAAATCATGCTGATGAAGTGAGCCCTTATTACCGTGGTTACAGCGGCACCATCACCTCCATCGACATTACTGTAAAACAACAAATACATGCGCCATTGATCTTTTTATTAGGCTATTTTCCCAGTTTCCCGTCATAACTTTTCCCGGGAATCGAGAAATAGTTTTGAAACCCTAATCAAAATCATACCCAGAGTTGTGTTTTTTTTCATTCACAGTAACCCTTTCTGTCCACATCTCTAAAGCTGAAAATGCCCTGTTCCACCTTGTGATGTCATGAAGCAGTGGGTTTCAAGTTAAAACCTGATATTCTGTAGAGATTGGAATTTCCAGAGTTGAAATTATCCAAATGACTCTAGGGAAGGTGTATGGAGTTTAAAAATATTGTGGAGTACTTTCTGTGTTACAGCATAACATCACAAGGTGGAACGGAGTGTTTTCAGTTTGAGAGAAGAACTCAGCCTGAATATGCAGGATGTGTTAAACATGGGTGAATGAAACAAAACACAACTCCATGTATGTTTATGATAAGGAAGCAATATTGCCACATAAATCAGAAAATACCAAAATATGGGCCCTTTAATGAAGTCGTCATCAGGAGTCATCAGACACCACGATACAACTTTACATTTAGACCTACTCGAGTATTTCATTTCTAACACAATTTGTTTGTCACTAAATGAAGCAAGACAGGCTTCATCAGAAAGAACAGAGAGAACATTGCCATCCGTGTTTCAATCAACATCCAATCAAAAGATGCCTCACTGATGAAACTCCAGACTGAAGGGGTTGGCTACATTCTACACATCAAATGCAACCATTCTCAGAAATGTACTGTATGGCTTTACTTTGTAAGATATACCAGCTTGTTAAATTTGAATTGCATTTTCAAGACGCATGAAAAATCTTCAGTTATATGTTATGACAACAAAGAGTTGATAATCCATGTGCCCATTTTTCATATGCACAGTAAAGATCTGTATGTAATCCCTCAGTTGTCCAAGTAGAATCCATAGCTAAATTGTATTTTTCTTTTGCTATGTACACTAAAAGGAGGTCAGATGCAAATAATACCACTGCATCATCCTGCCTGCATCTAATCGAGCTCAACAAAGGGAACATGGAAACTAACCAGTAACATCCTAACTAATATCTGTAATGCAGTTGTTTTAAGTCAAAAACCTTGTTTCAAATACAAAATTCTGTTAAGTGTTTTAATAATGTTGCAGTTCATAAAGCTTCAGAAACAGATTTTTTGGAAAATCTATGACAAAAATGAATGGGAAATTTAGAACTAGGGGTGAGCGGTTACTGTTGAGCTCCATTATAAAGTGTTTTTGTCGTCTACAGGCCAGACCAGAAAGTGATGCTTGTCGGCGAAACTGTTTTGACCAGTGAAAGTTGTGAAACGCACTTATAAACTCAATGAGGTGAACAAGGCTGCTAAGAATGTGTTAGATGTGTGTTTTTTTACAGTTTAACACATAAAAAATTGCTACAGGGCACTACTGGTGGATGTTTCCAGCGCCAAAAAAAAAAAAAAGAAAACTGTTGATGTAAAATCTAAACCTAATAGTTGTTGTATAATGTTTGGATAGATCTTTCTTATTTCAGTATATAAATCAGTCATGCGCTTATAGAATGCATAGCGCTGTTATTATAAACAAGACCACTGAGAACGGAAATGCCTCCATCTCACAAGCCCTGCCTATTATAATGGCACTGGCATCGGAAGCAGGCGTTCTGTGTTCCTTTCATGTGACAGAACACGATTCCATCATGCAAAATAGATCAAATGAATATTTATGGCAATATTTTCAGAGCTTTACATATCGAATGATTGCAGATATTGAAATCATTGTCCCATTTACTGTCTCATTAAGAAATAAACCAAGCATTGAAACCGCCTGACTGTTCTTGATGGCTCTCTGTGGGCATCACTGTGGGGAAGCAGAGACATTCTCAAAGAAACAGTTGGAACAGCTGCACTCTACGTATTTGTTATGTTGGCACAGTTAAAGGAGATGAGAATAGATGGGGACAATATTTGTATGTTTGACCTTTGTGCTAGCCTTAAGACTCAACACGTGTAGTGAATGAGCCTTAGCTGCAGGCTGGTGATGGCCACTGGAACACATCCTGTATACTTCATTTGCTCTGTGTGCAGTACTAGAGATAACCTTTTCTCCAACTAAGCACAAGGAAGTAACGGGGAGTACTAAGATATGTCATAAGGTTAGGTTGAGGCCATAGACTGTATATAAACAGACATAGCTAACCCTCTAGCTGCCAAATATCAAACGAACATGGGCGTGCTTACGGCTCCATTGACTGGCTCCAATTCACTTTGTATTGAAAAATCGTCATCTTTCTCGGTAACTCCTGCTGTCGAGCTCCTCATTTTGGTCTGAAAGTGTTTGTATTAACCAGCGCTACATGATCCTAGTGTTTTTATTAAGCTATTTTGACCGTAAATCAATTCCAATTCCGAAAATGGAACTTAACATAATTTCCGAACTATAAGCCACTACTTTTTTCTCAAACTTTAAACCCTGCAACTTATATAACGATGCGACTAAATAAATGGACAGATTCTTTGTTTGGCACATTGTCCATTCATATATATGGTCTATGGTTTGGCAACACAGCAGATGCACGCAGCCTGAGTGCAGAAAATGCCTCTGTCTGTGCGATTAACACATAAGACATGGGTTAACATGAAGGTGCAGTGTTTGCTAGTGATGATATCAGTGCACTAAAACAGTTTACCGCCATGCGATGAAGCAAGTTACAAAACTAAATTAATATTAGTGAGGGGGATACGTCTTACCCGTATGCATTAAATGCAGGTGGGGGCACAAATGACGAAAAGAAACGTCTTAAACTTCAGTAGCAGGACATCCACTCATACTTGATCAACACCACTAGCATAGTCCCCGGGAGAGTCTGAAGTCTGCTGAAATCCTCCAAGACACTGACATGATACAGACAGGATAGCGGCTCTTGCAGGAGACATGCGCGGTAGAGCCCAAGAAGAGACTGGGTAGATGCTCGTTTGATTGTGTTTTGAACAGTTATTTTGCACTTCATGTGCACACCTTAGGGTGACCAAACGTCCGTTTTTCCCCGTTTTTTGCATCCTGTCCTGGGCGTCCGGGTTTTTTTTTTGTTTTGATTTTTTTTAAGTGATGGAAATGTCCGGATTTTCATTACCGTTCATTGGGCCATTAAACTGAGCGGCTCTTGTAGCTCTCTGTACACTCAGAAGGAGCAAGCAGACACAAACAGACTGCAACATGCTGAAGCGCAAATGCACATTTAACAATGACTTGTACAAGAAATTATCCATTTTCCGTCCCGGTTGGGACAAGTGGGAGGCCATGTGCACAGGTTGCGAGGTGAGAGTAGCTCAATGTCGAGGCTCCACCCCCACCTGCGGTAAGGTGCCCGTGTTTTCACAAAGGGAAATATGGTCACCCTAGCACACCCTTCTTATAGAAAATACACGAAGAAATGCCAATGATGCAGCTTTTAAGTTAAATACAATTGATGTGGCTGTGGAGGAAGGAAATCGGCATCAGGGAGTCAAAAGTGAGACTTTGGCGATGGCAGGGTGACGACCTGACTCTAAGCAAAAAGATGACAAAAGCTTTCAGAGGCAATAAAAGCAGATGGCTCGAACTTGAAAATGTTGGACATGGACACCTATGGCTTATATTCAGGTGAGGCCTATATATGTACAGTTTTAAAATTTAGTTAAAATTTTGTTGATGCGGCTTTGCTTACTACAGAGGAAGTCAATGGAACTTTTTCTGTTATTAAGTCATTTTAGAACAATATTATGGTTTACAATTAACAAAATGTTAAATTACAAACTATGTTACTTCCATACAAAGTGCAAGGAAACAAAACATATCTTGTGTAAATCTTTGAGCTCCTGTGCTGTATAATGACATCTTTTACAAGTTATTGCTTTGCCTTCAATCATTTCAAACTTCTATAGTGTTAACATGCATTAACAACCTTTAACTTGATAATGTTTCAGTCCTTTCTCATATGTTTTCCTTCTTACTTACTATAAGAAATGAGTTTATGTTAATTACACTTGAATCAAGTCTGCTACAATGATAACTTTTCTTCTTCTTGGCTTCAATTGTTGTATTTTGCTAATAGACTTTGTGACTTTGTGCCTTTTGCAATTCTATAAGTCTGTGTCAAAGCATCACTCCAGACTAGATGCATTTTACTTTAATACACTTTCATATACTTGGTGTATTCTTCATTATTACAGCCAAGATGTTATTTTGACAGCAGGGGCATAATTAGCTAAATGTCAGACTT
Source organism: Boleophthalmus pectinirostris (assembly GCF_026225935.1). NCBI lineage: Eukaryota > Metazoa > Chordata > Actinopteri > Gobiiformes > Gobiidae > Boleophthalmus > Boleophthalmus pectinirostris. The sequence goes on along the minus strand of NW_026571175.1, from coordinate 16,734,321 downwards.
TTTATTCAACATCCACCCAAGTGTTGTACGGTGAGGGAACTTCTTCTCACTGTTTTCGCTCCAGTCTCTTGACCTCTGGGCTCCGCGGGCGAACCATCACACACAAGCTGCCATAGTAACAAGGCTCACCTCCTCCATCTGCAGCCCCCAGGACCAGAAGAGAAATGCATGGGGATCGCTTTGAAAAGAGAAGATGGGGTTCGAGGGGAAATTTTAATGAGGAATTTCTAATTGCCACATTTGTTTGAAAAGAGGGATTTTTAAAGTGTTAATAGAAGTGAATATGGCAAATAATGTAGAATCAAAACGCGGAGGAGAGATAGTGGTAATGTTCTGCGGTGGGTTTGAATTAGGGGTTGTAAGATTTATCACAGTTGAATCAAAATATGAATTGTAGCCGGTGGTGAGAAGAGTACTTAGAAAATGTGTTAATAATAATAGTAATACTGAATACCTGCTTTAAAATGTATTTTAAATGCAACAAATTCCAATACACGGTCCGATTAGAGTACTGCATTCTGGATACTTACAATACTTTGATGCAGAGTTCACATAAATTATAGTGTTAAGACTCAACATACGATTAAAAATTGCTTCATATTTGCATATTTTATTTATCGCAGATCAGAGAAGGAAAAATCACACTGCCGTGCACCACAAGAACAGAGTTTTATATTTTTCTCACTAATTCTGTGCAGTTTGAAGCCCAAATTGAGTATTGGAAGAACCGTCATGTATCCCTCTGATTTTTGAAAAGTGCCTGTATTACTCAAAATCAGTATTCTGAATATGTTTTCTGTAGGGGTGTAACGATATCCAAGTCTCACGATACGATATTTATTGTGATATCACAATATGGTGGGGAAGGCTCACAGTTAGGGATGTAACAATATCCAAATCTCTTACAATATTTACGCAATATTTTCACGATATACATCTCATGGTACGATATTTATTGCAATATTTTGTGGAGGCTAACAAAACTGTTAGTATGTTTTTTTCTTAAAATACCTTGACAAAACTTAATCCAAAGAACTAAGACTTTTAAGTGCTTAGAACTGTTATTTCTTCATGTAGTTTGCAATGAAATTGTTCCCTCTGTTTTTTTTAGCTATTGCTGCATCATAACACTTAATTTAAGCAAAGAGACTTGTAATTCGATATATTGTGGGGCTCCATGATATTATTGTGAGCGCTTTGATGATACAATATCACGATATTTTGGTTATTGTTACATCCCTAGTATTCTCAGTACATATATTCAGTTACTTCCCAACACAGATGGTAGCAATGATCAAATCACATAGACTGTAATAACTGTAGGTAATGGCCTCTGCAAACAGACTTTCTTATAATACATGCTAACACTATAGTTAAGATCTCCACAAATATGTTCTGAGAAATATTAACACTTAATATTCATATGTTATCAACTGTACACACTTTTCTGGTGTAGCACAGTGATGCTGGTGCTTTAATGTGATGTACCACTGCAATAGCATTAAACTTATAACTTGTATTTACTTAATGTTTTTTATTGCTTGTAACTTAGGTTGACCGTGAGCGGCTTGGGGTTCAGTGAGCAAGGTAAAAACCAAAATCCAGACACAGACAGGTAGTTGTGGTCCACGGTTTACTTTTGTTTTTTCAATGATTACAAAAGTGCAAGTGCAAAAAGTGCAGGGTGCAAAATGGAGGCAGACAGCAGTTTCCTCTCCAGCAGCAGAACACAGACTGATCTTTGAAGGCGCCTTTTATGCCGGTCCTACTGATTGGATAAAACCACTATGCTAAAACAGGGATGGTTAAAATTATCATTAGCATAAAATTAAAACCTAAACCTCCATAAAACAACCCAAAACCCAGATAACTATTAAAACCACCAACTATATACATAAAACCCTAAAACCATTACACCAATTAAATGTTAAAACCCATAAACCAATAAAACACCTAACCTAAAACCCCTGTACAAAATGTTACACGTGGTCCAGCCCGGAACCATAAAAGAGGGAGCTCGTTTCCGGGGGACTCTTTTCACACCTGCACAGAAGATAAAAAGGGGAGGTAAGTAAAAGCAGATCCACCATTCATTAAAACACAATAAAATACACTAAACACATCAACACTTAAAACTAGATGGGCAGATGAAGCTTCATGAAGCACTGAAGCCTTTCATCCAATTGATTCACTCTGGTGCAAAGCTTCCTGAAGCTTCATTTGCTCTAGTAGGACATCTACTGGATGCAAAAAATATCAGTTGACATGAATTTGAAGTGTGTTGCATTTTGCAGAAAGCCTGTGAATAAAACTGTCAGCAAAGTAAAGAAGTATGCAAAACATGTATATTGTAGTGATGTATACTGTGTGTGTATATATATATAAATATATATAAATATAAATACTTTTTATATATATATATACTGGCAGTATGGAAAATTATTATTTGGAAATTATGAAAAAGCTAATGATCATTTACAGTGAGGTGAGGGTGGTTGGGGTTGGAGTATGGACATTGATTGTGCTTTTGTAACGTTGGGTGATTATGGTTCAGGGGACACATCATTGGTTTTTATTTAAAAACAACAGTTTCTCCACTGTGGCAGTTCTCAGGCGATTTCTTTTTTTTGACAATATTTCTCCTGCTTTCGAAAATACCCGCTCACAGGGCACAGATGAGGCAGGCGTACACAAGAATGCCACTGCTAATTTATATAAATGGGGATAGACATATTTCTGTCTCTCCCAGTATTGAAGGGGGTCCTCCAGCCTTCCAATATTTGGCTCCATCATGTACCGTTGGACCTCAATATTTGCGTCTGCTATTACATTTTGTGTTTGTGTCTGCCTGACTCTGTCATCCAGGCGACGCCACAGGTTGTTACCTAAGAAATAAGAATTGTTTTTTTGTGAGTTTAAACTGTCTCCAAACTTCCAAACTCTCACTGATCGCAACTCTCCATCAAACACCCACATTTTGAATGAAGACTGAGCAGTTTATATCACTGTCAAAACTCGCGGCAAAACCCGAACCACTTCCTGAATCAGTCACGTGGTACAGCCGGGCAGCGAGGCTTCGGACATCATCATTTTCAGCTCCTCCCCTAAATGAATCAAGCCTCGATAAGCGCTTCGCGGAAACGCCCCCTCCCTCCCTACTCGGCACACGCTTCGAAGACTCGACACGGAACGTCACATCACTACTAAACACATCAACACTTAAAACATTCTAAAACAGATATTGCACCATATTTATTGCACAAAGTCAATTTAAAATGTAATTTGTTATTGTCTCCCTTTTCCTCCAGGGACAAGCAACTTCCAATTAAAGTGCTGTGCCTCAGGAATAAAAAATGGTTAAAGGAAAGACAATAAATATCTTTTAAAACCAATTGTGTGCAATTTATTTTGTGTTGTGCAAATATGTTAAAAGTGCTGTGTGCTAGGAAAGTGCAGTGTTTTAAAGTGCTCTAGTGAAGGGTGAAGGTGCTAAGTGTGGTTTGGGGTAACAAACCAGCCTGTTTGTTACATTGCTCAAAAATACCTTGCAAAAGGTTTTTGTGACAAATAGCATATATGCTTCAAAGGTGCACTTCAAAACAGAGACTGGAACAAACAAAAATAATAAACTGAGCCCTAGTTTGTACAGCATGTTCATACGTTCCAGTGATCGTCTTGGAGGAAATAGTGAGGCCATCTAATTATATGTTGCTCACCAAAATCAATTGAAGTCCAATAGCAACAGCAAAAGCAACATTCTAGAAAATCTATCTCAGAGTGTAAAGGAATACTGCTGCAAAAGTGTAATCATCAATGACCATCAGAGCAGACACAGAATAGTGGAGTGAAATCAAATACTAGGCCCTTGTTGTGATCATAGTCTGTGGAAAAGGCAGCACTGTATGTAACTGACTTTATGTTGTTAATGTGAACAACGGCTTCTTTATCTGTCACTGCTAATATTCTGATGCTTAGAAATTCAAATTAACTGTTCAAGGGCTGAAACAGAAGGAATACATCTACAAAATACGCAACCATTTATTGTATTTTTTGTTTTGTTTTATTTTAAAATGTTACACATATTACGCTGTTTTCGAATCGATGCTATGATGTTGTTCCAGATATCAGAAACATACCATGACTTGTGTTTTGTTTCATTCACACATGCTTAACACAGAGACTGCATATTTAGGCTGAGTTCATCTCTCAAAACACTCTGTACCACTTTGTGATGTCATGTGGTGACATGAAGTGCTCCACTGTATTATGTACTATCCACTAGAATAATTTGGACAATTTCAGCCCTGGAATCTCTACTAAACTAAAGGTAAAATATGAAAACTACTGCTTCGTGACATCACAAGGTGGTGCAGAGCATTTTGAGCTTTGGAGATGTGGACTAATAATAAAGAGTTACTTAAACATGTGTGAATGAAAGAAAACACAACTCTCGGTATGTTTTTGGACAAGATAACAACATTATAACATGGCTAAAAGCTCCCATTAGTAAATTTTACATAACATAGGCTCTTTAAAAGTGCATGAATTTGCTGCAAGATTTGTCTTGCCCCAATACATTTATATTCTATAATCAGCTCTTGAGGTCAAAATGAGTCCGCTGTGTACTATCTGCATCTAATTTTAAGTGTTTTATTGTCTGACAATCAGGAAGTGTGTGGTAGCCATGCTACTTGTTGCTAGCTTTGTTGTTGTAGTTGTTGTGTCTGCTCTGGCCTCTGAAAATTGTGGAAAGAACTTCTAAATTCATTGTGGTGAATAATTAGAATGCTTGGAATGCATAAGGTAAGCGAGGAATAGCTTTGGACCACTGCAAACATTTCCAATGAACTAGTTCTGTTGTTCATATTTTAAGATCAAGTATAGAACCCTTAACTTACATTTTGATAACTATTTCTTCTATTGGTCACCTACATGAATAAAAGTAATGCTTAGACTAGTTCTGATTATATTGCACAAGGACACAACAACGTAAATCAAAATCAAGAAGTTGTCTTGCATTCACTATACCCTTTCACTCTTTGCTTACCTTAGTTTTGAGTTATAGGCTGCTGTCAAGAAAGTCTATTCTGCTTCTGCTTGAATTTCTGCTTGAATGCAAAAAATGGTACCGTAGACAATATAATATTTTCTTTCTTACCAAATCAATGGAGTGTCTACAAAAAAACAACAAAAACAACAGGCAGAAAAATCTATTCCGAAGTGTAAAGGAATGCTGCTTCAAAATTGAAATCATCAATGACCATCGGCGTGAGGAGGAGGAGGAGGAGGCAGGAGTGTGGAGATGAGAGCTTTATCCACACATCTGCAGCACACATCACACTGGAAGCACTCCCAGAGCTGTAACTGAGAAAGTCTGAGGCTAGCTGTTAAACAAACCACTCATCTATTGGCACCACCACTTCCTCACCAGGCAGACTCCCTTTGAAAGTACATTTTCTATAGGCAACCAAATTACACGCAAGGACATTTTAGTGTAATTTTAGTGTAAAGTCCTATAAGGAAATCCAAACCAATATACAAACCAGTCAAAAGTTTGTACGCACCATTGCATTTAATACTTCAAAAAGATGAATTTGGTCTTCCAATGTAATTTCCAAATAAAGGTTCTTTTTGACAGATGAGTGTATTGATTATAGAGTGATTAGCACTACTGATCACTACTGGGAGTATGAGGCTATTCCTTAACCCTACAGAAGTTACACAGATTGTCCAGGTTCTCCAGGATAGCACATCCAGACGTGCTGTTGCAAAGAGATTTAATGTGTCTCCCAGCACAATCTCCAGAACATCCAGGAGATTTCAGAAGACAGGCAGTTACTCTCGGAGAGCTGGACAAGGCCGTAGAAGGTCCCCAATCCATCAGCAGGATCCATATCTGCTCCTTTGTGCAAGGAGGAACAGGCTGAGTACTGCCCGTGCTCTACAGAACGACTTCCAGCACGCCACTGGTGTGAATGTCTGAATTAGAAACAGACTTCATGAGGGTGGCTTGAGGGCGCCATGTCCTGTAGTGGGTCCTGTACTCACTGCCCAGCACCGTGGAGCTCAACTGGCATTTGCTAGATGACACAAGAACTGGCAAGTCCACCACTGGTCCCCTGTACTTTTCACAGATGAAAGCAGGTTCACCCTGAGCACCTGTGAGTGACATGAGAGAGTCTGGACATACAAGTAGAATGCTCTGCTGCCTGCAAGATCAGCAGCATGAACAGTTTGTTGGTGAGTCAGTGATGGTCTGGGAGGCATATCCATGGAGAAATGTACAGACCTGTACCGCTAGAAAATGGCAATCTAACTGCTATTAAGTATTGGGATGAAATCCTGGAACCCACTGTCAGACCCTGCACTGGTGTAGTAAGATCTAGTTTCCTCCTGATGCACGACGATGCCCAGCCTCATGTGGCAAGAGCCTGCAAACAGTACCTAGAGGATGAAATGATTGATACAACTGAATGGCCCTAATGATCACCAGACTTAAACCTGATAGAACACCTCTGGGACATATGTTTGGGTTTAGCAGATGCTACCAGGTTGCTCCTCAGACTCTGCAGGAGCTCAGTGATGCCCTTGCACAGATCTGGGAGGACATCCCACAAGACACCATCCATCACCTCATTAGAAGCATACCACAGTGTTGTCATACAAGCACATGGGAGACACACAAGAGCATAAGAAGCATTTTGAGTTGCAAAAATTTAATTTTGCCAAAATTGACTAGGCTGCTACATCATTATTTAACTTTGATTTTCAGGGTTTCTATAAAATTAAGTGCTTTGTAGGCTGAAAATGTTCGTTAGACATAAAGTGCCATATTTGTATAGACATCCAACATATTTTCAGATCGGATTGGATCAGTTTTCAAAGAGTTCCTTTAATTTTTTTGAGCAGTGTATATAGAAAGTAATAAACATATATAGAAAAAAAAATGAAATAGTGAGTTCAAACATTTGTCTAGATGTGTATGTCTTCAATTTCTGGGCATTGCAAACAAAAATATGAAAGGAAGAAACTAAATAGGAAAAAGTAAGATGATGAAAATGAATCCACACCCAAACCCCAACTGATTGCACTAATGTAATAACAGCAAATGTGTTTCTGATTAACAATCACAACAAGAGTGTATGGTGCGGAGTCAAAGATGAGTGTTTCCACAATCAATCCTATTTGTAAGTGCACAGATTATCACGCAACAGTACACCACACAGATCGGGAGAGATGGAATCAGAGAGTGCAAAAAGGTGATATAAACTATAAGGCTCACTGACACAAATACAAGGAAATTATAGATCAAATATGATGGAATAAAGTGTTTCAGAATGCACACTGGTTTGAAAGACTTTGCACATTTAGATGCCAAGCACAACCTTGAAAATAAAATGGGATAACAACAATCAACAGTGGTAAGCGCCCTCCTGAATTCCAACTGAAAATGGACTGCTTCGCCAGACTTTAGTTCCACCAATTACTCTACAACTCCAAACTAGTGTTGTCAAAAAAATCAATACACAGAGAATAGTCAAAGCTACTATCAAAACGACACTGCATGCATAATTATTAGGCAAGTTGTATTTATGAGAATTAATTTTATAACTGAACAACTACATTATTTTTTTCATTTTTCTGGTCTTTACTGGCTAGCCATGCAGTGAAGCACTTTGATGCATGTGATAGAGCATTGTCCTGCATAAAAATCACCCAGAATTTACACCAGGAGCATCAGTGACAGTAACATAGGCAGAGCTGCATACATGTGTACTTTTAAAAGCTTAAATTTACTCAAGAGGCAGCAGAGCTGCTTCTGTGATGCCAGCCTCTGTATATTCTCACGTTTAAACACTAAGCTTTTTACATTGCTTATGCATTAATTGTTGATGAATTATGTTTTAAATCACAAAACAAAAGTTGACAACAAGAGAGACAGTGCTTTGCAACTCGCATTAATTAATCTACTCACCATTTAACTTGATTGTCTGCACCATGCACATTTTCCTTCAGAAGTTGTTCTTGTAAAGTTGCTGTCTGATGTCATGAAGTGTTTTATATTCATCCTCAGCAGCTGTAAACTTTCCATAGTCCATCACGAGTCATTCCCTGAGCTCCTGGATGCGACGCACGGTGTTTACACGACTCGTGGTTTTAGAGAATGTATTTTGAAAGGGCATCAGAAGTGCTTATTTCCTGTCTTCCCCCTGCTAAAAAGACTAGAGATGCACCATTGATGCTGAAAAATTTAAACTCCAACCTAATTTGAGGGGCGCGTAGATGTAGCCATAATGATGGCTGTTGGATGCGCGTATGACTCTGCTGGTGTAGAATGTCACACCAGTTAAAATGGAAAGTGGTACCTGTGTGTATGCTGCTCGTATGCTGTGCTGCTGCGCTTACTGACTGTTACTGCTTTGGTGTAAATTGGGGGTCATGGTCCTCTTGAACAATGCAGATTTTTTCCTGTACTACTTCTTGAAAAAAGTGTCTTCTACAAACTTGCAGTAGGTTTTGGAGTTCATTTTGAGTCCATCTTCAATCCAAAGATGGACAAGGTCATCTTTAATAATACCAGCTCATACCAGTATCCCACCTTCACCTTGCTAGCGTCTGAGTCAAAATGGAGCTCTGAGCCCATTACTGATCTAGTCACTGGCCCATCCATCTGGTCCGTCAACAGTCACTTTCAGTCCATAAATCCTTTGAAAAATCTGTCTTCAGATATTTCTTAGCCAGTCCTGATGTTTCAGCCTTCCTTACCTTGACCATGTCTAGGAGCACTGAACACCTTGTACTTCTGAGCACTCCAGGTAGGTTGCAGTTCTTGGAATATGACAGAGCTGGAGGATAATGGCTTCCTGGTAGCTTCATGTTTGATTCTTCTCAAATCTGTTGCAGTTTACTTTTTTCCCAGCATGTTTCTTGTGACATTGTTGACTATTTGCAAAAAAACCTTTGATGGTTCTGTGATCACACCCCAATATCGTAGCAATTTCTAGAGTGCTGCATCCCTCTGAAAGGCTTTTTACAATTTTTGACTTTTCAGAGTCAGTTAAAACTCTTTTTTGGCCCATTTTGTCTGAGGATAAGTTGCCTACTAATTCTGTACAGCTTGATATAGGCTGTGGATCTCTTTAGGTCACACCCTCCCTCTTCAGACAAATACACATCACCTAATATGCTTAAATCCAATACGAATTCAAGTTTAACAAGTGAGAATGGAAAATTTTCATTTTTCATTTAGTTGCGTAATAATTCTGCATTTTAATAGTTGCCCAATAATTGTGCACACCGATTTTCTCCTTAAAAAAGTAAATTTACTTTCTTAAAAATTCAGGTTTGAGGTTTATTAACATTTTGGATTGACCGAAAGCACTGTAGTTGTTTAATTAAATTAATCCACAACTTGCCTAATAATTGTGGACATAGTGTCTCATCAGATTCACAGAGATAGGGCTGTGGTGGTGTGAGTGGAGTCTTACAGTGAAAGTGCCAAACATGTATGAAACATGAAGTGTGGCCAATCACCCGGTGTTAGCCTCCACATCTGCTCCTCCATGTGAACACTCTGATCTTTTATTTATTGTCCCTCAGGCCTGAACATGGCATCTAACAATACAGCCATGTGGCACTCTCTCTCTCAATATGACTCTGTGTACTCAGTTTGATCTGTGCTAGTAAACGGAGCAAATGGAGACAGGTCTAAGTAACAAACAACTCCCAACAGCATATCATCTCCTGTGTGTTTGTGTAATGAACTAATAAGAAAACTATGTAAAGTATCTTCAGTATGTTTTCAAACCCTTTTAATTACTTCAATTTTATTATGGTGTAAGCAAATACACAATAAACTCCAAATTTACTCTAGAAAAAAGTTTAGCTAAAATATAATCTCATTTCATACTGATATATCCTCCACCACCAAATTTATATCAGATAGATTTGATTTTTTTTTTTAACCATGGCGGTGATAATTCTGTACCATTCAAGTCCAGCTGTGGAAACAAAATTACTGATTGTACCTCTCCAAATCAGGACTAGTCTCATTATGAAAGACTTTCATTCACCATTAAAACCACCCTCCAACCAAAGTCACCCATTAGAGAAGAATTAGTGAGAGCTGAGCGGGAGTCCACTGAGGTCAGTAGCTGTGCAGATGGGACACACAACTTCTGACCTTTAACCTTATTGGCCAGAATTATGAGGTGCTGCTCAGAATGTGCTACACCAGTCTGGACATTTTCTAGGGGATCTGATGTGTTTTACACCAAGAATTAAGCACTTTTATCAGAAGTGTGCAATGAAAATGGGCCTAGGGGAGCTCTGTGTCACTACTGAACTCTCTCTGACACTTTGGCTGGGGAAGCAACTCTTGGTTGTTCTGTTTGTTGGAAAAGAGAATGAAAGGTTCAGAGGGCCTGTACCATTACAAATTGGGGCAAATTAGTGTAAATCTTAGAAATGATAATTAATTTAAAAGTATATAGTATAGTTTAGTGTCTGGGTACAGAATAATGAAATAGATGAAATCAAAAAGAGGCTAGAGGCTGATGTACAGTTGGACAGAGGTGGAACCAAGTCATTGTTTTGTGAGTTTCAAGTAAGTCTCAAGTCTTTGACCTCAAGGCCGAGTCAAGTGCCAAGTCAAATACAGGCAAATCCAAGTCAAGTCTCGAGTCACTGGCCCATAAGTCCAACTTGAATCCAAGTTGTCTGCTTTGAGCTTCGTCTTTTCAACTCTTTAAACCAAAGTAGCAAATATAGCTTAGATTTTTGCAATTTATATACATTTTTTACTAAACTGTACTTAAAAAGTCATGGTATATTTATATATGAGTATTTATATAGTGTAAAAGTGTTGTACAAATTAATTAAGTAAAATTTCCTTTGTAAATGACGAGATCTTAGTGTGAATCATTACAGTCAGGACAGAAAAAATTCAAATTTAAAAGCGCTTCTCAAGTCTTCTCAAATCACAGGCCTCAAGTCCGAATCAAGTCCCAAGTCAGTGACCTTCAATTTCAAGTCGAGTCCCAAGTCTTAGTCCATTTTATCAAATCAAGTCTCAAGTCCTAAAAATAGTGACTCAAGTCTGACTCGAGCCCAAATCACGACTTGAAATTTCCCACCTCTGCAGTCGGAAGATCTTGATTCAGGACAGGATTAGAATCTTTTAGGCTGGCATCTGTTTTAGATTGAAATTCAAACATTCACCCTATATACAAATATCAAAGAAATCAAGTTCACATGACAAAAGATGCTCAGTTTCACAAGAATGATAAATTGTGAATGAGCTTCGATTTTCCACAATTCTATTATTTCTATTATTTATATTTTTCAGCACCCCAACTTTTTGCACTTGAGTTTGCTGCATTCGCACAAACGAGACAGCTATGACATATTCTGGGTTTTCCAAAGATATATTTGACTCATAAATGCTAAATCTAGTGCGCTAAATATAGAAGCTGCAGTGCTAGTCCAAAGAGGTGTGTGCGTGTTCGCTGTGTCGGAGTCACTTCTGGGTTCACTCTCACTGGCGTCGCTCATGGAAATAGATATTTGGCTGTGTGCTGATGAGCATGGCACTGAGCGGTAATTAGAGGTCCATGTTTAGCATATTCACAAAAGGAAGGAAGAGTGGACACGCGGTCGAACATGGGGAGATAAGTGCAGACTCCATTTGAAGGATGGGAGAGGTGAAGGAGAGGAGACAGAGTAGGGTGGTTTGATAGATGGGTGCAGGGGAAGAGGCGATGCTGATGGCCTGTCTGGGGGAATGAGCAGTGTGCTGTGAGGACTGTGGAGCTATTAATGAAAAGAGCAGCAGCAGTAGCAATCATTAGCCCACATTAGGCTCCTGTTTGTGGGGCCGCTGAGGAGGCCAGGACAAGGGAGAGCCACTGTTTACTCAGACGCTAGGAAGAGCCCAAACAAGCAAACACAATACAGGACACTTGTTTGACTTTGTGCAAGTGTAAATAAACAAGTGCAAATTATCAGTGTGATATTTTTAATGATTGATTTCACAAATATGCTTTTAAATGGACATGTTACACTTTAATGAGTTTTCATCCATGTTATAACAGTGTTCCCTTATATTTATCTTACTCAAAATTGTATTTTAATGTATTCTAATGCATATCATATTTGAGTTATTCTGTACTGTCAAGGTGTGAGTGCTCTAAAAATCCTGTTTTCACATAACCTCTATCTCCACCCACATCCTGGTACCTCATTGCAGTTATTTGGAACATTAACATTACATTATTAAAGGGGCAGTCTGGAATTTTGGACATAAGGCCTCATTTTCTAGTTTGCCAGAGTGTTGGAGACGTGTGGAGACAGTTTTTTATATAATAAATATAAGATTCCATCCAGTCCTTGTATTTGTAGAGGCCGTTGGGGCTAGATGTGAATGTTTGTGTCGATAGAATCATTTTAGAAGTAAAACCAACCTTGCAGTTGAAGGATTTATGACTGAGCAGCAGCAGTGAGTTGTACTTCCTGATCAAGCCCCAGGGTTTCAAAATGGCTGCCTATTCAAGACAATGGGCCAAGTTCAATGGCTCATGTCTTGCCTAGCCCGGCTAGGTAGTTCTGGTGGCTGTGGGCCATTTGAGCATGCACAGTAGTGCTCTATTCTCCTGTGGGCACACACCAATGCACGCAAGCGCACTCACAGAGCGCGGTCTTGTGTATCACATCATCTCTTTGACCAATCAGAGCGAGAGGAGCTAGAGCAGAGTGGAGCCGGAGCTAACAATTAAAAAGTGTTTTTTAGACAACCTAAGTAAAAAAAAGTTTATTATCTAAAAAAAGGTCAAAATTGCCAACAGATTTGACATTTTTGAAAGTTCTAGGTGCCCTGTTGACCGAACACGAGCAGTTTGTGATTACTTTGCATTCTATGAGAAAAATCCTTTCTCAGCCCAGGGGATTTTTTCCACTGTAATACCAGTGAGTGGCCACTATGTCAGCTGATATAGGACTGATATCACCTAGCACCTATCTTACCAGCAACATAAAATTTTGCTTCTGCTGGGAAAATAGTCCATCAACTTGCGATTAAAGTTTTTATTTCAAACATTATTCTGTCAACACAGACATTTACATCGATAGTCTGGTGTAATAATAGATTTGCTTTGGGTGATTTGTGGAGTGGATAAGACTGTTTTTAGTGGCAGCATAACTATGGCCATTGACATGCACTAGCCTAGCACCAGCGACCTCTGCAAATACAAGGACTGGATGGAATATTTTAAAAAGTGTCTCCACACGTCCCCAACACTCTGGCTCACTAGAGAGTTCCAATGTCCAAAATTCCAGACTGTCCCTTTAAGCCAATTCTATTATTAAGCTGTTTTAAATCAATACTGAGGCTTACCATGAACAAAATATAAAATGATGATTTACTTATAGTGTGCTTCAGTACTAGGTAAGAGAAAAAAGCACAATGTCTCTTTTTTAAAACCTGTAACTAATCTACATAAATAAATCCATTTTGTGCTATTATCAACAATAAAAATGGGGAAGTGGTGTAGTTTTGTACAAGATCCTGGGTTCATTCCACATTTTCAATATGGAGTTTGCATGTTCTCTCTGTGTCATTGTGGATTTCCCTAGTTTCTGCTACAGCAACAAAAACTTGTTATCTAAAAACGATAGCAAGAATGAAAGTTCAGTACAAATTTGAAATATTCTCATTTTACAAGATACTAAAGTTGACCTTTATTTACTGTGCACTGATAAACGTTTTCATGATTCAGTTTGTTTATCTTTATACGGGTTTCACATTAAATCCTCTGCTAGGCTAAAAGGCACTAGAGCCCTGATTAGAGCATATGGCTGGCTCTCGTAGCACATTTTTACACTACATAAATAAAGTCTATGAGACACCCTACAGTAGTGTGACTAATTATCTGCTGAAACACTGTATTAGTTGCATGATTACCAAGCTCCTCTATAGCTAATTACATAGGCTGCTCTTGGCTGACCTCTGCCAGCATGATACATTGGCTCCGCTCCTCCATCTACTCCTTTGTCCCTACTCCCAGCTGTGTTTTTTTTTAAAATCTTTTTAAAAAGTTCACTTCCACTCTCTTTGGGGAGAGTGACCTTTTTATACCTTATCTTAACTACCTATAAAATATGGCTATAAAACATACTATAACAGGACATTTTAGCCTTGATGTCAAAATCAGCATAACCCGCTGGTCTGGGTAATTAAACGAACTGTAGATCCCAGAGAGCAGTGGCCATGTTGCTGTCTCATAACTGTATTTTAGCCAGAGCGTCACACACAATACACCTTTGTTATCGCTATGGCGCAATCAGTCTATCAAAAGCTGTGTGTTTGTTCAAGATAACAAAATAAATAAATAAAGCTACAGATTATTTATTTATTATTTGCTGTTTTGTTGATGCAAATGACTATAAAAAACTGACTGATGAGTTTATCAAAAGCACAGCAATAATTGTATCATGATGATGATTTGTATTTTCTTCTGGTAATACTTGAAAGTAGTTGTATACACTGTGTTCCCAGGGAACTAAAACATGCACTTTATTTTTTTGTGCATGCCAAGGAGTGTTTCAGTGTGCTAATTGGTTTGCTTGTCTGACTATTAGCAACTCAAAGGTAATAATTGGAATTTTATTAAATGAAACAGCAAAAAAATAATTAAATACGAAGGTTCCAAGAAAGCAATTAGAAAATTACTTTCTTGCTTTGGATAATAAATATTTAGAATCATTCAAAAATTGGAAAGCACTAAGCAAAAAGTAACCCATCTACCTTGAAAAACATGTCATTTCACTGTGAGCTGGGTCACCTCTCCACAGATCTGACCTAACTTGTCTCCAAGGAGATAAACCAGTTCAGCACCATACTGTGCAAAATGATACCAACTCAATAGGTATCAGAACCTCCACCAGAAAAGTTACATAGTGCAGCTTTAAACATAGTCCAAAATGCTATTTTGTACATCCAGGCTATTAGCCAGACAATCTCATCTGTGGTAAGTGGTCTGATACCATTTTGGCTGACATCCATAAGGGCAGGATATGGGATTCTGTGAACACGCACATACTTTGCATTCTGGGTGATTTCAGCAGATAAAGTTTTAAAAGTGCAGCACGTACAGAATAAACTCACATGACATACCAAAAAGAGGTTTAATGTATAAATAACTTTACACTACAAGACCTTGAAAACATCCTTTGCTTAAGTAGTTATTGTGCATTTCTGGCAACTCACACCAAAGAGAACCAAAGCCTACACAGTTAAAGGTGCCCTACGCAACTTTCTGGTGAGAGATGTGCATTGTTTTCCCTGGAATGTTCCACAGTATAACACTGAACTATGCATTTAATCATCTACAGATGTTTTTACTGCTCAAAAATAATTAGAAAAACATCCATTCCTACTGTGAGCAGAGTTGCCTCTTCACAAGTTTGTTAAAATGCCATTCTGTGGGACATTAGGCAAAGCAAGAGCATCTGCATGGACATAGTGCAACTTCAAGAATGTATGCTGTATTTTGTGTTTAAAGACCTTTTGTATTTAGAGTTGATCTTTGACATTCTCTTTTGCCTTAAAACCTGAAACCAGATCTCACCAAAATAGTTTAATCATTTTCAATTAGTCTTGCAAAAGTGAATCACTGGCCCTGTTAAATACAGAGTAAAAAAATATTATTTGCATATTCTCCACATGCTCTCACAATCTTGATACACATCAGTAATATTTTTGCCAGACGAACAAGGAGTGAAACATGCTGTACCAGTCTTTGTAACAATGTGATGATCGTCATTACCAAATATGTGCTTGTTAAAATACAAGACTCCATGCTCCAAATAATTATGGTAGACTGCTCTGTTCTGACCACCTGATCGTTGGAATGCCCTATGCCGAAACAGACGGAAACCCAATCTTGGTAGTTTCTTTGGATTCTGGTTGATCACAGCTTTGACTAAATGATTATAGACTCTTACGATCTGACAGATAGTGGTAAATATCAAATATAACAGAAATGATGGCTACTTGGATCACTTAAAGGCTGTGAGTTATATTTTAATTGATATGTTTGACCCATTCATTCAGACTTAGCCCGGACATCATCTCGTGATTGCAAGAAATCAGTGCCTTATTTAAGTAAATACAAGCCTCGTCAGTGTTAGAGAAATCAATATCATAGAATCAAATATAATGACGCTTTTAAAAAATACATAAAATCAAATGCAATGTATATGTATGAAAAAGAAAACTAAGTTAGAATTGATTAATAATTGTGCCTGAACTGAAATGTACTGATTTGAAATGTTTAGTAACCATCCGGCGTAGATGAATTGTCTCAAAAATGGAAATGGGGGCAAATAACATAAGATGACTCTTCTTTCTGCTCCTTTTCATTCATTTCTTGCATGTTTGATGTTGTGACACTGTTGATGTCTTTTTATACTTTATGAATGAAATAAATAAACAAATAATAATAAAAAAAAAAAATTGAGAAATTATTAGAGATAAATTCTAAAAATATAAAGAGGCTTTTAATCTCAATGGGATTTTTTTTCTGGTAAAAAAAAAAAGTGCCATCACATCTGTTTGCTTCCTCATTGTCTGTGCTGGAGCAGAAAAGAAAAGTTACGTAGTGCACCTTTAAAGCAAGTACAATATTTTTCTTTTATTGCATCAAATTAAAATTCCCATGGATCTTCTTGATGGTCTGATCTTAATCTCCTCTCTGTCTTGGACTCTTCTGAGGGGGAGCTGAATGAGACTTTTCCCACTTAGACTCTCCCAGCGTGCCAGTGTTTCATCTGCAGTATGGCCATGTCAGCACACTGGGGCTAAGAGCTGATGTGATTGGCTGTAATAGATGCCAGCTCATAACATATCCATTGGCACTTAGCTCAACCTTCTCTTAAGCCAAATCTACGCAGGTATTTTATAGAAATGTTGGACAAAAAGCCTTTGAATGCAACATGCTAACTTTCGGTTTTGCATTACTTCTGCACACTATTTTTCAACCCACAGACATCTATGTACTACAAAAATAATATATGGGCCCGGTAAAGCAGAAGTATACAGCAAGGCCAAAAATTCAAGTTAATGCATCTGATATAAAAAATGTATTCAACAGATAGCATATGTACTCTAGTTTATGAAACTGTTTACCTTTTTTCTGTACCATTTTTGGTTTTAAATTTACATACGTTTTAAACAGGCCATGTATGAAACATGGAACAAAAATTATTTCCCAAATTTCAAAGACCTGCAAATCATGTAAATAAATTGATGTATTTCATCATATCTTGTGTTATTCGATCTTTCTGTTGATGAAGGTACATGATTTTTTTTTTTTTATGTATTTAAAATGATAAAAATTTGCTTGGAAGGACTGACAAATTATGCAAAATCATGCACCTTCTACTTGCTTGCACAATTTTCCCTCCGTTACTTTTCCCTCTGTTACTATGACCTTTCTTATTAAAAAATCTCATTAGTCAAAAAGGTTTTTCAACCTAATCTTGTACCATATGGTAGAAAACTTTATTAAGCAAATATTCAAACCAGTTTGTTCAGGATATGTAAGTGAGAACCGCTAGTTATCGCTGTTTGTATTTATTGCCCAAAAAGTGCTGTATATTTAATTCCCTAAGTTACTGACATGAATTTTTAAATTTTTTGTCAACAACTTGAAAGAATATCGCAGGTTTAACTTTACCCTATCAGAGTGCTAACTCTTTCCTACATTCTAATACCTTACTTATTTCAATAGTCCCTCTAGTTTCTGAATAAGAGCTATTTGAATGTAAAAAATCTGCCCCTGTTTCCTTCCGTTACCGCTTGACCGGATCCATATGTATGATCCAGAGTACATGTTTTTACAGCTCTTTGTTGTACTTTTACACTATTTTGTTGAATTTGCATAAAGATTGGAATAAACAACCATTCTGTAAGTACTGCTGATAACCAAGCTGGGCTGAATAATTAAAATTTATGGGCCATTTTTATAGTCATTTTCTGTAAAATCTGAAAGTACAGATTCAAATACTTTCACAGTCTGGAAGGGTTAATATCCAGCCTCCAAACAATGCCGTGTAGACCTTTTATATAGTACATAACTACAGATGTGCTTGCATGTCTTTCCACATCTTAAACACAATATAAGTCTAATTGGACTACTTCTTTGGGACAGTAAATGACGGCTCATTACTCTCGAGTGCTAATACAATTGCTCTTCACTTATATGGTGGGTTCATTTGTTCCAGCTCCCATTACTGTGGCAGGCAACTTCCAAGACACTGCTTTTTATTTACTCTGTGCTGCCAATCTTCCTCTGTTCTAAAGCTCCTATTTCCTGAGAGATCTTATAGCGTTTCCATTGCAGCCACCACTGTGCGCGATCGTATCAGGACCACTCTCTTCTTCCACTACAACAAGGTGGGGGGGCTTCACAGCAGACAGGATCTAAAGTGGCTACATGAGCAAACAAATGCATGCTGAAATCATTTCTATGGGTGTACTACAATATTTCAATACTTCCTTTTATAATTTTGCTTTTAGGTTAATATTTTGTAAATGAGAATGTGCAACATGTTCTAATGTGAAAAGGAAGGACAAGTCTCATGTTGTATTTAATCAATTATAAGTGCTTATATATTGGGAGTGGGATCACTTCTCTACAGATCTGATCAGTAACTTGCCTAGTGACATAATCTGCTTGTTTCCATGGAGACAGATATACCATATTTTCCGCACTATAGGGCGCTCTGGATTATAAGGCGCACTGTCATTGAATGGTCTATTTTCAAACTTTTTTCACATATAAACCACACCGGACTATAAGGTGTATTTAACGAAACACAACAGTTAGATGGCTCAGTCGGACTTTGTTTGGCACCTTCACGGTGACTCTCGGCTTTGTTCAATTGTGGCGCATAGGGTGGGTGCTGTCTGGGAGCGCTGGATTGTTGGCGTGTTCGCAGTGACTTCAGTTGTCCAGTTGTGGCTAGAAGTGGCACATTGCATTCGCTATTCGGTTCATTCCTCCGTTCCATTCCTCGTATGCATGGAGTGATGAGTGTGGCTGCAGATGTTTTTCTCTGCGCGGTCGCTGTCTGCTCTGTGCGTGTTTGTGTGCACTGTGGGTGGTGCGGCTTTGTAGTTTACTGAAGTTGTGCTGGAACACCTGAGTGGATTCATTTATAGGGTGCTCTGGATTGTGGGGTGCGCAGTCGTTTTTTCATGGGGTTGGAGGCTTATGAGCGCACCCTATGGTGGGGAAAATACAGTATTCATTGTTGTACAATAAGATGCTGACAAACCTTCTACTATAGAAAAGAAACAAAGTGCAGGTTTATGAAAATTCAAGATACAATATCTAAATAATTCTTTGTAGAACAGTACACGACGAATTTAACAAAAATATCCACTATTCAAATCCAAGTATGTGCCAAATGTTTCAGAATGCTTGTCTTACATTTCAACCATCAAGCCTTTTACTTTGTCACTCAAAAGACTGAGTGGTGCAAGAGGCAATGCAGGTCACCCATTAACCAAAGGTGAAGAATGCCTTCCTAGAATATTGCTGTATCCTTGAGCAAGACATTTCCTCCAAACAAATCACCTACCCCAGCGATAGTACGCACTGACATGAAGAGACTGGCATAATAATTGTTCAATTGATACGCTGTGGCCCCCATTCAAACTGTCAATATCAAATCGCTTTTTATTCCAGCGACAATATGAAGGTAACATAACCTGCCAACTACATGTTAGCTACAAAAAGGTTCGGTAGGAAGAAGAAAGCCAGTACAGCCCTGCTTCAGAGGAGGAAAATGAATTCAAATGGTATGCAGGGATCCAACGTGGTGTCAACGGGGATAAAGCAGAAAAGAAAGAAAGAAAAAAAAAAACGGCAATTGAGAAAATGACTTGAGAATGCGGGCTACAGTAACTTGTGGAACGCAATTAACATTCTGTGTAGTAAGTGGTCACGGAAACACGATGACAATACCTGAGACAAACGGAAGGTGGAATTGGCAAATCCCTACAGGAGTGCATAAAGCCACCTGGGATTGTAGCCTGGAGGAGTAAGGATAAAACACAGGGTGATTGACATTCACTTTAAGCCACGACACACTGCGTGCTGTCCAATTTTTACACCTGAAATGTGGAGAAAAAACCTTGGAACATTGTATCAAGCGCGGGGATGAAAGTGGCCAGCGGGGAGTAGAGCAAAAATGACAAAGAGTTGCTACTTCCAACTGGATCAAGGTGCCTCTGAAAACGGAAAAAATGTGAGGAACTGTTAATGTGCATCAGTGTTTAGAAGATGGGAGATCTAAGGCTAGCAAAACACCACGCAGCCAGCGGGAAAAAAACAGGTACAAACAGGTACAAAAAGAGGTCTCAAATGAGGGGCTGAATAAGGAAAAAGGAAACAAGAAAATAGAGGTGGTTACCGTGGTGCCAAGCAAGTACACAAGGCCAGTCAATCGTGCACAGTAATTATCAGGGCGCAAATGACGCTAAGCTATCTGTGGAATTGCATTGTTTCATTTGGAACAATGGTGCGTCATGCTGCTGTAAATGAACCTCAACAGCAAATAAGGGTTCACTGAGAAAATGAGTCAGGTCATATATGCTGATGCTTATGGATAGGCAAGATGTAATAAAGCTGGCGGTTTAAATCCTGCTCTCAACATAAACATCACTGGTAGAGTGGTGAGATCCACTACTCCACAGGTTGGCAGTGCGATTCCAGCTCCCACAGATGAATGCTGACTAGGGTCGTTACTTAGGGAAGCAAAAAAAACCCCCCCAAAAAAAAAAAAAAAAAAACATACAACGAGTTCTGTGCCAAAAAATGGGTCACGCAGGTCTATACAAAAATGAGTGATTAAACTAAGGGACACACAACAAACCTAAATCTCAAGTGCCCCACAGTAAAACCACATAAATCCACAAACAGAATCGAGGTACAAAACAAAACGGCACACAACAGAAATAAACAAGTGTCTCAACAAAAACAAAGTCAGACATGTACTAGTACAAAAAAACGAGTGACTGAGGCTACATTTATATGATAAAGGTCTGAACAGAAACACAAAAGTGGCATTGTGTCTTCACTTTTTATTCCACATTTAGATGAGCGTTTTCAGGAGAAAATCTGCGTGCAAAAGTGTATGGAATTTGATTGGGTTTGCATGCCAGGTTTCTGTGTACTGTATGTATGTGACGTAAATACGTACATGACGTGAGCAGATCTGAACAGAGTTTGGGCAGTGTAGACGGAAATGCTATGACGGAGTGTATTCAACTCTTTTCCACTCTGGAGGGTGGTGTCTGATTTTTGCGTTTTTAAGCCCCAAAAATGCCATCACCGTCTAAACGAAAGGCACTTTAAATAAAATATTTTGTCATTTTTAACCAAACGCATTCTCATGTAAACAGGCCCTGACACAAAAGAGACACACACAAAATGGCGTACTGATCACAAAGGCCAGCAGCCCCGAAAAGGTGAGGAGAAGCTTCTTAAATAGAGGGAGGAGGCTGGAGGTGAGGCAGGATTGGCCAGGTGTAGAAGTGCCCTACCAATCAGGGACCAGGGCTCTTACAACAGGATTCCATAGGGACAAGAAAGAAATTAAAACACACAAACAAGTCAAGAACTGGAGACTTGGGGCTGTAACAGTGCTGTTGTTGTGTCCTTGGGCAAGGCACTTAACCCATCTCACCTCCAATGTCTGTGTACACTTGTGCATGAGTGTGTGTGAATGGGTGAATCGTTTCTTGAAGGTGCCTTGAATGTGGAAAAGCGCTATATAAAAATGTGACTGTTAAACATTTATCATAATAAGTGATAATATGGGCAATCTTTGTTGCATTAAATGTATGGTATGTATTAATTATTTTTCAAGCTTATTTGGAAAAAAAACATGACTACACCAGGTCATTTGAAAGACTAGATACATTTAGTAAAATATCCAGCTGCACGGTTGAGTTTTCAAGACAATTCACCATTTTTTAATTTGACAAATTCATATGCAGATTTTCTCTAGTCAGTCAATTTGCAAGTCGTCCATTGTCAAATTGGAAAGAGATCATAAGTTCTGTCGTACCAGGATTTTTATTTTATTTTTTCCCTTTGCCATTTTCTTATAAAACAATTGCGTCAGTGGTCACCCACTGGCAATGGAGCTTGCTGGGTTCAACAACAGGCTTTCATGCCAGGTTTCAGGTTACAGTGTAAAATCTTTTTGTTGTATTATTTTAATTATTTAATCTCTACTATTAGATGGATTTCATTTCTATTTTGTTTTGGGGCACATTGTTTGAGCTTAGAAGAAGTATAATGAAGTATAATGACGAATGATGAAGAATAATATTGCTAATGGAGATAAAAAAAATAAAATAATTGTTTGTGGTGCCTGGTGTATTATCATGATAATTTCTAAGATCATTGACATCATACCACCAGAGCAGAAATAAAACCTTATCTGATGTTCTTTTCTATCACTGTTTTCTCAAAGAAGATTCAATAAAAGGTCTTCTTTGATACTTCTTTAAAACTTTTTTTTTTTTTTTCAATAAAGAATATTTTCATAATTATTATGATATTATTGTACAGTGATTATTTTGGCCATGAAATTCTAACATTGTTCAAAGCCTTTTTGTCACAACATATTTTGATTACTGTGCACAAACCACTCCGAACATCAGTAAACAGAAAGTACAATTTGTGGTTTTCAATATTTCATAAAATGGGACACAGAACAAATATTATTTTTACAAGGCATGAAGTGCACTCAGTGGGCCAGGGGTTGCCTGTCTCCTACATCTTTCCTGATTGATAAATTGCAGATCCGCAGCACTTCACAGGTTTCTGGGCTTTTGACTTCAGTTATTATGTAGACAAACAACATGGAGGATGACACCGGACAGGCAATATCACTAATGGTAGCCCCAGGTATGCCATGAATGTTTTAGCTTAACTTCTACCTATACACTTTCACATATGGCTGATATAGGTATGCATTTTTTATACAGGTCTTGCACTTGTCTCTTCTACAATACTTTGGCTATGCTTTATTTAAGAGTGGAAAGTTTGAGAAGTAACCTGTGAAGTAATCTGGGTCTCTGCACTTTAACAGGGGTCAGGGGTCAACTCGGGCTCAATGACTGCCTGTTTGTCATTCTTCTTAAGGCTTTTAGTCGCCTCTAATTAGCCAAACAGCAGCACTGAACGTTTCTTGTATTCCCCTGAGAAAAACGAGTGAGTATTTTACAGCTCGAACACGTCTGCTTTTATCACAGCCTCACTCCTCCTGTTGTGACCCTTGTTGCGGATGCTTTTTCTCTAATTAAAAAAGAACTGGAGCTGCCAAGCAACTGTGGTAAGTCTGCAGACCAATGAGTCGTCTTTCTCTTCAACTACGCGGGCTGTGTTGAGAAGTGACACCCACAAACAAATGACTGTGGAAGTTGACACCCTGAAAAATAGCCTCACCCATCAGGTCCCATACACCGTGCACTGTGTGGTATCTGCACAATGACAGAGATAAGATTTGAATTCCATCTCTTCCTCGCCTTGGGCTGAGTATCCATGGTGAAGTTTGATCAAGTTCAAAACTCGCTGCTGTAGCTCTATTCAAACAGAATAGAAACTGCAAGGGCTAAAAAAAATGTAACACAGTGGACTATATTTTATGTAGATTAATTATATATATATATATATATATATATATATATATATATATATATATATATATATATATATATATATATATATATATATATATATATATATATATATATATATATATATATATATATATATATATATATATATATATATATATATATATATATATATATATATATATATATATATATATATATATATATATATATATATATATATATAGGTGGAATCAGTTTTGTTAAGATTGCTGAAATGCAACAACATATTCAGGACCTTCACCTTGATAAAGTGTTAATAAACTCAATCAATATACAGTTTGTTTATTAGAATATGCATGAAATCATTTGAGAATTCCTTTCTATAAGACTTCTTTCGATCAGACTAGCCTCTCAGTGAAAGGAGCTCAACTTTGGAACCCTTTACCTGCTCACATAAAGACTGTACACCTTTAAAAAGCAGACAAAGTCTTGTCTTATGCAACAGGAGCAATGTCATCATGTGTACTTTTTGTATGTGAAAGAGAAAGTATGGGAATGGTTGAGAAAGAGTCAAATTTTATTCTCTTGACACGTTCACTGTATTTATTACTTTTTCTATCAATACTCCCACTGCTTTTTCGTGAAAAGTTTAAAGGTCTTGTAGGGACTGGTGTTGCAAATTAGCCTTGGCTATAAACATTGTGATACCTGCATCAGATTACTGAATTGTTAATCTATGCCATACCATACCATACCATACCAACTTTATTTATAAAAGCACTTAAAAAAAACTTTACAGCTGGCCAAAGTGCTGTACACAAACATAGAATAGACAAGGATAAACTGCAATACAACTACTAAAAAACACAGAAAGCAAGAAGATGCTCAACAACAAGAAATGTACATGTCAGGTACAGAGTCCGGCTGTCTAATCTCTAATGTCAACTGGTTCCACAGCCACAGGGCGGCAACAGAAAACGCACAATCCCCACAAAGCTCAAGTTTAGTCTTTGGGACAGTGAGCTAGAGCTAGTCTGCTGACCTTAGAGTGCAAGAGGCAGGCGTAAGGGTGGATTAAGTCAGCAAGGTAAGAGAGCGCTAGGCCATGCAAACACTTACAAAGTAAATAAAAGAATTTTAAAATTTACTCTAAAAGACACTGGGAGCCAATGGAGAGAGGCTATGTTTGTATCTGTCCCTATTCAAATAAACAATACTGTAAATAAATAAGGGATTACAGTATGACAAAAAATAAATCAATACCTGTATCAAAATTTAGATTTCATTGCAATTCATGTATACTTTCTATCATTATATCTTGAGTGCTAAACCTTGCTTACATCCATTTATCATTCACAAATAGAACATGACAGAGGCTGACCAATAGCTGGCGGTGAAGCATAGAGCTGCTTTAAAAAGCATTTATATCACCAAACCATCATAACATTGATCAGATCCCACTATGGAGGAATCATTAAAAAGAAACATGTTTCTTCTGTCTGTATGTGTTACAGTGTGGAGGCAGTGGTGGCGTCACCACTGCGTTGCTGGATAAGATTGCAGCCTCTTGATGTGGATGATTATGATAATGTGCTGAGCTGCTGTCAGAGTGGGGACCCAGTGACATGTGATTAAAGACAGCCCTGCTTTGGAACAGAATTATCTAAGTGACACCCTAGTGGTGAGGGGAGGAAAAGGATATGAAAAATGAACCAAAGACAAAGATAGAGGCATAGAGAGAAATATACACATATATTTGAGTGATTTGAATGTGTCCAAAGATGGCTTATGCGTAAAGGGAAATCCCAACGTGTAAGGAAAGTCCCAAATTTTATGTGAACGGAGCATTTTTTTAGTTCTCTGAGCTTTTGGATTAATGAGTTTCCTCAGCAGGGTGGCAGGGTGCTCTCATAGAGATAAGGTGAGGAGCTCAGAGTAGAGCAGCTGCTCCTCCACATCAAG
The DNA here is from genome assembly GCF_026225935.1 of Boleophthalmus pectinirostris. Classification (NCBI taxonomy): domain Eukaryota; kingdom Metazoa; phylum Chordata; class Actinopteri; order Gobiiformes; family Gobiidae; genus Boleophthalmus; species Boleophthalmus pectinirostris. The sequence goes on along the minus strand of NW_026571175.1, from coordinate 16,708,664 downwards.
AGGAGCCAGCTCAGGTGTCTGTTCCTGGCTCATGGGCGCCTCCCAGAGGTACACCAGGCCTGTCCTACCAGGAAGAGTCCCCAGGGAAGACCCAGGACATGCTGGAGGAGCTATGTCTCTCGGGTGGCCTGGGAAGGCATTGGAGTCCCCCTAGAGGAGCTAGAGGAAGTGTCTGGGCTGTGGGAAGTCTGGGGGTCCCTGCTTAGACTACTGCCCTCATGATCTGGCCCCAGGTAAAGTGGAAGAAGATGGATGGATGAATGAATGAAGCAAAATACAGCTCAACGCTAGTACAAGTATATATATGATGAGGAAAGAACAACATAGAAAAAGTCACTTTTGCATAATACAGTATGTGTCCTTTAAGGTTTAATGTTTAGTCTTCTAAGAGATTTACTTTGAGATACAACTTTATTATATTAATGTATTTAATTAGCATTATTTGATTACCAAACCAGGTCCGATATATCGCTAGAATGTTTGTGTGTGTGTGTGTCGGTTGTTCAAATTCAAAAAAACTTTCAAAAAAACATGAATTAAATGATGTTGGTCTGGTTTATACAGTCCTTCACATTAGTATGACATTTCTAAGAACCACTCAAATAATACACAACAGTTTTTTTTCAACTCTTTGCCTTGCAAATGTTGCATGCTTCTAAAACTGAACGGCAAAATAAGCCCTCATTGCAAGAGCATATTCTTGTTATGTACACATTCTCTGCATCTTAAAAAGTAAAAAAGTTTGACTTGACTAGTATTGAACTGGCATGTCCACAGTGACTCAAAGATTAAAAAAAAAAAAAAAAAAAAGCAAAAAAACCTTTAGACAGATTTTTCAGCCTCTCACACCACGCACTCTAATCCCAATAAATCTTATCAAGACCATGTGAGAAACCCAACCATATGTGCCGGAGATTAGCCAGTGAGTTTTGGCCCTTTCCTTGATTTTCTCCCTTCAGATAACAGAGGTGTCTTGACACACAGACAGGCACACAATCACTATCCGTATTTGATTTTCGGCGTTTTAACTTAGAAGGTGCTACCTCAAATCCTTATCAATCCGAAGGGCATTGAACAGGGCCGAAATTCAATGCATTCACTGGCACTGATACTTGCACCTCCCAACCATCAGCCAATCTTTGTGGTTTCCCATACGAGACAGCCTCAGTTTGGATGCCTTCTCCTAGCTTATACATGTCATCCTCTTTTACCTCCAAATACCAAAACAGAATCCAATCTACTGAAGTCTTTTGAAGTACAGAAATGGGAACTGGGCCGTCATACAAAGAGACAAGTCAAAGAATGAAAAGTAGAAGAATGGAATCTAAAAGTGCGAGAAAATAGTGGAGGAGAGTATGGACTCTGCAACAAATGAGACAAAAAGCACAGAGGATTATGGATGCTCGGGATTGGGTTATTCCATCGCCAACATTACCGCGGTTCAGTTTTCTATTCATCTTTTTGGCACAGTGGGAGCGCACCAGGCAAATCGGGTTTTAGGATGTGGCCAGTGGGCAATGAGGAGGGCTATTAAAGGATCATTACCATCTCCTGCTATTATGGAACCGGAGCCGTTCGGGAGGAATTACCACTGTAATGAGACAAACCTGCAAGTGCCTGCTAACGGTGGATCGACATATATTAGCGGCTACCACTGGGACGCAGAGGAGAGGAGAGGAAGAAAGTTTTTGTAGTTTTAGTTTGATCTATGTTACGAGCATTTCATGTGGTTGTTTTGTGCTGTCTGTGGCAGTCAGATATCTGCAGAGGTGGAGAGTACCATTACATTACATAGAAATATGAAGTAGAGGTGCAAGAAATGACTCCAGTAAGATTTGAGGAAACTTCTACAATTCACTAGCTGCCCCAGTGATGACCCAGTGTCTCCACTCAATTGCATTTGTCTCCAGAGACTAGGTCAGGAATCAGAATACACTAGACAGTTCACAAAACCCCCGGAAGTGCAAGTTTGGGCACCAGCCAATCAGCGAAGAGACATATATTCTGTGTTGGTAACGATTCCCGAGATCGAGGATTTAAAGTTTAGTGAATTTTATCAAGGGGAAAGACATTATTGCCCTTCTTTCTATGGGATTTGGGAAAAGCTTAATATACGAGTTGCATTACATCACGACCAAATAGGAGCGATTGGTTAAATTAAAAAAAGTACCCACCTACCATCTAGCGAATGATTTCTAATGCTATGAGGTCAGACGGTTTTTACTAAGTGAAACGGGCTGATGAATCAGGCTAGTGATGACCTGACAAAATAAACATAGTTGAACTTATTTGTAATTTTTCGATATACAAAATTTGGTATTGTCAAAGCATAGATAATAGCGGGTAAATACAGCCAATGTTTGTTAATGATTTAATTTGTTAAAGATGCACTATGTAACTTTCCAGTTGGGGGTCTGTTTCCTTTTTCTATAGATATGCCATTGCCCTACTTCGAATGTTCCACAGAATGACATTAAACAGATCTGCCTTACATGTATAGAATTACAGGTGTTTTGAATGCTCAGAAATACTAAAACAGGTATTCTGAGTGTAAGCAGTGTTGCCTCTCCTCAGATCTGACCAGTAAATGGCCTGGTTTGGGCTCCATGGTGATAGAATGCTTTACTGTGAAACATTTCAGACAAAGCAATAACATCTCCAGGGAGAAAAAAATGGATGACAAACCCTCCACCAGAAAAGTTACATAATGCAATAGTACAAATCAATCACATAAATTTAATCGGATCTCATTGTGGAAAAGTGTGCTAGAAGTACAATACAATTGATAGTGGTAGTTAGTCTACTTCTGTAAGCATCACTTCACCACGACCAAATATGGTGAGACTGACAGAGCTACAGCCTCCATCCTCTCCCTCAGATATAGCTGTATGGTGTGCGTAGGTGTCCCAATTAATCCTGGTGACAGTAATGTGTTTGTTTGCTCCTCATCTGTAGGAGACACTTGTTGTGCACTTACCCCCTCTTAGTGCTCAGGCTGTGCTTTATACATCTTCAAATGAAATGTTGTGGGAACATAATTACAAGCATTAAGCATCTTAAAATACCCTAAAAGAAGAAGAACAAAAGAACATTATGCCAAGTTAAAAAGAGACAACTCACTTGGGAATGAAGGAGCATAATAGATACAACACATTTCCCCTAAAAGTAGTTGGAGAAAAAATGTACAAAAGTTGTCAAATCTTTTTTAGTGTGTTCCAGCAGTTTGGGGCCATTTTCTTCAGAGCATTTTATATTGGATTGCATAACATAATGATTTCTGAGAGACAGAAAGACTATTCATTCTTATAGTCCTTTTCATCAACGGTATGGACAACTTCTTCCAAGTGACATTTTGGGTTTCCATACTTTCTGGGGGCATTATATTGACTGGCACTCATTTCCTGGAGACTGATCCTAAACTTCTGCATAGTTACTACTTGCCTATCTATAATCTAAATTTAAACCTTAACCAATATTAGCTAATATCTGAACTTTAAAGTCCTTTGAAGGTGTAACTTTTAGCTACAAAATAGTCATCCTTACTGTGAGAAGGCTTGCATCGCCACAAACCTGACTCATATTTGCTTGGAGGAGAGCCTCCACCTTCTTACCCATGAAAATGTAGTTGCTTTGGCTATAATATTCTAGTCTGATTCATTAGCTGGTTTCACTTCATGGAAACCATCTGACCTCGCAGTATTAGGATTCATTCGCTTGACGGTAGGCGAGTACTTTTTTTCATTTAACCAATCGCTGCTATTCGGTTGTGACATATGTAATGCACCACTAATGGGGCTAACTCGTATATTAAGCTTTTCCCAAATCTTGTAGGAAGAAGGACAATAACATCTTTCCCCTTGATTAAATTCACCAAACGTCCTCTTTGTTCCAGCTTTAAATCCTCGATCTGGGGAATCGTTGCCAACACAGAATGTATGACTCTTTGCTGATTGGCTGGTGCCCAGACTTGCATATCCGCGGTTCTTGCAAACTGTTCAGTGAATTCTGATTCCTGACCTAGTCGCTGGAGAGAAATGCATTGAGTGGAGACACTGGGTCATCACTGGGGCAGCTAGTGAATTGTAGAAGTTTCCTTAAATCTTACTGGAGTCATTTCTTGCACCTCTACTTCATATTTCTATGTAATGTAATGGTACTCTCCACCTCTTCAGATATCTGACTGCCACAGACAGCACAAAACAACCACATGAGTGGTTGGCAGTTCTTGCAAACTGTTTAGTGAATTCTGATTCGTGACCTAGTCATTGGAAAGAAATGAAATTGAGTGGAGGCACTAGGTAGCACCAACCTAGCCAATAATATTCCACAGCATGGCCTAAAAGTGAAACTATGTTTTTAACTTTCTTTTTCCATGGAATAATGCAGATGCTGTGCCACCTCCAGAAACTTACATGGTGTTGCTCTTAAGTCTGTCTTGTTTAAATACGTGTGTGTGTATATATTATATTATTATTATTTATCCATTTTCTTTTACCATGTTACCTAGCCCTACAATACAATAACAAAAATTACATTGCAACATATCTTTGCTGCATACTCACTGCACCCTTCCAAGGGCACAGCTTATTCCCTCTTTACGATGGACCTAAAGGCAGCAGGAGCAGTGAGGGCTCTGGCCAAAAAGACTTTATAGCACCATAAACACAGTTATACCCCATCTCACCGGCATAACTATGAGCTGGAGACATCCCAAGAGCAGGGCACTAAGCAGGCCGGCCATAGGGATACAGTCTTATGAGCAAATTCATTTTTTACAAAGCTAAAAATCAAATATGCTTATTGGAGGACGTCTCTTCAGCCTGGTTTTACGAGAGCCCCGACATGCCTGCCACATCTTTATGACGAATTATTCTGCTGGTTTGTTTGGAGGCTGACAATATTAATTCCTTTGAGTCTAATTTTCAGCGTCTCATTGTCATTGCTGGTCCCATCCGGATATGATTCTGCCACATCAAAACAATAGAACCAACATCGTAGGTCTCTCCCTAAGACCTAAGATTTTGTTTGTTTATTAAAATAGGGAATATTGGATTTTAAAAGGTAAGGTAAACTATATATGGAGGATATGCCATCTTCTTGTCTCCATGGAGATGCTACTACTTGTCTAGAATGTTTCATAGTATAGCATTAAATGTATCTATGCATCTCCATGGAGATAAGCAGGCAACTTTATACGTCAAAGAAAAAAAAAGAGAGAATGCAAATGTTTTTTTGTTTTTTTTTCTTCTTTCTTTTTCTTCTTCTTCTTCTTTTTTTTTTTTTTAGAAAGAAAAATACCTGAAATTCAATAAATGCCAAAGAGAATAGTTTCAATGTATTTCCTGGTAAACTCCAAAAAAGCAAAACAAACAAGCAACTTTGGGAAGCTCATCTGTAAAGTAACATTTTAAAGTTATACTATTCAGTTGCATTCCTTAGCTTGAGATCATTGGCTGTATATTTTTCATTGGTTCTGTTTCTTGAGCAAACTCATATACAACATTTTATATCAGATGCCCTATCAAACACAAACCAAAAAAATATGTCCATCTGGAACTGGCAATAAAAGATTATCAGCAATGGGAAGAAACTCTATTCTGTTACGCTATATAAGAAGTGGCGTAAATTGAGAGAGTATATTCAAAGTTTTGCTACCACCAAGTTTATTTTTCCCAGCTTCCGTGTGTTTCAAATTGGAGCCAGTCTGTCACATTTGCCTTATCCCAGTCCATGTACACAAAGTAGGAGCAGACACAGTGGAGAATGTAGAGTCTGACCTGGATTTGGCTTCTTTTGCATAAGCAGTTCTCATTTCCCCTCTCTCTCCCCTCTTCCCTGTCTCCATCTGTCTGTCTGCCTGGCACTCCCTCTGTACCCCAGTCGTCACCACCAATTTACATAGGAATATTTAGGGGCAAAAAATAAAAATGGCGGATGGGGATAAGAGATGCTGGGGTGGAAGGATGAAGGATGTTCTGTCAGTGTGAAACCAGTGATTGAGTCAGAGAGGCAGCGAGAAACGTAATCCCAGGAAAAGAAAGACTTGAGTTTAAGCAGTCACTATATCCAAGTGCGCTAAACAACAAAATTCAATAGTCTTTGCCCAAAAACCTGTCAGACCACTCTGGTCCTTGTCTACATGCAGGTCAAAAAAACAATAAAGTTTGCCGCTATAATTACAAATAAAATAGCTATCATATATTTTGGCAAAGGTAGGTAAGGGACATCTCATTTATGTTAAGCAGTTTTTCAGATATGTTATAGGAACTGTCTTATTCCTTTACCACAGGACGCATGAACACATTGAAGCTCCAGTAGTTTTTAATTTCATTTTAATGTAGTGGACCAAAACAATGAAACAATACTTGTTAGTCCACAGTGGAGGGACTTAGGTCTGTAGTTTGGCTGATGTAAAAGAGCACTCACTCCTAGAGCAGTGTGCTCGGGCTGTGTGAACATAACAGCTGCAGTATGATTCACATTAAAACTCCACCTGTTCCAGGTGGAGTGCCTCCACTCACAGTGAAGCAGGCCGAGTGAGTATGAACGCAGCCGGCCTTGGGTGCATAGAACTGGGTAAAAATATGTTCAGATCACATAGGCCTATTTAAATGGAAGGACGGTGTTGAGCTGCTGTTTGACTCATTTTTGTCTGGCAATTTGGATCAACTTAATATCAGTGGGACACATCTCCTCCTGCCTCTGTTAGCGCAGGTAAGCCTGCATCTGTACGTGCCTCAAAAAGCCTGTTCTGTCATCAGCACATAGAGCCTTCACAGTGTATTTAGCCTCAGGTGAAAGACCACCATGTACAGCGCCAGTAAGTACATGCTCTGTCTGTGCACTTGAAGCGCATTGTCATAGAACTGAGTTTGGTGATCAGTTTGTGAACTCTCATATGGCTTGTGGTGCTGTTTGGGGTGAATAATGCGCAGTGCATGTTTACAAGGCCAAACCAAAAGTAAAGTAAATGAAACAGAACAAAATCTAGTGAGTACTGACCGAGCTCAGTCCAGAGAGCGCACCAACATGTGTGAAAGCAAACTAAAACAAGTGAGTACACATCTTAATACATGTCTAATATTTTCCTGGTTGTTTACCACATCCCTCTCCAGGATACAAGAGATTTGACCCACAACACCTCAGTCTTAGCTCTAAGGTATATATGCATTGTAAAAATCTGTTTAAATTGAACAAGGCCAATTATCCATTTCTCCTGGTGTACAGTGATTGGGTGCAGCCTGCTATGCTCCATTATGTGGGAATATGAACAGGCCATATGTGAAGATTAAATGGTATGGGAGGCATGTGAGTCCATGTGTTGTAATGTGCACAGTCAATTTGTATTAGTTTGGCAAATCAAAACAGAAGAAATGTACTTGGAGTGTTGAGTGTGTGACTGAAGCAGGTGGTAGGTCTTGTGCCAGTATGAGATGGTACATATAGAGAATTGTATCAAAACAACAATTTCAACCAGGTATGATGCCACTGAAATAACAATACATCTTGTAATGTTTCCACAATTTAAAGGCCCTGAAAAACATACCAGGAGTTGTGTTTTGTTTGAGAAGCTGTTTATTATTAGTCTGTCTACATCTCCAACGCTCAAAATGTTCTGTTCCACCTTGTGATGTGAAAGTTGTAGTTTTTAAGTAACTACATTTTTCTTTTCTTTGTTTCTTTTTTTACATTTTACCTTTTGTTCAGTAAAGATTGGTAATTCCAGGGCTGAAATTATCCAGATCTAGGGGTGTAAAATTATCACAAGGTTGAATAGAGCGTTTTCCGTTTGACAGAAGAACGCAATCTAAATATGCAGGTTTTGTGTGTTAAACATGAGTGAATGAAATAGTATGTTTAGTATGTTATGATGAGGAAAACATAGAACATAACATATCAGAAAATTACCGTAATATGGATCAATTGTCAGTCAATTCACGACTCAAAGGTTAAGGTACAGTATTATAAAAAAAACAATAGTCATTTACTTCAAGACAACTTCTCACTGCTTAAAAGGTGCATTATGTAATGTTTCTATTCACGCATTCGTCAAATGTTTGTCTCTGTGAAGATGTTATTCCTTTCTTTGCCTATAATGTTTAATTGTATGGCATTAAACTTAACTGTTTTGCATTTATTCAATTGCAGATGTTTTTGCTGTTCAAAATACCTTGAGAAAAATATGTATTCTTCCTCTGAGCATTCTTGCATAGTGACACTGACATTCACCTGCCCCTTTACGCCCACAAAATGTTGACTGTCATACCTCCATGGTTCAAATATGTTACACAGCCATTTTATTATTCTATTAAATAAACAAACTAACAAAAATATATATATATATATATATATATATATATATATATATATATATAGAGGTAGAGCTGTTTAATGTCACACTGGAGCATTTCAGGCAGAGCAATGATATATCCATAGAAGCAAGCAGGTAACAGACCCCGCTCCAAAAAGTTACATAGTGCACCTTTAAAGAAATATGTGAAAAGGGCCTTGTTGTTTTCAGTGAAAGGAACACAAACTCACAAATCATATGTGAAAAATTAGCAGGGCAGCATGTGGGTCGAAGCTTTGCACTGCATATTTTGTATGACTTGTTTTTTATGTGTGCGAGTGTCTGTAAATAGGCTGATGACGGTGCACAGGTGGAGAACAGTTTGCAGCTTGCATGGCCGTAGAATTCATTTATGGCCGTCTGTTCCTCCACTCTGAGCAAATGGGTTAAAATATATACACAACTCCACAACATCAACCTAATCCACCAACACTTTCACTCCCAACTTTCTAGGAATAATATTTTATGTTTTTGTAAGCCCCGAAACGCATGGAGTGGTATGGATCTCTCTAGGAAATTGGATTTTTCGGCAGCCCTTATAAATTCAAGTGTACATGACTGGCTTATATATCCGCAAGGGATGAAGGCGGAACTACTGCAAGCCGGATGCTCATGATACTAGAAAAAAATGAAGTCACCTGGTAGATTCTAAATGGAAAAAAGCAGGAAGAAAGAAATGTGGGTCTATCTTCTTGCTTGCTTGGTCTTTTTCTGTTCTATGTCCCGCCTGAGTGGAGCAGGTGCATGGTGTTGTTGGCATATGAGAGGGGAGCGAGGAGAACTGGAGAGCTGGGTGCATATTGTTTGCTGTGTCTTCCAGCCACACAGATAGATAGTGAGCTTCTGGCAAAGCAAAAAGGTTGTGATGACATGAGCACTGATCCACACTACAACACATTGCCTCACACTCCGGTCTTTGGCTGTTTTCTATTTGCAAGGCTCGAGTTCCTTTACAAGATCCAAAGCAGGGCTGGAAATCACAGGGTCCCCAACAATTTGATATAATACTGGAAACATGACTTGTGATACGATAACATCACAATATGGTAATCATACCATAATTGATATATTGCACCTGATATTTTGCATTATTTTTAAGAACCAAATACATCTTAATAACAGTAATTATTTGTTAAATCACTCCCTGTGCAAAGTCAATATGGAATAAACCAGTTATACGCACTGTATAAAAGAAGTGGACTAAACGAGTGTGACATCACCCAAAGCATTCAGCACCACTCAAATGAGGCTCGGTTACAGAAGCCAATCTGGAGCCAGGCTCTATGTTATGAATAGGATTTTTTTGACAGACAAAATAGCCAAAAAAAATAAATTAATAAATAAAAAAATCAAGATCAGGAGCGGGTTAATAAGAACATTTTAAGACCAAAATGACTTGGCTCACAGCAGTAGTTATAGAGAGAGGAGCGACAAGATCCCAATATAAGACAATGGAAGGCAGGGTCAGAAGGAACCGGAAGAGCCTCTGGACCCAATTCCCATTTAGCACCTGGTGGATAGTGTGTTAGCTATGTCCACTCATATATACGGTCTATGGTTATACCCAGTAATACAATGAATAAGTGTATTATATGAACAAGATTTCTTTTTGTGAATAAACATTAAAATTGTAATCAAAATAATTTAGTGAAATAAACCAAAGAATACTCTTGGAGACATATTGATACAGCAGCCGACGATAATGATATTGTATCACCAAATTTGTTACTAAGATATATATCACATCACATTTACATGGTTCAGGCTGTTTTCTTTTTAACCACAAACATTGCATCAGGAATCCCTCCCACTGTTTTTCTCTCAACATAATATGGAAGAGTAAATGCAATCCTTAAGCTATCAGACTATGCCTGTAATGGATTAGAAGACAATACAAAACTCTATTAAAAGTCTTTTGTACTTGTACCAGTTCAACGAAATGTGTTGTAGCCCAATTATTATAAAAATGAAGATTACAATTTCATTTCTTATATTTCTAGATTAGCACACCCCAAATCTAATGTTTTTTTTTTTTTTTTCCATTTGAGAAACAGTATTTTTGTGTGGTTTATTAACAAGTTTCAAATGAATAGTCATCTCACATGATGGTTAATAGCATCACTTGTAAACCATTTAGTAGACAAAGAAAAGCACAGGTAATGAAATTGTTATGTTCAGCAGTGCTATTAGAAACATTACAGCACATGCTTTGACAATAGTTTACAAAGACGAGTGGGTCATATCCTCTCTCCCTGATTTTAGAGGGCGTGATTGATAGATGGATTAACCAATCAGAGAGACGTGTGGTCCTTTCGCATTAATAAGAAACATGACTGCTTACAAATAAAAAAGAGAAAAAAAAAAAAAATAAAAGGACTTAGAATGTAGGTCTTACAATCAACAATTGAAGCACCAAAATATTACTCATCTCAGGTAAAATAAGTTAAATATTTTGTTCTGAATGTGATGAGAATTTTCAAAAGGAGGTGTCTTCCATGTTTTAGAGACACATGCTACAAATGAGTGGCTGTGGTTTGATTGTCTGTTTGGATGGAGGTTTCTCACACTCTGTGGTCCAGAATGTAGAAGGGACGGGCTGATCAAGCAACATCTCTAAGACACTGTGGCATTTTTGATTCTATGAGTACTAGTAGAGACCAGCGATGTCATGTTATAACCAGATTTAAACATTTTTTGTGAAGGGTTCATAACCATAGCCTGATTCATCAGTTGGTTTCATTTAGTGTAAACCACCTGACCTCGCAGCATTAGGATTCGTTCGCTTGACGTTTTTTTTTATTTAACCAATCGCTGCTGTTTGTATATGTTATGTGCCAAATCCCGTAGGAAGAAGGGCAATAACATCTTTCCCCTTGATAAAATTTATCAATCATTTTCTTGTTGCAGCTTTAAATCCTCAATCTCAGGAATCGTTGCCAACACAGAATGTATGGCTTCGTCTACATCCATCTCGACTGTTTTGTTTACTGTTGTGCTGTACCACAAAAGGGACCCAGATAGACACTTGAGTTTGACGTCATGGCGTCACAGCTCTTCAATGATTGGCTGGTGCACAGTCTACAACTTCCAGGATTCTTACAAACTGTCTAGTGAATTCCAATTTCTGAACTAGTTGCTGGAGAGAAATAAAATTGATCGGAGGCACTAGGTGGCGCGAGCCTGGCTACAATAACCTGCTTGTCTTATGAAAGACATATGTTATTGCTTTGCCTGGAATGTCTGACTATTTGTATAATAAAACGATTGATCCGGATACACACACAAACACAAACAAAAAAAGAACACACTCATTACTTAATCTGCATGTTAATACACATTATAAGAACATATACTGATCCTAGTTTATATAAATGATCATTGGTAACATGCAGTTGGTAAAGTTCAGCAAAGTCCCTCCCACACAGCACATCACATTTACATGGTTCAGGCTGTTTTCTTTATTTAACCACAGAAATTGCATCAGGAATCCCTCCCACTGTTTTTCTCTCAACGTAATATGGAAGAATAAATGCAACCCTTAAGCTATCAGACTATGCCTGTAATGGATTGGAAGACAATATAAAACTCTATTAAAAGTATTAAAAGTATTTTGTTCTTGTACCAGTTCAGTGAGATGTGTTGTAGCCCAATTATTATAAAAATTAAAATTACAGTTGTCCCACATGCTATACATCTGTACAACGAAGCCCTACAGCTGATGAATGCAAGTGAAAGGACTGTTTTATTACTGTTTGTTTCATTGATGCTGCTGCCAAAATTTGAATTTCCTTCAGGAATAATTAAATATCTCTCTAGTAATAATCTATGTCACAATATAATCATAAAAACTAACAAAAATAATAATGGGTGGAAATTTTACAAGTGATTTTAAGTCATAATGATACAAAAAAAAAGTAAAAGGGTTTAATGTATGTGATGTTACTTTTCAACAGTTTGACTTCAGAAAGCTGGTCATACACTTGAAGAATGATGCATTAGAGTAGACAATGAGCATGGAAAAAAATAATAATTTTTACATACATTTTAGCATAATAATATCACACTAAAAGGATATGACGACATCCCTGATAGTGAAAGTGCAGACTCCGGTTGCTCTTTACTCCAATCTGACTTTCCATTTTCCTTAGAAAACCTTAAACTGGTAACATGTGGCAGAGCAGTTCATACAGATCAAAAACAGTATTGTCTGTGCTAGAGAGTCACCATGATATTTGAGTCCCCCCCTCACATAAATGCATTGATGTCCTTTTTGTCAGCTCTTCGTGTACACAAAACACTCTTATCTAAATCCACTAATTTTGCAGGCCCTTTATTCTCATCTGATAGCAGTGGATCCAGCATTCAAAAACAAGCCCCGTGCACATTTGCCATACCCTGTTGTTGGTTTCACACGAGATCTCCTTGGATGTAAAAGGCAGTACAAGATAAGGGTCCCTCTTTGGTCATGATACAGGTTCAGATGCCAGACTTGAGCAGCAGCCAGGAAAAGTGTGCACAGTGCCATCTAGTGATCATCAGTGAACACGCACTTACCATCAGCACCTACTTTGTGGACTTTCCAAATGAGTAGGCTTGGTCTGGAAAACATTATTATTATACATAGTGGAATTATAGTAAATAAATGTATAGATACATTTTTTAATTTGGAGAGGCCGTTTAAAGGACCGTTGCACCAAATATCTGTGCATGTTAAGAGTTAACAAAGAGCTGTACAAATCTTTCACATAGCGGCCAGATACAGGTCAGTGAAGTGAATCATAAAAAATGTTGCATTTAACGTGTGTAACATGTGGGTGTGACTGAGCGACCACAACTTTAATATGACTCAGAACAATTATTTTAGGCCTGTATCACATCCAAATGCTAGTGATTTAGGTTATGGGAGTAGATTCCACCCCCCACCCCCCCAAATTTGCAGTGAAAAGTGCCAGTTTTGGCCATTTGAGCAAATCCAGTAACAAGCCGGAGGGCCAACAAAAATTGGTCTGAGGGCTGCATTTTGTTGCATTATTACATAACACCACCAAACAGCACCAAATTCTGGGCCATATGTACAAATTATCTTGGTGGGCCCACACCACATATTGTCTAATGAAAAATGTATATTAGAAGACTTAGTCAGGGGCCCCTCCTTGCACTGGGCCCTGGGTAAACAGTATCCTTTACCCTACCAGTCAGACGCCCCTGAGTCACCACAAGATGTTATCTATGTTGCTGTATCTGCACATCTGATAGTGTGCCAGCTTTGACCTGAAGCAGACCAGAGAGCACAGGTGAGTGTGAACGAAAGCCAGGTCATTTCACATCTGTCATCAAAAAATCTAATATGGATGGTAGACAAATGTTTCAATAAATACAGTCTTCATTGTCTTATTATATATTGACTCATCTGTTACTTGGCCAGTATCTACCAGCACTTATACTATTTTTTTTTGTTAATAAGTAGTTTGTCTTACAAATAAGTGGTTTGTCTTTCTAATTAAATCTCTAACGAAATCTGTAGGCATTATGTCCAGATGTTTCATTAGAACATCATGTCCTTTGAGATGAGTAAAACTAACTTTACTTACTGCTATTAAATTATTGCACACTTATTTGCAGAGAAAGTCAGTACAATGCTCACACTTAATTTTTTAGGGTTAGTTGTTCAGTTTTTCCACAGTGTAACCCATTGTATTGACCTGCATGCTGACTGTACTGGCAGCATTCACATCCACCCTTCCCGAAAAAAAAATGTGTCAAGTTACTTCACTAATCTCATGCACTCCTGATCACCTCACATCGACCTTTGACTCCTGATTGATTGCTGCAAACCATCCGAGCTGTCTTTCGGGAGAGCAGTTACCATCAATAACATTGACACAAAACCAATGAGTTAGTGCTAGCCAGGGATTTGGGGAATTTCCCACTATCAAAGCAATATTTTATTTCAGCAGAATTTCTGAATTTCTTCTTGTACTCTTTGATTAGTCCACAACTCTCTTCATTTCCCTTAAGACTTGTCATAAAAAGGCAGATGGAGGGATGAGTAGCGAGAGTGATGGAGGTTAGAGGCAGGGTCAGGGCTGGATATTTGTGATGTGCCAAGCAGGGTGTGCATAATGGCCAGGGAGACGTCAAGAATCATTTAACTCACTCCACCATTGGGCTAATTTAGGAGCTCCATTTAGATTTGGTCAGGCTACTTAAGGTAATTCTCTTTCAGTAAAAAGACTGGATAAACTGAAAATTCTATGCAATCTTTTTGCTAATTATTCTGCAACTTTAACAGCCCTAGTACAATTTTACTTTTGAAGTGGATACTAGATGTCAGATATGGTTTCATGTTGTCAAAGATTTTCAGCATGACTTCAGCAAAACTTTGTATATAGTCTATTTATATTATTTCACCTTTAATTACTGTTTACGTTGATGAATAAAATGCATACCTTGAAGTGTGATATTTGGAAAGGAGGGGATAATGAGACAACACTTTTGCTTGACCTTTTTCTATCTGCTGTATCCAATTAGTAAGGACTTCAGCTAATAACAATGCAAAGAAAACAGAGCAAGTCTATGCCCTGACAAAAAAAAAAAAAAACTAGGTTCAAGCAGTTCAGAATGGCAGTTATTACGATTATATTATTATGATAATGTAATAGTAATTAAATTATTATGATTATAATGGCCAAAGAAACGTGTTACAATATGGTATTTTTCTAAAGCTGATTGTCCGAGCGAAAGACTGCAGCGGGATGTGGCCGTGAAGAGACTATTCACCACAATATCAAATCTGTGAGCACACTTCAGTCGGCTGATTCATGTCTATGGTAAAGCAATTCACTTTGAGACTAAACTGTTCTAAAAATCAGAGCATTGCTTCGACTTTAGATGCAAGTCAAAACTGTTATTTTTATTTATGAAATGTGGTGCATTCAGATAAATACTTGTAATGCACAGAAGGCTGGCCACAAAGCACACAGGAACAGACACACATGAGGCTATTCTTTCACCGTTTTAATTTTTAAAGAATGATTCAAACTGGATTAGAGCCATTTTATGGACTCTGTGTAAATTTTGCGAAGGACCAGTTCTAATGGATAATATGAAGAACACTGCAGTTTAACTTTACAAGAGGTAAGTAATAAAGTCTCGTTATTATTTCCGCTATTTCCTGAGTTTGTATCTTGTGCTTTTGTCCTGTCCTGTCCTGCTCTATTTTAATGGTGATGTTTTGTGATTACAATGTGACAGAGCAGTTCAGAATACGACACGAGGAGCGCAACGGATCAAAAATCACAAACGAAGATCCAAAGTCACCTCCTCGATGTCCGGGAGAAGCAAATCGGCTGCTAAATCGAGCAAATGATCCTGTAGTGTGTGATGGGCCTTAAGTAATTGTGCATTATGTATGTTGACACTCGGTTAAGCTCAACCAAAATGGCTTGATTACAGTACGGACTATTTCACTTGTGACTGGTGAATTCAAATTGGAGCATCAGGACTTATTTGGTGCAATGGAAGGGCTAATTGTTCAAAGATGGCACCCACGGCTATGGTTCTAACTATTTCAAATGATAATCTAAAGACACCCAGAGCCGCCTTAATGGATCCATGAGTTGCTTGTCTGGTTTATTTAATGTCCATTTACCCTATAAGAAGAAGAAATGTAAATGGTACACAGTGTTTCCAGACTCTTGGCTAAGGAGCAGTGGTGGAAGAAGTACTAAATTGTGTTATTTAAGTAAACGTACAGACACTAAAGGACAAAGTAAAGTATCACATGAAAAATCTATTTAAGTAAAAGTATTCAAGTACCTGTTTAAAAATATACTTAAAGAGTAAAAACTAATATAGATTTAAGATTTTTTTTTCTTCTATAGCTGTTTTTTTTATCAGCAGGTCTCATGCAATGAAAAAAATACATTCTACTTTTTAGTCCTGTTCAAAAATATAGCAGAGTAGAAATAGAGATACCTGTTCTCAAATGTTGTGAAGTAGAGGTAAAAAAATACACTTCAGAATCCAGTTTTTAGTCATCTGTACTTTGTTTAAATCCAGTACTTTACTTCATTACGTTCCACCACTGGCAAGGATTAGCCTAACAAGAATTTGTCAAGACCCCATGTGGCGTTTCTTCCAGCCATGCAGATAATTCAGGAAAAAGAATGAATGATTGATGGTATTCACTGATAGAACCCACAAAAAAAGTTAAATTATTAATACATCTACAAGAAGTAAAAAAGAAATATGAATTTATGTTGCTTCTGTGAAGAAAAAAATAATAATCTGTCAGGTCATGGGTATAATTATGTCCCACTAGACCTGTGGAGAAGCACTTGAATCCAACCAGCTTAAAAACACTACCACTCCAGCTAATAGACCAGGAAGTCAACGTGACTCTCTTAAACAGTCAAATTAAAGTCCTTTTCAATTGAATACAAGTCCAATTCTACAATAAAACATCCTCTTACCATCCTCCCTGATAGGTTGGAGCACTTGAGGCAGCACCACAGTGTGACCAAGATATCATAGAGAGATGTGATTAGCAGATTTTAATCAGATGTAATCCAACCATCATCCCTGCCCTTAATATGCGACTGTGCCATGCTTGACTGCTCCCAGACAATGGATTGAGGAGCGAGAATGAGCTAATGGGAAACACTAGCCAGCCCAGGTTAATTTGGGGTTCATTGAATTACTGTGAGAATTAGCGTGGCGTTGTAAATTACAGCCGGCCCACTAATGAAGAAATGGCGAACTTTTAACGGGGAAAAGAGGAAAGGTTTCTGCCACAACAGCAAAATATCCCTCATCCTTGATAATTAAATACAAGTGTGGAAATTAGAGGGAGTTTGTATTCAGGAGAAGAAAGGCGGATTAGGGTGAGAATGGAAATGACTAGAGCACGGCCTGCGGGGAGGTGGGGCAAACAGACACACCTCAGCTGTACAGGTTTGAGGCTGATAACAGTAATAAGAGACTCTGGAATTTTACTTTAGTCAGCATTTAAAATTAAGTTTTTTTATTGTTGGAAAATTATTATATGATATTTCAGAAATCTAAATGCTTGACCTGAGATGTGGGCGGGGATAGGGGGGTAGGTGAATTGAAGTTAATGAATGAACAAAGTTGGTGATAGAGTTACCAATAAAAGGCTAATCCTCAAACTATGGGTTTCAACTTCCTGTTATGCAACATTTTAGTTAGTTTTGAATTGTTAATTACTATGGCAACAGTCCCAATTCCTTCATTTTCATCATTCTGAAACCCATAGTACTCCTGATCAAGATACTGGCTCAAGATGTGGATATGCATCCCCGAGCGCCCACTGCTTCTGGCAGGTTGACAGTTCGGTGAAATGCGGTCCAAAATATTCTTAGGTTTTTGAATTATTGTAAGTTATCAAATTTTTTAATGCTGTCCACTATTTAAATTATTCAAGAAAAGGTGATTGACTTAACAATATGTGTAAGTTTACATGCAGTTTACCAAAATAATATACTGTTTATTTCTGCCTATATATTTTCAGACCTAACTTTGTGTGTGTAAAGGGAAGATGGGTGGTGATGTCAATACACACCCAGTCAGACAATCTTAAATAACAATAACTTAGCAAATTGCACTCAAAACACACTTTCCAAAGTGCTTTTCAAACTAAAAAGTACAATTGTTGTAGAAAAAAATAAATATTGTTTATAAAGATGTTTCAAAATATGATAACTATTATGCAACTTTATACTTTATTTATGGTTTCATCTCTGTTATTACTTTTTGTTTTTATTTGTTCTTGTCCTTTTTGTTTCTTTTTCATGTTTCATGTTGTTTCAATGTTTAAAACATTATAAAATAATAAAAGAATTAGCATATTTTAAAGAAGGAAAATATGGAAAATAAGAAAATACTATGTACGACCAGATATGTAGACGAGATGCCCTGTCTGATGTGATCTTGATCCTCTTGATCCTTCAAAATGGAAAACCTGTTTTTACGCATCTTAGCTAAATCAGTTTTGGCTGTTAAAAAGAAAGCATTTTTTCACATATTCATGGACAATCTGCCATTTCAGCTGATCCTTTTATCTTATTTAAGTTACATGTGTTGTCTAATTGCTGTGGCTATTGCCTGTTAGTGGTTGTCAAACTAACAACTCATTACGATGCTCACTGCTGCGGGATCCCACAAGGCTCTACATTAGGCTCAGTGAAGATTAATGACTTCCCATGCAAAGTCCCCTGGTTCAGTTTCTTATGCTTATGATCACATCAAGACAATAATGACATGAAAGAGAAAACAGGGACTCAACAGATATCAGACAAAAAAAAAAAAAAAAAAAAAACAATAGTAGAGAGAGAAACAATTGTGGAGATAATAAAAAACATCAAGAGTCCGGAACCATGGCAGCAGCAGGGGGAATGAATGGCATTAATTGGATAAGACAACATAAGAGAAGGCAGTTATTAAAAATCATAGCTTATTACACAGAGCAGAAGGGGAAAGTGAAGCGTCAGCATGTGCTGTTAATTGGGATAATTTAACAGCATTGCCGCTGTAATATGCAAGAAACACAAATGCTTCGGTTGTTGACAAATGTTGCTTGTAGCCTATATAATGGCACAAACAGCCAATGGAATCAAAACATTTAAAGAACAATTATAAATTAAACTAGCCATCAGCGCAACTGACTTTCCTTTTGCAAGTTAACCAAAATGTAGTCAAGTATATTTGGTTGCCACAATTCAATCTATTATTATGCTGCCAATAATCACTATGGGTGATGTCACACTTGCTTAGTCCACTTTTTTATATCGTCTATGATTCCAAATAGGAAGTGAACATGGGGGCGCTTCTGGCTTCAACAGCTCAGATTGAAAACTGCTGCAGTGAGCCTTTTCAATTTGGCCTTAAAATGTTCGTATTAAACCCCTCCACATGATCCTGGTGTTTTATTTTGCTATTTTGTCTGTAAATAAATTCCTACTCCTAATATGGAACTTGGCTCCAAATTCGCTCCTACAATTGCTGTTGGTGACGGCACACCCCCTTTGACCACTTCTTTAAACAGTCTATGATAGAGACAATGTTTAGCGTGAAATGTTCCATACAGCATACAACTTCTTGATCTCCAATGAGGCAATCAGGTGACTCTACCAAAACATTCGTTTTGGCATTAATTGAATAAGTGAAAGATAGCCAAGGTTATGTGGACCATTACTGGCACAGCAGTTCAGCAGTTTTACAACATTTACAGGAAACAAACAAATGGGTAACTGTCCAAACAATACCCTAAATTCAATCACAATTTGAGACACTCCTTAAAAATAATGGTTTTGTGTAGAATAAGTTTTACATGTTGGAATATAAAGAAATGTGTGCGCTTGTTGTAACGGCACACTGGTTTTCAATACTAGTGAATAAAAAAAAACATGTGTCAGCTTGTTGACCTGGTACTTGCCCTCTGAAGTCCCTGCACCTCCGTCCCAATCTGTCTCTGCATTCCTCCCTCCACTTGCTGCTCTTTTTTCCAGTGGGCTGTTTGACAAGCTGCCAGTCCTAATGCCCCCAGTGCAATGTCCCTTGTCAACTCCCATAAAGTCTAATATCTATCAGAGCTTCCTCCAACAAAAAAGAAACTTCCATTATCAAAGTGATTAAAAATGATCTTTAGTTTCAGGGACAGCCAAGGGTATCGCATGTTTAGACAAAGAGTCAAACGCCGGTAAAGTTGTGAATCTGCATATCTTTACTATCATCACTGGCAGAGCTTGTAACCTGGTAGCGTCTAACCTCCTGGTCTTGTTGGCATGCCCTCCTCCCCCTTTTGTCCATGGGGTCATTCACATTGACTAGAGTGTTATATGCGACTTTGGGAGTGTACGTGAATCAATTAATCAGACTGACCTTGACATGTGAATGTAAATGTCCCCATTAGATAACAAGCGCAGCGCATAATCACTTGATAAAATGGATTTTGCAGCCAGCTAAACAATGTGTCTGATCTAACAGCAAAGGCTCCAGAGATCAATCAGCAGTTGCCAGGGTAGAACACAGTCTGGAGGTTTCTAAAGACCACACAGTTCCCTCTAAGATAATATGGTCTAAAGCTTTGAGGAAATGGCCAAAACAACAATCACAGTTATGAAAGAAAGACATGAAAGAGTTAAGTCCAGTTGTGTGCAGAATACATTACTAACATTCTCTGTACTTCGCTATTATATTCTCTGATGTAACAACAAATGGCTGTTTAATTATCAGATTGGAAGAAGTTTAGCTACGATGAAATGATGTCATGATTGAGGCATTTAGAACTAAAAAAGTGCACAATGTAGCTTTTTGTGGTGCATGGTCCACCACTTTTTCTCCATGGAGATGTTATTTCTGTGTCTCCAACAGTGGTGTAGTGGGAATTTTTTAAGTGGGGGTATGTGAACCAGGAGGACTGAACCAGGACAGAACCAGGACTAAACTAGGACTACAGCAGGTCTATATCAGGACTAAACCAGAACTATTCTTGGACTGCGGTCACCCAACGGTCTACGCGGGCGCACCTCTGGGCCTGTTCTGACACTCAGTCCTGGTTTAGTTCTAGTTTAGTTCTGGTGTAGACCTGTTTTAGTCCTGTTTTAGTCCTGGTCCGTCATATCGCAGGTGACTAGAGGACAGTCCTGGAGATATCATAAGCCTATGAAGGTTGTATTCACCATTGCCAATATCTACGGTGTGACATTTAAGTTGTAGCTATTTTATATTTGTTATTTTTTATATCTCACATCGGGAGAAGTGGGTGTATGGCGTACCCCCACGTAACACGCCCACTACACCCCTGGTTTCCAATGTTGTGTAATATGGCTTTAGACTTATGAATGTGTTTGTATAAACTTTGAAAACATGAATTCTTAAACTGAGTGGGTTCATCCCTACACAGATCTGACTTGTAATTCGGTCTGTATGTCTCCATGGAGATAAGTTTTCTATCAAACACTGGAAGTGGCACGGACCAGCTACTAGAAAACGTGTGTGGTGCATGTTTTTTTTTTTTATTTATTTATTTTTTTTTTATGAAAGACCATGTTAGAGGCAATCACAGCTCCTTTACTTTACTCATAATGAAAAATTCCTCTCCGGAGAGAGTCAATGTGTATGTCAATGTATACTTTATGAGGAAAATTCATGAATGCTCTGCATCTGACCCACCCTTCAACCCATGTACCTGGGGCAACTTGCCAGGAGCAGTGAGCTACTTCTGTACAGCACTCAGGGTCTCATCTCCAGACCTTGAGTTAGACTTGGTCAGGACTACTTTAGCTGGAATATTGTAATTCACATTTTGGATTGAAACCAGAGTACACTGAAGAAACCCACACGGAGAGAACATGAGACACCAGGAGTGTAAGTCTCACGATACAATATCGTCAAGGTATGAACCTCACAGTACAATATTTATTGCGATATCGTGGGAAAGCTCACATTATGGTGGGGAGGCTCATGATTAGGGATGTATTTATTGTGATATTTTGCAGAGGCTAACAAAACTGTGAATATGCTACTTTTTCCTCTTAAAATACCTTGACAAGACTTAATCTAAAGAACTAAGACTTAAAAGTGCTTAGAACTGTTATTTCTTCTTGTAGTCTACACTGAAATGGAGCAAAGGATCATGGTCTATGTAGTTCCCTCTGTCTTTTTTAACTATTGCTGCATCATAATTCTTAATTTAAGTAAAAGATTTATAATTCGATATATATTGTGATGGTCCACGATATTATTGTGAGAACTCTGAGAATACGATATCACAGTTATTGTTACATCCCTATGAGACACACAAGGATTACTTTCAGACCCTTTGACATAATGATAATAATTTAGCAATAGAAACCTGCGATTTGACAGTACCATTATGTGGTCCTATTATAGCTGCTGGAAGTTCCTACAAGCACAACTTGCCATTTCAAATAGTCATACTTTTTTCCCTTTTCCAGTACACTAGCAAAGTATTTTACCACTTAGGCATTTTTTTTTAATCTTCAATGATTTGGAATAAAACATTAATATAAACCTATAGCTCAGCATTGCTTTGGTCAGCATCCCACTGTGCGATTTAATTACAATAATATATGTAAAAACCAGTCACGTCTTAAAACATAGCTGCTAGAAACTACTTCCTTATATTACATTCAAATGAGTGTGGCAAATGTGCAATGTCGTCATTTCTGATTCATTCCAGGAGAGATAATAGCACGGGAATAAATGTGATATAGTGCTGAATATAAAAAGTGGTGAAATACAGTTACCTTAAGAGAATATCACTGTACCATGCATCAAAAGTACACGCTGTGAAATTTGCTAATTTAATCACCATTGGGTCTGGTAGTGTCTGGCACCTAGCGAGTCCACTTTCTTTGACTCTGTGCTTCTGAGCCTCCATTACATTAGCAAGGTGGCGGTGGTGTGAAGTAGGTCGCAGACATTGAGGGAGTGAGTGAGGGGATAGTGAAGAGCAGGTGCCAGGGAAGGAATGGGGTTTTGACAGAGGAAAATGCAGAAAGAGCAGTCGAGGCAAGCTTAATTAAGACTATTATGGTCTGTCTGGGAGGTTTTCTGACAGCAGCAAGAAAAAGATGAAATCCCTCAAAGTGATGAGTGGTCATTTAAAGAGAAGTTTGGATTTGATTTGAAAGTGCATATTCAGAATGCTGAAGTAGAGCATGCAGTTCTGTTGAATATGTGATTAAATAAGGTAAATTTGTCAAAACATTTCATTTTGCAAAAGAAACATTTTTCCTTATGGCTGATTTTAAACAACACTGTCAAAAATCAAACACTTATAAAAATGGGAGAGAAACTGACTTGATTGGTTTGACATGTTAATTGTTTTAAAAAGAGGTGTATGGTGATTGATTAATAAGAAGTGAGTAGGCGTACACTGAAACAAAAAGTCAAATATTTTCAGAGTTTAGTTTCCAACTTGAATAATTATTTGCTGTTGAAACTTCATATCAATATAGTTCTCATAGTAAGCTTTAGGACAGGTCAGAATTTAATGGTACAGTTTGCTCTTTAACTGCTGTTAGAATACAGATTTTTTGACCTGGTTTGTGGTTAATGCTGTATCTCTCCATTGACCAGGCCTCTTCACAGGAAACAAAAACTGACTGACTGACTGAGGTGAAATTATTCTTTCACAGTAGTTTCAGAAACTGGTGTCATCATTCAACCCTAAAGACATGCTTGTCATCAGTTACTTTAAGCAATAAGATATGAAGTTTGTGGACCCAGTATTTATCAAAAAATGATAAAGTTCAGATATTTCTTTCAAAATCAGTAGATCTTCCTCAGAGTTGCATAAGCCCCTAGTCAGGCTGGTGCCACCTAGTGCCTCCGCTCAATTTCATTTCTCTTCAGCAACTAGGTCAGAAATAGGAATACACTAGACGGTTTGTAAGAATTCAGGAAGTTGTAGAATGCGCACCGGCCAATCAGTGAAGAGCTGTGAAGCCATGAGGGGGTCCCTTTTGTGGTACAGCACAACAGTAAACAAAACGGTCAAGATGGATGTAGACGAAGCCATACATTCTGTGTTGGCAACGATACCTGAGATCAAGGATTTAAAACTGTGATAAAGAGAATGTTTGGTGAATTTTATCAAGGGGAAAGACGTTATTGCCCTTCTTCCTACAGGATTTGGTGCATTATATATGTCACGACCAAATAGCAGCGATTGGTTAAATAAAAAAGTACCCACCTACCATCAAGCGAACGAATGCTAATGCTCTGAGGTCAGACGGTTTCCACAAAGTGAAACCGGCTGATGAATCAGGCTAATAAGACCCTGCCCTCCATCTGAAATTATGACATCATCAGAAAACAGACAGATTGTTTGTGCCCACAAGATCCAAGATACACAAATTCAAACCATGACTGAACAGAATTATAGTTAAGTCCAGTGCTTATGTGCCCATGATGGTATAGCAATTTTATTTTTGTATGGCCCCCCTAGCTCAAAGTCTTGTTAGTATAATTATAGAGTGCTGAAAGTGTTTGAAATAATGATTTTCCTTCCAAACAATATATTTTCAATTGCACTTTCAAATTGTAAGGTCTACTTTTGAAATACTCAAAAACCAATAAGGCAAGAAGTAACTTTTCAAAGCTCTATATATCTTACACAAACAAGTCGGAAAGGTGTTGAGAGAGGGGATCACAATTTCGAGACGACGGCCATTTTGATGGGAAATTGATCAGTCTGATAAATGCAGGAGGGCTTTTGAGGTAAGAGATTGTGATGGTGATGGGAGAGAGGAGGGGGGCATGCTGTTTACTTTCAGGTAGCATTGGAGAGATGAGAATGTGGTCGGGACAGTACGTGATAAATGGACCTAAAGAGGGGCCACTGGACATCTGACAGAAAATGTGACAGGGCCCGGAGGCTGCCCAGTGCATATAAAGCAGATGGTCCCAGTCTGAGTCATGTGGCTGTGGCTTTATTGACTGAAGGGGACTGGATGAGGATGGCAGCAGGGCAGGTTACCACTGGTACAGGTTATGTTTATCTAATGCATACTTAAAAAAAAAAAACTTTTAAGGGTTATGGATATTTTATACTACTTACTTTGCAGTTTGTTTGTTTCACTTGAAGAATTTGGAAAAGAAAAGTTGGAAAAGATGTCAAAATATAAAACGATAATTTAATTAAATTGAATTCAATATGTCTGAGGTCTCAAAATAGGCGTTCAGTGATTTATTAAATAACAGATAAAAAGTATCAGAATGATGTGATCTGAAATTTAAAAAGTCTGTTTATTTATAACTTACTAAATTTCCAAGGAGAGGTCAGCCACCTACTGATCATCTCCATGGAGATGTAATAGATGTGCCTTAATTGTTCGACAGTACAGCATTAAACTCTATCTTGCATTTGATTGATTGATTTCAGTCACAGGTATATTTTGACATTATTTCACAGGCTGCCATATTTAACATACATTGACCAAAAAGGTCTAGGCTGAAACTTGAGCTTATTATGCCTTTACCCTTTATTCCTTTGTCAGAGTGTCATCTTGACACCTGTTCATCTTCATAAATAAAGCAAGAGGAAAAAAACTAATCAACTAATCAACTAACTATCATAATTCACGTATCTGCCCAGAGTCCTTTTTGCTTAAAAAAAAAAAAAAAGAAATAGAAATATTCGCACAGTGAGTGAATAATCGAATGTTCCTGGCAATGCTATAGCAGCTCTATAGAGACCAGCAGGCAAAGGGTCCTCCACACAAAAAGATTACTGCTTTGGGATATTTTGGCAAGTAGGCCTCTGGGAACTCTAGATGATTATTCGGCTGGCTTATGATCTTATTGATGGCAGTTGAGTCACTGTGACCCGTAACAATGTGTTGAAAAATAAAACAGGTTTATGTTTATGGTCTCATATCTCCTCGCTTGTGTTATTCCTGTAGTCTTTGAAAAAGTTGTGAGCCCCGGGATGGATGCACGTATGCCTTCCACTTTCTTTCTCTTGTGTCTAAATCTGTTAAAAAGAGCAGCAGAGGACTCCGCGGGCATGCTTTAAAATTCTGACTGTCCAAAACATTTATTTTTACATAAAAGTCTAACCAACTGCAGCGTAAATCTTTAAACGATGACCGAGTTGCACCAGGGCATGTTGCTGTGTTTGTGGGAGAGTTTACCACATCTCACTGTGGTTTTAAAGGGCACCCCCAGAGGTCCGGGTGTGTTATGGCAGGGCGGGGGCACTCAGTATATGGGTAAGTGAACTTCCATGTCTCCTGTCAGCGTTCCTGCTCCATTGGAGGAGGAGAGTAAAAAGATTTGGCCCAGAGAATAAGCCGTACAGAATGAAATATCCAAAACAAAAGTCTAGAGCAAAGAGAGCTGAATATAAGAGTGTTACTCAAACTCTGATACTTTACAACTGTGCTTCAGTTAACAACTACCTTCAGTTAATCCATAATTTACCACTGCCAAAGACACCACCAGCATTCTTATCTTAGAATATATGTGTTCACTTAGAAACAACTAAATAGTCCACACTTTAAGACAGTTTGCTATTTCACAACATCAACTTATATTACCTTCATTATTTAAGGTTGCTCTCTCAAACTGCATATTTCTACCCTAAGGACATGCTTTATTAGCCTGATTCATCAACCGGTTTTACTTAGTGGAAACTGTCTGACCTCACAGCATTAGGTTTCATTCGCTCGACCGTAGGCAGGTACTTTTTGTATTTAACCAATCGCTGCTATTTGTGCTATTTGCTAAGTATGTAATGTGGCGCTAATGGGGCTAACCGGCATATTAAGCTTTTCCCAAATCCTGTAGGAAGAAGGGCAATAATGATAAAATTCACCAAGCATTCTCTTTGTTTCGGCTTTAAATCCTTGATCTCGGGAATCGTTGCCAACACAGAATGTATGGCTCTTCGCTGATTTGCTCCTGCCCGTACTTGCACTTCTGGGGTTTTTCAAACCGTCTAGTGTATTCTGATTTCTGACCTAGTTGCTGGAGAGAAATGAAATTGAGCAGAGGCACTAGGTGTGCCATAGGCGCCATTTTGGAGTTTTTTTTTTTTTTAAGTTCAAAAAAGTTTTTTATGCATTTTAGTAATATGTAGGTTTCTCAACTGCTAAATGAGATATCAATAGTAAACCAAATAAGCCAACAAATTTTAACCTGGCTCAAACTATTTAGATTTTACTGGAAAAACTTATTTTCATAATACAGAATTTATTCAAATTCAAAAACATATCTGAAGTTGTTTGTTGGTTCTTTTTTTTTTTTTTTTTCCACACACATGAACTCAGTAACCCAATAATCCTGATATACAGGTTTTTTTTTTTCTCAAACAGAAAACACTTTATTCCACCTTGTGATATCATGTGGTAATGCAGGAAGTGTTCCACAGAGTTTTTAAACCTTCACTAAAAATAGTTGGATGATTTCAACCCTGGAATTTTCAGTCTCTACTGAACTAAAGGTGAAAGGAGCTGTTAACTTGGAAACTACTGGTTCATGACATCACAAGGTGGAACAGCATTTTGAGCTGTAGAGATGTAGACAGACATTATGAAGAATTACTCGGTGATGTATGAATGAAACAAAACACAGTTCTGGGGATGATTCCAAGTTCACTTAAAGCTCTCAGGAGATAATTTTGTGTAATATAGGCCCTTCAAGTGCAATGTAAGGCAAAGCTATCATTGCAGAAAATTAGAGAGTGAAGGAAGACCTAAAAGAATGAATGGATCTACAACAGGGGCTGTCACTGGGCTCCTGTAGCCTTCTCAGTGTAACAATAGCAGCAGATTGAGTTGGACAGGGTTCACACAGCGCTGTACTAGGCGAGCACACAAAGCTGTTATCTGGCTCTTCCTCAGTACTTGTCTGCAGAGGTGAGCCAGTACAGCAGCCTTTAGTCCTTCACACTTGTTCTTAGCAGCCCCCCTCTTTGTGAGACTGTGACATTGGAAGTTCTTCAGAGCACTGGGTGTAGCATAAGGTGTATTGTCAGTAGTTTCCTCATTCTGTGGACATAAGGACAAATGTGTTAAAATAAGGGTTTTGTGATGTCAAGGAAGAAGATTGAGGCCACAAAGCACTAAATTGAGCAACTTTTTTATAGATAGTTCAAACTTTGCAGTGAATATTTTCTTTACAGTGACATATTCTGTTCATTACTGTCAACATTCCCTAGGGATGTGATGTTCATTGCCAAATAAATAAATAAATAAATAAATAATAATTGCTCTAAAAATATTTGGAATAGATCAGGGGTTTCAAAACCTTTTTCATTAATGAATAAGGCTTGGAACAGTAATCTTAAGTCTATATCGCTGTGGTATGTGATGTCATTAAATGTATAGTGGTAGAATTACTTACTTTCACGTTAATTTATTGTACTTATGTTCATATAGGCCAATTCAGCAGGAAGCCTGACGCCTGATCCCGCCCCCTGAAATAAATATTTATCACATTAATAATTGTCATAATGATTAACTATTTAAAACAAAATATTATATCTTTTGAATGAGAAAAGGCAAAGGGAAAAGTTCTCAAAAGTTGCATATAACAGGAAGCTGCAACTCATGAATTGCTTAAAGTTTGATTTCAAAAGATAACACCAATTCCCTGATTGGACGTTTTGAATGAATCTTAGCCTTGTTATTCCTCAGTGATTAATTAGCTGATTAAATGAGTTATCCAGACTTTGGAACGAAAAGATTCATCTGCCTTGGCAAAACTTTCATCACTGTAGTTCTTGCTATGCCCTTAAATACAGTGGGATATTTAGAGTTAACATATTATGGTGAAATAATGTTATATATATTGTTATGCTAGATTGCAAAGGCCTTGGTTATATATGGATGTCTTCTTTCAAGGTCATGATGTAACTATCGTAATACAGAACTTTTGAGTAGCGAAAGCTTCACCTATAGCTTCTTGCCTTTCAAAGACACTTTTACATCATGCAGTCACTGATTCCTGCTTTTCCATGTCTTCTTTATGCTCCAAAGTGCCCACCAAAGTGCAGTCTTCCAGGTCTTTGTGCAATCTGGATCACAGACAGTCTACACTCCACTGGTCAGGGCATGTCAGTCTCTATGCCATTAGACATTAAAAGATTCAAAGATACACTCATGTATCCATGTTAGTATACATGGGATCTGTTAACAAGATCACTCAAAACAGGAAAATAATCATTTTATCAAATAATTTAAATAAAGCAGTAAATGGCATTTCCATTTCTATTTTCCTACATGTATTTAGATATGTCATGTCAGTCCTAATAAATTAACTGGACACTGCACCTATCTACTGAAAGAAGTAGTCAAGGTTTTGTTGTGTTTCTCTCCTAAACATAAATCTCTTCTTAGAACTGTGTGGTACGGAGTGGTACATTGCTCACTGCTTTCTCTAAAATAGCATGTATTACTTACATGCTTAGCTGCTGTCTCAGTTAATCTGGCCATTAGTGAGATCTAAGCTTTAGTCAAAGTCTGTCTTATCTATGAGACAGAGGCCGACCTCAGAGGACAAACAGTTCCTCTTTATATCCGCCCTGTGTCTCTGCTGTCTTTGAACCGCTCAGACAGCCCTGTGTCTATTGACAGAAGGGACTTTATTAAAGTGCATGTGATTGGCATTAAGCAGTGTCAATGTGACCAAATGTTACACAAACACGTCTTTTTATTTTTGTAGACCTTGTTTTTCACTCACTGTCATTCTAATCACTTTGGATAAACAGGTGGATAAAAGGTCTTTTATGTGTATCTATTTGAGCTCAACTAAAAGAAGACATATTATGCATCATTCACTTTTAAAAGCTTTTAACCACATTATAATAATCATTTATCCACTCAAAGTTTTATTGATACATGTTAGAGTAATCTTTATTCTCTGCTCTGTTGCTGCTCTATTACTTGGTTCTCTGATTTTGTGTTTTTAAATGGTAATGTAGGATTCGGTAGAGATGCTGGGTCATTTTGTCATTTTGGCACAAATAGGAAAAAATCCACAGCTTTATACAGCACGGCTTTGTTGTGATGACATTTATGCTGATGAAAGAAAAAAGGGGAAGGCAGAACTCAATTTTCAACTGGAAGTCAGCAGACTAGTTTCTTTAGTTTCTAGTTTCTCTACTCTCTAAGTCGTTTTAGATCAATATTGCAATTTAAAATGTCCAAATGGTAAAATAATGGCATGACTCTGCTCTAGGTAAACCAAGTCAATTAGATGGGTCAAATGCTGAGGACACAAAGTATCAAAGGCAAAGAAACAGAGAAAATACAACAGTGCTTTTTCAGCAAATGCATACTAAATCCAGCAAAATGTAACAATTTTCAGTTGCTCATTCCTGTGGGCTTGTAGTGGGTACAGTATGCACGATAATGGCCATTTAGTAAAGCTAAGAGTGATTCTTCTGTTTAATCCCAACTGATCATTATATTTCATAAACCCACAATGTTTTTATTCTCTGTTGAGCTAATACTCTGAAGCACTGCCCTGGATAAAACTAATGAGAAATCACACATGCATGAATTCAGTCCCTACCAACCCACATTAAGCCCAAACTAATGAATAGATTTGAGTGTCTGCTATCATACAGAAAGGTATTCAAAAGTCTGCCAGTCACAGTCCCTCATTAAATTTAACTGACCAATACACTTTGAATTAAATTGCAACTATACTTAATTCTCTGATACTCATATTCTAAGCTATCTTTTTTTCTTCTTCTTCACATGGAAACAAAACAAAGTTATCTCGGGGGGATGGGTATTGCTTTTTTGCAGGTGAATAATTCTTGAAAATGTCGCTAGGGTTACATCATTTTTACCTGCGTTACTACAGATCCACAACTGTCTTTCTGTCAGCCAGGACCACTAACAACCAATTTGTAAATCGACAATGCAACCATTCCAATCACGATCATCTGGGTAGACAACATCATCTCCTCCAAAAGGAAATGCGCATGTCTATTCTACTAAATCCAGTGTACTCTAAAGTTCTCAGTGTTCAGGTATAGACCATTTGTATTAGGCATTGGGGAACTAAGTAGTGTACTGCTGATTCCTTATTTGTAAAACGTTAAAACTAATTAAAGGTCCATTGTGTAACTTTTCTGGTGAAGGGTCCATCACCTGCTTGTTTCTATGGTAAGTCACTGCTCTGTCTGGAATGTTCCACAGCATGATTTTAAACAACTATACCTTACAATTCAATTACAGGTGGTTTTAAGATATAGGAAAACAGACATCCTGACTGTGAGCGTGGTCGCCTCTCCACAGATCTGACCTGTAACTTGATCTGGTTTGGTCTCCGTGATGATAGAAAGGTTCAATACCACACTGTGAAACATTCCAGACAAATCTGGAGTAAAGCATTTGACGGACATTCAACCAGAAAAGTTACACAATGCACCTTTAAACACCTTTAGATATATTGCGATGCCGCTGATGCAAAGCAAAACTACTTGGAGGCGTCAGTAGCACAGTAATAGCTCTTATTAATGGCTTTACTAAGAAATCTTATTTTGTTTTAATATACTGCATCATTAAAAAGTCACGAGCTGCATTAAATAAATAGCAGAATTAATTAATTAGCCACAGAAGTTATTTATTCTACCATCTACAGCTCATATCTTAACTTAGTAAAAAAAAAAAAAAACTATTGCAAATGAATTGTACACACGATAAATATTGAGCAGCAAAATATAATGTCCCAGCTTTTATATATTGAACGATAAGACAATAGTATTTATTATGATGGGCCTAAATATGATGTCTGACCTATAGCTGTGGTGTACATCATTTACTAGAAAAGTTACATGGAGCAACTTTTGTGGTCATTTCATTTTGTCTAACTAAGTTTAAATAACAAATACATTCAAAGGACGCTATATTACTCTATTTTCTGATCTAATATATTATAATGTTGTTTCCTCAGCCCAAACATACATAGAGTTGTGATTTGTTTAACACACAAATCCTGCATATTTAGACTGAGTTCTTCTCTCAAACAGAAAACACATCTCCTTACACCTTCACAATCATTCTCCATCTCTACTGATCAAAAGGTAAAAGGTTGTTGTTAACTTTAAAACTACCGCCTCATGTCATCACAAGGTGGAACATAATATTTTGAGCTTTGGAGATGTAGACAGAATTATAAAGAAGGGTTACTCCAAGATGTGTGAATGAAACAAAACAAAACTCAGCATTTTTTTTTTTTTTATAACATGGCTTAAAGCTAACAAAGAATCCATTTTGTGTAATATGGGACCTTTAAAGACTTATACTAGCCTATTTATAGTGAATTACCAAAATTCAATATATTTAATTTAGGAAAGAACATATGTATATTTGAGTGCAGGCAGGCTTATATATAGCACAAGATGGCCGCTGCTGTGAGCCATTGATTCCAGCCTTGTTTTCAAACTAGGACTCCAATCACATTTTTCACTAAGCGGAAAGTCATTGGTTCAGTCACCAGACTAAACAGATGAGTGCACTGCCCAGTCTCTTTCAGTCTGATTGAGATGGAAGATCAGGGGAAATCCATGGCACAATACACACAGTCACTACATTCATTATTTATGTTAGCGACTCCATAGGCCGGAAGCAGCACAGGTCCCTTTATTAGAGAGGAATGAACTGTAGAAAGTTTCTTGTACAATGTTGCACTGCAAGCTAGGACTTTTGAGACTTTGAGTAAATCATTTATGAAAAAACAAGAATGTAATGGCCTACTATGACATGGGAAAAAAGTAACTCCTCTAAATGTGATTGTTAAAATGACTTTTCCCCCCTTTTAGTTAGTTTAGTTGATTTATTTGGTCATACATAAAGATGACTACAAATAGCAATACATGATATGCTTGAGTTAATTCTATGTTATGAGGTAAATACAAACTTAAAAGCTATGTCAAGTTGATTCTATAACATTGTTATACCTGAGCCCTGACAGGGCGTAGGACCTATTGAGTTAGCTATGAAGAATGCATGGGCAACGATGAGCGCATGGGCGAATGTGAGAGGACGTGGCGCAGCTTCGTCCTCTCGGTCGCCCCCGGCATTAACAGCAGTATTCCAGTAACCCACACCCAAGACCTGGGACATATTTATCACTGGTAAATTGAATGGAAGCCAATGGGAGGTCATGATGTGACCCTGACGAGATGGTGAATGACCAGCTGCTTAGCCCTCGTCATTGTTAGGGTTACAACTAGGGTCAGGTTTAAGGTTACGGTTACGTTTAGGGTTAGGCCTAGCATTAGAATTGGGACTAGGGGTTAGACTTTTGGTTGGGGTTTACGGTTATTAGGGTTGGTGTGGGTCACGGCGTTTGTGGAGCGCAGCGTGTGCGACGGGCGAGAGCTGTTCGACGCCACTTGTGGCTTTAATTACCAATTTGCAACTCTTAAAAGGTCCATATTACTCTATTTTCTGATCTGTTATAATGTTGTTTTCTCACCAAAACATACATGGAGTTGTGTTTTGTTTCATTTGCACATGTTCAACACACAAAACCTGCATATTTGGACTGAGTTCTTCTCTCAAACAGAAAACACTTTGTTCCTCCCTGTGATGCAATGTGGTAATACTGGAAGTGCTCCACAGTATTTTTTTTAAATCAATACACATTCACTTGGATCATTTGGATAATTTCAGCCCTTGAATTGCCAATCTCCATTTTGTGTAATACAGGACCTTTAACTGTTTGATGCTTTCAACACTCAAAAGTTTGTGAAAATGAAATGGGCATGTAATTGGGGTCTTGTATTTGGTTCTCTTACATGTTGTAGAAAAAGTAATTCAAAACTTGTCTGGATTTTACCTTGCCAAGCTGAAACCATCTGTCTTAAGAAGAAAAAAAAATACGAAGTTTGTATTTCTTCACAACCCAGAGGCCCCTCAGAAGTTCAATAAAACCAGTGTTATCGCTTATCACCACAAAGAACATGGGAAAAGTCCAACTCAAGCATTTGTAATAGAAAAACAGCATGCTGGCAACACAAGGCACTGCAAGAACTCCTTAAAACCTGTAAGCAGCTGAAATCACAGACCGGAGAGACAATGGACATGGCAAAACCCAAGCAGAGGCATTGTGGCCAGGACCAAAAGGGAAAAATGCTTTGTGATTAAACCTTAATACCCAGTGAAAATTCTTGCTGCAGTTTTACTCAGCCTAAACCCCGCTGTGGCATAGCTCCAGTATCCATGAGGAAAGCCAATGCACAACTTCGCTCTGGAAAAAAAAAAACTGCTTCTTCCTTCTTTACCGTCACTCTACACATTATTAGATATTTGTTCAATTCAAAATAGCACATAATCAGCCTATAATTTAGATGATGCTGTAAAATCACAATGTCAAATAACACAAATTTTAACATTTAAAATTAAATATTCAAAAGCTTTGGGGTACAATTCTCAATTATTGGATTCTGATAGCAATTATCAGATGGCTCTGCCCCCCACATCCGAACAGCTCCCACAGTGGACTGTTTTAAGTCTCGTCTTAAAACCCACTTTTATTCTCTGGCTTTTAACGCCGCATGAGTTGTGTGATGTCTTTTATTTATTTTATCTATTTTACTTATTCACTGCTACTGATTTAACTGGTTTTATTGATTTAGGACTTTATCTTTTTGTTGTCTTCATTTTATGATCTCTGTGCAGCACTGGAAACTGCTTTGTTTGTAAAATGTGCTATATAGATAAAGTGGGATTTGGGGATCATATTTTCTGCAGAAATGTGGTCAAATGTGCTGGTATGTCTTTATTGAGGTTCACGTGAATAGGTAATAAAATTAATAAAATTAACTAGTACACAGAAACATCTCAAGTTTTGACTCCCACAGCTTTATCTGGGGAAGCTTATATATTACTCTCCAGCTTCGTCCCTTTGTGTCTGTCCCTCATCCTCCTTTTGGATGACAACGTTCCACAGTATCAGGTCAAGTTATGGGTCTGATTTGTGGAGAGGGACCCCATGCACAGAATGCATCCAGTGTA
The DNA here is from genome assembly GCF_026225935.1 of Boleophthalmus pectinirostris. Classification (NCBI taxonomy): domain Eukaryota; kingdom Metazoa; phylum Chordata; class Actinopteri; order Gobiiformes; family Gobiidae; genus Boleophthalmus; species Boleophthalmus pectinirostris. Next base: position 16,673,786 of record NW_026571175.1, on the reverse strand, counting down.
TTTTTGAGCAATAGAAAAACACGTGAAAGCAAAATGAATACATTAACTGACAAACTTAACTGGCAAAACAATAACCACCTATCAGGAAAGTTATTGCACCTTCAATATCAGTTGCAGTGTGTCTAAGCAAGACACACACTGAAGTTCACTCTCCCCCACTGACATGGACATCCCAGTTTGAGAACCACAACTTCGACAATTAAAACACTAGTGTGCATGGTGTCTGTAATAAAATGAAAATATTCTTGCTAATGTGGCCGACTTGGATAGCAGAATCCATTGCAGTTACAAATGGATAAACTCACCTTGCGGCCGCTCATTAGCCGAACTGTTATATCAGCGCAGGGGGGGCTGATTGCCTGAGCTCTTCTGTTTGTTAATCTGATCATGTTTGGAGCTGTACAAACAAGCTAGCATCAACAAGCTGAAACCTATCCACCACACACACGCACCCACACACAAGCAGCGATCTCCTCTCCCTCGCTAAATAATGAAGATCGGGCGGCACATCGCTTAGGTGATTAATTATCCATGTCACCAGATGGGACGAAGAGCAAAGAAAAAAAGTCTGGTTTTCCGTTTTTTTCTCCACTAAATGCATTTTAGAGTGAGGATTCGATTGGGGTAATGACAGCCATATGTTGATGGATGACCAGAGGCGAGTATTAATCAGAAATTCACCGGGACGAAGGGTTAGATGTGTGTGTCTGTGTGTGTGTGTGTGTGTGTTTGTGTGTGTGGACCTTTAGAATTCAGCAGGGTGAAATTACAAAAGGAGCCAAAAGTTTGAAAGAAATTAGTTGGAGATTGCCTGAGGAAAAATTTTGCATAATGTATTACTAGAAATAAGGTCATGAACAAAGAGTCTTTAAATACTTTTTTGGGGTTTTTGTTTTTAATTATTATGCTACTGTGAATTGTGAAAGCTGATTTTTCGCTGTTCACAACTTGGGGTGGACACTGTAAACAATCAGAGTGTAGTTTGCCAGCACTCACACAAACTATGCCTGCTTTCATGAGTCTCGTTTTGGTCCTTTTACTCAAAACTTTGACATCATTTATATCATCATTATATCCCTGTTATTCCATCTATGCTTCAACCAACTCAACTAAGAACTTCTCTTATCTCCGAAACATTTGTGTGAATTGGCCCTAAAACTTTCTGTACTTGACAAAGATGAAAAAAGTCGAAAACATTTGTATTAATTATTAATTATTATTAATTAATCATTGCATTTATGTAGCACTTTTCAAGATTCCCAAAGTGCTTTACTGTTCATTATTCATTCACTCAACCCTCAGTGGTGGTAATCTACTACTGTAGCCACAGCTGCCCTGGGGCAGACTGATGGAAGCGAGGCTGCCAATGTGTGCCATTGGCCCCTCCGACCACCACCATCATTCACCTCATGCGCGCACCACTTTCATTCTAGGCAATGTGGGTGAAGTCCCTTGCCTAAGGACACCACAACAGTCAGTTTTTGCAACTGGTGTCCCACTGTGACACCTGATTTTCTAAAATCATGATTTAACAAGCCGGTATGGACACACAATATTTTTATAACTTCACTGCTTCCGTTTCTGCCCCTCTTTCCTAAACATACACAAAAGTAGAGAAGGTTTGCACCTTTGGGAGTTCATTTGAACAGCATATTTAAGTAATTCAACTATTATAACCTCACATCACATTGCATTGTGAAACTGACCTAAAATGAATCTTTGAAGCCTTATTAAAAGTACGGTGAGTCTGTGAAAGCTGTGTTAAAAACTTTCTGCTTCAAATAAGTTTCAAGATGTGGCCCTTTGTGATAAAGTTTGGACACCCCTGAATGATATTAAACTTCTCTAACTTGCATTTATTTTATTACAGATGTTTCTACTGCGCAAAAATGCAGTGCATTCTTGCTGAGTGGGTGTCACCAAACTGCACTAAAGTAACTGTCACTGACTACATGATTTAATGTCAGTGGTGAGTCTTCTCCAGATGGTGCCTTTTACTTACTCTTTTAATTTGATTCTGAATTTGAAACTTTTTTTAAAAAAACTTCTCAGAATTAAAATGTTTACGCTTTCACAACTTTCACACTTCTTAACACGTTTTTATGTGTGCATGTTCTTTGCTGTCGATATGGGTTAAACTTGATTGGGTAAGCAGCATGGATTGTATATATAAATGGGCATAGCTAACCTGCTAGCCACCTCATTCCAAATTGGAGAGTCTGTTTCCAATTGACTTCACATTGAAATATTGTCACCTCTCTGTATCTGCTGCAGTCCGCCTCGTCATTTTGGTCTTGAAATGTTCACATTAATCTGCTCTACATGATCCTAGTGCTTTTATTTAGCAGTTTGGTATGTAACAAAATTCCTATCCCTAATATAGACCTGGCTCCAAATGCACTCCTGTAACTGCTAGCATCACACTCCTTTAGTCCACTTCTTTATACAGTCTATGGTAAGCGGAGAAACCAACTTTAAACAGTCCAGCCTCTTCTGTGTCTGTTAGTAGATAGTGCATACACCACACGCCTTTGAATCCAAGGGTCGCAGGTTCAAGACCAGACTCTGGTACTCTGAAATTGCCACTGTGCACAATCACTGCATAATGAAATCATCCGCTGCATTGTATGTTGTTCAGTATCGTTTTTTACAGTTAAGGGCACAAGTGAATAGAAGCATCATAGGCTGTTTGGTGGTTGACATACTATATGAGGTCAAACTCAAAAGGCCTTGGGGAAGCTGGGTGCACACAAGAGACCAGTTATGGAGCTCGGTCAGGCGAACAGACAGTGGAGAAGGTCTTTATATCCCTCATTACATGGGCATACGTGTCATATATCTGCACCCATGGGCCAAACCATCTCTGTGTTCTAAAGGCTATTGAAGGAAAAGAGACAGGAACAATTACTCAGAACAATTTTGGTAACACTTAATAATAACTACACCACAACTCTGCTTAAGAAAGCATAGTGTATTAAAGGTTCTATATTGACTATTGTGAGCTTTAAGACATGTTATAATGCTATTATATCCTCAAAAACATTCCTGGAGTTGTTTTGTTTCATTCACATTATTATTAATCTGTCTACATCTCCAAAGATCAAAATTCTCTACTCCACTTTGTGATGTCATATAATGGTATAGTTTCCAAGTTAACAGCTTTTACTTTTAGTTCAGTCGACACTGACAATTGCAGGGCTGAAGTTATCTGAAAAATTCTAGTAAAAGGTGTATGGATCTTAAGCTCTTTCTGTGTTCCTGTTGAGTGTTTTTGGCTTGATCTCAACCTAAATATGCCGGGTTTGTGTGTTAAACATGTGTGAATGAAACAAAACACAACTCCAGGTATGTTTTTCATGAGGAAAAATCATTATAGCATGGATTAGAAAATGGCGTAATATAGGACCTTTACGTACTTAGTAAGCCTGAATGATTCTTAATAAGCAATTTATTATTTATTCTTAGACTGAAGTCTTTCTTCATGCTTTATTAAGGCTAACTGAGATAACTTGGTGTTGTTTTCAACGAGAGGCCTCTTAATCAGAGATTGCTGGTCTCAGCAAAATAATTGTATTTATATCACTGACCTGTGTAGCCTAGATTTTTCAAGGATGCTATAAATAACTAACCACTACTAAAGCACTATTCTACTGGAAGGTGAAAAGGCAACCCATGTTCAACCCACTTAGAAAAGGCTACTGCCACAATTTTGCTTAACTGGAAGAATCAGTAACTTCTGTTTTTTAATCATGCATGTGCAATTACTGCTTTGAATTTAACAGATGACAGAATGGCACCAAAAACTCATCTACTTTTCTCAATGCCCACAATTCCCCACACTATAGCAAACTTTTACTGAAAATAAATAAATAAATAAAAAAATAAAAAAATTGAACAACATATATTCTTACTCTGAGCACAGGCTACCCTCTTCAGAAATCTGACCTTTAACTTTGCCCGGTGGCAATACCTGCTACCACTGAGAAAGAGCAGTTTAATGCCAAACTGTGGGACAGTGTAGAAAGCAGTGACATCTCCATGACAACGAGCAAATTTCAGACTATCACCAGAAAAGTTACATAGTGTACCTTAAAGAATGCTGGGTTTTACACAAGCATGAGCACCAGATCAATTCTGGTGGTCAAACTTGTGCTTAATGTGTGTTTTTTAAATGTATTGACTTTATGCAAAATGGACTCAGGTGTGCACATTAAAATAGAAGAGCAGTGTTTGTGGCTGGACTCTAGCTGTGCTTAGAATCTGAAATGAATAAGTGTTATGTATATAAGGTCCAGACTGAACACACCTAGACGCTGGGACAGTGAACTCTGCTCCTATTGATCCCCTCTCTGTCTGAATGCACCGTTATTGTGACGTGAGAAGCACATTAAGTCCACAAGCATTGCGGACGCTACTTCAGAAACTTTGGAAATACTATGGGACAGTCTCATGGTGAAATATAAACACCAACAACAACATAGCTTACGCTCATAGCATAATTTAAGTAACTTTTTGGGGGAGAATAGAAAAAGAAACTGAAACTGAAAAATGACTTGAGTGGTTTGAGTTGTTTTTGCTGTAAAAATCAGAGCCAGTGACACCTGCAGCAGGGTCTGGGATGTAGAATGAGACAGAAAACCCAGAACGGCCAAAAGAAATGACTTAGCCAAGTTTTGTTCAAGAAATGCCAATATCAAATTGTTGCAATGAAAGTTCAAGGGTAATTGCCAGATTTAAATCATTTTCATGTTCTGTATGTGGCAGGATCAGTTGGTCATGTAACAGTCACATAAAGGTCAGAGGTGAACAGGCTCACTTCCTTTTCCTAGGCAAATCTGCACATGGTGATTACTGGCAAGCCAATCAAAACTGTACAGTGTTTTATTATTGTTGTTAAATGATTAATTTGCATTTAAATAGTACCATTTTAAATTAAAGGTGCATTATGTGACTTTTCTGGTGGAGAGACATACTACCTGCTTTTCACCATGGAGAAGCTAATGCTCTGCCTGAGATAAGACATTACAGATCTACACGGCTTTTGCTAGTTCCACCTGTAAAAATGCAAGATTGCAAGTTTCATACCATACTGCAGAATATTCTAAGCCAGATATGTCAAACTCAGGCCCAGGGTCCAAATTTGGCCCACGATATAAATATATTTGGCCTGCGAGATCATATCAAATATGTATTAGAGCTGCTAAAGACATTATTTATTTAAAATGTCGTTATTGTTTTATATTATGCTTTTTCTGGATTCAATGTTTAAAAAAAACTATTATTAAACATTTATTTTAATAAAAAAAAGGTTTAACATTATATATCTTGAAAAAAAGAAAAAACATGCAGATGTTGTTGACAATTTTCAATAAATATTTAATTTGGCCCATGACTTAGTCTAAGTTTTTAATTTTGGCCCTCTGTGAATTTGAGTTTGACACCCCTGTTCTAAGCAAAGCAACATCATCTCTATAGCGATAAGTAGGTGGGTTAATGGCCACCAGGAGTTGTCCTTTTATCAAGGAGTTAGTCCATTAACTAACTAGGAGCATCATGGGCTTGCTGTGCAATATGCTTGTAACTTTCTGTGTTTCATTTGAACCACATCTCAAACCATTACCAGGGCTATTAGTGCAACAAGCTCTCTCAAAGCACCCCAACAAGTTGCTGTCTGCATAAAGAGACAAAACTCTGCAAAATGTACTTATTAATTCTTGATGCAAATTCATTCTAAGTATTCTCCAGTCATTGTTAATGCGTTTTGTGTTTACGTCGGACAGCTGTGAGTGCAGATATCTGTCAGAAGCGCACAATGAGGGATGACTGCTCTGTCCCCGATATTTGTCTGACAGGCTCAGTGCTCACAGCTTTTGCTTGTTCCACTGTCACTTACTGTAGCTGACAAGTTGTTCTCCAAATCCAAAACTAACGACATAAGACACACTTTTAGCTTCACTCACTCCAAGACTCATTTTTTTTCATCTCTTTTGACATCAGCACAGCACACACACCCAGTGCGTAAACTTTGGGATATTTTTAGGTGGCAAAATATAGTCAGTAATGACCTATTTAGACATCAGACTGTGGGGTGAAGTGTCAGGATTTGCACTAATGAGCTGGGGACCTGACAAGATGCACAAAACAAACTTTACAATGACAGCTAATACTGTCAATTGAAGTGATGACTTTTATATCCTCTAATTCAGCTGAATGCCTTTTCACCATTTTCAAGTCTTTTCAAGATTAAAAAATTATGAATTTGGATGGATTACAGATTCTCAATTAAAATAGCATTCTCGTCTTAAACTAGACAGCTTTTATGTGATCAAATTTTTAAGCATTGATGTCATTTGCAGTTATACAGGTTACAGTCTGATTACATTTCCCCCCTTTTAAACCCAACACATCAACGGCAACAATCATTTTATTTTTGTATTTGTTTTAAGTGCTACTGCTATTATCGACTGTAATTACCTAAGCATGATTTGCATATTTAGCATAATTATTTATTTATTATTTATTTTTAATAATCTCTCTTATGTATTTTTTTTCTCTTATTTTGCACATGCCCAACAAAAGGGTGTTTCAGGGAAAACAGGTGGGAAACTCAACTACAACTAAGAATTATTTGACAAAAACATGTTAATTGAAAATATAAAAACTACATACTAATTATACTTTCTTGTCAAGCAACACTAAGATTAATGCTTTGCACTGGAGAAACTTATAAGAAAACTTTTAACCATTTTGCAATAATTATCCATTCAAAAGCACATTTAGTATCATTGCATTTTGCCTTTTAGCCAGTATGACTCAAACGCCCCAACTAACTTTACAAATAACATTCAGAATTTGCATAATTTAGCTGTGCAGACAAGTCAGATGAAAACATTCTGTGCGATGTGCTAATAGATGTGAGGTCTAATAATAAACACAGTGAATCACACTCAAAAGGTCTCAAGCTTTGCTGAGTAAGATCTTAGCAAAACTACTGAGCGCCTATAGCAATTAAACTGAAGAAGTTAAGTAAGTTGTGTTTCTGTATGGATCATCATTAGTGGAATGACTCAGTAAATGCAATTTGTAAACTGAGAATATATTTTATCCACATTATTTTTATTTATTTATTATCTGTGTTATAATGTTGTTTCCTCATCACATCAAAAGTTGTGTTTTGTTTCATTCACACATGTTTAACACACAAACCCTGCATATTTAGGCTTTTAGTTCTTCTCTCAAATGGAAAACACTCTGTTCCACCTAGTGATGTCATGTGGTAATACTGGAAGTGCTCCACTCTACTGAACTAACTTGAAAACTACTACTTGATGACGTCACAAAGTGAAACAAAGCAATTTGAGGTTTGGGAATACAGACTAATAAACCAGGATTCCTCAAACTAATCCTTACTCATAGTCCAATGAGATTCATTTGGTCTTCCAATATTTTATGTTATTAGGTTCTTTTTTCTGACCTAGAATTTTGTTTCTTACCTGACAATTTCGACTGCTCACTTGTGGTCTTCCTCAGAGTGGTCACATGATGTTACTGTGACGTGTCCGGTCAGCTGATTTAAACAGGTTCTGATGCTGTCTTCCTACCGGTGGAGGCAGGACGACAGCACCATCTGCAGTCCGACTTCCTCAGGACAGTATCCCAGGTGTGTGAGAGTAAAAAAGCCCCTCGTCCCGGTATACAGTCCTGTGGGCACGTTTCCATATGTCGATTGCTTCTTTAATCCAGCGGCGATGTTTGTTTTCCTCCAGCAACATCACGTGACCACTCTGAGGAAGACCGCTAGTGAGCAGTCGAAACTGTCAGGTATGAAAAAAAACTCTAGGTCTGAAAAAAGAACCTAATAACATATAATCCTTACTCAAATGTGTTAATTAAAATAAACACAACTCCAGGAATGTTTCTGAGGAGGTAGCACCATTGTATCATGGTTTGAAGCTCGCAAGAGTTAGTTTTGTGTAATATAGGACCTAATTAATATCCCTTTAAAATATCTTTGGATAAATATATTCTATTGGCAATATGGACTTCTTCACAGCATTGTTTTTTTAGTGACCCTTTGCAGTTATTCGTACTTTTATCATTCTCTCGTCATGATTAAAAATCCTCAGATAATCTCTAATGTGGACACATTAAATCCAAATGTCATCCTTGGCATACTGACCTTTTACTGAACTCTAAGTCCAAATCCAACTCAGATTCTAATCAAACATGCCATTCATTCTTTTTTGAAGGTAAAATTATATTAGATTTGGAATGAAAACTTGTCCTGTCCTTAGCCCTAAAGAGACCTGGCTTCCTGTTGCCCAGCTGGTCCAGTGAACATTTTCCAAATTGCACACTCTTTAACCTGGAGGCCAATGTGAGCCCCAAATTAGCAGCATTTCCTCAGATCTGAAATGTGACTGGTGCTGATTCCTCTCATTAACTGCCCCTCCTTAGGTCTAATATGTGCTAATGACAGAAATCAGCCTCTATGGCATTTAATTGGAGGGAGATCCTGCTGTTTTTCCATCACCCATAATATAGTGTAGGGTCCTTGGGCGAAGAATCAGTGTTTGTGTTTGAATGTGACTTTTGTCTGGCTGCTCTATTCCCTGCTGTGACAGAAAAGCAGATTAAGTGTATGGGGCAAACTGGAATATAAGTGAACCAACCAGGAAGCAGCATTGGAACACACCGGGTTGCATAATGCACCATAGAGTTTGGAGCAAAATTACAAAGACTTTGCAAAAATAATTATTAGGGGTGTAATGATATCCAAGTCTCACAATACGATTTCATCACGGTATGAACCTCACGGTCTGATATTTATTGCGATATCCTGGGAAAGCTCACGATATGGTGGGGAGGCTCATGATTAGGGATGTTACAACATCCAAATTTCTCAGTACAATATTTTCATGACATACATCTCACAGTACGATATTTATTGTGATATTTGGTGGACACTAAACAGCTAAAACTGTTAATATGCTACTTTTCCCTCTTAAAATACCTCGACAAGACTTAATCCAAAGAATTTAGAAGACTTAAAAGTGCTTAGAACAATTATTTCATCTTGTAGTCTACACTGAAATGGAGCACAGGATCATGGTCTCTGTAGTTCTGTCTTTTTTTAGATACTGCTGCACCATAACTCTTAATTTAAGCAAAGAGACTTGTAATTCGATATATTGTGATGGTCCACGATATTATTGTGAGAACTTTGACGATATGATAACACGATATTTTGGTTACTGTTACATACCTAATAATTATCAGAGCTGAAATGTGATGTGTTATAAGATTAAAGATGATATATCATGTTCTGGATATTTAGTAGACAATAAAAACTTAAACTAATATTTTTTTTATTTATTTTTGTAAAAGGGATTAAAAAAAAAAAAGTTCACCGACTTCCTGTTTGGCTTTGTGACATTTTTTTAAAACTTGTATAACATGTATAACCTCTGAGTGTGAGTCTGAATTTCTGGGATACACAGGATTACTCAAACATGCCTCAATCAACTGAATTCCAACTCTGAGTAAGGCAATGATGAGGGAACATAGTACAAAGTTCATTTCAAAGAAGTCAATATTCATCTTAAACTACCTTATAAAACAAACATGACAAAGTGATGCTGCTGAATCCCACACGTATCACCAATTAAGAAAATAAGATGGGAAAACAAAACAAGTACAGAGCAGTTTGTGTATGCCATTGGCGGTGAAAACAGGGGTTGACTAAGGTGTAAATATAAATATAGATTACTCAAACATGCATGAGTCACACTGAATACAACTTTGAGTGGGTAAATGAGAAATGAGAACTATAAAAGCTTTAAACATAGATTTGTGCGTAATAGGTCTGCTTTATGTATCTACTTGAATAATATGATAGTGCTTTATGCAGTTCAAAGTTTAAGCAGGTCTGTGTTCCCTTATCTTGGTCTGATAAGTAAATAGCTAGATTATGTACTTAATTTAACTGGTTGAAACATTCAATACAATGAATGTCCTCTTTTCAAGCCTCATAAGGACCATTTTGTTTTTAATTAACCCAAATTGGCTAATGATTCCATTATTATCAGCTGACAGCCTTATCTAATTTAAGATAATCCATGCAAATTGTTTTGATCTTGTGTTATACAGTCCCAGTAGAGCCATTATATGAACATTTGTGAACCAACTGTGTTATTTGGATTTTGCACCATTTTTCTCACACCATCCAAAGACCTGCATAGACTGGAGGGCAATTTTGATCCTGTATTTCCTATAACCTAATTTTTATGACAACTTAATGAGGCTCTACTCACTTTTTACTGTCTTACAAAACATAAAGACACAAAACTAGTTCATTTTAGACTGTAGACTGTACTCATTTCTAATTTTTATAATGCATTTCTGGCATCGTAATTATTCACTCTTTATGCCTCATTTCACAACATTTAGGAGACAAGTCAGAGCGTCAATCCGTTAATATGATGACGGTCTGAACAGAAGTGGTGTCGCGTCTTCACTTTTTATTCCACGTTTAGATGAGCGTTTTCAGGAGGAAATGTGCATGCATTCGGTGACGCAAAGGTGTGTGGAATTCGATTGGGTATGCATGCCACCGTGTTTGTTTCTGTGTACTGTTACTGTATGTATGTGACGTAAATGCATATGTGATGTGAGCAGATCTGACCTGAGTTTTGCGTCGTGGGCAGTGTAGACGGAAACGCTATGATGGAGCATATTCAACTTTTCCACTCTGGATGGTGGTTTCAGATTTTAGCATTTTTAAGCCCCAAAAACGCTGTCACCATCTAAATGAAATGCATTTCCCAATATTTTGTTGTTTTTACCCGCAAGCATTCTCATGTGAACAGACCCTTAAAATATAACAAATTGACAAGAAATATACTATTCTGTAAATATTTAGCTTTTTTGGTACATTTTCAAGACAGAAAGCAGCACATTTTTATTTATATATTTTAGATGTTGAAAATTGGCTATGTGATATTTTGGAAGTATTTTTGAGTAGTCAAGCTCTGAATGCAAGGCAAAAGAGGATTACTGAGAACTGAGATGCAGGATTCAAATAAAAAACAATTTTGGTAATGATAATGATGAGGGAACACAGTCATAACAAGGTTAAAAGCTCATTAAAATGTTTTTTGCTCCTTATGTCTCCTTTAAGATGAGTCTTCTCAAGGAGGATTTTAAAAGAAGCTTCACCGTTAATGAATAAATGCCTTCAAAAATACTATTCATTTGAAAAGTGCTTTTACCACCTTTATTGCAAAACTCCCCAAGGACAATACTTCTCTGAGAATATGTTGTGATGAAGTGTTCAAGTCAGAGGTACACAATTCAAATGAAATCAAGTCTCTTCCAATGAGCCACCAGGGAATACAAGCTATTGGGAATGAGGTGCCGGAGGTACAATGGCAATATATCTAAACTAAACAGAACATGCTCTCCCAGTCCCTCCATCATCCCTCCATTTGATCTATCGCTACAGTAGAGCACATTCAATCCTCTATATGAAGATAGACAAAGTGAAGAAGACACACAGGGAATGCAAGTTCATGGTAGGATGAGTAATGGGGCTACCTGAATAGGGTCAATGTGTTTTTTAAAGCTAAACGTACCTGCCATTAGCTAACGCCAGAGGGTCCCTTAGAGCCCACTGCACACTATTAACCCACACACAGGGCCAGTGCTGTGGGAATGTGCAGGCATATAGGTCTGAACGCCTGAAGGGATTCTCTACCAGGAGGGTACAGAGGGGCCCAGGCACACACCCCTCTAGTGTAGCCCATGGGAGATAGATCACTGAGAAGATGGTGGATGAGAAGAGACTTATGACATAACTCAATACAGGACAGCTCATTTTGGTTTTATATATATATATATATATATATATATATATATATATATATATATATATATATATATATATATATATATATATATATATATAATCATATGGTACACTGTTCAGTAAAACAAGTCCTCAGTGTTGGACTATTTCTAGATCTTTGAGCCTTGGTAGCACCTACTGTTGAACTTAAATATACACTAACACAAAAAGAATGATCTCTTATATAATAAATATATCTAAAAAACATAAAAGATTTTCATAATTTAATCTATACAGGAAGCTGAAATCCATGAATAGTTTAATGCCAAACTGTAGTGTATTCCAGGCAAATAGAGTTGCATAGTGTCTGTGTGTGTGATGTATGAGCTCAGCCATAACCTCTGCACACACACCAGCCCCTCTGTCACTTCTCATCAGCAATTATATCACTTTTCTTCAGTGCAATTTCCAAATGTTCTCCATTTTTGTCATAGTTTATGTTGAAGGCTTGACTGATAACAGATAAATATTAGTTCTCAGCCTTCATCATCCTGTCTGTTATACAGATGAGACAGACAAAGACACAATTACAGTCAGAGTATCAAATGTGGGTCTGGCACTGAATGTGTCACAAAATGGCATCATATGTATCTACAGTCTAAGAAAAACATTCATTAATGTTGGCGGGTTTGCCTCTCTACAGATCTGACCTTGGTCTTGTGCTGTCACCTTGTATCCATTGTGATATATATGTTTTTAATGCCATACTGTTGAATATTCCTTGGCAAAGCAATAATATTTCATTGAAACATTAGGCAACAGTAGGCAACAAGCCCTCTTCCACAAAAGTCACATAGTGCAGCTTTAATTAATTAAAATAATAATCATTAAAGACATGTCAAAACAGGCAAAAGGTAAAAGACACTAATGTGTGGAGAAATAAAATGCATGCAATGTGAGCTTCCAACATCATACTAGCTTTTTACACAGTCTGAGGTTTAAAAAAGTGTGTACTCACATCCATAACACTCCCTTATCCCATGTTATGCTATTACTACCCACAGTGGCTGTAGTGCTGCTGGAGAGTGACGCCTGAGCACACTTTAGGATGACAGAGGCGAGACAGACAAAATGGCGAATAGAGTGTTTATTTTAGGGAAAAGCAGAGCCAGGAGAAGTCTGTCTGTGTGTGAAGTGAGGTGAGCCCAGGGGATGCAGCAAGGCACTGTTGACAGAGACAGCTCAAATGATTAAATGACTTCAAATAACTCAAATTCCTCACAGGCTCAAGTTTCTAATATTCTGTTTGCAAAACGATATTAAAATGTACTCTATTTATATATCTCATCTTGTCTCGTTCTCATGGACCCAATCTCGTGTCTCGTCCCGTCTTGTGGGTATTGTAATATATTTACTTGGCTAATGTGTCTGCATACAGTGTGTCATTTTCATAACAAAGGAAATTATTAAAAACCCAGAATATTTTAGTTTGGCCTCTTAAAATGACAATAGCTACAAGACAAATGGGTAGCAGCGTGCAAAAATTATTATTTTCACACACAAATGAGCCAAATAATTTTGTTTTTTAGTTTTTGTGTTTTGACTTGTGTGCCATTTTTATTGTAGCAGTATTTTAGTTTACAAGTTTTTAGGGTTGTTTCGTCTATTTCATAAATTTCCAAACTATTTCCCAGAGACCAAAGGAAGAAATACATATGTACACTGAAATCTTCACCTTGTTATTTTTTTTCTCCAATCACCATCTCACCATTTTCTTTTTTGAACAATTTTATATAGAAATCAATTTAGCTATGGCCCGTGATCTCTTTCGTTTTTATTTTCTTCACTAGCTGTAAGCCAAACATATTTTAACCAAACAGCACATGCCAACCTACATTCTACAAAATCCATTCCAAAAGAAGTAGTAGCTTGAAAAGACCCTTGCCTTATGGGCTACACTCCTGAAAGTATTCAAACCTCCATTGTCAGACTTTGAGGCCGATTTGAAATAGTGTGTAACCTATTACCTCATGTGGCTATAGTCCCTCTTCCCTCGCAGCACACAGAGCAGTCATCACCACACTCCCTTTTATGGCTGTCCATTCTGTCCGGCGGAATTACATATCACATCTATTGCACCTTTGTTCGTGCATACCAGCGCCAGGAGCTCCGCACAGCTGACATGGGCATAAATCAAAGAGCGTTTAACTCTTCAGATTAGGCCTGGGCGGATACAAGTCATCAGTGCAGTCATGAACATTCACCTTAACACCGCGAGCACATGCAAAAGCAATCGCACAGGCCTGCCAGCACCGCGTACCCATGTTTTATACCACAGCTTTATGGCCGGACATGTGTGCATCAATCAAGTGGGACAGGAACATGCCCTTCAAACTGTACAGAGCACTGGAACAAGCTCCTATGAAGACATGGTTCACTGTCAGTATACATTTACATACAGAATGGACTGGTGGAGAGTACTAACCCACACTGGGAGATTTCTTACAGAAGCAGACGAACTGTTGCTATGCTCAGGCTTACACTTCAGTCTCTGTTAGAACCAAATAGTTTTAGATCAAATATAAACCAGACTCATTCTCATTGTACTCAGTGTGCCTGTAGTGCCGACTTGGTCCTACCCCGTCCAAAGACTAATATTTGAAAGTCGCTCTCTGTAAAAAAAAAAAAAAAAAAAAAAAAAAAAAAAGACGTCTGAGTTGCCAAAGGAGTTGAGAGACTTGTCACACACATAAAAGGCTCTGAACTTCATCATGTGAGACTTTTTTGTACTATGACTTTATTATTGTATTATCAGTTCATGTTGTACTGACAGTGTGTTAATGTGTACTTAAGATGACCTTATATTCCCCAGAAAGTTTATCAGTCACCATGGTGGAAGTTAATGGGGGTTTGTAGTTACCAAATTTTTATTTAATTATTTCAGAGCAGACTAGAGCATGTTATGCATATGAGACACATGCATGTAAACACACCAAACACTGATGCAGGAGGCAAGGCTGATGTAGGCTCTTACCCAAGTACACAACAATAGTCCACAGTATGCAGAACTTCAAGTTGGTGAAGTGCTCTAAATCTGCAACCATAAACTAACTATAATAAAAAATATATATAAGCAGAGAAACAAAAATAATATATTAAAGCAGAACTAAGTTAATGAATGTCAAAGACCCAGTGGTTACATTTGACATTTTGGGGTGTTTGAAGGGTACACTGGCACCCCCTAGCTGTCTCTGGGCGGAAAAAACAGACACGCAGCTTGGCTGCCACTGACCTGGCGGCAGCTCTCTGGGCTTTGTTCTTGTTCTCGCTAGAGTGAAATTGCTTCACGGCGCTTCAACATACATACAGGTAACTGAGCTAATGACACACCCCTTACTGGTGCTATCCACAGTTCAATGCAACAATAAATATCTAGTGTTTATTTGCAAGGTGTAAGCCATCGCACAATCAGTTAAGAGACAGCGGAAGCCTTTGTCCGAGGATGCAAGGAAAAAAACATGAATTGGACAGGGCTCAAGCTCACACCAGAGTCAATCTGGGGAATGTGTTTGAGGAATGGCAGAGCTCAAGGAAAGAGAAGGGCGCAAGAGCCAGGCAGATCTGGCGATATTGTTAAACTGCTGTCACACCTTGACGATTTAGAAAACGTATGCCGACGTATGGAAAATTTAGATAAGTTCTAGGTAAGTATTGTATAAGTTCTGAGCATGCTGGAGCACGCTGGCATACGGCGACATATGGCAAGGTCGTGGAAAAATTTTGAGCATGCTGAAAATTTCTCGAGGTATGTCAACATATGTTTATACGTCCTGCATACGTGGGCCATAAGTTGTAGGTAAGTTATGCGATCGTTGACACACGTTAATTGTAAGTTTCTCATAAGTCCAAATACGTTGAGAAAATGTCTAGCGTACACATAACTTATGAATAACGTGCTTTGAACCTTTGTGTAACTTATATCAAACTTATCTCCAATGCATATTTATGTATGCAGACGTATTTGACATGTTCCAGACGACCGCAGAACTTACTGAACGTGTTTCTAACTTGTAGCTACTGCCAGCTCGATAAGAAGACTTTATTACTCACCCTGTATTATCCATAGAATTTGTCCTCCGCAAATAATGATATCCAGCCCACAAAACCGCGCTATTAATCCATTTGAGTCGTTCTTTGAAAGTAAAAAGGCGAGAGTCGCACGTGTGTTTGTTTATGTCCAGCGCGTGTGAAGCTGTAGATTAGTGATAGTGACTCTACTTCCTGTGGACTTTATCTCCAATCTTTTATGCTTTAAAAAACATGTATCTGGGTATTGCACCACATTTCACAAATAATAATAACTCAGTTTTGTCTTATATCTAAACTAGAAGTGCAGAGGTCTGAGATTCTAGAAGTGCAGTGGCAAGTGGTTTTACTGTAGATAGGAAACAGTTGACGCGATCGCGCTCACAACATTACAACCTGTGGTCTGCATACACATCCCGCTGCTTTGACCTATCAATCGATTTGTTGCATTCAGCACCATATAGAGAGAGATTGATATGATGATATATCATATGATATGATCTAAATTGTCGAGCAGCAGCCTTTTAATAGGCGACAACACGTATTTGTCGGCAATACACTGCTGTACACTGTGCATAGGTTAGACCAGGGGTCAGCAACCCGCGGCTCCAGAGTCGCATGCGGCTCTTTAGCACACCCCTAGTGGGTCTCTGGAGCTTTTTCAAAAATAAGTGAAAAGGGAAAGTGGAAAAGGAATATTTTTATTTTTTGGTTGTTGTTTTAATATGGTTTCTTTAGGGGTAAAACCCTCGTTCATCTCTAGTCATGGATCTGATCCATCAGCTGTGTGCAAATGCAAAGACATAGGAAAAGTGTTTCAGCAGAACAAATAGATGAGCTGAAGCGGGGAGTGGTGTCCGATGCCTCCACCTGAGAAGAGCTTTCCCCAAAAAAAAAAAAAAAACACGTGCACAGACGGACGCTCAGAACAACATATAACGAACCAAACGGGATTCACGCTTCTGTCCGGATGCTTTGCACCACCTCGTGACCAGCCGCGGTCGAGCGTGGAGGACCGGAGCAGCTCGGACCTGTGGTCCACAGCGAATTGTCGCTTTTCCCGCACAGAACCAGCACACAGATGACTGCACTGAAGCACTCTGACCCAGTCCTTTGCGCGCTGGTCTTGCTCGCCCCTGTATGGAACCAGGACATGGAGGACGAAGCCTCCAGACAATCAACACTGGACCCCCAGCCCCGATCTTGAGAGGCTGCGCGCTGACTGTTCCCGTGTTTAGCGCTTCTGCCCGAGCTCAGAGTTTCTGCTCCGGGCTGATGTTGCATACAAAGTTCTACATGCTGCTGTTATATGAGTGCTCCTATGCACGATCAGAAGAAATGCGACTGCTGCTCTGAATGCTTCCATCGTAGTCGTCAAAGCGACAGGTAAACGTTGGTCGCACTTTCAGCGCGTCAGCTCCTAAAACTCCATTTATCTCAGTTTACATGCACACGTGAAACCGGAGTTTTCCAAAATCTCCACTCTAGCTGGAATTTTTAGAAAGATTCTTTTTTCAGAGGTGAATTCACCGTTTGCGTGTAAACGATGTGTACAAACGAAGGGAAATGTCTCCGTTTTTAAAAATACCCGTGTATGTGTAAACGGGGCCTAAATGTCAAAGGAATAAACACTAACCACCTGATTTCAGTGGCTACAGACGGCGCATCAAGTATGAGAGGGTCGCAAAAGGGGTTTGTGTCATCATGAATGCTCATTTTGTATTTGTAGCCGACTTAGTCATTTTAATAGTAGGTTTATATAGCTAATATACTGACAGCCTATGATGCCTTCATATTAGGCTTATATAAGGCTTTTAATTTTTTGCGGCTCCAGGCAGGTATGGTTTTTGTTTTTTTGGGCCAATATGGCTCTTCGAACATTTTGGGTTGCCGACCCCTGGGTTAGACTGTCCTTAGGCATAAGTTGTGGACGCTGGTAACACTAGTTTACATTAGTTGGTATAAGTTATCTATAAGTTATCAAAACTTTCTATATAAGTTACTAATATATTATGTATACGCTATGAATACGCCCAAAATTGAAAAAAAAAATTGACGGTTCAGCGTATGCTAGCGTTTTAGGGAAATTCTGGTACATCGGCATACGTTTTCTAAATCGTCAAGGTGTGAGAGGGCTTTTACTGAGCTCATAAGGTTCATATGTATTGCTCATATCATTGCAATCTGAGTAATTGTTAACTTTAGTAAACAGTTATCTTGTTTGTAGATGCTATTATTAGCATGCTACATTTTCCATTGTAGCTATGAAGCTGAATCATTAGATTGACACATGCTTGTATAAATCCTTTGCTTTGATCGGCTAATATATCATGTGCATGCAGGATGTGTACAGCTTGTGTTGTCAGAGAGGAAAAAACAAGTGCAATTTAGAAATTTAGCCCTGACATGATATTTGACTTTGGCCAACACCACGCCAGCATCAAACAGGATCACGCATTTGTGTGTGCTCAAAGCTCGCGTTATGTCGGGGTTACTTCTGTAATTGGCAGACTGATGTTTCATCTGTATGTAGTAGTAATGCTGTATGTTTTAGCAGCTGGATGTGTTCTTTGTTGTCAGTATTGTCAGTCAGTCTGTAAATGTAGCAACGAACAACTTTAGCCCAGATGTAAAATCAGCCCAAGGCTAACAGGAATGTATTTATGTTGGATCAACCCATTTGGAATTTCGAGGGGAATTTAGAATGCTGTTATTTATTTAAAGAGTAAAATAACATTACCCACCTGAGAACAGTGTTCACCGGCTTTATGGAAACAAATGTGAGACTCAGCTGAGCGGTGGGGGAAGTGGGGAGAGTATTTACGGCAGTGCATTCTCACAAGTGACCTGTTGGGGGAGCGCTACTGCTGAAGTTACTCGGTTCTGCTTTAAAATCATATATTTTTTTAAAACTTTCAAATTATCAAATTTTTACATGAGGACTGATTAGATTTTAGTTTCACTTCTCCAGAATTTAAGATTGGGATCAGTCCATCACCGTTGCCCATTGCACAGACAGTAAAGGTACTGGAAATGTGCGTGCGTGATTTAGGTACTTTGCTGTTGTTACTGACTGCTTCCACAATAATACAATGTCTTTAGGTTCACAATCAAGCAGTGTTGAGCTTGTTTATAGTGTGAATCCCTTGCAGACCTCCGCTGTATTATCAGAGCGCAGCACACCTGCAGCAGATGGCCACAATAACCTTCATATTAGCAAATGGCTGAAATGACAAAGCCTCATTATGAGTTACACAATGCAAGAACTTCAAAACAGTTTTTACTTTCACACGCTGTCAAATGTATCTGAATTGCCTGGTAAGTCGAATGATGTATTGTGTTATTTTACACAAAGGTATATATCTAGTCTCCACTGGACATATACATAGCTAACCTGCTAGCTGCCACTCTCCAAAAAGGAAGTGAGCATGGGGGCACTTCCGGCTTCATTGACTCTGGTTCCAATTGACTTAAAATTGAAAAATGGTTTCCCCTCTCTGTGTAACTGTTGCCGTGAACCTTGTTATTGTGGTCTTAAAATGTTCATATTAACCCGCTCTACTTGATAATGGTGTTTCTATTTTGTTATTTTATCTATAAATAAATTCCTATTCCTAAAATGGACCTCTATTCGAAATTCACCCCATAACTTCGTGAGCCATACAGAAATACACAATGTTTTTTCAGTCCGTTGTAATATTTTTTTTTTAGTTTCTTTTGTCCTTGTAAACATCCATATGTGTTTTGTTGATACAGACAAACCATGCATGTCCCTGACTGGCTAATCCATCTGTCAATCACACCTTCTAAGATCTTCATAAAGTACTGCAGAAGTGTGTATTCTGGATCCCAAACAAGTATCAAAACATAACAAAACCTACACCTCCCAAAAGACTCAGCACATTGTTTTTGCAGCCCGTAAAAAAGTCAACCGTAACAAGCCAAAAACAAACAGGGAAATAAATCAACATGGGCAAATCTATTTCCGCTGCTGGTTATTTGCTTGTATCACATTGTCTTGTCCTTTGCCCAGGCTCCAGTGTCATCTTGTGGGATTTCCATTGCTCCGTAAGTGACAGAGTACTTTGTTTTAGGTCGCATTTCAAGGGCTACGGAAAAATAACACCCAGGATAGACTCACGAAGGTACACATGTTTGCATAACTCAAAATAATTGCACAGGCCCTATCTAAAATCTAGTTATTCCCAGCTCTTCTTCTTCTTCCCCTATTTCTCCCCTTTACCTGAAAGACACAAACAAGAAAACCAATAAAGTGCAAGAGTCAGGAGCAGTGGCAACACATCATGAAGTGTTATTAACTGGACTAGCCAATTTTCTTTGAGGTGACTGAGCTTCCACTTATTCACGCTGCAAGAAATAAACTAAAGGGAAGAGTCCTGGACAGTGATCAAACACCAGTCAACTCCTGAGGGAATTTCAAACTCAAGTAACTTCAAGCAATGGTGGGTGTGATGTGAAAATAAATAAATTTTGTTCAGAACAATATGCAATGAAGAGAGAGGGATTTTGTAGCTAGCTTTTCAAAGTTTCTACAAGTTGCATAAAGACAGCTTAGTCAGAAAAGGTCTGTCTGGTGCAGGTGTGTAGACGTTAATGAAGGCATATACTTTTTCCTAGTACTTAGTAGACATATCATATAAATAGGTCACTTTTCTTCATTTTGTTCATTGAAAAACACAACATTGACCTAAAGCAACTTAATAGAAAGAAACAAGTCCACTGACCTCCACATTAGAAAAATGCGGTGCCCAGTGAGAGCTGACATTATTGTATCGTAACAAAGACTCCAACTCCCAACTGTTGCTACGCTCTCCAATGGATCGCCACAGAACATGCCAGCGAGCAGTGGATTTTTTTTTTTTTTCACCAAAAATGACAATGCGACATTGCTAAATCATATATGTATCACTGATTAAGAAAATAAAATTCAAGAATGTAGTAAGTACAGAGCAGTGACAGCGCACTGGCCAATCAGCGAAGAGTTGAACCAGTCTGCGATAGCAGACTGCATACACTATCCTCTTTGGACTTCCTTTGTCAAATACAAACTTTGCATTTTTTATTGCACCTTTAATTTGCAAGTTCATCTCACAGAAACGACAATGATCATTGACAGACATGTTCACTCTCTGCTTTGTTTGCTGTTGAGCCGGCAATTACTTGGACACCACTGAGCTTTCCGGTGCATTACATATGTCATGACATAGAAATAGCTACAAAATAGCAGCGATTGGCTAAATAAAAAAAGTACCCACCTACCATTGAGCAAACGAATCCTAATGTTGCGAGGTCAGACGGTTTCTACGAAGTGAAACTGGCTGATGAATCAGGCTAGTGGATGTATGCCAGTGGAGGTGAGAAAAGGGATTGATCAGCAAAACAGCGTCTTGAAAATAAGCGATTAAAAACTGTAACTTTTAGATGAAAAATGTGAAGATCAAACTACTATAACATGGTTAAAAGCTCTAAAAAGTCAATTTTGCGTAACATATTAACAAAAGTTTACAGGTAAACTTTTTGTATGGTTACAAAAATCCTACTCTAGCTTTAGGAAAGTATACAAACTTGTTAGCTTTCAGTTGTTTCTACAGCTGTCTCTTCTTAGTATAAGTATATTTACAATTCTAAAAAAGAAGTTGCAGCAGCACAGTGAGTCATGGTGCACGCTCTGATGCTAAAGGCTAAGTAGCATATTTTACTGTTGGTTGCGGAGGCTTGAATCACTATGGTTGGTGCCTGGGGGGATCTCATCACTGTCGTGTGTACAGCTCATGGACTTGGGGGTTGTACATTTCACTGTTAAAGCATCAGTGCCATTTGTCAGGCTGTCAGTGCACTTTGAAGACAATCCGACCGTACTCTACAGGAAATGGACATGTGGTCATACAAGAGAGGAGATTGGGAAAATGGAGTTGTGTATATGGCTGTAATGGCACTAAATAAATGTCCAGGGATCAGAACCAGTGCACAATGTACTAGGACAACAGTAACATGAATGGAAAAACAAGGTAATAATATGTTCTATGTCCATTCAAATGCAACATCAGGCATTTCCGTGTGCCAAAGTTCAAAGGTCTGCCACCTGCTTATCTCCATGGAAACTGCTTTGCCTTGAATGCTCCAAAGTATGGTATTAAACATATATATTCTGCATCTTATCTTATCTATTATTGTGTTTCAAAAAACACATAAAAAATAATAAAATAAAACATGTATGCTTACTGAGTGGAGTCACCTCTCCACATCTGATCTGTAACTTGGACTGTTATCATTCTTAATGGAGACAATTAAATTATGCTAAATGTAATGCCATACTGTGGAACATTCAAAGCCAAGCAATAACATCTCTGTGGAAACAAGCAGGTGGTTGTCCCTAATAATAAATAATAATATGCAAAATGTGCTTTTTAAATCATTACAAAATATCACACTAGTAAAAATTCTAAGAGTTCTGCATTACAAATACCAATTTTTTTCCCAAATTATACACTTCTATAACCCCTAAAATGTTTCTAATTCAGTTTCCAGGGGCACGGCATAAATAGCTGTTCTTTCGTTCTTAACTGAGTAACTCAGAAAATGAAAGCATGGATAATAAAGTTACAAAAAGAAGTTATATTAGCAAGTGAATCTGTTGAGCCAAACAAAGTCTCTAGTTTTAAAAACACCCTGGCTGGTGTTATGAGCATATTTGGAGTTGAGGAGTGTGCTTCCAGCTTCATTTATTCCACTCATGTGTTTGTGGTAAACGAGTATAAACAATGTGGGTTTCATTCCAGCATACATCTCATACATCAACATAATTCCTTATTCATTACAAAGTCAAATTTCACCAAGTGTGAGACCCAGCGCTTTAAGCAGCAGCCGCTTATGCATGAGGGGAAAGATCATCCTCTGCATATGTCTTTAATCACTGGGAGATGGCCCTGTACTGTTTGAGTCTGCACATTGTTCTATAGAGGAGATTTGTGTTTTAGAAGCATCATGCAAGAAATATCAGATAACGTTATATGCTTTCTGTATTTTCCATGTAGTTTTTTTTTCCTCTTCTGTGGTTTTCAAGTCTGCAGAAAATGTGATGTTTTTCAGGTTTTCCCCCTCGCCTTTTTTCCACGTAAACAGCGATATTTCTATTGGAGATGGATAGAGAATGCTTGTCCGAATGGCTAATCCACTTGTCAGTCACACCCATCTAAGTTGACCAGACACATCTTCACATCTTCATCAAGCACACTTAGTTTTCACTCATTTAGTGTCCAAGAAGTTCCATGTAAATTTGACAAATGATCCTAAAATATTTTTATTGAATTTACTTTTTGGACAATTTGCACAACCACATGGCAAACTTTTTATTGGCTGTCAGGTGCGTTCTAGAGGTCCGGGTATAAACATGACTTAAGCTCCATGACCACACATGACCTTCTTCATTTATGCAGGCTTGGGAGTGGCAGCCGGAGCACACAACAAACAATAATGACTTCCTAAAATTAAAGTCTGAAAAAGAATGGTATACGACGGCAAGTAATTCTCCAAACAAACTCTTAAATATACCAGAACTTCCTATAACTTTCCAAGGACTAGCATACAGGCAGAAAACACCCCATTTTCCCTGCTCTCAAACTGTGAAATAGTACCCTAAAAGCACATGCAGCGTGTCCGGACGCACTGTGTGTGGACTGGATCTGAGCATCGCTAGCATCAGTAATGTGCTAATTAGCTTTGGCAGTGGAGCGTGGCCTGGGCTGGTGGACGCTCAGTACAGTGAAGGAGGATTTCACACTGTGTGCTGTCTGGGGTAAGTGTCTGGAGACTCACTGCAGCAGGAAGAGTGGGACAGGCAGGCTGGACTGGATGCACACAAACACACCCACTATAGACATGGCAAATCAGAGAGAAAGAGAAGGGGAAAGGGGGTTACTGTGGATGGAGTCATTAGATCATACAATGTGTTCACACTGTAGAAGAGTGACATTGGATATAAACTGATAAATTGCCACAGTCACAGTCACAGTCTAAATTAGCTGTTCACAACCTTTTTCTTGTGAGGACCAGTACAGTGTCAAGATTTTTCTTTGTTTTCCAGTGACTGGGCAGGGTCAGCAGCAATCAGGTAAAATGTTCATTGTAAATACCGTATTTTTCGGACTATAATTCGCTCTGGAGTATAAGTCGCACCACACAAAAAATTCATAATGAAGAAGAAAAAACATATATAAGTCATACCAGACTATAAGTCGCACTTTTTGGGGGAAATTTATTTTATAAAATCAGAGACCAGGAACTGACATTTCATCTTGAAAGCCAAGATATAGTAATAACAATAGAACAGAGAACAACTGGCTGAATAGATGTCTGGTATGTCTACGTAACATATGAACAGTAATTCAGATAACTATAGCATAAACAACATAACAAGTTTACCAAACTCTCCATCTCACTCTTAATCACAAAATTCATTGAATTCTTCATCCTCAGTGTTATTTCTGAGCAACTTCACGACCTATGGAGGTAAACCAAAGATCCAGGAGGTAAATGGAGCGTCACTTCCTCCCGCATCAGTTCCAGTTAGCATTATCCCAGCCTTTCTGAAACCCGACAGGATGGTTTCGGTTGTCACTGAAGTCCAGGCTTTGTCTATCCATTCAATGACTTCCAGGAAAGTTGCACGGTGCACCCTCCCGGTTGCCCTGAAGCTGTGTTCTTCATCCCCGCTTTCTGCCAGTCCCTCACAAATTTCTCGCTCACTCCAAACTTTCTTTCTGCTGCTCGATTACCATTTTCGGCTATTTCACTACTTGCAGCAGGACAGTGACTTTTTCTGCAGCAGACATGCGCAGTAAAGTGCTAAGTGAGAGTGGTACAGTAGCAGCAGATACTGACACACAAGCCTAGAGCGCCCTCTCGCAGCTGTCAGTGTGAAAATTTTAATATATAAGTCGCACCGGAGTATAAGTCGCAGGACCACCCAAACCATGAAAAAAAGTGTGACTTACAGTCCAAAAAATATGGTATATATATTTTAAAGGTGCACTACGTACATTTTTTGGGTCCATCACCTGCTTGTTTCTATAGATATGTCACTGCTCTGCCAAGAATGTTCCACAGTATAGAAAAACATGCATTCTTACTGGTGCGGTATTGCCTCTCCACAGATCTGACCCATAACTTGGTCTACTTTGGTCTCCATGAAGCCAGAACAGTTAATACCATACTGTGAAACATTCCAGACAAAGCAATAACATCTGCATGAAGGAAATCATCAAAAAGCATCAAACGGACCCTCCACCTGAAAAGTTACACAATGCACCTTTAAATGTCCTACTACTCATGTTTGCTGTTTTATTATGAGGGACCCTGGGCTGGCTCCAAATATTATTTATACAACCAAAATATAAAAACAAAAAAATGTACACTCAATACATGAATAAACATTTCATATGGTCTGTGTATCGATTCTATAAGTCTTCTTGCATGGGAATAAAGTTTGTATTCTTCTGATTCTTTATTCACTACTGTGCCAAATATAAAATTCTCACTCTGTCGGTATCAGTTCATGATATTATTCCAAATGTACACATAAATAGAAAGCAAAGCATAACCTTAACTATTATATGAGGGATTAAATTGACCATATTTGGAGCTCAAAATGATATAGTTAAAGCAGGATATGGTAATGATGTGTACAATGCATTTGCAGAGACTAACACCCATAATCTATTCATCAGCATGCACCAGTCTATATGAAGCAGTCATATACTCAGCTATATGCCCAGATTGCCTTACTTACTCTTGATTCGTCACAGCGTATGTGTATGTGCATTAAATTGACTGTGGATAATGAGTAATTGCATGTATTGGCTGCACTCACATCACACGTGTAAATTATAATGTGGAAATTGTCAGTTTGAAAGATGTTGGTTTCAAAATGAATTAAACTGTACGGCTGTTCAGAATTATATTTAATGGAATAACACTAAACTGTATATTACACTTAACTGTGTCTGGCTGTCTATTACTACTAAATATACATATAATACACAACACGTATAAGCTATTATATTTAAGTTCCAACCAGTGGCGGAAGAAGTACTCAGTTTTGTTACCTAAGTAAAAGTACAAATACCAGAGCAAAACCATACTCAAGTAAAAGTATCACTTAAAAAATCTACTTAAAAGTATCTCTTTATTTACTTAAAGAGTAAAAAGTAAAAGTATTTCACATAGATTTTTAGACCTAATAAAATTTCAAATGTTTTGAATTTATTGCAGATTTGTGCTGAATTTTGATCCACAGAAACCTTTAAATTTATATTTTTGCTAAAACTACAAATGTGTTACAAATAAACCCCTCAGACTTTTAAGCAGGTCTCAAACTATAATAATAAAGACTTTTACTTTTCAGTCCAGTAAAAAAATGTAGTGGAGTAGAAAGTACAGTACATATCTGCTCTCAAATGCAGTGAAGTAAAAGTAAAAAAGTATCCACAAGTAAAGTACATACTCAAAAATGTATACTTAAGTACAGTACTTTTACTTTGTTATGTTCCACCACTGGTTCCAAAAGGTGCATGAGTACGCAAATAGTATATTAAGTATGATACAGACTTACTAACTGCTTAAGGGGTTTGGAGGTTGGGGAATTAACTTACTAAGACTGAATCATTCTCAAACTATCAACTATGCAGCTATTAAAAGATATCGTAAAGTGTTTGTTTAGTGCATATTTAAATTAGTTTCGTTTTTTCATGTAGCACCAACAAACTCATAGCCGCAGCATTTTTGGAGATTCTTTGACCCACTTGGTCCTTGTTCAACTCACTCAAAACATTATGCAAGCCCAGTTTTTATTGCATCTGCCCCTTGATAATCTGTTCCTCTCATAATATGATGCCTTATCGGACTGTCTTTTTGAAAACTTTATCACTGAATTTCACATTGACTGCTTTTCTCTTCAATGCTTTTAAAGATACAATGTGCAGCATGAGCTTCTGGGTATAATAAAACCACTGTACAATGAATCCCACAAGGTCATCCCACCAGACGAGTTAGATTAAAGATACACTGTGTAACTTTTACTCTTAAGGGTCTTGTCTCCATTGACTTGTCAAATGTTCCACACTATGGCATTAAACTTGGCTGTAGTTAAATAAATGTTGCAGGATTTTCTCTTTAGTGTGGGGAACAGATCAGATTTTCACATTTTCATTCATTATACAGTTACACGCCAGACTAATAATCACAAGTGGCGTACCCTGCACCTAAAGTTACAGTGCATGCCTTTTGGAAACCTTTCAGTTACTATCCGTTTCATTTCATGCAAGGACCCTATACCAAAGAGTTGACTTTGGGCAACCAGCTGAAATACTCCAGGCTGTTTTTGTCTCGAGCTAAACATGTTACACCCACGGCAGCACTGAGACCAAAACAAGAAAATAGCAGAGATGGAAACAGGAAATAAAAAAATAAATAAAAATAAAGGCTTTTGGTTCCATTTTGAAGCTTTTTCCAGTTTGGCTCTTTGCCATGTTTTGAGTGGCACTTGTTTGCTGTTTTGGCCCTTGGGGTGCTTACTGAAATCACAGTTCTGTTTTGCCTTGGCCCTCCATAGTCATGCCAAAAATACTTCTTTGGTTTCCCACCATATACAAGAGCAAGGCAGCTGCAGTGGGAGTAAAAGAAGAAGCAGCATAGCAATAGAAATATAGTTTTAGAACACTTAAAGTATAAATACTGATATACTAGTATCTTACCAGTAGTAGTATGCATAGTAATAGCATAGTATGATTTTAAAGATGCACAACGTAATGTTTGTGGTGGAGGGTCTGGTTTTCTCCACGGTGATCCTGCTTTGCCTACAAATGTTGCACAGTATGGAATTCAATTTATCTGTTTCTATGAAGAAAAGCAGACAACAACAACAAGTAAAGTTACATGTCTATCAATGCAATGGGACCCATGTCACAATATGACAATATGTTTCTTAAGGTATATTCAAGCTATAAAAACATTGTTAATTGAATAAAAGCAAGAGTGAGATAGCCATGTTTAAAAGTCTTATGTTATGCAAAACTCACACATGTTGTATGTTGTTGCTACATTAAGAACATCTCTGCAGTTGTGTTTTGTTTCATGGACACATGTTTGAGCAATCCTTTATGATCAATGATAAAGTCCAAAATGCTCCTGTTCCACCTTGTGATGTCAAGAAGTGATACTTTTCAAGTTAAAATTTTCCTTTTTACCTTTTACTTAGGAGAGACTGGCAATTCCAGAGCTGAAAGTATGTAAAGTATGGAGTTTAAAAACAATGACGTAGTTCCTGTATTTCCATGTGACATCACAAAGTGGAACAGAATATTTTCTGTTTGATGGAAGAACTCAGGGTCAGGTAAATATGCAAGATTTTTGTGGTAATGAGGAAACAACATTCTCACATAGATCAGAAAATAGCATAATATGGGCCCTTTAATGATATACTATGACATACATTGCCAGCAAAAGCAGTAATAATTTCTATAGAGACAAACCCTGCAGCTGCAATTGTAAATAAACAATTGTTAACAAAAACACAAAATAAAGCCCATGTTATAATGTAAGCCTAGATGGCCACTACTTCACTTTCTTTTGGTGACTCATTTTTGACTTTTGAACACACAAACATGATCCTTGTTTCCAGGTCACAATATTCATAGCTGAGGTTAGGATCAAATTAGCCCTCTCTCTGTCTCTCCACCGGAGCGTAGGCTATTTACACATTTCCAGGCAATTACGCTGTTGTCTGACACAGCCTGTGCTGACGGCCCACAGATTTATCACGTCAAACAGAGCTGTGAAATCTGAGGGGTCATTCAGGGCTCAGGCTCTGTATACCACTATTATCATACGCTCATCCCGGGGTAAATATGGAAAGTGCATTCAAAATGATAAAAAAAAGATGTATCAATAGAAATGGAAGAAACATAATCAAAAGTGACAGTTCACCTTCCTTGTTTGAGTTTAAATGAAGAGCGTAGGTGCTGATTGGTTGTCACACTTATCACACTTATCAGTGAGCGTCTAAATTATTTTTTTATTATTTTGGGCCTTTTTACAAATTAGTTCAAATATTCACAATTTATGAGATGAAATATGAGCCTTTGAGAAGTGGATGGTTGGAAGCAAATATACAACTTATATAATATAGAACAAGATATTGGAACTAACTAATCGGTGGCAGCATGTGCTTGATGCGCAAATGAGAACATGTTGGACCAGAGCAATGTTACCGCTACATACAAAAATAGGAATGTGCTCCAATCCAGTTTTTCAGTTCTAATACGCCCAATAAGCTTGAAGTATTCGTACTGAACATTTCACCTTTTCCTGATTGCTTTCCCAGATTGATAATATGTAAAGGGTGTAACTCAAGAGTGCTACACATACCATCTGGATTGTGCAGGATGAAGTTTTATGCACAAGGGTCAAAAACTATTGTCTTTGAACTTACACTATAGTTCTGTCTAGTGCTCACAGCCTATGAATGTGCTATTTCCCGGACATTTCAGGCCATTTCTGGTATTGAAAGCTTTTTGGTAAACAAGGTTGTCATGACATCTATAGTGTTCAGTTCCCCGCTTGTCACTGCTTGGTGGGATTGGGTTCTGTTTGGATTCCTCCCCAAACCACCTTACTGGCCAACATTGAACATAATCTGTCTGCATGGATACGTTTCCCTTGACAACTTAACAGTGATTAGCAGGTCTAAGCACCCAGCTAAACCTTTGAGCCTGTATATTTGTGTCGCTACTGCACACTGGAAATGTGACAGTTTTCATTTGGTTCCCGTCCCATTCTGATTACCATGCACACACACAAACCTGCACGTCAACCTGAGCAGACTGGTGCACCCCATGTCTGCTCCCCTGAGTGCTGTGGTCCTTTTATTAGAAATGTATTCTATCAGTGCTTTTAATGTAAAAACGCAATAAAGTCATTTCACGCCATGTTGAGCAACTTTGCCACATTATTGTTAGGTCTCCATGGCTTTCCGCAGCGGGCGAGGAGACCCACTACTACACACTGGCACAAAATAGCCAGTGATCTCAGCAACCCTGCACACCTTAGTGAGAAGACAGATGGAGGGAAAGGAAGGAACAGATGAATAGGTTAATAATTTATCATGTACTCATATGTCAAAGGAGTCCAAGCAGTAAGCAGTTTTTGTAATGCATGTGTAGAAAATGATAACATAATAATGGCCAATAATGTCCACAAGCAAAATAATTTTATTCAAATTTTATTTCTTAAAAATGTTAAAAACAGTTCATTTCATTTGAAATGTTCTGCCGTGGTCCAAAGTTATTCCTCAGTTACCTTATGAATTTCAGACCACAACATTCAGATGTCAGAGTGGAGTTTTGCTGTGATGTGAAGCTAATGACAACTAGCATGCTAATGTGCATGGGATCCTGATTATCAGCAAATAACATCCTTTTATTAGACGCAGACAGCTAACAGTGGAAATATTTTGACCTCACTAAAATATATCTGGGGTAAGATAAATTTGTCTAAAATAAATTGAAAGAAATCGGGTACAAGGCCTTTAATGTGCTATTTCTTTAGCTGTAATATAGCAGCTCTAAGGGTTTGATCACTACTATAAATGATCAAGCATTTGTGGATTTTCCTTTTGAGTATTTGCAATGAAATGATTGAATCTGGTGAAGCAGTAAAGCAAGAATACAGGGAATACAGTCTACACTGCACAGACTACAGCTGATCAGCCTGAGGATTGAGCCTACATTTACTTTGCTAATGGAGCAAAGTGGCAGCCTCATGGTGCAACTTTTAGTCAGATACCTTACTAGAATGCAAAGAAGGTCTGTGTCATTAAAAAGGTTTCCAATAACACACCATGTTTAACCACAGCATTTTGCTTCAGTCTGTTTGAGAGAAGAAACCATTTAGATTGCCCATGACTAGAATAGATTTGAGATCAAGAGGTTAAATGGTGACATTTTCAAACTCTGAGCATAAATGATGAAAAAGTGATGTGATATCCACATGCAGCTTAGTTTTAATACTGCTTTAACAGCGAGAAATAATATCAGACCAAATCATTTAAAATTAGCATGTGGCTTTCAAACTAGATAAATGATTTGGCCTTCCCTAATGGAAGTTCTTATTATAGTGCTTATTGTCTTCAAGCAAAGGTCTGTATAATAAAATCAATTACATTTTTATTTCATCATTGGCTAAATGCCATACACCTGATTAAAGTTTCATGTGAGAAGTGTTGGAAACAATGTCATAAATCACAAGTACCTTGGACTTCATGATATGGCAAGAACAGCTGCTAACTATCTGCCTAAATATTGTTATTGTTCAATAAAAGATGCCCTACAGTTAATGAACAGTTAAACAATAGTGGCTGACCTATTTCTCCAGTGAAATAGACCTGCATGTGACAGTCAAATAAAGCAGTGTCTGAACTTTCAAATTAAAATGAATGAAATGCTAACTTGAAATATTAATGATTGACTCAAATCATATGTGGTCTGTCACCATGGTTATGATCTCCTAATTTCTATAGCCTGTTTGTTACATTTGAGACTCCCTAGTATACAATGCTAGACTTATAACTATAAATTGGCATCTATATTCAGTTGGGGCTTTAGAGACAAGAGCTAATAGACAAAGCTTGATAATAATTTTAAACAGAATTGACAGCTGAAGTGACAAAACCAATTGCCCACTATGTGACATGTCACTCAAATCATGCACAAAAAGTCAGGGCAAATAAACAAACATGGCTGCATGGTTCTGTTTGTCCAATCTGGAGGTGCATTTGAGGGATGGACAAGATTCTCGTCAGATCAGAGAGCTCATGTCCAGCCTAGCCATTCAGCTTCATGACTCCAATATCAATATAGAGACAAATGCCAGAGACAGTGACTGGTACAGACTGAGTTGAATCCATATGAGTCTTATATTTTGCACAATTATATGTCACCAGCCCAGCTTGCTTTGTACATGTAAATTAGTAGACACATTTTTAAAGATCTTATATTAGTTAAAGTTTACTCTTTGAGCTTCAAGTCATGCTATAATGTTGTTACCTCCTCAACAAATGGATTTGTGTTTAGTTTAATTCACATGTTTGCATAACCCTTTATTATTAGTCAGTCTACACCCCCAAAGTTTAGAATGCTCTGTTCCATCCCTGTGATGTTATGAACCTGTAGTTTTTAAGTTAACAGCTCCTTTTACTTTTAGTTCTGAGATTGGTAATTCCAGGACTGAAATTTTCCAAATGATTCTTGTGAAGGTGCATGTATGTTTAAATGCAGCATTTCCTGTATTACCACATGACATCACAAGGTGGAACAGAGTGTCTTCTGTTTGAGAGAAGAACTCTACCTAAATATGCAAGATTTGTGTGTTAAACATGCGTGAATTAAACAAAAATATTAAACACAAATCTAGGTTGCTGGTTAGCTCAATTGGGAAGTCACTGGACTTTCACATGGGAGACCCGGGTTCAAATACCCACCATGGCAAAGACGGTTAGAGGCTAAAATCAAGGAGGTGCGGAGAGAAGTGAGCCAACTGTCAGAGGCCCAGAAAGGTGCAATGAAAAAGCAAGTGCCCAAGAGGTACAACCAGTTGCCCATACCTGATGCACTCGAAACTGCCAAACAAAGGCTCCAAGCCTTGGCCAGCCGCCTAAAGAGGTACACACGAGATAACGAGGCCATCCGAATAAACCGGCTGTTCGCAACACAACCGGCGAAAGTGTACGCTCAGTGGCAGGGTAATAACAGCAGAGCAGACCCACCAAGGCTGGAGACTGAGAGGTACTGGAAAGGCATATGGGAAAGGGAGGCATCACATAACACCGATGCACAGTGGCTGGTGGATCTGAGAGAAGACCACAGCAACCTCCCTGAACAGAATCCAGTCACCATCACAGTGGCAGACATCCAGGGAAGAGTCTCAGGTATGAAAAACTGGACCGCACCGGGCCCTGACATGATCCATGCGTACTGGCTAAAGAAGCTCACTGCCCTCCACGAGCGCCTGGCAGCACAAATGAACCAGCTGCTAAGGGATGGGACTCACCCTGAATGGTTAACCCAAGGGCGTACGATCCTGATCCTAAAGGATCCCTCAAAGGGTGCAGTCCCATCCAACTATCGGCCAATAACCTGTCTCTCCACAACATGGAAGCTCATGTCAGGCATCATTGCGGCTAAGATAAGTGGGCACATGAATCAATACATGAGTGCAGCACAGAAGGGTATCGGCAAAAACACCAGGGGAGCCAAACACCAACTCCTGGTTGACCGAACAGTCGTCCGCGACTGCAGAACCCGTAAGACCAACCTGTGCACTGCCTGGATTGATTACAAGAAAGCCTATGACTCAATGCCACACACATGGATCACTGAGTGCTTGAAGCTGTACAATATCAACAGGACTCTAAGGGCGTTCATTGCGAACTCGATGCGGTTGTGGAAAACCACCCTTGAAGCCAAGGGGAAGCCACTTGCACATGTGTCCATCAAATGTGGCATATACCAAGGAGACTCACTGTCCCCACTACTGTTCTGCATAGGCCTGAACCCTCTCAGCCAAATAATCGACCGCACTGGCTATGGATACCGACTCAAACGGGGCCACCATCAGTCACCTCCTCTACATGGATGACATCAAGCTGTACGCTAAGAGTGAGCGAGACATCGACTCACTGATCCACACCACAAGGCTCTACAGTACAGACATTGGGATGTCATTCGGGCTTGAGAAATGTAGCAGGATGGTGACAAAGAGAGGGAAGGTAGTCCACACAGAGGGGGTGTCACTCCCAGAGGGAACAATAGCAGACGTTGAGGACAGTTACAAGTACCTTGGTATCCCACAAACAAATGGCAACCTCGAAGAGGCAACAAGGAAGAAAGCGGCTACGGCCAAATACCTGCAAAGAGTGAGGCAAGTCCTTAGAAGCCAGCTCAATGGCAAGAACAAGGTGCAGGCAATCAACAGCTACGCCCTGCCAGTGATCAGATACCCTGCAGGGATTGTAAGATGGCCAAAGGAGGAGATACAGACCACAGATGTTAAGACACGAAAGCTCCTGACCATGCATGGAGGGTTCCATCCCAAATCCAGCACCCTGAGACTGTACGCAGGCCGGAAGGAAGGGGGCCGAGGACTAGTGAGTGTGGGAACCACTGTCCAGGATGAAACATCCAAGCTCCTTGAGTACATCAAGGACAAGGCCCCGGCAGATGAGGTGCTCAGAGAATGTCTCAGACAGTGGGGTCCAGAGGAAGAGGTGCTGGAGGGACCATCATGGCAGGACAAACCCCTACATGGGGCGTACCACCGGAACATAACTGAAGTGGCTGATATCAAGAAATCCTACCAATGGCTTGAGAGGGCTGGTCTGAAGGACAGCACAGAGGCACTGATCCTGGCTGCTCAGGAGCAGGCCCTGGGCACTCGAGCAATAGAGGCCCAGATCTACCACACCAGACAAGACCCACGGTGTAGACTGTGCAAAGAGGCTCCTGAGACAGTCCAGCACATAACTGCAGGGTGTAAGATGCTGGCAGGGAAAGCATACATGGAGCGACATAACCAAGTGGCGGGCATAGAAACCCCAGGATCAAGGTGGGAAACACCTCCAAAGGTTGTGGAGAATGACCGAGCCAAGATCCTGTGGGACTTTCAGATACAGACTGACAGAATGGTGATGGCGAACCAACCAGACATAGTGGTGGTGGATAAGAAACAGAGCAGAGCCGTGGTGGTTGACATCGCAATACCAAGCGATGGTAATATCAGGAAAAAGGAACACGAGAAGCTAGAGAAATACCAGGGGCTCAAGGAAGAGCTGGAGAGAGCCTGGAAAGTAAAGGCATCAGTGGTGCCTGTGGTGATCGGAGCACTCGGGGCTGTAACCCCCAAACTGGAAGAGTGGCTTACAACAGATACCGGGAAAAACAATGGACATCTCAGTCCAGAAAAGTGCAGTACTGGGAACAGCAAAGATACTGCGCAGAACTCTCAAGCTCCCAGGCCTCTGGTAGAGGACCCGAGCTCAATGAGGGTGAGAGAGACCTACCACCTGTGGAAGGTGAGAAACACATTTTTTATATTTTATATATATATATATATATATATATATATATATATATATATATATATATATATAATATATATATATATATATATATATATATATATATATATATATATATATGTATATATATATAAAGGTGTACACTGAAGTTTAAGCTTACTAGGCCTACCCATGTATTAATCTATGTCATAGCACAATTCATATTTATAAAAATAGCAAAAGGAAACAAATAATGCAACAGTACAGCAAAGTAGTATAGCTCAAACTAACTACCAGAATTCATTTATCTGCCCAGAGTTAAACATGGTACAAAATTTATGTTCATCTGTACAACTATTCCAAAGGTCCACTCCCTTAACAAATATGCAAATTTTCATAATATTTGTTCTGATTTTCTTTTTAATAAACTCATATTGATTAAATCCAATTTTAAACATATTCTCTAATGATTCTGACAAGAGATTAGTGTTTTCTTTGAACAAAAAGTTCACTAAATTGTAAAATTTCAAGGTTTGAAATTTTGGGGATTTGTTGGTTAATTGTAAGCTGCTAATGTGATTGCTCTTACTGCATTTTTACAAGGTGAGTTGTTAGAATCTGCTCTAAACAACTGCATGTTTCAGATTTTCTATTTGTCTGACTAGCATTTTGTGGCCGCCATGCCATCTCCTCATACTGATGGAGAGATTGCATCATGACATTAATATATCATTATTCTTTTGTTTGATAGAATGTTTGAAGCCTGTCAGGGTGGAAAGATCTGTTGTGGCAAATTGAAATATGTCTACTCATGTCTAAGAGCACAACAATCTCAAACAGACAACACCACATAAGCCATGTCACTACCAGCCAGACCTTTCTGTGTTCATTAAATGATCAATCTTTCTTCAGTGAAGCAAATTTATTTTAATATATTGAGCATAATTTGGGAGGGTTTTAGCTTTCATATGAGACATTTCTAAAACCAATCGATTAATTTAAAGTCAGGTTATAAGCTTTTGTTTCTACAAAATGGATAAGCGACAAGATTTTTTTCAGGGACTGTATTTCTATAGAGATATATTGCGATAAAGGATAATATTGAAACTGAAATTTATTTTATGCCATTGATACAAAATAAAGCAATACTGTAAGTAAAAAGTACTCATGATAACATTTTGAGCTCCAACAATATTGTTCCAGTTATCATATACTGAACGATAAGGCAATGTACTAGTAGTGATTATCGTGACAAGCCTAGCTCAAATATTATCAACATATTTTTTACCTTGTTTACCCAGACTGAAGCAGAGAGAAATGTTGATTTGCATTGTCCCTTTCCAACTGTTTTGTGGTATTCTTTACACAGAGTTCATACTGGTTTATGTCCAAATCCGAGTCCAATCTGGCCTGTGGTGGTCCGAAGATTTAGGCGAAAAGATCTCCAGATGGAATAGATGAGGGTCTGTCATTAGATAACCAGGGAAGGAAATGATATCCAGTTTATAAGAGGAGCATGGTTTATTTAACAAGGCAGAAGAGTTGGTTGGAGCTGTAACAGTAGATGTAGGCTGGTCTTCAGATGAGATGAGAACTTATTGGGGAAGCAAGAGTCTTAAACCAGTGTGAGAAAATCAGGATAATATAACTTTTTAATTAGAAATAAAAATAAATAAAGACAACTGACAGCCCATTTAATAGCTAATACAAGATAGCACTGTAAGCAAGTTCTTCTTCTGTGGAGTTTAACAGCAGTTTACATCCTAGAAGTAATATTATCGCCATCTAGTGCCTCTAACAAAAACTATCTATTGGCAGATGATTGCAGAACAGGTGAATAGTGGCCAGTGAAGACTATCTGCATACACACACACATACACAAGTGAAGGGGAGGTAAAAGTAAGAAACTTGTGTCAGAAGCAGAGGAATTCTTGTTCTGTTCAGAAATCAATGCAAAATATTTAGCAAGTTTTAAATTTTAACATTTTAGCCAGTGAATTTTGGATTGCGGCATGTATCTGTACATATGGACTATGCTATTCTGCATGGGGGGGGGGTAGTAATTACACACGGGTGGGTCAGGACTAAACCAGGTCTAATCTTGGACTTAAGAGAGAAAACGCAGAGCAGTTTGTCCGCAAAGCGCGATCGGGCAATTGCCGCGTTTAACTCCGTGAGGTGCGGAGCTGAGCCGGTCCTTTCTCCTGTGGTCACCTCTAACCCGATAGTGAGTCCTGTTTCAGTTCTGGCTTAGTCCTGTTTTAGTCCTAGTTCAGTCATGGATTAGTCCTCCTCTTCAGTCCTGGAATCAGTCCTAGGATAGCCCTGGTTTGGTCTTGGTTCAGTCCGTGGCATAGGCAGGGCAAAATTTGATATAATCTCGGGTTAACGGGCAGGTGCGGTCCTGTCCTGCGCGGGTGCGGTGTTGTACTGGGGGACTCCAAAAATGGACCCGTGCGGGACTCTGCGCTGTTGGGCTCCATTATGGAATAAATGAATCTTCAGTTCCTTACATAAAGAAGGAGGAAAATAACACAAGGACGACAGCAGCAACAAGTTTTAAGAAGAAAGTAAAAAGGGTTGCACCTGTCCTGTGTGAGAAAAGTGTATAAAGTGTGTTTTACAGCCTTAAAACAGATATAATAATTGTAAAATATAAAGTTGATTACTTCGCGGATTTCACCTATCGCGGGTTATTTTTAGAACATAACCCCCGCGATAAACGAGGGACACTGTACTCTCACCTCACAACCTGTGCACATGGCCTCCCACTTGTCCCGACCGCGACGAAAAACTGAGAATTTCTTGTACAGGTCATTGTTAAATGCGCATTTGTGCTTCGGTATGTTGCAGACTGACCGACTGTTTGTGTCTCGCTCCTTCTGAGTCACAGACGCTACGAGAGACGCTCAGTTTAATGCCCCCAATGAACGGTACTGAAAACCCGGACATTTGCATCACTTTATAAAAAAAAACCCGGACGCCCCGGACATGACGCAAAATACGGACAGGGAATAGCCTTTATATTAGATAAAGGCAATAGTCTGCTATGATAACTCTGGATGTAAGTGCCACTGCAATTTACACTATAGCCACCATAGTTGTCAATAGAGAGACATTTCAGATGCTAACTCCAAACTTTTCTGCCTCCCACAGAACAGAACTTCTGCAGAAAGACTATGCACAGCAGGCTGCGGGGAGGCACTGAAAAGACAGTGGTGGAAGTTGAAAAGTTATGCAATCAAACCAGTCTGGGGAATGCTCATTATATGTGGCTCTGCTTTTGTTTGTTTAGCTGTTAGCATTATTTGTGTTTGCCACTCGTATGTTTTTCCCATTTTTTAAAATTACTTATAGTGTAAAACATTGTCTATGCTGTTATGAGACAGGACTAGTGAGGCAACATAAGTTTGTGATTTGGGAACATTTTGAGGCATCAATTATTTCTTCCATATCTCAACTGTTTTACAAGGTCAAGGTGCATTTCCTGTTGTGTATGGCCAATATAATAAAATCCATCAATTTTCTTCTGCTTATCTGGGGCTGAGTTGCGGGGGGCAGCAGTCTAAGAAGGGATTATCGGAACGGGACCCACAAAAGGTTAAAAGAATGCAAGATAGGATGGGCTGGACAGAGATCGTTGAGGTCATAACGAACGTACATGAGATAGACGCTGGAGGCCCGGTGACCGAGGATCTGAGTTTTGGTCGAATGTACCCGTGCTGATGTGGAAAGAGTGGATGGAAAACGAATGCGGAGATATGCCGGACAGCATAGAACTTACTGGAAATGTCACTGAACCAGAACCTGGGACCCATCTGCCCAGATCTGTGAGGACGAGCGGATCGATGGAGGAGAAATCGGAGGCGTGACTTGAGCGAGATATCTTACAAAAGGTTCGCAGGAACTTATCGTGAGTTAAGGCGAAGAGGTGGATAGGTAAGGTGTTTCCCAACTGGTCTGTTATACTCCTGCGTAGAGTGAAGATGAGCGAAGACCATAGAATGTAAGGCGAGATTGGAAGCCTGGGGTGGACGAACGGGTCGAAAACGATTGACGATAAGAGTGAATTCAGAACGAGAATCGGAAGGCCGAAGAAGGCTGTGAGGAACATGTGAGGGTCATGTCCTCGGACGGCGAATAGTATCTGGAACGAAGTGTGAGGATACGAGGTAGAGGATATCTGAAGTAATTGGTAAGTGGTTAGGAGGGAGACAAGGTTCGGACTTAAGGAGTTCTTTACTCAATCGTGGAAACGTGGCAGTGAGACAGCGAGAGAGATGGGCGGTCCTTGCTTGAGATCATCTTGTGATGACGTTACTCCTCAGAGATGCGCCTGGATGGTGGAGACGCAGATGTTCCTGGAGTGATGTGAGAAGGCGACAAAACTGCAGATGGTGCGGACGTTGAAGAACTGAGGGGAAGCTGATGGAGACTGAAAAGAGCTTGAAGCTATTCCACCCAGTCAGGTAGGTAGAAAGGGAGCTCAGGGCGAGGCTGTCGAGGATGTTGAGTTGCGAGATTGAGACGAGAGGGGCGAGAGCAGGGTAGCTTAATTGAAAATCGTGACCGAAATGGGGAACTGGAATAAGCTGGACGTCCGAGTACGGAGCCAAGCTTCTGTAAAATCGAAGAGAGAGAATCCGTAATGGCGTTTAAGTAACCTGGAATATGAGCGGCGTGAATGACAAACTGATTTTGAGAAGATACTAGGTGAGTTTTGGAGGAACTGAGAGCTCGTGGAGGAGCGAGACCTTCCCCTGTTGATGATGTGGGCTGCGGTGTCGCTGTCGGAATGGATAAGAATGCACCTACTAGACCACTCGTGCCCCCCAAAAGAATGGCTGCAATAACAATGGAGTATAATTCGAACAAGGTGGAAGAGCTGTCGGCTGGTCTGAGAGTGGAGCTTGGAGGGGACATGGAAGCAGACCGCTTTCCGGATAAAACCCTCTGAAACCAACTAAAGGTGCTGCGACGGTGAAAAGCTGGATATCCTTCGGAAAAGATGCGAAATCAAGATTCCATTCCAGGAGTCTAGGCAATGCTTCCACAGGTGCATGTCGGATGTACGCGCGTCGATCGGTGGTATAATACTCTGAAGGGATTCGACTAATGCGGCTTGGGTGAGGAAATGTGAAAGAACGGCTTGCCCGGAAGGATGGTGCGGATAGCATAGTTAAGGTGACTGAGAAGCGCAACGAGCTGTCTCTTGTTGTACGGGGTTGCAAGAATGATTTGGAGAGGGGCAGGGAGATTCGCTGGACCTTTTGGGAGGGAGACACTTGGAATGAGATCGAATCGAGTGTCAGGCCGAGAAACTTGATGTAGTGCAAGGGCTGATGTTCTTTCCTTGGTCTAGGGAACTCCAAGATTGGAGAAGGCTTTGATGAGTGACAATAAGTTGGAACGAGGGGAGAAAGACGCAGGAGTCATGACCAGGACGTCGTCTAGGAGGTGTAGGGCGTACGGGAGTTTAAAGTTGCTGATGAGTGTCTGACACAAGGTATCAGACAAGGAGTCAAAATTCTAGGGCTGCCGTAGCAGCCAAACTTCGGGTGTACGGCAACGTATTTAAACCCTAACCAGAAGACTCCAAAGTAACGCCACAAATCTAGGTGGATGGGCAAGACCTTGAAGGCGCTGGTGATGTCAGCTTCACAGGGCTGCGTTCCACGGCCTGCAAGAAGAGTCAGAGATGACGTGATTGCTGGTGGCATACTGCATGGAAAAAACTGAGGCAGGAATGACACTGCCGATGCTGGGAATGGCTGCGCCATGAGGGGAGGATAGGTCGACAGTGGGACATTTCTTCCCGGTGTACTTGAGTGTGGCGATGCCGATGGGGTTGATGCGGAAGTCACGAGGGGAGGACGTTTGAATTGGCCGATCATGAACCCTTCGGCGACATCCTTCGCCGGAAGGTTATCCACAGCGGTGGGATCTGCGAGTGAGGACTGGGGGGTTCTACGCGATTGTGAAGTGACTGGCGGAACTTTGATGCCAGGGTGAAAACTGTCGCTGAAACCGTCAAACAGAAATTAACAAACCGATCGTTAAATAATTGCAGATCATCCTTCCTCCCTGGTGGAGGATGAAGCATCGTGGATCACTGCGTCTACTGATGGGTATGATGCGGTGGGGCGGGCTGAGGAAGCGAGGAATCACAGGCAGAGAGGAAGTGGTGGAAGACGGGCAATAAACCACTAGTTTCTTCGAGGCTGAAGTACAATTACGGGAGGGTGTGACCGCTGAGCAAAGAAGCAGGATGAAAGGGAGTTCCGTGGAGGTCACATGAGAGAGAGGCATGAGCTGTGAAGACCCTGCAGTAGAGCTCGAAATCCGGGACCCCCCAGTAAGTACCATGGTTGATTTGCTGGAGCCTTCCTGCCGCTTGGGAAGCAAATAGAACGTCATATGCGTGGATCCCGGTCTTGCCGAAGTGCAGCACAAGATCGAGGACCAATGCCAGGTAGTCATCTAACTCCATTCTCCGGTTGTCAAAAGCGGAGCGGATGGCGTTGCAATATAAAGAGAAGGCGAAAGCCAATTTGGTGGGGGTGAGATTCTTGAATGGTGAAGGAGTGGTGTGTAGTATTAGCGAGGTGAGACCCTGGCTGGTTGGTATTAGAGCCCGACCGATATATCGTTTGGCCGATATGCTTGCTGATAGGGGCCGATATTTCACGTGGGCATGTGATACATCGTTAAAAATCTTAGACTCTCTACATTCTGTTCATTTAATCCAATTTACAGACAGATAAATGTCCTAATATGTGGCTCCGCATCAGTATTTATCTATGGAGTCATTTGTCTGTGTGTGTCCATACTGTCCCTGAACACACCACAGAGTCGCGTCACTCACGTGTGTTTGTTTACACCCGCAGCGGTGCGCAACACTGAGATTATATTCTTTTTACGGACAATCGGTTTGAGTCTGGATTAAAAGGACATTTATTAGTGCAGATTTGTGATGTGAGGAGGAGCCTGTGTGAGCGGTGAGTGTTGGAAATATGTCGACTTTGAAGCTAGTTTTGGTCATTTGTATGGGTTAGCTGCTGTAGCTCCCGCACATAAACAGGCTGTTTTCTATTGGCATATTGCAGTGCTTCTCAAATCGAGGCTCCGTCAAGGGGGGCGCGTTTGACCTCGGGAGCAGCTGCTTGCCTTGACGCCTCTATTTGAATTAGCAGAGAGATCTGGGCAGCAGTCGACGGCGGGGGCCTCGGCGACCGGATCTCCGACATGGAGACTAGCTCTGGGGACATGGAATGTCACCTCGCTGGGGGGTAAGGAGCCTGAGCTTGTGCGGGAGGTTGAGCGTTACCGACTAGATATAGTC
Organism: Boleophthalmus pectinirostris; assembly: GCF_026225935.1. Classification (NCBI taxonomy): domain Eukaryota; kingdom Metazoa; phylum Chordata; class Actinopteri; order Gobiiformes; family Gobiidae; genus Boleophthalmus; species Boleophthalmus pectinirostris. The sequence continues at coordinate 16,631,387 of NW_026571175.1, read as the reverse complement.
GGCCTCACCTCCACGCACAGTTGGGCTCTGGAACCCAACTCCTTGAGAGGGCTGGACTCTCCATTTCTCTGGCGTTGGCCGCGGGGAGCGGCGGCGGGCTGGTGTGGGCCTGCTCATTGCCCCACAGCTCAGTCGCTGTGTGTTGGAGTTCACCCCGGTGAACGAGAGGTCGCGTCCCTGCGCCTTCGGGTCGGGGACAGGTCTCTCACTGTGGTGTCGGCCTACGGGCCGAACAGCAGTGCAGAGTACCCGGCCTTCTTGAAGTCCTTGGGAGGGGTACTAGACAGTGCACCGACCGGGGACTCCGTTGTTCTCCTGGGGACTTCAACGCCCACGTGGGCAACGACAGTGACACTTGGAGAGGGGTGATTGGGAGGAACGGCCTCCCCGATCTGAACCCGAGGGTGTTTTGTTATTGGACTTCTGTGCTAGTCACAGTTTGTCCATAACAAACACCATGTTCGAGCACAAGGGTGTCCATAAGTGCACGTGTGGCACCAGGACACCCTAGGCCGGAGGTCGATGATCGACTTTGTCGTCGTGTCATCTGATCTCGGCCGCGTGTCTTGGACACTCGGGTGAAGAGAGGGGCTGAGCTGTCAACTGATCACACCTGGTCGTGAGTTGGGTTCGTGGCGGAGGAGGAAGCCGGAAAGACCTGGCAGGCCCAAGCGTGTAGTGAGGGTCTGTTGGGAACATCTGGCGGAGCCTCTGTCAGAGGGACCTTCAACTCGCACCTCCGGGAGGACTTCTCCCGGATTCCGGGGGAGCTGGAGATATGGAGTCCGAGTGGGCTTCATTCTCGGCCTCTATTGTCAATGCAGCTGCTCGGAGCTGTGGGCGTAAGGTCTGTGGTGCCTGTCGCGGCGGCAACCCCAGAACCCGGTGGTGGACACCGGAAGTAAGGGATGCTGTCAAGCTGAAGAAGGAGTCCTATCGGGCCTTGCTGGCTCGGGGGACTCCTGAGGCAGCTGACAGGTACCGGCGGGCCAAGCGTGCTGCAGCCCGTGTGGTCGCGGAGGCAAAAACTCGGAGCTGGGAGGAGTTCGGGGAGGCCATGGAGAAGGACTATCGGACGGCCTCAAAGAGATTCTGGCAAACCGTCCGGCGCCTCAGGAGGGGGAAGCAGTTCTTCACCAACACTGTTTACAGTGCGGGGGGAGAGCTGTTGACCTCGACTGGGGACGTTGTCCGGCGGTGGAAGGAATACTTTGAGGATCTCCTCAATCCCACCGTCACGTCCTCCGAGGAGGAGGCCGAGGCTGGGGACTCGGAGGCGGACTCATCCATCACCCTGGCCGAAGTCACTGAGGTGGTTGGCAAGCTCCTTGGTGGCAAGGCTCCGGGGTTGGATGAGATCCGTCCTGAGTACCTGAAGTCTCTGGATGTTGTGGGGCTGTCTTGGCTGACACGCCTCTTCAACATCGCGTGGCGGTCGGGGACAGTACCTCTGGACTGGCAAACCGGGGTGGTGGTCCCTCTGTATAAGAAGGGGGACCGGAGGGTGTGTTCCAACTATAGGGGGATCACACTTCTCAGCCTTCCCGGTAAGGTCTATGCCAGGGTACTGGAGAGGAGAATCCGGCCGATAGTCGAACCTCGGATTCAGGAGGAGCAGTGTGGTTTTCGTCCTGGCCGTGGAACACTGGACCAGCTCTACACTCTCCATAGGGTGCTCGAGGGTTCATGGGAGTTTGCCCAACCAGTCCACATGTGTTTTGTGGATCTGGAGAAGGCATTCGACCGTGTCCCTCGTGGCGTCCTGTGGGGGGTGCTCTGGGAGTATGGGGTCCGGGGCCCTTTGCTAAGGGCTGTCCGGTCCCTGTATGACCGGAGCAGGAGCTGTGTTCGCATTGCCGGCAGTAAGTCAGACCTGTTCCCGGTGCATGTTGGACTCCGCCAGGGCTGCCCTTTGTCACCGGTTCTGTTCATTGTATTTATGGACAGAATTTCTAGGCGCAGTCAGGGGCCGGAGGGGGTCCGGTTTGGGGACCACAGGATTTCATCTCTCTGCTGTTTGCGGACGATGTTGTCCTGTTGGCTTCATCGAACCAGGACCTGCAATGTGCACTGGGGCGGTTTGCAGCCGAGTGTGAAGCGGCTGGGATGAGGATCAGCTCTTCCAAGTCCGAGGCCATGGTTCTCGACCGGAAAAAGGTGGCTTGCCCTCTCCGGGTGGGTGGGGAGTCTTTGCCTCAAGTGGAGGAGTTCAAGTATCTCGGGGTCTTGTTCACGAGTGAGGGAAGGACGGAACGTGAGATTGACAGGCGGATCGGTGCAGCTTCGGCAGTGATGCGGTCGCTGTATCGGACCGTTGTGGTGAAGAGGGAGCTGAGTCGAAAGGCGAAGCTCTCGATTTACCGGTCAGTCTTCGTTCCTACTCTCACCTATGGTCATGAGCTCTGGGTAGTGACCGAAAGGACGAGATCGCGGATACAAGCGCTCGAAATGAGTTTCCTCCGCAGGGTGGCTGGGCGCTCCCTTAGAGATAGGGTGAGGAGCTCAGTCACACGGGAGGAGCTCGGAGTAGAGCCGCTGCTCCTCCACGTCGAGAGGAGCCAGTTGAGGTGGCTCGGGCATCTGTTCCGGATGCCTCCTGGGCGCCTCCCTCGGGAGGTGTTCCGGGCATGTCCCGCCGGGAGGAGGCCCCGGGGAAGACCCAGGACACGCTGGAGGGACTATGTCTCTCGGCTGGCCTGGGAACGCCTCGGGGTCCCCCTGGAGGAGCTGGAGGACGTGTCTGGGGTGAAGGAAGTCTGGGAGTCCCTGCTTAGGCTGCTCCCCCCGCGACCCGGCCCCGGATAAGCGGACGAAAATGGATGGATGGATGGATGGATGGAAGGCATTTGAGTTTAGACGCCCCCGACGCGCATCTTTGACGCCGTGGACGAACGGGACAAAAATACTTGACGCGCGTCCGTTGCCCTGGAAACAAGAGCCCGGTCCCGCTCCTTTCCCGAAACAATGTCAGACCAGACTGAGAGAGTGTTTTTATGACATAAAACATCAGCGGAGGAGATCGGGTCGACGACTGGGGCTTATATATATTTCTACACCGCTAATGACACTGGATCAGTCCCGGTCTAGTCCTGGTCTAATACCGGTCTGGTCCCGGTCTAGTCCTGGTCTAATCACGGTCTAGTCCCGGTCTGGTCCCGGTCTAGTCCCGGTCTAGTCCTGTGTAATCACGGTCTAGTCCCGGTCTAGTCCTTGTTTAGTCTCGGTCTCGTCTAGTCTCGGTCTAGTCCTGGTTTGGTCCTGGTCCGGTCCTGGTGTAGTCCTCGCGATCGGCTCGGTGATTGTGGCGTATATATTTATTCTCCGCTCATGTTTGTGGTTCTCGCTCTGGTTCTCGGGTTTTTCTTCCTGATAATAACGTCGCTGCGTCTCTGGATACTCGTCCCTGATTGGTTGACGCGGCGCGTCTGACGCGAAAAGTTCAGCATTTTCAACTTCTTGACGCTGACGCCTTGGACGCGTGTCTTGGCCGCTGACGCCCAAAACGCTGAAGACGCGCTGCGCTGACGCCAGATTCGCGCCGCGCTGACGCCGAAAACGCGCCGCAAAAACGCAGGACGCTCTAGTCGCGCGTCCACATAGACTTTACATAGAAAGTGGACGCTTTGACGCTTTGGTCTGAACGGGCCTTTAGAATAAAGTGCAATTGCACTTCCACTACATTAGGGGGCAGTGGCGCTCTCATTGGCAGAGTGTGTGCAGGGAGCATTCGCTCGGTGGTGTAGGTGTTTTGTTTGCACTGAGCATGCGCGCTTTGCACACAGCACAGAGTTTGAGTATGAAGTGTAAACACGAAGTGTAGCAGACCCTCAAGTGACACCATGAAAAATGGAGGGGGGGCGCGAGATGTTTTATTCACCTATGGGGGGCATGACAGAAAATAATTGAGAAGCACTGGCATATTGTAAAGTGACTATATTGGCCGTATATTTGTTACTGGACCTACATTGATATGTAAATGAGCTGTGAATAGACGTGTGAATTATGACATTTGCGCATATAATTAATTACTGCGGCGCGCACGTATTTACGGCTAAAGGCATAGCGATTGTTTCTTTACTAGTTATGGGTCGGTCGCGAACGAAATGACTCTTAGAGCCGGCTCTTTGAAGTGAACGACGGGGGCCTGATCCTTACTGGGAGTCGTGTTTTCTCTTTCTCTAACTTTTTTTCTCTTCACGCCACATGCAGACTCGTGGTTTGACAGCGGCAGCGGCTGAAAACTAAACTTTGAGAAATTTGCGTGTACATAGGATTAAAAAAAAGGAGCATATTTGGCTGTAATTTAGCATAAAATAAATAAGTTCCGGTTTAGTCCTTTTTCAGTCCTGGTTTAGACCTGGTTCAGTCCTGCTTTAGACGTGCTTTAGACCTGCTTGCAACAAAACAATCTGAAGAGCCGCTTGGGAGCCAAAAGAACCAGCAGCTTTTAGTGAGCCGAGCCAAAAGAGCCGGTTCTCTAAAAAGAACTGGAATACCCATCACGAGTGTCTAGAATGTGATGCAAAAATGCCATTAAACCAACCTACTGTCTATAAATATGATGTAAAGAGGCAGAATAACAATAAATGTTGCCTAAATAAACCCAATTTAAAATCCACCAGAGCCAAACCCAAGTTTTTTAAACAATTCAACATTTACAGTGAATTTTTACATCACTAAATATATCGGTGATTATATTGGCTATCGGCAGCTCCAACTCCCATTAGGAGGGAGGGGAAGGGATAGAGCAGAAGAAAGAAACGGATAAGAGTGCTCTGCAGCTTGTAGGGCCTGCGGGGCCATGGGCACTGCCGAGGAGATTGTTGAAGCTGCTGTGGTGACGACGGTCGGAGCGCAAGAAGCCATCTGACTGGTAATGGCTGGAATAAGAGAAAATAAAGGAGGGATGGGGGAATTAGATGTGTGTGCATGGGGATTTAGTGCAGCCTGCGCAGACAGGGATGAGAGAGAGGTGACCCGTTGGTCTAACACAGAGGGAGCAGGCACAGGGGACGAGACAACATGCTCCCCGCGAGGGGGAGCTGTGGAGGCAGACGTCGGCGGCTAGAACTGCGCGCGCCGGTTGAGAACGAGGAGGGCTGGGAGCCCGAGGTGACGGGCCTCGGACCGAATCTAAATAGTGACGTTACAGCTTGGATTTGTTATCCGGGCGGCTGGAAACGATGCCTTTCTTCTTCAGTTCCTGCTGGAGGCCGGCCCGATGTCTAATGTCCCACCTGTTGGGAGAAGCCCGCGGGGATGCGCAGGGACGTCAAGCTCTGCGGCGGGAGCTCAGGTGACTTCCGAGGGGGCTGAAGTGAAGGCGGTGGAGACTAATAGTGACGAACGCGAGGCCCGGGGCTGCTGCCGGGCGAGCGGCGAGCAGGAAGAGGCGAACGAGGGGGAGCAGAGCGAGGATCCAGGTGTCTGCGGAGGGGATTACGACGTGTACGCCCCGGAGAGCTCCGCGGTGGAGGCGTGGGTTAGATGGCGTTCGGAAGTCTAGAGGAGGCACGCCGGCTTACTGCTTGGACCTCGGAACAACTGAGGAGCGTCGTGAATGTTTCCTGCTCGTGGGTCTCCGGGAACCATCTTCGTAGAACTGCTGTTAAGTGTCAGGAGACGGCGGACTGCGACGCGCCGAACAGGTCAGAATCCGAATTGGACGGGTTAATGATCGGCTCTTGAACCGTGTCTCGTGCTCTGTCGAGTTAGCCGAGACAAACTGGGATGATGGGAAAGGCTGCTACATATAGGCTTCTGGGAAATTAGAGGCGTGGCCGAGGTGAGTTGTGGTTCGCTGGTGAGAGGAGAGGGCGGCTGAGGCGTGGTCCTGCTCCTGAATCTCAGTTAATCGTATTAACTACATATGTTGATAAACGCAGGAATGACAAAGATATTAACGTTTAAATACTTTAGAATCGCTCTTGGCTTTACATCGACTTTAATCAAATGCTCTGGTAATGCTCCAGGGATGTGACTCATGATATATGTGATGTTTTTTGACTCTATCTCAAAATTTTACTCAGAAAACAGTCTGTTGAGACATTGAGTGTACAGAAAGAAGATGGTAGAGCGCAGTGTGTTAAAAGAGCAGTGTGGATAGGGGCTACTGTCTGTCTCTGCTGCTGCTGGAGATGAGGCAGAGCAGTGGAGAGGAGAGGAGAGACAGACTCAGGAGGAAAAGAAAAATGAATCATCATATCGTCTTCAAAAAAGGAAAGTTCTGATAGTGTAACTCCCCTACAGTCTATATTAACAGTAGACTGGCTATATTATAAAATACAAAATAGCTTGAGAAAGCACTGTTCTTATTTTCACTGAAAAAAAATACTGTAAATCATTGAACCGGATGAACTAAAACACTTCACATAAATATACATATACAAACATTCTCATATACTTTTTTTTTTTTTTTCTCGTTTCTTAAAACATCGTAATCGAATCAATATTGTGACCTGTGTATCATGATATGTACTGAAGCGTGGGAAAGACAGTCCCACAACAACCAGAAACTTAAATACTCAGGACGGACCTCATCCACCCCCGGAGCCTTGCAACCAATTGACTTCCACCAGGGTGATGGATGAGTCCTCCTCCTAGTCCAAAGCTTCTGCTTCCTCCTCATTAGACATAACACTGGGATTGAGGTGATCCTCAATGTATCCTTTCACCGTCCAACAACATCCCCAGTCGAAGTCAACAGTTCTCCCCTTATACTGTAAACAGTGTTGATGAAGCACTGCTTCCTTCTCCTGAGGTGATAGTTTGCCAAAATTTCTTTGAGGCCAATTGACCCTCCTTGTCCTCCTCTATGGTTTCTCCGAACTCTTCCCAACCCTGAGTTTTTGCCTTTGCAACCGCATGAGCTGCAGAGAGAAGCTCTCTCGGAAGTGTGAGCTGAAGGTCGCCCTGGCAGAAGGTCTCATATGCTTAGGTCTGCCAGGTCTTTCCGACTTTCTCCTCCACCAGCAGACCCAGCTCACAACGAGGTGGTGGTCGGTTGACAGCTCCCTCTCTTCAACCGAGTGTCCAAGACACGCAGATGGAGGTCAGATGACATCACAACAATGTCGATCATCGACCTGCACTGTTGGACACCCTTGTGCTCACATATGGTGTTCGTTATGGATAAACTGAGACTAGCACAGAAGTCCAATAACAGAACACAGCTTGGGTTCAGATGAGGGAGGTCGTTCCTCCAGACCACCCCTCTCCAGGTGTCATTGTTGTTGCCCACCTGGGCATTGAAGTATCCCAGTATAACAATGGAGTCCCAGGGACTCCAAGAAGGCCGAGTACTCTGCACTGCTGTTCGGAGTGTAGGTCGACACAACAGTGAGAGACCTGGAATGCGACCCTCTCATTCACCGGGGTGAGCTCCAACACATGGCGGCTGAGCTGTGGGGCAATGAGCAGGCCCACACCAGCCTGCTGCCGCTCGTTGCCAGAGAAATGGAGAGTTCAGTCCCTCTCAAGGAGTTGGGTTCCAGAGGTCATGCTGTGCGTGGAGGTCAGGGCTGCCTGGCCGGCAGATGGATGGAATTAATTAATTGATTTATTTTGTTCCTTTGTTCTTGTTCTTGTGCCACTTATGTTCCAAATTACACACATGCCTACTTCGGAAATATCAATTTCAGACCAGAAATGGATACACTTGTATGAGATCTCACTTGAACCCTTTATACACCAAGTTCATTATGAACTGGCACGTCCAGTTTGGCTGTAAAATCCATATCTGCTTATCAGGAAAACTCTCGGAGCACCTCCTGCTCATTGGAGATTCAAGCGGTTTGTTTCATGTGTAAACAAACCTCTCTCACATGCACTACATGAGGCTCATCCTCCTCTCATGTTCCACAAGATCTAATCAAGACATTCAATTTTCCAGAGATAAAGAAGACACAAAGCAGTAATTGAAATGAGTTAATTCAGTGCACAGTTAGGAACATCATTATCACTATTTTACGTGTGAGAAATAAATGATTTTGCGTGTGTGTGTGTGTGTATTTTGTATGCATAGCGAAAGTGTTACAATTTGTTAGCTACGCTATAAACCTAGGACAATAACCATTTAGTTTTAATTAACAATTTTGGCAGGCAAATTTCCTATTCCATCCAAACTATGCCCTGGTCAAAACTATTAATCATAATGAGGACATAGTGTGCACTGACCAATAATATAACCAATTAGTAGAAGTACAATGGACTCAGTACTGAGCCTTGAGGACTTCCCCAGTATAAGAGGATATTGATGATGTGAGCATGTAACTTTTTGCCACAGAAGCCTGCAAGTGGCATTTTTCTGAAATGTTTTATGGTTGTAAGTGAGGTGTTTATTTGATAAACAATATCAAAGGTTTTTCTCAGATCAAGGCAAAGGTCCCAACTACACAGTTGTTATGGTAACAGTTGCTATGATAATGGTTGCTAGTAGCACCACTAAGGTAGTGCCACTAAATTAGCACTACTTAGGTAGAGCCACTAAAGTAGCTGCACTAAGGCAGCATCACTAAAGTAGCGTCGCTAAAGTAGCATCGCTAAAGTAGCATCGCTAAAGTAGCATCGCTAAAGTAGCATCGCTAAAGTAGTGCTAATAAAGTAGTGTCGCTAAAGTAGTCACTAACGTAGTGTCACTATGGTAACGGTTGCTAAGGTAACAGTTGCTATGGTAATGGTGGCTATGGTAACATTTGCTAAGGTAGTATTGCTAAGGCATCATTGCTAAAGTACAGTCACCAAGATAGTGTCACTATGGTAGTACAACATAATGTACTTATTGTAATGGTTGCTAGGGTAATGGTTGCTAAGATAACAGATGCTATGGTAAAGGTTGCTATGACAATGGTCGCTATGGTAGTGTCACTAAGGTAGCACATCATAACGTAGTTATGGTAATGGTTGCTATCATAACGGTTGCTAAGGTAACTTTTTTTATGAGCAAGACGACTGTATGCCTTGCGAACAGAGTGTCTAATTAACGCATCTGAAGCAGCTTCAAGCGCTTGATGGCCGTGGAAGGCGTGATTTGACACTTTGTATATGTACATGACTTTACACTTGACCGCTAACTTAGCAGGCTAGCTTACCACACAATCACAGTTTACTCAGAAACCCTTTACAAACTTTGTTTTACTTTTACGTACCTTTGACATCTTATAACTTTGACAATTTACATACAACATGTGATTTTAGTGTTACCAACCTGTTAATAAAAGAATAGACTGAACACATTTTGAGCTGCTTCACTTCAAAACAGAGGATTGTTTCTTCCTCTGCAGCTCTCAGCCTACTCTCTACCAACATTGTGCGACATATGCCATCTAAAACAACATTCTAACACAGATCAGAAAATTGCATAAAATGGGCCCTTTAAGTCATCTAAGTAGGGTCCTAATAAGTTAAATTCTATATATAAATTAATATGAATGGGGAAAAAACTGCAATGAAAAAGCAGATTGTATTTGTTTTCTACTCCAATTGTTTGCCTGCTCGAAAAGCCACTATTTAATAATGGTGTAGCAGAGGTGCACGGCTGCTGCAGTGCTCCTGACCTAGAAACGCACAGACACTGAGCTGTGACAGAGGGAGAGGGGATCCAACTCCACCACTTAAACTGTCTCACCGTTGCACCACCACAATATGCATCAATCAAAAGTTCACCCTACCCTTATCAGATAGCATATTTGGAATAATTTGATGACAGCCTGTGATGTCTTGCTTTGTCAACAACGTTACAGCAGCCAACCAAGCGTGATCCTGCTGCTTCTGCTTGACTCAAAAATGCAAATTCAGACTTTCGCTGTCACTGCGGAGAAATCTGGAAAGCAATCACAGTGCCCCCAAACCGAAAAAACACGCATGTCAGACTGGCATATTATTTTAGATACTGAGGCATTTTAATATAGTGCTAACCTCTTAAAATGGCATCAGTTGAAAGTAATGCTGATATTTCATGTCACTAATTATCTTGTTGCCCCCCAGCACTTGGCTTCCCTCATATGATTCCAGGCAACAGTTTAACATTTACAGATCAGGCTTGTGTCCATATGGAATTTTCAATTAGCCCAAAAATAAACCACTGGAGATTTTAAGATGCTGAATACTTAAAGGTACACTCTCAGGAGAAGGCCCCACCACCTTCTTGTATCCGCAGTGGTGTTACTGCTTTTTGGCCTGCTCAGTAAATAGTAAGTATTCATATTTTTATATAGAGCTTTTCTACCTTCAAGGCACTCAAAGCACTTTACATCAAGGAAACACTCACCCATTCACACACACACACTCATACACCAGTGTACGCAGACACTGGGGCAAGGTGGGTTAAGGTTACTTCTTACTAAGCCAAAGATGTTCATTTTGTCTTCTTATGTACTTTAACTTCTTGACCCACATAAGAAAACAAAATGAACATCTCTGGCTTAAAGTGAGTTAAGTGTCTTGCCCAAGGACACAACAGCAGCATTCACTGTGGAAGCTGGAGTCGCATCTCCAACGTGTGGGTCAGTGGATATGACTACTCAATCAATGCTTAAGTCAAGAGCAGGATTTGAACCACCAACCATCAGATCAGTGGACAAATGCTTTACCAGTATGGCATTAAACTTATCTTCATGAAAACAAGCAGGTGACGCCAATTGGCTAAGTTACAGGTCAGATCTGTGGAGAGTGGACTGTGTTCACAGTAAAAGATATTCAAGATATTTTTGTGGCATAAAACACCTTCAACTGAATGTTTAAAGCCATATTGTCCAATATTCCAGGTTAAGTTATAAAATCTCAAGCAGTTGGAGAACCACCGAACATTTACATTGTGCACCTATAATGTAGCATTTGCTATAAAGCAATCCAACAATTATGTGTAAAACTCAAATTAGTATTTTTTACAGGATTATCCCATATATTATCCCATAGCTAAAAACATGAAAACCTGTTATGTGCACTTTAAGTTTTGGACCCCTTTGTGACATTTAGCGGTAATTTTCGCTCTCTTATTTATGCCCCTCTGTGGCACCACGTACAATGCTTAACCCCTCCGGCAATGGCATTTTTAGAATTATAATGACTCCTCTTAGGGTAGTTTCAGTAATTACAGTAAAGAGCTAACAGGGCGCATCACTGAGGTATCATGGCAACAGAGGCAGATGGAGGAGACGAGTGTCATGGAAGGCTATTCACAGCGGCATAATACATTAGTCACACAGCCTTAGCAAATAAAAGCCAGCGCACATTATACACACGCATCAGTCAGCCCGGGCACCATATTGTCTGTGCTATGAAAAGATCTTTTAGTCCATCAAGAGTCAAATTAACTTTTATTAATTGCATGACCTCGTTTAAAACTAAGAAGCAGGAAGTTATAACTCTTGGACATTCTCTGCTAATGATGTCTGATTATAGAGGTGCATGGGCGATATTGATAAAAATGAATAGCTGAATATATACTTTTTTTTTTCCTTTGGAAAGTGATAATTAGATCAGATATTTGCTAAAACATGGTGGTAAATGTTTTTATTGAGGCTGAAGTATTGCATACGAAGTGACTAAAACTGAACACATACTTTTAAAAAATATATCACTGTGTTTTAATTTTTACAATTCAATTATTATTATTATTTTTAATCAACATATTTGTTTATGTACAATCAATCTTTTATTCTTTATTTTTGTTTACCTTCAAAACAAGAACTTGCTCACATCTACTCTGGATCAGCTTCCTTAGGTATCTATTAGAAGGCTGTATAGTTTCATTTTTCTTTAAAGTCGATGTGCTGGAATATTTTGAAAGCATAAAATAAAGATAAATGACGAATAGCACAGTAAAGCTTTATAACTAAAGCTCTGAAGTCGTGTATTTGGTCTAACAGTTCTATCATAAGTTGTGAGGAGTGAACAGTGATTGAAGGTTTTGGAAGAAGAATGGTCTGATCTACATACTACACAAACACTATGACCATCAGGGATATTAGGGGTCGGTATGCTGTGCCAGATGGTGTATATTGACTTACTGGAACGGAACTTCTATGGATTTGATGAATATAAGAGCAAACATGAACATGCGTCTAATATATAAAGCACTTCCTGTTCCTGATAAAGGATAGTTCCATTCAGTATCTCAAAAATGTATCATAAAGCATAAAATATGGGGTATACGTTATTGAGTGCATATGGAGTATAATTAGTAACTGGAAATTCTGAAATGCTGAAATGCATCTATTTAATGCATCTGTCTACTTAAAAAAGGAAACTTGGCGTAGAAAAAAGCATGGTAACCATAGCAACACAAAAACTGGGTGACAAAGTCTACTCAAACAAAAAACATGTAAGTCTATAAAATTGTAGACTTTAATGTTTATCGATATCTCAAATTATAATATCTATAAATCTCAATAGGGAAGCAGAAGAGTATCCTAATTTGGACACATTCATTTCATTGGTGCCACCTACTGAACTGGGCAAAGCTGGCAAAAGCAGTCAGTTATTGAAATACAATTTTAGGAAGACCTAGAGCACTTCTAGGTCTGGTGAGGTAGGGCTGTGTTGGTATATCCATATATTTCCAACTCCAAGTAAAGTTATCTATGCAATTAAAACCTATGGCTAAGCTTATATAGCTCATTATGCACCCCAAACATGTATGCTACAGCCTTTCACTTAATATATAGACTTAAGTCAAGCACATGAAAATATATTCCTTAAGCTGATGGCAGATATGAAGCCTGCTCTAAATCAACACTCCCTCTGGGCTCTTAAGACTTTTGTTCTTGTGAGATCAAACAGTGAGCCTAAACTGCAGCTCTGTCTGACCAATTAACATCCTCCCATCTGAGACGCCATGAAAACGCGCTCTGGCTGGATTTGGTTTATGGCACCGCTGTTGATTTCTCGCACCACTCAACTTATTTATTCACCCATTAGCCCGGCTGCAAGGATACAGTGAGAACCACCAGCAATGACCCAGATATAGAAGAATATATAGACTTCAAACTGAAACCTAATGCTTCTTTTACATCCTCCCAGTGCCACTTAGGAAAATATTTGGCCAAAGATATAAAATGCTAGCCTGCTTCATCAGCTGGTTTCACTTTGTAGAAACCGGCTGACCTCGCAGTATTACAATTTGTTCGCTCGATGATAAGCAGGTACATTTTTTCATTTAACCAATCACTGCTATTTGGTCGTGACATATGTAATGCGCCATTAACGGGGCTAATGGTATATTAAGCTTTTCCCAAATCCCGTAGGAAGAAGGGCAATAACGTCTTTCCCCTTGATAAAATTCATCAAACAATCTCTTTGTTTCAGCTTTAAATTCTCCATATTGTTGCCAACACAGAATGTATGGCTCTTCGCTGATTGGCTGGTGCCCAAACTTGCACTTCTGTTTTTGCGAAACCGATTCCTGACGTAGTCGCTGAAGAGAAATGAAATTGAGTGGAGGCACTAGGTGGCACCAGCCTGTCTAATAAAATGCACCAAAATGTAAAAATCAATTAAAGCTATAGACATAATATTGACTTCAAATGCATGCATGCTTTTCCTATATCCTTGTGAAAGACACTTAACTGGTGGCTTCTATTGACAGCCCTGGTTTCAATAGTGTGCAGGGCAGCTGGGGCCAGAAACTGCTTTCCATCACTGAGTGTAGAGCGAATGAATAATGATGAGTACAGTGAGATACTAAGCTTTTTAAGTATGTGTATTAATATTTATTGCTATTAACTAAATACAAGGCTCTGAACCTGGGCAGCATGTCTAAAACAGGACAACACCAGGTCACCATGCTCACAGAAAGAATGCATGTTTTGTATTTTAGCAATAGCTTATGTAAATAAATAAATGCAAGTTTGCTTATATGTTTAATGCCAATATTGTGGAGGATTCGAAGCAAAATAATAACATCTCCATGGAGACAGATGATCAGGTGGAAGACCCCATACCAAGAAAACTAAATCTAAAATACAGTATGTCATAACCAGAACTGAGCGTGGACCAGCAGTGGTTTAGACTGTTCAATCAGATCTAAACCAAAACACAGACAAGTCCCATGCAATCATTTTTGAGAGACACATAATACAGTGCTTCCCAGTGCTAAAGGAGCTATTTGACCAATACTGTATGTGAATTTGATGAACTCTCCTTTCAAAGTTTTGACATCAATGAAAGGCAGGTAACTTCTGTCCAGACTTACCTTCAAGGACGAATGGTTCCATTGAGATGAACACGGCTCAGAGACTCACTTAAATGCACACCCCCCACAACATAAAGCTCTTGCAATATTCATTAACTGCTGTCACCTCCTGTGTCAAAAAGAGTAGGCCTGTTTGACAAGAAAATAGATTAATTAGCAGAATAAAGACAAAGAAAGAAAACTGTAGAAATATGTCACAATAATTTGAAGTTACAGAAATTTTCATGTAAGTTGGCAGACTGAACTAAACATGAAAGGAGGTAGAGGTCGCTGGATCACCTTTCTTTACACATAAGTGAAGACTGACTTTGCCAAACTACACACACAATACCGACACACAATATTCCATCCAGTCCTTGTATTTGCAGAGGTCGCTGGTGCTAGGCTAGCGCATGTCAATGGCCATAGTTAGCCTGCCGCTAAAAACAGTCTTACCCACTCCACAAAGCACCCGAAGCACATCTATTATTACACCAGTCTATCGATGTAAATGTTGGTGTTGCTAGAATAATGTTTGAAATATAACCTTGCATCGCATGAATCACTGCATGTTGAGGGACTATTTTCTCAGCAGCAGTAGAATTTTACTTGGCCATAAGATAGGTACTAGGTGATATCAGTCCTCCGCTGCCAAGCTTTCTGTCAGGAAGTACAACTCGCTGCTGCTGCTCAGATATAAATACTTGAAATGCAAGATTGTGTTTACTTACTAAAATTATTCTATTGACACAGGCATTTACATCGATAGATAGCGTTATACTTGTTTTGCTTTTCGTGCACTGTGGAGTGAGTAAGACTGTTTTTAATGGCAGGCTAACTATGGCCATTGACATGCACTAGCCTAGCACCAGCGACCTCTGCAAATACAAGGACTGGATGGAATATTTTAAAAAGTGTCTCCACACGTCTCCAACACTCTGGCTCACTAGGAAATGAGGCCCTATATCCAAAATTTTGGACTGTCCCTTTAAGTAATTTTGTACAGTCAAATACTAATTGTCAAGCAGCTGTTTACTGGCAATGGAAATGGACACTAGCCTGGTTCTGCAAATACTATAGGCTAAGATCTGTCAGTCTGTGTTATACATTTTCTTTCCTTGTAAGCATATACAGGAAGGGCTGCACTGTGTTTTTAACCTCCACACACCTTCACAAGAGTAATTTGGATGATTTCAGCCCTGGAATTGCCAGTCTCTACTGAACAAAAGGTAAAAAGGTAGCTGCTAGTTTGAAATCTACCACTTCATAGTATTACTCATGTGTGAATGAAACAAAACACAACTCTAGGTACGTTTTGATGAGGTAACAACATCCTCACAAAAATCAATTTTGTGTAATATAGGACTTTAAGTATTTCAGTTTGGGCCTGCTATACTGCAACTACACAATACAAAATGTGACAGAAAATAAGTCATTAAAGGATTATCGCTGTCCTTTAACCAGAATATTTCAAGCCAACAGTTCACGTAGAGGTCATTTTTAAGGAGCAATGAATTATTAATACAAGCAGATACATACATTCATGACTAGCAGTGAGTATTTCTCCTATAACATTATGTGCAATTGATAAGGATCACTACTTAGATATAAAAGCTTGTGAAGGCTAGGCAGGAGTAGCTGAGCACTTTAGATGTAATTATGATATGGAACATAGTCAAGCTTTAGGTTAATGTGCATTTCTGCCTAATAGTGACTGCTTATAGAGAACTACAAGGACAAGATGAACCTCAGAGATTGTTGACCGGAAGGCAAAAAACTCAAGACCTTGAAATGAATGATAAAAGCCACGTTTAGCACGCCATAGCTAATATTCACATCGTTATTCATAGCACATAGCATGTTCAATGTGACGAATACAAGGCAAGCAAACCTGATGGAGAATTTGGGTACAAGAGGCAGGAGGCTAAAGACGCCTTGATTGGATTGTGCAATTAAAAGTTAAATTATTTCAGTTTTTACTAAAAATAAATGTGGCTATGAATACAGATGTTTCTGTTTGTCAGAGTTGAGAATATGTTTGTAGAGGACATTTTTGAGCTTTTAACCATGTTCCCTCATCATTTGCTTACTCAGAGTTTTATTTTCATTGATTGACTGATTGACTGATGCATGATGCAAAGTAATCCTGCTTTGTCCTGGATTTGAGGCTTGAGGGCTTAGAAAGCTGAAGTTTTGACCACCTCCCTGTCCTGTCCCACTTCACTGTATTTAAAATGTAAACTCTGAGTAACACATGTAAGGTTGAAAAATATCACATAGCCATTTATTATCAGTGAAGTGAATGAAAGTCTGCTGCTTGCTGTGGTGAAATGTCACTTTTAACAGGCAAGGCCTATCATGCCCTTTGGAACAATTTTGAACAATATTGCAGGTTACAATTAACAAAATGTCAAATTTTATATGTTATATTTTTATACAAAACTCAAAAACGCATAAGAGGCCTATGTTTCCAATTCTCTTGCGATACTGTGTTAACAGCAATGTCCAATTTTAAGCATAAAAAAAATACTCATTCATATTTTTGAATAAAATACTATTTCAATTATATATTGCATGCATACCAAAGAGTGTTCTTTCTAAGATTTTGTCAGCTTTTAATTTACAGTAAAATAAACCAATTTGCAGATGTAAGATACTTGAAAGTGTGTAGCCTTGACTTCTCTCTTAAATTGCTGTGATTTTTTATTTTTTATTTTATTTGAATAAACATTGGCCATTTTGTGAATGTCTCACAAATATGTTATGCTTTAGTTAACAAATTACAATATAGTAATAGTACTCACCCACTCCACCAGACTGTATACAGACAGAGAAGCTTATTCTCCAACAGGCTCCTACAGCTCGGCTCAGTGAGAGATTCAACAACTCACCCTTATGTAATCAATAACCCTATGTCCTCATAATATCATGTTTGTACTGTTTTTCCTTACGACCTCTTGCATATAGCTGAGGTATATTTATTACTTAGTTTCTATTTTATTTTTCCTGTACATGTACATTTAAATAATTCTGCCTATTTGACACAAGCCTCTTGCTATTTTTATTGCTACTTATTTAGAATTTATTATTACCATTTATATTTTTTACTCTTGGATAATATAATGTAATGTGTGAGCTATACCGTGTCCAAGTAATTTCCCTTGTGGATCAGTAAAGTTGGTCTTAGTCTAAGTCAACAGTAAAGCCATGAACAGATAAATGATGACAGTCAAGACTTTAGTCTGAGCAAACAGCCAAACACATTCTTATTTTAACTTGGGGTTTGGTGGATGACAGTTTCCTGACCTTGGATGAGTTGGATGTTTTCTAATAATGATCCCTAATCACATGTATTATACCTGAAACCATTTGTGATATTAATAATTAGCTGTGAGCAGTTTCCATGCACAGTGTCCAAGCAGCAAGTCACCCAGGGCAACACAAAGCTCAGCCTCTTGTTTGTCTTTGAAACACAAAAGAAATGTGCACCATACGAAAATGAACAAGGCTACATGTCAATACCACCCATTTGTTGCCACAGTCGGCTTTTTCCATTCTGCTTATTGATTTATTCGACAAGGACAATGCTAATTAATCTGCATGAAACATCAAGAAATACTGGAATGATACAAAAAGTGTGACTTTTAGCTGCAATTCAAATCCAACAGCTAATAACAAATAAATACAACAAAAGAAAAACATTCATTGTCTGATTTCAAGTTGCAAAACTGATAGTTCACCTATCCAGCCAGAAGGGGTCACAGTTGAGAGTTTGATCACACACCCAGGTCAATGGTTCAGTCAATAAAGTGGCTAATGGATAAAGAAAATAGTAATATTATGCTCATTTTTCATTTGTCTGTTTTCAATACTTGGATTCTGGATAATAGTTGCATGACTAGTCAAGAATTCATGCTTATCCAGTAGTGCACATGTAGTGGTGGAGTATAGTGTGCACCGTATAGTAAACATGGGTGTGATTGACAAAAGGATTAACTACTCAGCAACATGCATGGTCCCAACAGGACAACTGAGAATCCCAGGCGAAAGGGGGTAACTATTCCCTACATGGCTGGTGTTTCTGAAAAACTACAGAGGATTTTCAGACAACATGAGATCCCGGTCTATTCAAACCTATGAACACTTTAAGACAGAAACTGGTCCACCCAAAGGACAAAACACCGAGTCACAAACAAAGCAATGTGGTCTACTCCATTCAGTGCAGTGAAGACTGCAGTCAACATCAAGTCTACATTGGAGAAACTAAACAGCTACTTCACAAAAGGATGTACCAACACAGACGAGAGGACCTCAGTCTGCCGTACATCTCCACAGGCCACTCATTTGAGGATGGCGAGGTACAGATTTTAGCCAGAGAGAAACATTGTTTTGAGAGGGGAGTGAAAGAAGCCATTTTTGTTAAGAAAGAGAATCCTTCTCTAAACAGAAATGGAGGCCTCAGACACCATCTATCTCCTATTTACAACTCCATCCTCAAACCTAATTCAAAACAAACAAAGAGAACAATAAGTGTAGCCAGGTCAGGTCCAGAGGTGTGGAAGCTCCATTATGGCCATTGATTGTTATGCTAATTAGACCCCACACCCTGCACAGGTCAATAGGCCGAACTAACAAACAGAAACTGTAAACAAGTAGGTGTGTTAGTTTCAGTTTGTTAGCTCCTCCCTGCAGATATAAGGAAGTGTCCACCAGCATTCTAACCAGAACTGAAGAAGCGGCTTGGATGAGCTGCGAAACGTCTTCAACCAAACTAACTTTTGTCCAGTCGACACACTGAATTTTCTCCTCAAACATGCATGGTCGTTCACATCAAAACAAACAGGACTGCTTATGAGGAAAAAATAAAGGGGAAAAAAACTTTGTGGAAAATATTGTGGATTTCTGTTCACTGTTAAACTGAAGTGAGAGACGTTGGATGGCTAATAAGATCCTCCGTTTTAAGATAACATGATTGGATAGTTCTGTTTGAATTTGGTCTTATGTAGAGGAAAAGATATTGACCTGGGTTTTCTATATACAGAAAAAAAGTTCTGGAGCTCTACAATATGATCTCACCGAGGCCTCACTAAATTCAGAGAATACTGAATAAAACATGTTTTTGTGTGGTTTACTTGGATCACAATTCACCAAAGCCATTAGTAGACAGCTCACACCTCTGACAGCAAAACTGGGTAAAATAAATTCAATACAGAATTCTCATAATGAATAATAAATTGCTATGACATCAGAACTGAAAAAAAAAAAAGATATTCTCAATGTAAAGCTGCCCACATACACTCAGAAAACAAAAATGTAATAAAATAGCATACATGGCTGTGTCAGAGATCGAATGCTGTAGCTACAGTGTGTGGTGTAATAAGCCCCCAGCAGAGAGACAGTCAGGCCGGCGAGTCTGACAAAGCCCGATCTCATCCCCAGATTGGAATAAAACCTATTTTCCAGGGCTCAAGACAATAAAGCACAAGGTTACCCAACCCCGCACCCTGGACACCCCCATTTAGAGCCAGTCCTCAGACCCACATAAAAATGCATAACTCCAGCAGTGGACCATGGGGGGCTCTGACACCAGGCTAAGAAGGGTACATGTGCACTTTATGGTAATATAAAAACACCTCCAAAGGCCAGTGGAGTAGATCAAGTCAGGGCCAGGAAAAAGGGAAGGAAAAGACACAGAAAGACACTGAATGCAGAGGGAAAGGACACCAAAATGCATCACTGTTGTATGAGTAAATATGCTGGCAGACTCTTGGTCAAGGTTTAGTATTGATACTTTGCAGCTGATGCCATCAAAATTTCCTGGGGGTGTGATGCTAACTGAAAGCACTACTCTGTTAAAAGCTCTTTTACTCAAGTTATACTTAATATGATCTCTATTTTCACACAGTCTGACCAGAAAGAGCTGACTTGATCGTTACTACAACAGGTGAGATGATGTGCTTTTAAACAAGTCTCTCACTCATAAAATTATTGTCACAAGCAAGAAAGCATGGGCCAAAAGTTTTTCAGTTAGTCACTCTCACCTTTTTGTTAAAAATCAAACACCTAAACAGGACCAAGAAAGCTCATATTGATCACAAGCTGCTGGATGTGCTGTTTATTTATTTATTTATTTTTTTTCTTGAGTTCTTGAAAAATTTTTGCCTGTGTGTGTGTGTGTGTGTGTGTGCATTGTGTCACCATGGAAACCTCTGAATTCACTAAAACACCCCCAGCGTGATGTCATTGCAAAATATCAATAGGTTAAAGAATGAAGATGTATTTTATTTGTATTACATGAGCAAGAGGGATACTACTAAAATAGGACAAGGGAATCACTGTGAAATAAACTGAGAAAACAATACACTGTAAGTAATATGCAGATAACCTATAATTCTATGCTTTCTCCAAATGCCATGCTTTTTGAAAAAGATAATATCCTTTTTTATTTTTTTATTTGGTCCTTAAAATCTAGCCACAAAGTCTAATTGGGTCCAAGTAAAACAAAAATGATTAAGTAAAACATTTTAATTAAGTGTTGGCACTGCTTGAAATACTGTACGTGTGATGAAACATCGGTGTGTTTGGTATGTCTTAATGATGTTCCCTCACCAACAAGTCACATGGTCATCAGGCCCCAACCACAAACTTTCAGTCACTGTCGAAAGCACTCACCAGCAAATTGTATAAACCCCCCCTTTTTTTTTTTTCTTCATTTTTGTGCACATTCAGCAGAACATAATTTTGTTTGAGATTAGATGTTTTGGGATGTCAAAAATGTAATGCCATTGCTGGGGGCCACTATAACTTTGAAAATGTAAGCACAATATATATTTTTGAGCCATTTGTTTTTTAAATTTAATTTCCTCTGCATTATAAGCTTTCAAACTCAAATCAACATACCATGTCTTCCTTTAAGTGTACTGAACTGCACAATGCCAATGGAGATAATAAGAAAAAGATACCAAAAAGACTGTAAAAGAAAACCAAATAAAAATGTTTGTGTGTATGGTTTTATTGCACTGTTGCACCTCCACAAACTTGGTTCTCTTTTGGTTTGCTTTTCTCTGAGGAAATGTTGTTCCTCTGGCTTTAATATTCAACAGTATGGCACAAAATGTAAGTATGATTTTAACTTTCTGTTATGTGCCATCTCTAGAAAGTCAAAAAATTAACAATAAAGATAATAATAATAATAATAATAATAATAAATTGAAGAGATGAGGAGACTTTAACTACAGAAAATATATAGTCCTGGCCATAATATATATACATAAATAACAGTGACACTACTGATTTTTGATTTTTTTACATGTTGACTATTTTTCCTAACAGTGACGCTAATTGGGCCGTTAATGCAGTGAATGTTTTGGCATGGCAGGGCATCTGGTGCAGTTCAATGACGCTAATTGCTAAAGTTAGGTGCAATAACACTATGAACTCTGCAGTTATTTACTGTTTTCTAATCACAGGGAAGACATGCTTGCATGGCCCACATCCAAGCACCACAGTAGCCATAACCACTGCTCTTTGACTTGCTCAGCTAAATTAACCTTGGCATTCCTGGGCTGTTTTAATTGCCTGGAACATTATAAAGAGAGGGAGAAATTTGCTTGTCAGAAAAATTATGTTATCTAATCTTGATTTTGCTTAGAAATCGAGTTAAGCAGAAGTGGAGACAATGAAGTTAGCTTAGATGAGTCGCAGATAAAGCTTGGTCACATTTGAAAAAGGGTTTTTAAAGATAGAATTGTTTGAGGATTTATTTGAACCCCGGAGCTACAGATTTCTACACAGAGCAGTGGATGACCTGCTTTGCACCACCAGGGAGCCCCTTTCCCTTTCAACAATATTCTGGATTAGCCAATTGTGCTTGTTTAGTGCCATTTAAAGAGTGTTCTATTTAAGCAGCTCTCATGTTGTCACCTCTTTATCCGATGAGAACAATTTAATCCAAGAACAATTATAAACTCGTCTACACTTTATTATTTTGTGACGTTTGATTATTTTGAATGTTAACAAAAATGTTTTAGCTTGTTTTATTATTGGGAATTAATTACTAGACCTTCAAACCATTTACAAATTGGTTCAAATGAATCATCAATTACACTTTTTCAGGTCGATGTTGAAGTTACCCTCTTGATTTTGGGGGTGTATGGGTTTTATAATCTATACACCCCATACAACCCCAGCACATTTGTGTGTGTTTAGTAAACAAAACAAAAAAAACAAACAGGAGACAAAACTAGCATTATATCTATGCTGGGTTTCTTATTTCTATCAGTATAATAAACTTGGAGTGAGTGACCATGAGGCATTTTGCAGTGTGAAAAATAGCTCCTCCAAGCCTGTTGTACTTGACAATGATGAAGTATGAGCTGTGCATTTTCCTTCAGGTATCTGAAATTCTGAAACAGAAAACTGTGGGCAAATTCCAGTGGGCCTTAACTTCACCACAGGCAGCAGACTCTGGAGGCTATGATCACATGCCTCCACTAACATTGTGATTGTGGAATTCTCCTTACACACAATGTCTGAAAACACAGGCACCATCCTATATCAGCAACAGATCAAATATGATTAAATTATCCCTATTTGTTAATTGATGCATTTCCAGATCTTGAGCTAAACTTCAGGACAACTTTAGCTGGAGGGTTTTATCTGTTGGGCATGTTTGGGTTGATTGAAGAAACAAAAGTGCCTAGAAAAAACACCCACATATGAGGAAAACATGCAAACTTAACAGGTTGACCTAGGAGTTGAACCCAGAACTTTCTTGCTGTGAAACATGCCAACCTGCCATTGCAGTAAATTTTTTTAATTTGTTTTTTATATGATTGTCTAAAAGGTTAACTTACATATTTAAATTGACTTGTGTCTGATCTCAGATGCAGTGAAAAAAGTCAGTTGGACTACAGGTTAGTTAAAACCTACATGTTTTGTTTTGGCCTTCCCCATCAGAGTAGGTGAAAAATTGCTCCAGTCAGCCTGCATTATCTGACAAAGATAGAATGCGAGCTGTATCTTTTCTTTCAGGTATATCTGAGACAGAGCACAAAAGTGTAAAAAGGCCGGTGGAGGCATTAGCCATTGAGCCTGGTGACTTTCTCTCGGCGTGTACGTCTCTGCCAGTTCACATGAGTGCGTCTATGAGAGAGGGGCTATTGCTGTTTATGGCTGGGTGTGTTTTCTCCAGAAGCCCTTTATCAGATGCTGGCAGAGTGGAGCACAGGAGGATCAATAGAGCTTTGGCCCAAGACAGGGAGGCAGTACCTGGATCCGAGCCGGGCTCCAACCTTTCCTCTCATTGATCTTCATTACCTCGTGCAGACTGGAGCTTCAGGACGCAGTGGCCCGTACACACAAGTACACATATACAAGTACACATATGCAAGTACACACAAGTACACATGAGTACACATATACAAGGACACACATAGCACCGCGCCGCTGCAATATAATCCTGTCCACGCAGACTTTAGAGGACAAGATGGGACTAAGGACACTCATTACTTAAGCAAGGTAAAAGTAAATACTTTCTCTTCTTTATGTAATGTAAAATTAGAAGCCAAGTTCATACTTTTCTTTTGTCTTTTTGAACTCTTAGAAGTAAGCTTAAAGGAACTGTGTGAAGCTGTCACTCTTACTGTAATGCTACATTAAGCAACAGTGTCCTCATCCTCTTTAGTGTCTACTTCAAGCTGAAATAAAGTGTGCAATGACAGATAACTTGTACTACAACAATCAACAAGTGTAAGTAATATTGATAAATCTAACTATAACACTTTATTTCCTCCATCACCATTATGGCTTAAGACTAAAGTGTATCTGTACGCCTCTTACAAACCTTTCAAAAAAACAAAACATAAAAACATCTCAGCTGTTTATAGCAAATCAAATATTGGAAAATTCACTTTAAAAAATCTGCCTTACCTTATTACATATACACATAATTTTAAAACATATTCAATACAGTAGATAGACCTAATTATTTTTATGATTTCTGAAACTGCATCGCTATTATAATGTCATTTCAGGTAGTTTTTAGGTAGACAATTTCAACATCTGACCACGGACAACAGACATTTTTGTAAGTTTACAGTAATGTTTAATAATGTACACATTCCTTGTTAAAAAAAAATAAAAATGTATACTGTTCTTTAGGTTTTCTCATTGTTGTCTCCATTCGAATTGTTTTGAATGGGGTGGTCTGACTGGACACTTGGGGAACACTGTCAAAACTCCATGAGACCGCATTAAAGTTGAAGCCAGTTGATTGAATATAAGCTCTAAAGGTGCAATTCTCCCCTCGTGACTCCATTTTAAATTCAATTCTCCACCCTCTGTCCAGACTAAAGCTTTGTCTGGAAGCGGCAGGCATCAAAGTCCAGCCGGAAAACACTAAATGATTGTAACTCAATTGTAGCTGGCCCATCATTGATTGTTTGCCCGGGAAAGAAGTTGGATGAGAGACAGGAGGCTGATTTTCCCCACGCCTCTGACAGTTGGCGTTGGATGTTTGCACCTATAAACCGGAGCTGTGGAGCATCTGGGTGTTCCATGCATGTGTGCGTGCTCTACCCATGCACCAATAAAGCACTATAATGAAGTTTAGTCTGGAAACGTATACGATAAACAAATGGGTATTGATGGCAGGCAGTGAGATCGGCGTTATATAATGAAACAACATTGTGTAAGTATGCCAACACCTGTCCATTATAAGTGAACATGGTAGAAAGCTTTAGAAAGTTCTATATGTGACAAGGTTGGACATGAGTGACAATTGTTTGTTTTCCAGTGTTTTTTGTTTTGTTTGTTTTTTTGTAATTTTGTGTCGTGCGGAGAGAGGGCAGGGAAGATTGCATCATTGTTTTGTTTTGTTTTTTTGTTATGTAAACTATCAAAATTTTGGGGGGGGAAATTACAAAAGTTTAATTTATTCAGTGTAAAATCTGAAGTACAATTAAGATTCATATTTGCTGCATGTTTTCAATTTTTCCCTTCCTCCTTTTGTTTTTAAAGATGGCAGATGGAAATGATCTTCTACTAGCATCTTTTCCCCCAGGCATTATGTGGCTGTGCATTGTCCTGTTTAATAAATGAAATAGCACTAGGAGCCTTACCACATTCTTTTCTCTAGTAGAATCAAATACTTTATGAACTATATTTTGTAAGAGCAGCAGTGTGAGACAAAAGTGACTGCCCCATGCTGTCTGCATCGTAATATGAACCATTTTTATCAATTGTGAACCCAGGCACATGCATTGAATTTGGTGTCTAAGCCTTCTCATCACTTCCCAACAAACATGCTGGCATTTGTTGCATATAAATCCAGGCACATAAGGAATCAGGATGTGTGGAAGAAAGCTTGAGACTGGTTGGAGCCAGTGGAATTGGGTACAACCCTTTTAGTGCTATTAAGGATAGTACGTGATATATCCAGAGAATGTGATTTACAATCATTTATTTATTTTTTCAAAATGTGGAGAATTTTGTGCCTATGCCAAGCTTTTGAAACCCAATTTGAAATAGATTTTATTAGATGGCTTAGTGACTTTGGAACCATGGTCAGGTATCATGGGGCTATGTCCACTCTTTCCTAAAGCCTAAATAAATCATGAGGTAGACTTTCTCTGCCCAAATATGAACTCCAATCCTCCCATTCTGGCTGAAAAATATGCATACCCTACATGTATATGAAAAGGGCCTGGTTTGCCAAAGAGGAAAGCAAATTGTGATAACACCATTTTTTTTATTTGGAAGACTTTGCTTGGTAATGCACAATGTGTGATGGTGCACACAATCAGTTGTGACTACGGCGAAAGTTTATTAGAGCAAATATCAGCCTCCAGCTCCGTGTGGTAACACCTCCCTAATTACATTGGTTAGATAAGGCTAGTGTGCATGCTAGCAGTGTTTTTGTGTTTGTAAAAGTTAGTAAATGAGAGGGCTCACTCTCCAAAATATCACACGCTTGATATCAGTCATAGCTCATTTTTAGTCATTTGATCTTTGTCCCTTTCTCATCTCATCATGAGACATACGACCCACAATTTTGAATTTCTATGCTGAAACCCATCTGATTTAAACCTAAAAGGACTGTCTCTCATCTGAATCGTCACTACCTAAACCCCAGCACCTCAGTCCAATCCAGATCCAAAAGATCTGCTTCTGAGTTAAAGCATTAAACAAAGTAGCGCTTAATTTCACAAGAAAAAAACATGGGATCCAATCATCATATAGCCCTGCACTAATCTAACTGTCTAATTCATCACAATTGACAGGTAAAAGTCTAGACTGTAATTGTTCTCAGAATATGGTGCATGATGAGATACTTGTAAAGCAATTTCTTTTGGACTTAAATCTTTAATCGGACTCTTTGATAAGTGGCTTGTCCGGGGGCAAGAAGAAGACAGCATGGGAGCGGGAGACAAATCCTGTGTCACCTATAATAAGAAGTGTAGCACAGGTGAGAGAGAGATGCATTGTGGGTGATTGGAGGGAAAGATTGGAGGACACAGACAGAGGAGGCGTTAGCTACGCAGGAGGGGGCTAGCCACTTCTCCCAGAGTCTTCTGCAGATGACAAAATAGCTGCAATTATGTGTGAGGCAGTTCTAAAAGGTAGCTCAGATCCATCAGACTCCCATGAGGACATTAGTGAAACAAAGACATACACTTGTAAGTTTATCCTCACTTAGAAATAGAGTGTTGTTAATTGAATGTTCTTCCAAGTGTAAGTAGTTGAGAATGCATTGCGTAAGGAAATGTATAAGTAACAGAAATAACTTTGTTTGCTCTGGGTAACGACAGGTACAAAGACAAGATTGGTTATCTAGTTGCCATGGCACCTGTCAGGAGAAGTGGAGGCGGTTATTTTGAAGTTGATAGAATGAAAGCAAGCCAAGAAGTTGTTTTCCAGAGTTACATTATGAAGGCCAGGGTCAGAGCATTATCAAACTATTCTAGATAGTTAAGTTTATTACAAAGCTTTATACAAGACCCAAGGGTTAAGCTGACTGACCTTTATTCAAAAAGCATTGTACTCTGCCTTTTTTTCTTTGAACCCACTGTCGCCAGTGAATACTAATGTTGTGTCTTTCGGCCACTACTCCCAATTTGCCTCCATGCAGTGTTTTGGCACAAGTGATAGTATTGGTTTTAAAGAACCCTGAGTATATCAAAGTACTTTATATCGCTTTGCATTTGACACATTTGGATTACATTCCTCACTGCTCACTAGTGGTCTTCCTCAGAGTGGTCACTTGATGTTGCTGTGATGTGTCTGGTCAGCTGATTTATACAGGTTTTGGCGCTGTCTTCCTACCAATGGAGGCAGGATGACAGCCCCATCTGCAGTCTGACTTCCTCAGGACAGTATCCCAGGTGTGTGAGAGTAAAAAGCCCCCTCGTCCGGGTTTATAGTCCCGTGGGCACGTTTCCGTATTTCGACTGCCTCTTTGTATATATATGTTATAGTGCCCATGGGACTATAAACAGGGACAAAGGAGCTTTTTTACTGGGATACTGTCCTGAGGAAGTCGGACTGCAGATCATCATCCTGCCTCCATCGGTAGGAGGACAGCGCCAAAACCTGTATAAATCAGCTGAACGGACACATCACAGCAACATCATGTGACCTTCTGAAGAAGACAGCTAGTGAGCAGTCAGAACTGTCAGGTATGAAAACAAACTCTTGGTCTGAAAAAATAACTTAATAACATAAAATAGCAGAAGACCAAAGGAACCTGTTAATTTGTAATGCAAATAACTAAACTGAAGCATAAAAGACATAACTTCTTTCTGTTACAATATTCTACAGGTAATATAATGGGGCCTTACCCAGTCTTGTGGCTGCCTCCTGCCACCAATATCTTTGAAACTAAAGTTAAGTGGATTTCATCAAGGAGAAATAACACTAAAATAAATATAGCAGTGAATGACAATGACTAACTACAACAACTAGTCTATATCTGTTTTTGCAAATGAGCTCTCCAAGTGCAAAAACATAAAACCACCAGTTATTTTGTTCCAGCGTCAACAATATGTCATCATAACTTTGCAACACTGTTTGAAATCAGTTAAACAGACGGAAACACCAGCTCTTGAACACAAGTTACATGCTATTTATCCAAGCAAACACTTGACATCTCACTCCAAATTATCAACTCCTGCAGCGCGATTACTTGAAAGTACTCTAATTCTTGTTATTTTTCCCCCCTCTGTGCAGCTTCATCACATGCATCACATCTTGCTCAGTCATACAGAGCCCAGCAAATCACAGCTGAAAAAGTCATTACCAAACAGACTGGAAAGAAAGGCTGACAAAAGAAATGAACTAAGTGGGACTGATCATTAGCGGCACAACTCCTAGAAGTCGTGGCAAAGTTAAAATCTAAAATGCCTTTCTGTCCGGAGCCTCGTATCATCTTTATCTTTTAACAAAAACAACAGAAGAAAATACTCACCCACAAACATGAATTGTAATTGGGTTATTTAAATATGTCCACCATTTCTTGTGTTTGATATATATTTTATGATGGGTTTGGTTGCTAGGACTTCTCTTGTTAGAGGCATTGGAAAGGTCAGTGCCATGAGTCAAGCGCACCCACACCTTTAATAGTTTTTTGCATAGGCTGGAGTTTCATTCCAACTTCAAAATACATTATATAGAACATGACATCAGTTATCCATCTTATATCTTAATTAAAGTTGTGTGTTAGCAGTGTGACTATCCTCATTAACTCTGATTCCTTTTGTTTTGCGTAGCGCTGCTGTTAAGTGAGTAAATAAGCATGTGAATCTTAATGTCTTCGTAATTAAGAGTTTGATCAAGGTGCGTTCTTTTGTGAATGTATCCTATAGATTTGTTATACAACGTTTCAAGATATATTGTAAAGTTGGACAAGAGATAAACAACAAGTTGGCATATAAGGGAAAAATGTAACTATAACTTTTTCTGTCTTATGTAAGAAGTTTTTTTAAATGGCACTGTCAAGGGGGGCAATCAAACTAAAATCATTTCACTCAACTAGAACCAAACTGGAATGATGTCCACTATAATTTGAGGACAATCACCTCATATTTCAAACAGGCATACAGACTTCTCCTGACTCAAGGCTACACCTGACACTGAAAATGCTGAGTGAAACAGGAACCTGCTGCAAATGGGGGATGTAACAATAAACAAAATATCCTGACACTGTATTGTCAAAAGTCTCTCAGAATTACACGTTTCTCTGCTTAAATTCATTATGGTGCAGCAATAGGAAAAAAAGAAACAAACAAACAAAACAAAACAAAAAAACAGAGGGAACTAAATAGACCATGATCCTTTGCTCTGTTTCACTGCAGACTACATGAAGAAATAACAGTTCTAAGTACTTTTAAATCATAGTTCTTTGGATTAAGTCTTGTCAAGGCATTTTAAGAGGAAAAAGTAGCATATTCACAGTTTTGTTAGCCTCCACAAAATATCACAATAAATATAATTCCCTGAAATGAATATTGTGAAACTATCGCACTGAGAAATTTGGATATCACTGAATCCCTACTTCAAATTAGATTTGAAGTGATTCAGGTCTGACTCATTTCCTGTTTCATAATAATAATAATAATAATAATAATAATAATAATAAAAAACACATCTTTATTTCTAGCTCGCTATACTGTGAGCAAAATGAGAAAGTGGTAGACAGAATACTGTCCACACAAGCTTAAAAAAAAAAAAAAGAAGAAAGAAAGACACATTGATGCTTGAAACAGAGTAGGAATAAGTAAGATTTAATTTAACCCACCCCAGTGTTAAAAAATTAAATGAACCCTAACCCTTATAAATACTGTTTTAGTGAGAGGGAGAAGGTGATTATCTTTTGAAAGTGGCAAGTGTCTGGCCCAAGGACACACCAGCAGTATTTTTTGTGAGAATGAAAGATAGAAAACTCCTACGAGAGAGATGGATTCAGTGATTGATGATCGAGTGGCGGGAATGCTAACCACTCTGCCACTGCATTGTCATTTCAACTCAAATATCAATCTTCCACATGATCTTGGTTTATAGCGTTAGATTGCATTACGTATAATCTTTATATAATTATGTCTAATTGATCGCACCATAAAACAATTTCCGCCCAACAGAAACCACATTAACAAGGTCAATGATTTTATTGTGAACATCCAATTATTAGTCTTGCAATAATTGCTATTCAGAGGACGACATCAGCCCATTCTCTGTTTAATCACTAAAAGCCACATTTTCTTTTCCCGGCTGACACAAAACATCACAATACAGAGTTTGATTTCACATGCAGCTCAGTAGTCCTCAAACACCACAGTCATTGTCTGACACATAAACAAGAGCATAGCTGTAGAATAACAAATCCTGACCCTTTGAAAGAGGCAAAAAGAACTAAATGTGCCAGAGTGGTAAAGACAAATTTTCAGCGTGCTAACACCATGACCCTTGTTTCAGGAAGTGCTCTTTGGACAGCCAAAAAATGTAATGCAAAGATATTAGTTCCTACTTCACCCACCTACACCCGTCCACCAGGTCCACGGGGTCATGTGGGAAAGCAGCCCATCTGTAGCATAAATAATACAATATTGCGTATGAATCTGAAACTGAGTTAAAAAAGTTAAGTTTCAAGTTTGCAGGAGAAGGGTTAGGGGACCAGGTACAGCAATGGGAACAAAAATGTGAAAATGTTTGCGTCATCTGCCAGCACAGCACGGTTGCAGCATTGATTGCATGCATAAACCATCCATATTTGGGTGATTGCCTGCAATGCTGCGACAGAGAAAGAATGACAATGCAACAACTGGACAGATACACTATAGGTAGGTGATACTTGGCAATGGAAAGACAAGCTGATGCACCGACAAATATTACCTGACCAGCCAGAACCATGTGCTTTAACAAAATATTACAAAGACAAGTGGGTCTGGAGATTTAGCATGTCTCCCCGATTTCACTGGGCATGATGGACAGGCATCTTAACCAATCAGAGACACACATGGTCAGTACGGATCAAAACAAACATGGCGGTTTACAGATAAAGGGGCAAAAACAACATAAAGGACTAAGAAACGCAAAACAACTGAAGCACCAAACTCTTATTTATCTCAGGGAACAGAAGTTATACATTTTGTTATTGTTATTTTGTTATTAAATTAGCAGCTGTGGTTGGATCATCTGAAAATAGGCAAGACGAATATGACAAAAAGCATAATGGATTGTCTATTGTGATGTTGGAAAAAACACTTCACTTTCAACAGGCTTTAAGATAATTTTAGGCTGGATGAGTGATGAGAAAGGTGGCAGCTATGAAGCCAGTTTTTGCAGAGTGGATACAAAGGAAGGCTCAGATCAGTGAATCCGACTGTCAAAATGTCAGCGTGTTAGGCTTTTGCAATCCAAAGCAGCCTGTAGAAAAACCTTGAAGAGTTAGGCCTGGACAGTCAATAGCTAGACCTTTCCCCCCATTTTTACACAAATATGTTTAA
The DNA here is from genome assembly GCF_026225935.1 of Boleophthalmus pectinirostris. Taxonomy (NCBI): domain Eukaryota; kingdom Metazoa; phylum Chordata; class Actinopteri; order Gobiiformes; family Gobiidae; genus Boleophthalmus; species Boleophthalmus pectinirostris. Next base: position 16,599,719 of record NW_026571175.1, on the reverse strand, counting down.
GTTAACTTTTAGTCTAAGCTTCATGAAGTATGTGTTACAATCAGTGCTGAAAACAGATGATGTGCCAAGAATATGTTTTCAGAATATTCATTTTGAAAAGAAAAAGTAACTATTCCAGCACAGTTACTTTTTCTTTTGGTGGTATTCAGAATAAAGTTAGTTTTTGCAGTGGACCAAACAGAAAGGCAAAGAGAAGGCTCAAATTAGGCCAATCATTAACAAAAAGCAGGGCCCAACTGGGGTAACTTAAATCAAACTGAACAGAACAAAACTAACCCCACAGACAAAGAAACAGGGGTGTTTAAATACATGAGGGCCAACTAAAACTGAATTACACAAAATAGTTAACTAAAACTACTAACTTAATCAAAGGAACAAGAAGACAAATAAGCATAATACAGAAAATAATAATTGATAATAAAGTGATCTTAAACAAACTAGACAAATTAACTTAGTAAAACAAACAAAATAGTGCTCCCCCTTTGTTCGACATGGATGATCTCTGCCAAGGGTCCTCTGTCCGTCCACTCAAACAAACAAAAAAATTATAAAAACAAGTGTAAGTAAACAATTCAGATTTACATTAACTAAAATGTATGCACCCAACTTAGAATATAAGTCTAAATAAAGGAATTTAATTAAACTATATGTACTGTAATTAACTTGAAATGAAAAAATACTAACACTATGGAGTGGTGGCAGAGGTATCCACACTTGTATAAAATCAAACGAGTACATGGCAGTACTTTAGGCTTCAAACTGCACAGAATCAGTGAGAAAAGTATAAAACAATGATCTTATGGTGCATGCAAGTGTAATTTATGTTTTTGATCAGCAAAAATAAATGCACAACCAACAGTGAAGCAAATATAAAGCTGTTTTAATCCTAAAATGCATATTTACACTAATATACAATATATAGTACTGTTATAGGTATTCAGTATTCTGTAACTATATACATTTTTGAAGTCAGAGTAAGAAATCCAATGAAATACTAAAAAAGAAAAGTTAGCTGAATTATGTGAAAAGACTGAATGAAGTTTTAGCTGTTAATATCTGCTCATATCTGGACAGTTACCCATTTTATTATTTCCTGTGAATGATGGTTAATCTGCTTGTCTGTTATGGACCAATGGCTGTTTCAAGGTTTGATTTTCTAACTTTCTGTTGGCTAAATCGACTATTTTGTTAAGCCCTTGTGAGGTGACTGCTGTTGTGATTTATTTATAAAAAATAAATGGATTTGAATTGAACTGCATCCTTCAGTACATTCACCGTATTTATCTGCACTTGTTCAAATCATCTCATCTTTGCCTCTTAAGTATTAATCTCCAAGAATCCAGTATAACTTCCCCCCCCAGATACTCCCATTTCTTCGTCGTCCAACTTGTTTTATACTCACTGTCTGAAAGCCATCTCTTAGCTCACAGATCACGTTGAAGATTGTGACCTCGAGGGATCCGGGTGACATCATGCACCCAGGCAGCACCCACACACTTCTGTCACAACACTAGGCTCTGGGGGCTGGGTCCATGTCACCCGTACTTGTCACCATAGGACATGACCCGAGCGAATACAACCCCCCTGACAGTAACGGGACAGATCTGTGAGAGAGAGGGGCGAGATAGACAAAGGGGCAACTTAAGTGCGTCACCATAGATGGAAAGAATAATATTTACACAACATGCGAGGTAAATGTAGGATTTCAGGGTGAATAAAGATGAACTTTCCAGCACAAAATTGAATTGTGATAGAGTTTTGTTCAGCTCGTTTTTTGACAGAGGCAGCTGTTTCTGGGGGGATTAAGAGAAAGGTTACTTTTTGAACACATTTCTTTAATTTCAAGTTCTGAAGTGTTAGGAGAAAGACTAAAGGCATGCAACTTACTTCTTTTATTGGTTAAAGTTGCACTGTATAGCTTTTTAAATGTTTTACTTAATATTTTGGGATTTTGACCAACTAAAAAGTGCAGCTTGCACAGTCCGAAGAACAGAAGTTAAGGACTATTGGATTGTATGATTTGAGCAGTTTGGTTTTCCTGTATCCCAAATCTGGCAAAAGACGTTCCAGAGGAAACACTTCAAGGGAATGTCCCATCTCAGAGCAGAAAAAGAGAGAACCTTAGAAGAGGCTTTTCTGCCCCTGGACGCTCACAGTGATGCTCAGTCTGTAGGACACAGAGGACACAGTGGAGGGACACATTTGCACTGAGGACTGTTACTCTCCTCAAACTGCCCTGACACTAGATTTGATTATCCTGACTCTTCTACTAAGACGTTTGTTTGAGCTTTCTGTTACTATTATATTTTACTGCTTAGTGTGCATAAAATGGCCCTCTGGGACAAATAAAGTGATATTGATTGATTGCTTGAAAATGCTTGTCCTTTTCATTTGTGAATATGGTACTTCATAGTGCAAAACAATATGATATGAAATAAATAATAATGATAAATCAAAAATGCTAACATTGAGTATAGCTTTGTACACTTGGGGATCAGGTCATTCTCCAGTTAGTCTTGACAAAGCCTATCTTAAGATGGGTCGCCTTGGGTGAAGTGACTGACTGAAGAATGGGTCAAATACAGAGGACAGGTTTCTCTATGAGGACAATAAAGTATACATTACTCAAAAGCATCAGTGATGGGATGCTGGCCACGTTTCTTTCTAACTTTAAAATGGTACTTTTTTGAGATGGTAACTGCAAAATAATGCTCCCTAAGCGTTGTTTATATCAGTGTCTAGTGCATTCACTTAATCTCCCTGTCAGCTTTAAGGTATACCTCAGTGACTGCCACAGCTTAAGGTCACGGGCTAAACCCTCCAAATCTCTACCAACCTCACATTCTGAGTCCCTTTAAAAGCTTGATACAATTGAGAATAAAAGTGGGTAGTCGATATCAGTCACTTTATTTTGTAGTGTTGTCAAAACGCACCTTGGTCTGGAGTTTATTCGGGGTTAGACATGACTCAGACAGATACCAGTGCCACACAGAGGGGCAGGTTGAGAAAACCGTGCGGAATATATGGTTCAGTGGGTGCATAGAAACTGTGGAAATGTCAGTGCTTCTTATCCACCATAAAATGAAAAAAGATATAAATTCAAGAGTCTATGAAGGTTAATCCAGGTGATAGTATGCTTGTTTCTTCTGTACCTACACTTACTTCTTTTATGAAGGGCCACATTCACTCGGTGTTCACTGTAGCCTAATTGCTGAAGCTGGTAATCAAGTCCATGTGTCTCCATCGAGCACTCTTACTGTGAGCAGGGTCCTCTCCACAGATCTGACCTGCAGCTTGGCCTTCACCTGCTCCCTGTTACTATGAAGATTATTTTAATGCCATACATTCCAGAGAGTAGCCTAGGTGCTGGGGTTACTCTTCCTTCTGTGAATACACCAATAAGTGTCCAAATATTTATGTTGTCATTACATTTGAACATAGATCTACATGTCTTGAACCATAGATGTTGAATTGTTGTTTTTAATAGATCATATTTATCTTGTACGTGAATCTCATTACTCCCTGCCCTACAATACAAAGAACATAACAAAACATATTGGTCGGTCAATCTTTTCATCTTTAGAAATATCGTTTTTTTTTTGTAGGAGTTAATTTGTGGACCATTCAAGAAAATCCAAGTGCATGTTTTGAAAAGAATATAATTTCTCCCAACTGAACATCACTTTAAAATAACAGTTTTATATCTGCAGAATTTGAACTTGGTTTGAAGTGTAATCGTTAGACAAAATAAAATTATTACTCATTTCTAAAGTTTGAATCGGTGCTGCCAAGGCTTTTTGAAGTTAGTCCTGAATACACCATTGTTTTGCTTTTTCATATTTTCTTAAATGCAGTTTGTCCTTGTTTTAGAGAACGAGAGATGAGATCCTTTTTTTCACTCTGCTTAACATCCTCTCTCTACTTCCACCTCTGCCTGGCAGCGTCAGACACCTCAGCTATGCGATGGAGCATTAGCACCCCCTAGAGGCGTCAGAAGGTCGCATCGCCCTCTCTGTTCAAGTGTTCTTTTATGTCTTCCTCCCTTTGATTGTCGGCCATTGAATATTACTGTGGGTTGTACGTCTATATGGAAAAGAGCCAACGGGCAAACCTGTCTTTCTTTCTTCTATGACACACCCTAACTGAAATGTACTCCCAAAATGTACATATGACAGGTTAGAAGAAAAATGTGTTCTGTGAGTATAAATTGTGCCTTTTTTTTTTTCATCTTTAAACTAGAACTCTCCACTTACTGTAATTTTCAACATATTTTTCAGCTTTTCTTCACAAACTGCTTCTCAGTTGGTATAAAACTACAATTTATATTTACAACAGGTATTATAGTAACAAACTAAACAGAGCTTAGAGAATCATCAAAACCTGTCATACGCACTTTAACTCCCAAATATTAATGATATGTTGTGCATATTAAAGGCACAGTGGCCATGTTGAAACAGGTTTTCCAGTTATGACACTAAGAGGACTAGGTGTTGTGACAAGTGACTGTGGTATTTCTGACATGTACTGTAGTGAGTCCTATACAGCTACTTGGGAACAACCCTCAAGAAAACACTGAACTGTCTGTTTGTGACATATTATCTCACATAATGACATAACTAGTTTCATGTGAGGACAAATCCTGCGTCAATGTCACTATCACGGAAACAGATGCACCTTCTTGTCACTCTCTGCAACATAAAATGAGTGAAGAGAAGTGTCTTGCCCAGAGACACAACAGCAGACTGTATCTAAGTGGTACAAATGCTAACCTTTGATGACCAAACACAACACTGCACCATCACTGCAATATTGTAAAAAAAAGACTAGCGCTACTTCCATTTACTACTATAACCACAGTTACAGCAATAAATAAAAACACCAATGAACACGTTAAGCGATTCATTATATGACAGGCATTTGTGCCACTTTATAATAATTATGCTTCCGTTAATGCCACAGGCGCGCTAACCACATCTACATTCCATCTACATTCTGTTTCTTAACATCATACTGGCTTCTTGTAAATAGGTTTGACACAGATGAACAACAACATGCATCACAAATCTAAATCTAAATCACAAAAACTACTGCATAATTAGACCTGTAGGCCTTTATAAACTTGTTCAGAAATGCATGGGAGTCTATTAGCTTAGTAGTTAATATTTTAGACTATGCTGAAATTGTGATGCCCCTGAATATGTTTAAAATTATTACTTTCAATTGTAACAAATCCAATTCTATTGCAATTGCTGTGTTTGTCAGAAAAATCTGAGATTTTGACATTTGCTATTTGCAACAAAGGCACTACCATGGAGGAGTGTGACACTACAAAAAACAGTTTGTGTTTGGTATGAGGTTTTGATTTCCACATTGCTGTGTTATATAATACATTTTACCATTAATAGTAGTTAGTTAGTGGTAGTTATAGTAAGCATAATCTAGTATAGTGCCAACCTATCAATATTTGCATGACTTGTGCTATTTTGCATTTGGGTTGGTCCCGTCTCCTACATCTTCATTTTACCAATCTATTATTACAAACTATTTTACCCCACATAATAATGAAACCTATCATAGTTTCTCTTTTCTTTCCATTCACAGGTTAACATGTTGGAAATACCAGTAGCCCCACCCTTTTCACATCTCTAATGTTTAAGCAGCTCCACACCTCAAAGACAGCGGGCTAAGAGCAGACAGGTGACACGAACTGGCTCAGTTTTCCATACAATGCCGACCAGGACAACCCCATCCACACTGCTCTGAGGTAAGATCATTTAGCACTATTCTTTCAAGTAACTATAAACAACCTAAAAATGTTACAGGGCAAAAATGCCAACTTTTTACTCTCTGTCTTCATTATTGTTTGTGAAAGTTGCAATGCACAGAGTAACAGTAGAAGTCATAGAAATAGAACTTAACTGAGTAATAAGTATTGATTAAATAAATAAATAAATCAATATTAATTGTTATTAAATTGATTATAGATTGCGTGACCAAACAAGCTCGTCATAGAATTTTCAGGTAGCCTAACGTTAAACCAATGCTAAATAATACTACACATAGTGTTTACTCAAAAGTATTCTGACACTATAATGATAAATGTATTTACAGGTTACAGGTACAGGTTATGTTTACTTTTTTTACACAATTTTGGCTAATGCATCTCTATTGGTGTTTTGCATTGTTGCTTCAAACATGGCGGATTACCATGGTAACAGGTTCTGAAATTAGATCCCATGCTCTATTTGCTAAAAGATATGAGAATAGATCAAAGTCTACACTTATGTGAAGCACAACCGCACCTTCATTGCCAAGCAAAACCTGTTGAGCATGTTGTGGTGGGATGGTTACACACATGTCAACAAGAACAGCTGAGTACATAGTCACATAATGGAAGACAGGACGGGAATCAGATTATGGGATTTGAAAAAATATGTGAAAATTAGAGTTCTAGTTCATGAAATGGTAGCATGGTATGCCTTCCCATCCCATGCCATCATGAAATGTTCATGAAATGATAGCATGGGATGGGCAGGCATACTTTTTTCCACTATACTCAATCCATTCTTTATTTCCACTGTGGCAGCCTTTCAGAAGAAAGCCACTAGTAGTTTCAGAAGTTTTGGTCGCTACAGTACTGTTAAAGTAAAACAAAAAATATCCCTTACAATTACAATACGCTAACACAATCACAATGATCTAATAATGATCATATAAATGTGCATTTTTTATCAATGATCAATTAGATATTAGTATTTCTTGGTAACTGTATTGTGCATGGGAAAAACATAAGGTTTTCTTCCCTATTTATGTGCTTATATTTGATTATGGCAACAGTCAAACACACAGGGCATTCTGGAAGTATTACGCAGTGAGGTTGGGAAAACCTGATATGCCTCGTCTCTTGTTACAATCCACAGACTGAGGTGATAAAGGTTTCGCTTACACATTCTTGTAGTAGTGTTTGTCTTTAGCTTGTCACTTAAATGTCTGTATTTGCACTGACTTGGTTCATGTGTGAGAATATGTGTAAAGTACCCACAATACATAGCAAAAAGCATCTCAACTTCAAGTGCTACTGGTAATGCTGCTTTTGTCACTGCTGCTACCACTACTACTACTGTTACTGCTACTACTACTACTCCCACTGCTGTCAGCATTGTACTTTTATCACTGCCATAAACGGAATAAGAAATCATGTCAATTCCAAAGCTTGCTAGTCTTACAAAAATAAAAATATTGATTTGAAAAATGTTATATCAATAAACGTCTGGTTCAGTGATACAAAGAGCATTAAAAAAATCTTTTACTCTGAGGTAGGTAGAAAGTAAAAAAATAAAAATAAAAATCAAACAATATATGTGACAGCTCAATATGTTGGGACTCAAGCTGAAATGTTGAAGGAAATGTAAATACGGGGATTAGACAAGACAAGAGCGAAATGGAACAGTGGGCATGTGGCTGTTATATTCTCCTGACAGGCTGAGCGCATTTCAGAATATGTTTAATACTGTGTAGTTGTGGGGACTGGGGAAATATTAACCCACACAATGGAGGACCCTCCCTATGCCTATATTACATCTGTCATTTGTCAGAGATGCCAAAGACCCTTATTGTAGCACTGACAATCAATGTCTCTCCAGATCCTGAGCACATGGGGTAGAAGCTTGAAATCAAGTCAGATTTAAATGTAAAAAAATATAGAGAAAAGCACGCTGGCAACCCAAGAACTCACTTTATTACAACAAAATTCAGCACTTCAAAAGTATTAATTTTAGCTGTGCCCCATCTGTATTTAATCATATTAGTCTACAGAATGTTCCGTTGTCATCTGAAACCCAGCAATAATTATACCATATCATTTTAATTGTACATATTATGAACAAATCTGAAAGCATGAAGTAGCCCTGTAGGGGTGTAGTCAACTAAAGAGATTCCAGCTAAATACATCTCCTGCCGATTGATTCATCGACTAAAAAGAGAGCGTGGCAAAAGCTCTCAAAATTACTATGTATCTCTATGTATTTGACCCAAACTGCACTCACAAGGACTACACCTGCATCATAAACGCTTTTAAACATACTAGGAAACAATATATTTATATGAAGATTAAACTTCTGAGTAATTATTTTTACGTATAAATGCTCAAAAATACAAAATCTTTAGCTCATTTACTCATCAATCTCATGGCCCTCTCTTTTCTGCTTTTGTCAAACATCCTTATACTCTAAATAAAATAAAAAAAAAAGTCAACTAACATAAATTTAGGTTGACTAACAGATTCAACAGATTCATCGACTAAACAATTAAAGACCTACAGTCCTATAGCCTAGTGATAATGATAGGACAGTTAGATGTTACAGTAAATAAAAATATATACAATACCGTCTTAAGGATGCAAATTTGTATGTACTACTTAGACTTTATTTCAGAACATCACTGTAAAGTCCCTGCACATATGTATTTTTTTCTTCCACCTTGGCTTAAAAGTAAAACTGAGATGACAACCCAGTAATAAACAAGATAACATTTGAAGTACTTAATCATGATGGGCACATTATATAATTATGTATTTCAGATCACCATGGAGATCCTGATGCACCTCTATAGATTCTTTATGCTAATGGAACTTGTGTCTGTGTGTAGTACATGTCTCTAATAACACAGAGAGTTTGAAAAGGAGGGTCAAGTAATGAGTCACTCGGATGAATCACTCTTCCAAAGGATATGGAAATGGGTTGAACCGGTGGCAAATACAAAAGAAGAAATATTATGGAGATTAAAATATGCTCAAAATGCATTTAAAATCTGCAGATGGTTAGTGATAGAGGAGTTTCAGACTCTGGGGTGTGGAAAAACAGGTTGCTGTAGCCTCAAAGTAAAAGGTTCCCTTACTAAGAATGTGCTAAAATAAGCATATTGCATATAGAGGGACCTGAATGTATAAGCAGCAGTTGCAGTAATGTAGTACTTGCCAACAGTACTGCAGAGAGGGTACTGTAGCTGTCCTTAGTAATAATAAGAAAAGTAGAATTAGCTCTAAATGTAACTGGAGACAAATGTTATCTGTATTGAAGGCAACTTTTATATAATAAAAACTACACAAATTAATCCTCTTCTGCATCCTTCAAAGTGTGGGTCAATGATATGCTGTCATGGAAAAACTACAGACCCGCTCAATGAACACTATTTTCAAACATTTGGAATCCATTTCTTTCTCACCTTGAAGAAACAAAATTTGAATAGAAGTGTACCCATGCCACAGTCACTTTTCTACCTCTCTGTATTTTTCTTTTCTTTTTGCTTCTGAAGCACTTGAGCCCTGTTTTTTGTGATATTGAAAAAAAATATATTGAAAAAAAAAATATTTCCAAATGGTATGATTTTTCTCAAATAATACAAGTTTTAAATCTCTGCTAACCTTTTTTTTTTTTCCCTACTCTTACGTGGACATCATCAGTCTACTCACACTTGGCCATTCTCTCTCCCCTCGTCTGCTTCTATAAAATTCTACAGTTATATTATTAGATTACGATTTTATGATATTATGATTATGATATTGAAAAACAACACTGAAAAAAATAAATATCAAAAACTATAACATGGTATGATTTTTCTCAAATAATACAAGTTTTAAATCTGTACTAAACTTTTTTTCTGCTCCTATAGAGACACCGTCACTCCACTGGCACGTGGCCTCCTCCTGTCCCTTCTCTGGCTCTATAAACCTCTACAGTAATGAACTGGTCTGCATTGGAGGCCCTCATCAGTGGGGTCAACAAGTACTCCACAGTCTTTGGGCGAGTGTGGCTGTCTATGGTTTTCGTCTTCAGAGTGATGGTGTTTGTGGTAGCGGCTCAGAGGGTATGGGGGGATGAGAGCAAAGACTTTGTGTGTAATACTGCACAGCCTGGGTGTAACAACGTGTGCTATGACCACATCTTCCCCATCTCCCACATCCGCCTGTGGGCTCTGCAGCTCATCTTCGTCACCTGCCCGTCCCTACTGGTGGTGGGACATGTGAAATACAGGGAGAAGAAGGACATGCAGTATACACAGTCACACAAAGGAGGACATCTGTATGCAAACCCTGGGAAGAAACGAGGAGGGCTGTGGTGGACCTATCTGGTTAGGAGTAAATACTACTGTTCCTAGAGTAGTGATTGATATATTGGTACATTGAACTGACATTGCATTCCTCGTGGTGAGACATGAAACATAACTCAGTTAAAAAGTATATAATTTTCCCAAGTACTTTCATAGGTTATGATAACAAACTATGGGTATACTTACAGATTCATTTGCGTAGGGTTTCATGTTAGATACACTTCTTCTGCAACCCTATTCATGCATCCAATTTTGTGACCAGCACCAAATGACACTGTCCACCAGGTTTGTGACCCCCAAGGTCATTAACACCAAGATAAAACAGATAAAACACACTTAACATCACAAACTACTTTGTTGAAGAAAACAATTTACTTTTCTGACTATTCCAGTTGGTAAGAGTGAATGCATGGATAAAATAGCTGAACTATACTCTTTCTTCTCTCTTTCTGTTACCACAGGTAAGCCTGGTGTTCAAAGCGGGCTTTGACGCTGGCTTCCTCTACATACTCTACCACATTTATGAGGGCTACGACATGCCACGCCTGTCTAAGTGCTCGCTGGATCCGTGTCCCAACACTGTGGACTGCTTCATCTCCCGGCCCACTGAAAAGAAGATCTTCACTCTATTTATGGTGGTGTCCTCTGCTATCTGTATCTTTATGTGCATTTGTGAGATGGTTTACCTGATCTTCAAACGTATTGTGAAGTTAATTAAGAGGAAGCAAGAGGCAGAGGCAAAGCTGTTTGCTGAAAACCACGAGTTGAAACCACTGGCACCTCCCAAGTCTGAGTTTATGTCCAAAACTTCAATCCAACGAGTGGATCCAACTGTGTCCATTCACACCCTTAATAATATCGAGGAACAGACTGCAAATCTGAAAAATACACAGAAAGACTAATGCACATGACTTATGCTGCACTTATACAAGCAAATGCTCAGTGTTCCTGTCTGTGGCAGGAATTGATGTTTCAGGTACTTTTGAAATAAATGTTGTATTTAATATGTAATTTTATATTTATATTCATGTATGGGAAGGTTTCCTTATGTGCACGAATTTGCTAGTGTAGCTTACAAAGAATTTTGTATTTAAATTTGTTTTTATTTTTTTTGTAAAACAAATGCACTTGTCGTAGATCCTTTACTTAGCACTTAGCATAGAGCAAGCCCTAGCAATTTTTATGCAAACTGTGTGTCTCTTCGTAGGCTGTCTGATGTCAATACAGGTGTGGAAAATGTATATGGTGCCAAATAAAACTGCTGCACAAGAGAATTGTGACAAACGAGTCTGTGCTCTACTGCTCTTTGTAGTCCTTTCAACCTGCATGAATGAAACGTAGGTAAGTTTTGTGTAGGAAATATTTACCTTTCCATCAGCTTGACATGAAACCTCTGCATTCATCGTCATGGCTTTTCAACTGTCCTGTCCAATCAGGAGCGAGCGCGGAGGGTGCGGCTTTTGACGGACCCGGAAATGCACCAATAACTTTTAGCGCAGTGGTACTGCGTTTTACGCATGGGTTTACACCTTCGTTTACAAAGTTTATATCGACTAATATGAGTTTTCATTACGGACAGGTATTGTACGTTTATCATTGTTTTCTCCCTGATTAAGAAGGGCGATCTTCTTACGGGTGTCAATTTTGTCAGAGTAAAGAGTCCGTGTGCTAATGATGCTAAATTGTGCGCAGTCATTTGTGGGTAGTCGCAGTAAAACATCGTTTTGAAAGAAAATTGTTTGTTTTCATTTCTGAACTGGTGGTATTGAATAGCTTTTAACAAAGATCCTGCAGTGAAACTTACTTAGTTGTTGACTTCAATTGATTACCCGGCTTTGGGTGTATTTCCTATTCATCCTTTTTTCCACGTTATCCAAGGGTTATCCCGGAGGCAATAACCCGCCTGGCGCTCCGTACGGCAGAGGCAGTGGTCCCTATGCGACCCCGCCGCCTCATGCCCCTTATGGAGGTGGTGCACAACCACCTGGGGCGCCCTACGGTGGAGGGTACGGTGTTCCGGGACAAGGAGCTGCTTACGGACAGGGACCTCACGCTGCCCCCGGTGGACCCTACAGTGGGTATGGAGGACAGCCTCACGGGGGACATTATGGGCACCATGCTCCACAAGGTAACTGCACAGACTAGGGGACACTGAACTTGATTGACACTTCTAATTTCATTTCTAATTATTAGTTAGGCTACTATTATAATTTGATTTGTTTCATATATAATCTCTGTTAAAATTAAGATCCCTGCTGCCTATTAAATAATAAATGGGCTATGAAAGAAAACTATATATTTACCCATAAATATTATGCACAATTAATAAATAGGCCTGTGTTTTGTATATTTGGAATCATAATGTGAGTCATCTGTCAGGAACTGCAAGTCACAAGTCGTAGTATTCCTCCATCACTCACTCTCACTCCATTTGCTAGCTACATTTCTTAGCTGTGAAAAGTCCAATAGTTGCTTTCATTTTCTTGTTGATGTATTCACTGGTGACATACTTCAGGCCTCTGTCCATGAGGTCAAAGGTACTGGACATGTTATTTTTACAGTGTTGTGGGATTGATTTGTCTCAGCACTTTCTAAGCTCTAAAGGCAAAATACTAACTCAAAGAAATATGTATTACTTTGTGGATTTTCTGGCTGACCGTGTTTAAACTCCTTCAGCCGTCAGACCTTCTCGTAATTAGTCCTCACTGTCATTTTATTATTTATTGTATTGTAGTATTATTGTTATTTTTTACATTCCAAACATTTTACTCTTGACATTTTTATATATTCTGTTCTTCTAAGATATTTCAAAACCTCCTTGGAGGAGCTCAATTTCATTAAATTTAGTTTTCTAATGCTATGCTTGAAATTACTTGGGATATTAAATGAAATATGTGTCATGTCTTTCTACTAATATATTCCTTCTCACAGGTAATGTGCCCCCTGGCGTAAACCATGAGGCATACCAATGGTTTCTGAGCGTCGACTCAGACCGCAGTGGCTACATCAACATGAAGGAACTGAAGCAGGCACTGGTCAACTCCAACTGGTCTGCCTTCAATGATGAAACCTGCCTAATGATGATCAGTAAGTTATAAGCTATTGTAGCATATTCTTCTTTTATTTATGTATAGATTACACACTTTGCACCAGAAACACGTAGTAATGAGCAAAAGTATGCTTATATTAAAAATGTAACATGTTGTTGCTTTGTTATAGAAAAAATACATGTATCCATTTCTTATAATAAAACTTTAGGATAGCTGCTGTTGTGAAAATTAGATTTCTGTCATGACTCTTGTGCAACCTTGTGGGTTTCCCCAGAAGAACTGATTTCCAAATTGCCGCAGATGAAGTGTTGGGTGATCAGGTGTTCTCCACTTCAAGTATTTTTTCTGCGACATAATAAAATATAAACACTATAATACAATTTTTTTCATAATATGTCTGTTGCTTCATATGGTACATTAGAATAACTAACATATAATCTACTTTTTGTTTGCCATTGAGAGGCAGTTATGTTAGTCTGACTTATGCATGTTGAGCTGTGGGTTAGTTGTGCAATTACCCTGCCATTCCAGTCCATCAGACAGTGACTAATGTTTCAGTAATGGCAACTCCAACTGACTTGGGCCATTAGATTAAACCAAAGATTTACATCACAGTACAAACAAGGCATGTTGTTATCAACAAGCATATGTCTATTAGGCTGGAGACTAAATACCAAAATGACAGACAGAAGACAGAAAGAAACATCCAAGGCCCTTGGATGACATGGACAGCACAAACACATGTATGTTTTAAATGGGAGCAGACGGGCTTTAACATTTGTTGAATATATTTTTATTCATTAATTTTTCAGACATGTTTGACAAGACAAAAACTGGACGCATCGACATGTTTGGCTTCTCTGCTCTGTGGGACTTCATGCAGCGATGGAGGGCGCTGTTTCAGCAGTATGACAGGGACCGGTCTGGGTGTATCAGTGGAACAGAGCTACATCAAGGTATTAGAGCCAAATTTAAAAAAAAACTTGTTATATGTCATATATAATATACCATATATAATATATAATATACAATATATAATATACAATATATAACATATAATATATTATATGTTATATATTATATATTATTATTAAGGTAACTTTTCTGGTGAAAGGTCCACCACTTGGCCACAGAGATGTTATTATTCTGCCTAGAATGGCAGTATGGCATAAAAAAATTTGTATTTTGCATTTATTCAATTATAGATGTTTTTATTCTCAAAAAAATGCTTGAAAAGCATGCATTCTTAGTGTAAAGAGGTTCGCCTCTCTACAAAACTGACCTGTAATGTGTTCTGGTGGGGCCACCTGGTTGTCTCCTAGGCGAGGGATAAGTTTAATGCCATACTAAAACAATCTAGGCAAAGCAATGACATTTACATGGATATGAGCATGTGGCAGAACCTCTAAGTGACATAGTGCATCTTTTTAAGAAGCACTGTCCCAATCATCTCACTTTTAGGCAACTGGAGTACAGACAAAACACAATATAGTGACAAGATAATTAACAAAATGTGTACAGCTTCACTGATATTTGTATTTTTCTAATGTTACAGTATTTCTCGGATTACAGTATGACTAATGAATTGAAATTTAGCAAACTAACCATATTGCTTCCAAATATGTGTTGTTTTTTTTAAATATTATTTTTAATGTATTTTTTTTCCCCAGCTCTTGCACAGATGGGCTACAACCTGAGTGCACAATTTGCAGAGACGCTGGTGCGGCGGTTCAGTGTTCGTGGTATGCGGCCCGGGATTCAGCTGGACCGTTTCATTCAGGTGTGCACCCAGCTCCAGAGCATGACCGATGTCTTCAGGGAGAGAGACACAAACCGCTCTGGCAACATCCGCATGAACTATGAGGACTTCTTAAGTAGTGCCATTATCAGGCTCATGTGATCATTCCTGAAGCTCAAAGTTTACAGTCACAGCGATATTTGCTGTGAGTGACATTACTTGATGCTCTAGGTAAAATACATGATTGCCATTACATTTTAGAATTTGCACATTTCTTATTCCAGGATGCCAAATGAGGTCACAAGACCATTCTGTTTTACATTCACTAGTTCAGTGGTTTTTGTTTTAAGTACTTTTTTAGCAGTGCCTCTCACACCCCTAGTACCCCTCAACTTATGCACTAGGGCAAGTGATTAATTCATTATTTAATACTGTTTGTTTGTTTGTTTTAAATAGAAATATGGATGTCCACAATCCTTCAAAACATTCTTAAGAATGTAAAAATGGCTTTAATGTAGAATGTTACATTCAAATAATATTCATTTTCTTTTAAATTCTGAAATCATTCCAAGTACCCCCGGTAAGTTCTCTCTTACCCTTGGTTGGGGAACAAAGCTCTAGTTGACATTCCTTTGTATGATTATGCTTTGTCATTATAATTTCTTTAATTACCTGTATGATTTCTAATGTAATACTAGTTTACCCACATCTCTAGTGAATTGTGGGAATAGTTTGGCTCTTAAGGTTCTACGCAATATGCCTTACCTTTGAAATATTTGCATTCGGTTCTTCTCTTTCATACTTGAATTTTCTATATTTGTTTTGTTACATGTTCATAAAACAAAGCTACGCATATGGACAATATCTTAATCAGTTCAAGCAGCAGCCAGCCTCATTTACATATATGACTATATATAAACAATATATTATATTATTAACAAATGGATAGCTCATATGCCGAATACAAATTAAAAGGCCATGCTTTTCTAACATTTATCTGTTGCCAACATTAAACTAATGCTTTTTGTAATCATGTAGCTACATTATTTTTGTAATATGGACAATAAATCATATATATCTATGTTTCGAGTACTGTCAAAGTGTGTTTTACTCCTGAAGGTTTAGCCACCAGATGGTAGTATAAACAAAGAGGAGAATGTCCTGACAGCAGAAGGACTTGCTTAAACCAATCACCGAAAAGATTAACCGGAAGTCACGTCGTGCCGCAAGCTGCTGTCAACGTGCTAGCGGTAAAGGTGAGGAGAATTATGAATAATACTGGAATTAAAAGTCAGATAATAATAATGATTGTCAGTGTGTTTATTGTAACGTCGATAGGGCTAGTGTATTGCATGATACTGCGTTGAGAAATGCCTTTGCCCTCATATTGACTTCTATCTCAAGGACTGGAAATGACTTTGAAATGCTTTGGACATAAAGATTGTAACTTGCATAGTTAATATCGAATGCTTAGATGCTGTGGTAAATTGATAATATCTGCTAGTACTGCTTTTGGCACCAGCTGCTGTATAACTTGGAATATGTTGGATTTAACGTTAATCATTAGTACCATGTTACAACACCCACACTAATTAAGTTACACAACTAAGCTAGTAAATCTCTGTTAGTGTTCACTGATCTTAATTGGAAGCCTCTAAACACCAGTTTTTAAGAGTCAACTAATATTGTAATACAATAGTATAATATAATAGTGTTGATGTGTACCATAATAATCTATGATCCCGTATTTCTCCAGGTGTCAAATCTTTCTTCAAAGCAGCATTGGCCAGGCAGGATCTGAGTGCACAGACATGTGGCCAGTGTTGTGGACAGCGATGCGGACTTATGCCCCATATGTCACTTTCCCAGTAGCTTTTGTTGTTGGAGCAGTGGGCTACCATCTAGAGTGGTTTCTCACGGGACCACCTAAACCTCGAGAGGAGAGGGGCATTCTAGAGCTGAGAGAAGAGAGGAAGCTGCAAGAGCAACTCGGTAAAGACAGCACCCAAGTACTGAGCCTAAAGGAGAAACTAGAGTTTACACCAAAAGCGGCTTTAAACAGAAACCGATCAGAGGAGAGCTAACCCCCCGAACTTGGATTCTGGTACAGGCTACTGGACGCTGAGGTGTTACACTGATGATGGACAAAGACTGAATGGACCACGTTTCCATCTTGACTTTATGAGCTATAGGACAGTGAATTAGCAGTCAGAACTTGTGCTCCTGAATTAGGTGTTCACTGTGGTTTGTGGCTTTCGTACTGTTTTAATATAATTTTGTCAATATGCTTCAAATCGATAGTTAAACTTCATATTTACAGATTGTTGAACACATTCAAATTTAGTTTTCAGGATCATCTTAAAACCTGGACCTTGAGAAACTGTTATTGTTCTAGGAGAGTGTCGCCCAGCTTTATATATGCCAAAGATTCAAATATTGCATTGAAAGTTTGTATATATAGTGTCCTGCAGTACAACGCAACAAATTTATGTATTGCAGAACTTTAAATTTTGATTATAAATGGCCATGCAGACCTTATTTAATGGCCTTTTCATTTTTCACTCTGTGCTTTGACTCCTAAAATATGAACATGTTGTGTCTTTTACATGACTATGGCATGTGAGGATTTCCATGTTTCATACCAGTCATATGTTTCCTTTCATTTCAGTGTACTTGGTATTGTTCGCACATGATCGTGGACATGAAAGTAAAGCCTGTTTGACAGGGCTTTGTTCTTGTTCTTTTATCTCAATGTTAACTCCTGCTCCTGGAATGTGAACTAATACGGCCTCAGTGTGGGAGGTCTCAGGAAGTTTAATCTCCTTAATGCCATTGTCTTAGATTGACAGGCTACTTTTATTGTACAAAGCATGGTATTGCACATTATAGTATTTAAGAATTGTGACAACCATAAAACACCATTTGCTGAAACACTACTTAATTTCTCTGTTTGATTTGGTGCCAAGCTGGGCTGGAATTTTAGGAAGGAAGAAGTGTCTTTTCAGGAAGCCTTTAATAATGAAACATACAGTACAGTTATTAATGAGTCAGTCATTACACTTGAACTCTTTGACCACAGAGACTTGTTTTGGCAATGAGAGATGCGCTTTTGTTTAAAGGTTATCATGCTTCCCTGAAAAGGTGGGATAAATTAACTTTGATTGATCATTGACATGTGTAAAGATATTTCCCAGGCATATATTCATGGTTTTTCAAAATGTAATTTATTTTCAATGGGAAAATATTCTAATATAGGAATAATTTGCCTGAAACCTATGAATACTCTCTGATGTCAAAAATGCAATGTAGGTACTTTTTAGAAGAGTTTACCTTGAGGGATGATAATGCTTATTCTTGTATACCACTACCAATTAAAGCTGCTGAAAAATCATTCTTTGGGTTTCAGGTAGTAATAATAACTACATACAAATAATGGTAGAGAATAGTACTGCCATTTTAACAATATACATTATGGGCAATTATAAAATTATAACTACAATTTAACTAATTGCAATGAACTCCTTACACCAACACCATTCAACATAGACTTGAGAATGTAACAGGTTTATGTGTGTGTCCCTCCTGAGAGCTCAAACAGGACAGGCCATCCTTTGAACAATGGCCCAGGTCTGACTGGTCAGATCTGGATAGCAGTGTGGGAACCAGGCAGAGAGGCTCCTGGGAAAGGAACAGGGATGTTGTGAGGTGAGCCATTGTTTTTGTAGATGATGTTCAAATGTCGGGCGTGGCTGATGCTCAGACTTTTAAAGGGTCCACATCAACATCCTGAGTCGTCTGAGTGGCGTCAGACTCAGTCAGATTGGTGGCAAAAGATTAGGCAAAAATTAAAAGGCCAGTATATTTTAGATATGCTATCCCATAATAAAATGTAATAATTATAGTTTCAACTACCTTTACACAGCTTTGATAAAGCTTGCCTTATTATACAAATAGCTTAACTAGAAATACTGAATAAAGGCTTTAGATTTTTAACTGAGTGACATCTAATGAAGTAAATTCTAGACATGCCTTCACATAAAAAGAATTTATTATGCCACATTCCCTAAGTTTTAACATGGCATAGCACTAATAAATCAATTTCCCTTACAATATGACTTAAAATGGCTTAATTAGAAATAGTTCAAGTAGCTACTACTGTACTTGCTGTACATTTTACTTTATATTTACTCAAGTAAAAGTCATTTATGACTGATAATTCATCCAAAAAGTACTTGATCTCTAATTTCTTAGTAAATGTTTGGAACTAACTAAGCTATGTTGATGGAGTGAGTGAGATTTAAAAAAAAAAAATAAAAATGCTGCTACAGCTTCAACAAAATATTTTATCATTTTGAGAAATATATATTTGTGTTCAAACCCTAATATTGGTTCTCATAATATTTGGTGTGTTAGACAAATTTGGGAAGAAATACAAACAGATATATGTTAATTTAGTTTCACACAATGGGGCTCAGTTCAGACAATTCAGAATGTATCTTTCTATAAATGTAAGGCTTTAATGCTGAGTTCAGGGCAAGTTTTGTTGACACAACCTTTCTTTATGTTCTTTTCCTGCAATGGTCCTAATGCTTTCCTTTGTCCATTTGTTTTCTCAGATTGCCTCAAGTGATAGCATCCTCTTCCTTTACAAATCCCTGCGCTACAATTATTCCATATAGCACTTCCTGTACATCATATCACCAAGGATAGGTTTAAGTGAAACTTTTCTAGAAGAGGGTCTGCCACCTATTTATCTTTCCCCTGGGCAACAAGCAAATGCCATAGTTAACAGGTCAGATCTGTGGGAAAGTAACTCCGCTTGCACTTACAAAAAGTATGCTTGTTTTTTCAGATGTTTTTGAGTAATACACACACTCATAATTGTATGAATGCAAGATAGTTTAGTTTAAAATCTGTGAAACATTCAAGGCAAAGGCAATGACATCTCCTTGGAGACGAGGAGGTTGTGTACCACCAGAAAAGTTACATAGTAAATGAATCCTTTTTGAGGAATGTTCTGTTGTTTAAAATGTATATGTAGTATACATGATTACTGTTTCTCTCTTGGCACAAACTCAAATTAAAAAACAATCAGTCAATTACTAAATTTTAAAGCTTATGGACTCCACCATCTTGGATTTATGTATTCTTTTGTTTTCAGTTAAAAATGGTGCCTTGGTAGTACTTGTGATCCAGTGTTTATTTTCACCTATTTGTGTTTTTTATCTCAATGATTATGTTGTGTTCTAAGTGTATATTTATCCAATCAACCCTTGAACCATGGCTCTTAAGTTCTCTTCACTGGTCTATCTTTGTCTATTCCCTCATCTGTCATTAATCTGATATCAGGCTCAGTGCCACGAGGGAGTAGGCACCAACAATGTAACAAAGCCCACCGCAGCCTCATTGTCAGTTAACAATCCCAAGTGACTATTCCCCAGAGAGCACAATACTGAAAGAGGAAGCAGATACAGACCCACTTCCTGTCCAATGATTATATTTAGAGGCTACTCGAAGCATTGTGTTATTCACCAGCACAAAGAAACCAAATCAAATACTGGGTGCCCATTATGACAGTGTTTTGGTTTCAGACTGAGTCGTGTGTCGGCATTGTGCAGATAATAATAATGATGATGGAAATAATGGCACTATAAGCTGGGAGAGACAGTTCCATTGTAAAAATGATGTAGGGTTTCCAACTATGTCCTAATTTAAAGTGCACAATCTTGTACATTGCTGTGTGCTTTGAAGTGATATCAGATCTGATAAATGACTTTCCCAGTGATGCTGTTTGCCTGGTTTTTGCTCTAAAGTGACAGAAAGGCATTCATTGCCATATCTGCTCAACACATGCTACATGTTTCAACAGCAGCAAATATAAGAATTAGTAGAATATGTGCTACTACAACTATGGGCCTGCTACATTTACCTTTACTACATGAAACATTAAAGTAAAAAAAATATGCCGACATCATTTTTCATGGTCGATTTGGATCTACAATGTACAGCAATCACATTATGTAGACATAATGTCAACAGTGAGATCTCTGACATATTCAGATGAGTGTATTTATAACACTAAGGCCTATTGCTGTGTGTAATCAGTACCATGCTGCTTTAGTATATACCACATCACCAACAGAATTAGGAAATGCATCAGCAGTGACCTCAACAATGCCAGGAAAATGGCTGTGATGTTGTTTGCAGTTGTATGCGTGTCTCCTCCATACATGGTATAGCCTACAAATTATATATAACTTATATAATTCTGTTTGCTGTATTGAGTTTTTATAAAGTGGTACAAGTAAAGTTGCCACCAAAGAAAATTCAACTTTGAATTATCAAATGTAGTATTAAAATTAAGCACAAAAAACTAACAAAAAAAAACTGCCAGGCAAAAACCTCACTGAAGCAACAACAGTACTGTCATCCTGTTCCAAAATTGTCAGAATGTTATAGCAAAGGGCACTGAGTTTGGTTAAGACTTGGTGTTCCATGACCTCCCTGCTTGAGAAAACACACACTTGCTATCACATGGGCACCAGAGGTCCAGTTTTGGGACCCCACCCACTCCGACTGTCAGCACACAATCTACAATACAAAACAGGCAAGTGTGTGCGCTTATAAAGTGCAGTTCCTGCCAAATTATTCTTTCATCACTGTTAGCCAATTTCTCCTTAACACTACAGGTGGCCCAGAACAAAACTAGGGTAAAATCTAACTAAAAAACATCTAATAGGGCATATTATACAAATATTTCATTGTTGCCATGCTTCTCATTAACCACCTTTTTAACATAGAACTATGTAACTAACTGGTAACTACAGAGCTTGTTTAGTAAACTTGCAACAATAGATTTACGTTTTTGTTTTGTTTTTTCACAAAGAGGACTTTGAAAATGTCTCAGTTGGTGGTATTATATTCTGGCTTCTATCACGGGCACTCCACAAACCAGATCAGATGATTTATGTAGTGCCAACTTGAAATGTTGGCCTAATTCACCTTGTTTGAACTTGTACAGACAAATACTAGATCACTCTAAACTTTACAATCAAAACACATGTGTAAACAGCTTTTAAATGGATCAGTTCCATTCCTTGATTTTTTCCGCTTACCAGGTTGTTAACATGAGGCTCACTGGTGCACCCCTCTGTATCCCTGCTGTTCCCAAACCCATTATACTCGTGAGTGATTCAGTGCCTCAGTAGAGTGACAGTATTAGAGAACAATGTAAAGTGGGATACAACTTGACAGCAAACCAAAAACCTTTTTTTTTACAAACTACTGCATGCAACAGACATGACTTTGTTTGAACCTTCGATAATACTACAGTTTACCATAGAGCTGATATTAAAAAATAAGAAGTTTTCCCTTTTCCACTACCTCATTTGTTTTGATTTCACTTAAAGGGTCCATATCACTATTTTCTGATCTGTTATAATGATTTTTCTTCATCAAAAACATACTTAGAGTTGTTTTTTGTTTCATTCACACATGTTTAACATCAATCCTGCATCCTGGAGGGTCTCCACTATGTTTTTAAACTTCAGTAGAATCATTTATATGGATTCGTTCATTTGGATTTCAGCCCTAGAATTGCCAGTCTCTGCTAGACAAAAGGTAAAAGGAACTGTTAAGTTGAAAACTACTGCTCCATGACATCACAAGATGGAACAGAGCATTTTGAGCTTTGGAGATGTAGATAGACTTAATTATTAAGGATTACTGTGTTAATGAAACAAATCACAACTCCAGGTATGTTTCTGATGCAATAACAACATTATAACATGGCTTAAAGAGTCAATTCTGTGTAATATAGGACCTTTAAATTTCACTGTGTGAAACGAGTGTGAGAAAGGCGTACAACTTTTATGCGATGAAAATCAGATATGGACACATGCTTACATAAAAATGAATCATTTATTCATTTTTTAAAGACAATAAATATAGATTATTTACAAAAATATTTCTTAAATACAGGCATAGTTTATAGCTGTTGTACCTTATCAAGCCCATCTAACACTGCATGGTTCATTTCCATTGTCTTTTGAAGAAAATTATGCAATGGCTTTTCTCACTTGGTTCCTAATTTCTCTGGGTGAAAGCAAACACGTGATTGTGAGTGAGCATGCATGCACGCACTCATTAAACAGTACGACAGGGTCCAGAGCCTACTGGGACATTCCTCTGTGGACACAAGAACCATGGGAAAGAGGGGGGTTCAAACTACAGTGCAAGTCTCACGGGGGCTGACTGTTCAGTGTGGAATAATAAAACAACAATATTGACCAAGCCATTTGATGTGGTCATTTGTCCACACGCAGTCACTAATAGGTCCGAGCTTATTTACTGCTGGTAACATGGAGATCAGATTAGAAGTCTGCACAAGGGTTGGCATAAATGTAATTCTATGACATTAAGTTGAATGTGTTCACAGGCTTTCTCTAGTAAATCAAGAAAAAGTGCAATCTATCCATTTTTAAGCAAGTTCAACATTTAATTGTATAAAAAACTGTATCCTTGGGTCTTTTTAATCAAGCTCTACAGCCAATCCTCTGTAGGTAAAAATCATGTTTTTGGAGCTAAGGCTAAATTGGACATTTGTTTTGTGATCTAATGTTTATTTTTTTGGAAATCGAAAGCCTTTTATTTGTGTTTAATTAAACCAAATAAAATCTGTAAATTATTGCCCAGCCATCTAATAGATAGTCCTCAATACATAGTTCATAGTTCATGTTGGGGCAAGTAAAATCAAAAAAAGTTATTCAGAACTTTGCGATTTTATCAACTGGAAAAAGCCTCATCAAGATTTGTATTGTTACCCATGGCGATTATAATTTAAGGTGAAATGCTGTCGCAAAGTAGCACAACAAAAAACTCACCACTATTTCATAATCCAATATCCTCTGCACCTTCAAAGGCCTTCCCCTCTACACATCTATCCGCTGTCACATTCAACTCTAAAAGCCATTAAATGTAACATGAAAACGTCTTAGGACTGCAATCTTCTCCCATTGAAGCTTATTCCATTCTTTGCCTTGGGGAGCCTTCTCAAAATGTTAGCTTTGAATAGGTCCATTTATCTACTAAAGGCATCGCTGAATGTCTGCCAGCCTGTGGGGCATCCAGCTTTTTCTTCATTTCTCCTTTCTCTGGAGCTCCAGGCCTGTGGTGATCCTCCAGTGTCATGTGCACCATTTATAAGTGAAGTGGAACGTTCCGAAGCAAAATCAAATATCCATGTGAGATTCAATTGGGCCAATGTGTAAAATGCACACTAAAACAGAATAGTGAAAGGCCAAGCTGTTTGAATGCATTTTTTTTTTTTTTTTTTTTTTTTCTTCAGTGAAATAAGTCAATTTAACTTATAAAAATACTGACAACAAAACATTTTTTCCCTCCCCATTAAAATAAAATTAACAATTAGACAAGTAATACATATGCATTATGTACTGTATGTATCTTGATTTTTTTTTTTCAATTACAGGGGTTCTGATTGTTTAAAAATACCTTGAAAAACCTTGTTACTGTGAGCAGGTTTGCCACTCCACCAGATCTGATCTGTAACTTTGCTTGTCACCATGGAGTCAAAAATAAGTATAATCCCATATTGTGGAACATTCCAAGTTCTCTAGACCCTCCAACAGAAAAGTTTCATAGTGCTGCTTCATTTGCATTTTACACATTGACCCAGCTTTCCAAATATTGGATATTGTACAACACAACTGTGTGCATCATACATAATGCTTGTGGGCACCCTTACTGTGCTTCCCAGAATGGTCTAAATTTTTCTTGTAGTTGACCCGTGGCGAACGGTTAGTCCTCATTGCTCCCATGCAATTGACATAACTAGGAAGCAAATCTCCAGGAGTTTCCTCAGGACTCCAGTTCACCTCAATACCAAAGTCTGTGTAGCTCTCACAAGAGTTCTGGTAAACAGTAGCGCCGCCTTGTGAAGACAGCATATCACTATGTGAGCGAGTAGGAGTAGTTTGAAGTTCTATCTCCTCTTGTGGAGCTGTAAGGTGCCTGGGTTGAGGACGGCACTCAGTTTGCTCAGCCTGGTATTGTTTTTCCAGATTGTGCATCAAAGCTATCTGGAGAAGATGAAAGAGTTCCACCAGATTGAGGATTAAAGAAATTACAGCGATTACCTGAGTATATACGGTGAAGATAGATTTCTCAGTAGGACGTGATACAAAGCAGTCCACTGTGTGAGGGCATGGTGCTCTTGTGCATTCAAATTTAGTTGCTATTAGAAAGCCATCATAGAGAAACCAAAGGCCAACAATGAATCCAGCTTCAAGGATGACTTTGAGTAGAATGCTAAATGTGTACGCACACAACAACTTTCCCTTGAGCTTTGGGGTCTCCAAAGGTCCCTTATCACATTTTTTTCCTCTTTTATCCTTTTCCTCATTGTCTTTTCTTTTGAGTTCAATGACACTCTCTCCACCATCTTGTCCATCGTCTTTGGACGTGTCAGTTCTGGCCCTTATAGCCACATAGCCAAAGTAGAAGATGGTGGGTGCAGAGACAAAGATCACCTGGAGAACGAAGTAGCGAAAGTGCGAAATGGGGAAGGCCTTATCGTAACAGACTGCCGTGCAGCCGGGTTGGCGGGTGTTGCAAACGAAGTCGGCTTGCTCGTCATCCCAGGCGGATTCTGCAGCAGTTCCCAGGACTAGCATACGGAAGAGGAACAGAACTGTTAACCACACACGCCCGATGCTTGTTGAGTACTCCTGACCCTCCTCCAGCAAGTGCTCCAGGAAGGACCAGTCAGCTCTGGACATCCTCTGCTCCTACGAGACACCAGAGTGAAAAGTGTCAAATTTGACAAATTTGACGTAAATCACACAAAGCATAATGCCACTTTAGTCCAACAGATTTGATCAAAAAGGTATCCAGCATAAATGCAAAAACAATTTAAACTTAATTAAAGTATTGGAATGTATCTAATCAGTCACATGGAAGGATTTTGTGTTTAGTTTTCTGATATAGTAAGATAGGGCCTCCAAAAAGGGGGAAATGTCTTATCTTTTGTCAGTTAGCTATGGTTTGCACTAAAGTTCCTGATCATGCCTACATGAATAAAAGCAGTGTTTGCATTACCTTTCATGCTAACACAGACAACATCACAAATCACAAATCTTAAGATTGTTCACTATACTACCATACCAGTCAATACTGTAATACGCATATTTTGAAAATCAATGATTGTTTTTCACCATACTTCTTGGTAAAGTATTGGGTGTACTGGCCTGTGAGATTACTGTAACTGTGTAGAATATATTTTTCATGTGTACACAAGAAGCATATCATTTACAATTTTACAAGTCCAGATTTTCAAATTATGCGCACAAAGGCTTTTTTTCTTCATATTTAGCCTAAGTGTGTTCTTTTCTCTGTTTTGGCCAACCCGTACAAAATATCTTATTAGTATTCTTGTATTACATATTCTGTCAGATTTCCAGCAGATCTCATAAAAAATACACAACTTACTCACCTTTCATTGTGTACTAGGGCACTTTATGTACTGGCTCGGCTACCACCTAAAATGTAATAACTTCATGTTATGGCCAATTCAGAATTTCATTACCAACTACAAGTGTTTAATAGGTTTCTATACCCCACTTTTGGTGTGCTTTCTGTGTCAGAGTGGGGCGGTCTCTGTTTTACTAGAGTGAATTACATGTGTAACTCCTTATTATTCTTCCATTAGCTCAAACAGTTCTCAGAGCAGCATCCAAGTTTTCATCAAAAGACAAAGACTCTACACAAACAGCTACCATAAAACATGTCAATTGGGTCCATGAATGTTTTATTTCCCTTGTTAAAGAGTTACCTGTAGAAGAAATAATCTGTAGTTGTACTAGATTTGTGTTGAAGTAGAAATAAAAAATACCACAACAGCTACTATAAAGTAGCACTATTCTTGCCAGTTCCATCTCCTCTGTTAGTACATATTACTGAGAAATTATACTGATGTTGTGTTTTTACTTTCTTCTCCTTATAATCAAATTCATTGTATTATTACTTCAACTGCTGCTAAACTGCTATATCTACTACTGCCATTACTACGGCTTCAAATAGCCTACTTCTACTGTGACTAATCTACTACAGCTATTACTATCTAGTACTACTACCAGTTAGGCCTATTACAAAACCACTTTGCCAGTGACATAGGATAGTATTTTAGTCATAAGAAACTCCAGTTGGAAGTTGTATCTTTTCTCTGAGTCAGTCACTACTGCATAAAACTGATACTGTAAAGTCAAAGGTTGTTGAGTTGGAGCACTTCATAAATGACAAAGTGGCCTGTTGGGAAGCTCTGACATCTGCATAAACATCCTGTGACACTCGCTGACGTGTTTAGCTTATTTCTGTTTTTCTGTGATTTTTTCCCCCCTCTAAGATAAGAAAACTGAGTCGGCAAATATAACCATCTGACAGGATGAGACAAGACAATGGACTAGTACTGACTGAGAGCAAATGCCAGTGATTTTGTATTATCTATAGCCTATTAAAACCTTACAGCCCTCTGTTTGTTGCGCTGAAGAGATGGCAATGTAGCAAATACTGTAGCTGTAGATGTAGTTACAGTAGTAATAGTTACAATAAAAATTATAATGATGTTAATACATTTTATTTTAATGATACATTTTGTTTCTTTGGGTAATGGAAAATAACTTTAACTTTTAATATAAGTCAGCCATAGATGTTCTTATATGTTATCGTATGTTACTGTAAAATTTGTAACATTTAGTGGACATTTCTTCAGTATTTATCCATTATCCACAATATTTAGCTAAGCTTTAAGGCATTAACTTTCCTTCTAAATTATTGCGGAGTAAAAGAAGACCCACAATTTAGTAACACCGTTTTCTAAAATAGGATTTAACAAATACTGACCTTTCTCTCTCTGAAGTTCTAGTTCTTCTCCTACTTGTTGGGCTATCGGTTTGAGCGCTCTCTGCTCGCACGTCCCCTCCTCCCCAGAAGCTGAGTCCTCTAGAGCTCCACTCACTTTGTGCTTTCTTTAAAAAGAATCGATGTAATCGGAAAAAGTGGGGAGAACTTTCCCATGGATGTTGGACTGGCCCTCCCTCAGGAGCGCGCGCGCGTCAGGAAATGGGATGGATCAGCACGGAGCGGCGCCGCTTTACATTGCGCACGGAGGTAAACGTCCCAAATCCCCTCGTTCAGGCCACTTCTCTGTCCTCATTAATTACGTACATCGGGATATTGCCTCTCTGCTTTTTCACCTTTAGCAGTGGTCTTTTTCGAGGGAATGTGTAAAGGGGAATCAATGCAGAGACGTTGTTGAAACCAGTTCGCTTACTGTTCAAGTAGAAAAGTAGGTTTAGTTTTTATTGTTTCATCATTAATATAAAGCATTAACATGCAAATATGACATAACAAAAGACAAATGAGTAGAACTGGACTATATACAATCACTTCAAATATCTGTACAGTTAATAAATGTTGTTAATACATTTTATGGACTGGGACATGGACGAGTTGGCTACCTGTTGTTTTTTTTTGCGTAAAGAAACACTGTATTTTCTCCCAGAATGTAGGAGCTCTGTGTGTTGATCAGATGAGAGGGATCTCTGATGATCTTCAGAGCCTGTCTCACAACTGACGGTTCAGAGATGGTCTGTGAGCGGTCAGAGACACGCCCATGAAGTTACCAGCCAGGTTAACCTTCTAAGGAGCTGCTACTTATATTTGACAGTCAGGTTTCCAAATCAGCCTACTGTACCAGCTATAGCCCATTTGATGCCCTCCTTGCTCTATTTATTTTATTGGGGTTAAACAAAATCATTATTCAGTTGGTGTTTCTAGTAAACAAAAATAAATATAGCACTACTTGACTCTTCTAATCAATTAACAGGACACACCATATCGCTCCCAAATTGTGTAATTTCGCTATATGCCACACTATGGCGCCAGTGACTTGTAATTTCCCGTATCGCGTTACAGTTATGTATCGTTTTTTTTTTTGTTGTTGTTATTTTTTTTCCACTCAGCTGTAGCCTTCATGAATGAAAATGTCTAGTTATATATTCCTGTTTTGATTTTATTTTTATTGTCGTGTCAGTGAGGACTGGAACCTCTAGTACATGGACCTTAGGCAGTTAAACCTCTGGATAATGGGTATGCCAAGTACTGGAAACCCAACCAGGACTTTAATCAGATAAGTATTGCTTTAATTCAGCTGCAGCGTCCTTAATTGTTGTACATGCAGGACTAGGATTGTGGGAGAAGCCTAGAGTACAAAGAGATCAACGTTATGATACTGACACGCACCATCGACTTGGGAAAATACATTTTGCCTGATGATAAATAGTAGTACTGAAACTCATATTAGAAATCTAACTGACACAATAACTCTAAAAACAATTCTAAATGTACAATAATGTTTAATGAACCACAATAAATACCATAATTAAACGCTTCAGTTAGTTCAATGTGTAATAGCTTCATTCATTCAAGTCTATAGCTTCAATCTTAATACTAAAAAATAACAATACTTACCCCTAAAATTGTTCCATCTATCATTTATTTAACGATAAATTGATATAGGCTAGTAATTACTGTAACAGGCCGACCTTTACATCCAACTGTAAACTGTAACTAGACTTCCATTATAAAATATTCCAGACACCGAAATTTGCATAAGTACATGGAAGAACTGGACTTCCACCCTTGTAATTTGTCCATTTCATAACCTGGTATTTTTCTATGCATTTCCTTGCTCTCTATCCAATCACATCCTTTAAAATCTGGTTAAATTGACGGTGAATCACCCTGACAGAATAGCGTCTTGTTCTTTTCTTTAGTCATTACGTGCACAGATGAATGGTGCGGAGAGGAGGGAGGAGAATAATGGGAGAGTTTCCGTTTGGAGCCTGTGTTGTGTCACCCTCATGTCTGCTGCTGTGTCCCTGCTGCCACTGCATTTATCACACCAACTAATTGCCTCTTTCAACTTCAATCAATTCATCACCGATGGACACAGTCTTCCACAAATGATTGCATTCTATTACTTTTTAAACAGGCAGGAGCCACGGGTGCACAAAATTGGGTTGGATTCTCAGGTTATACGCTTGAAGAGGTTTTACCTGAGCTTATTTAGTTGATATTCCTCACGTATCTTATGGTAAAGGGCAAAACGTTTTACAGTGCTTTTCTACCTTCAAGGCACTCAAAGCAAGAAGCCACTCACCCGTTCACTCGCACATTCATGCACACAGACTCTGGGAACAAGGTGGGTTAAGTGTCTTGCCGAAGGACACAACAACATTCATCTGTGCGAGCTGGAAACATGCCGACAACCTATGGGTTAGTGGATCTGACCATTCTACCAATTATATTTATGACGAGAGAGCGATTCAAAGTGACAGTCTTGAACCTAATTCTTTACCTGAGCATTCTAATTATTCACAGTGGTGAGTTTATAAGTTTGTTTCTCAACTTTCAGAGATTAGAGCAGAGGTTTGCCGTCACTGTAATAACTGTAATAATGCTAAATGTGCACTTCCAGATTCTCGGACAATAACATCGTTTATTATTAGATACAGACAGTACACTTTGGACATACTAGTATTTTGACCGCAAAAGCTGCTTATAAATTATATCTGAACTGTACAAATTTTACCCTTTAAAGGTGCACTAACTTTTCTGGTAGTACGGCTGCCAGCTAATTGTCTCCATCAATTCCAAGAATGTTCCAAAGTATGGCATTAAATCGTAAGGCAAAAGTCCATTACAGGTTCTTTAACAGCTCACCAACACCTTGAAAATCTTGCATATTTACTGTGAGCTGAGTTGTTTCTTCACAGATTTGACCTGTAACTTCTCCCTGTGGCATCCATGGACAAAAGCAAGTTGTATATCCTCCACTTGTTACACCTTTAAAATAAGGATTAGAACAACCATGCCACCACATACCAGCAGTATGAGTGCAGTGTCTTGCCCAAAGACATGTCAACAGTATGTGAGTGAACTCTACTGTATTATATAGCTTAATTGATCATGAAAAACAAAGCAATAACATTTTCACCTCCTCCATTCAGTTGATGTAAACTTACTTTTATAAGAAAATACTGACAGGCTACAAATCATGTCGGTGTTTGTGCCTTTTACATGAATAAGTAATAGGAGGAGTGTTAAATCAAGCTTGCTAAATGATTTACTGCGGCTCTCATCAGAGAGAAAACAAGCTTATGCACTCTACCAATCTGCCTCCTGCATTTTGAAAGTCATCCCATAGTGGCATTTTTATATCTGTTTACATTACTGTTTAATACTTGATGGTTTGATTTGAAGATTGACAGAGCAGAGGCAAAGGTTGTTGTTTTTTCATTATGACATACTGAATTGAAATACTATATATACATACTGAAATATGATGACTACTACCATCATACTGACGTGTACTTAGTCCCGGGGAAATAGTAATTCTTTCCCAATCTTAATGAAAAACAACCAGTGGAATTGCAGTTGCAAGTGAATAGTTTTATCATGGAGCCAGACAGACTTCTCACACTGTAAGAAAAGAGGTTATATCCTTTACTGCCCCATTGTGGCTGTCAGAATATTAGTTTATTTTAAATTATGATTCACTTTCTTTTCATCTTACTGGAGCATTACAAAGATTATTATGACCTACAGTGCCCAGTCTCTTGTACAATCCTCAAGGTCTCGCTTTCAAAATATTTGTTTATTTGAATAGTTTTGACTATTTGAGATGTATTTACTGGTAGTTCTGTATTTATTTATTAAGAAATGTATTTATAGTAACTTTATCACTTTTATTTAGAATTCCATAAATATGACTACTGTGTCCCCAGATATGAGACAAATATAGTTTTTACTGTTAATAATTGATTTGTTCATTACAAAAACATTGGACATAATGAGTAAGTTGTTTATGTTTATGTAAGTGTTTTGGTTCTCACGACTGTTATCCAGTCAGAAAGCAGAATGAGCCTTGCATGAGCCTCTCATTTGGGTTGCCAGGTTCAATTCTGAAATCCAGTAGATTTAAATCTAAAAGGACTCTCTCTGATATGAATCCTCACTACCTAAACCCCTGCAGCCAGTCAATGCTAGTGCAGCTTGTGTAGCTTGGTGAGCGAATTCTGGAAGTGCTGTGCTTTTAACACCCAAAGACATTCAGATCTGAATTCAAATATTTTTTGTATGTACTGTGAATATTCCTTTTTTGCTGGGAAAGTTCAATCCCTTGTAGAAACAGACACTCCTGCTACTGAGATCACATGACACTATATGGAATAACAGAGGAAATACTTTTACTCTATGAAGCTAACAGTAAATGTGCACTACACGTCTCTGATGTGTAGTGCTGACTGTTAGTAAAGATGTCACAGCCATTTGAGCTATGGGCTCCGCGGCAGTGCATGGTTTTGATGAAATATGCATGGCACTCGCAAAGCCATGGATCATAGGAGAGGGATATACATAGAAATATAGTAAACATGATGAAGATTGTTGTGCTGTATACAAGCTGCAGTGCCTTTTCTATTGTGTCACTAGCTTGAGCTTGCCCCAGAAACTATGGGAGTGTTCCTGGTCATAGGGTTCATATGCAAAACCATTTACGAGTGCTCAAATTTCAAACATGATTACAAAAAAAAATGCTTCAATTAATTACAAAAATGATCAATGCTACAATTACAATTAATTTGAGTTTGTTCTGAAAGTCAGGTTTATCTAAAATATTTTTAAAACATAGGACATAATTCATCCATTCAGTGATTTCCGTTATGGTCCAAATTTTTAATGTGATTTGGACTTTTTGTAATTTAGTAGTCCTCATTCACTTTCATTAATTCCACCATTTTTTTCCCCCTTTTTCCCTAATTTGTGGAGAGACTGATGGTTTTTCACCAGGGTCCGATCAAACCCTCTTTTTACTGGTGATAAATCAGTAAAAACAACATCAGTAAAAGCATGGGTTGGTAGTTATCTCTCATCTGCAACAAAAGAGTGAGCTGTTTGTTGTTCCTTTCAATCAAAAGTTTTTTGATGCAAATGGAACTCCTTTGCATCTTATTTCCATGTTGTGTGTGGAGCCATGTTCCTGCCTACACACTACTCTTGAGATTTAAGTCAGTGATTGGACCTTAATGGTAGTGGTTTTCCTTATATATTTGCTGGTCCCACGGTTCACAGAAAAATAAAAAGTAATGAAATGGCGACTGCAAGAAATAGAAAAACTGGAAATACACACAAAAAGAATAAAAATAGATATTTTGCTACCAACCAGTCAGCTTCTTCAGGGCTTACATTGGTTATAGATATTTTATCTGGTGTCAAAACCCTTTACCTCCTGTGTTTGCCTGCTGTTAAATACTTTGCACCCAGCTTAAATGTCACCCATATTGGCCAAGTACTACATTTCCCATGAGTCTCTTGGTCTGACAGACTTTATTGATCTGCGTGCACGATCAGAGTTCCCATTGGCAGCAGACGACAGCTTTATTAGGGGAGGAGGACACCAGATCAGCAGGTTTTTTTCACTCACCACACTGTCCAAAGGGGTTTAAGCACGGATAGAGCTCATCACGTTTGTTTAGGGATCAACATCCTGGTCCTTTTATCAGTCGCAGTCAATGCCCAAGCCAGTCTGCAACAGGAAAGAGCATATAAGGAGATGAACAGGCTCCTCATTTATTAGAGGCTAAAACTGGTGTTGAAAATAGGCCTCATGATGTTAGAATCTTCATTATTGTTAATCATTGTGCATTTTATATCTTCTTTCTTCCTATGTCAGCATGTTATAATCCATGAAGCTCTGCCGTATTTTTAAAAAGAAATAAATCTAAAACAGTTCAGTGACACGTATCCATTGACTTTATGTTCAGAACTGAGAAGCCCTGCCTCTTCAGTTTCACTGATGTGTTTTTACTGTTGAAAAATGGCCAAGTGACATTTTTTAAACCCCACAGACTCTGAATCTTTTTGAAAAGTGTGCAGGGATATAAGATAGGTGAAACAAATTCAGAGCATTAAAGGTGCATTGTGTAACTTTTCTGATGGAGAGTTCGCCACCTGTCTGTCTCCATGATCAATATGTTATTGCTTTGCCTAAATGCTCCACAGTCTGGTATGCTTTTCTATTTCCATGGAGACAAGCAGGTAATGCCACCAGTCCATGTTATGGGTCAGATCTGTGGAGAGGCAAGCCCAGACTCCAGTCAGAATGCCTGTTTTTCAATGTATTTTTGAGTAATAAAAACACATGTAAATGATTAAATATTTCAAGTTTAATACCATACTGTGGAACCCAACCCAGGCAAAGTGATAACATGCAACCAGAAAAGTTGCACAGTGCTCCTTTAATAATACAACTCTGAGTAAGTTAATGAGGACAACACAGCTAACGAGAAAGCCCATAAAAGTCAATTTTACATATGCTGTTGGTGAGGATTTTAAAATTAGAAATAATTGTTTTAGCTTTATATAAACTTCCTTAACATGCTCCAGGCCAACATTACTCCCTGCTGGCATGAGTAGACCATTTTTATGCAAGCAGCTTTGAAGTATTTCCAAGACAAGACAATTAATAATGTAATGTAAGTTGTACTACAGTAAATACCAAAGCTAAGGTGTCCAAAGTAGATTTACAAGCCAAGACAATGCACAGTATCAGCCCTTTCAGTGTGCTGATGTAAAGTGAATGGGTCAGGTATCGGTCCTAATGAAGATCCAGGCGTCTCCACCTCCAGCGCAGAGGCAGGTGGCACAAGGCCAAGCTCCAAATGATTGTTCTCTGGAGATGGATGCCCTGCCACATACATGAGGCCTGGGGAGCGCATTGTGTCCAGGCGAAAATTCGGATATTAC
Source organism: Boleophthalmus pectinirostris (assembly GCF_026225935.1). Classification (NCBI taxonomy): domain Eukaryota; kingdom Metazoa; phylum Chordata; class Actinopteri; order Gobiiformes; family Gobiidae; genus Boleophthalmus; species Boleophthalmus pectinirostris. Next base: position 16,564,943 of record NW_026571175.1, on the reverse strand, counting down.
ACCTTGACCTAGTGAACCCATAAATATTCATCAGCCTGCTTCTATCAACAGAGCAATGGGTAACATGGCCAGAGTGTGTGCTTTTGAGCCCTGTATACAGCCAGAGGACTCTTTGAGGGTGACTTTGTTTTTGTATTGTTATATGATGCTTTTATGACCAAGAAGGTATTTTTTACATGTTTGAATTTGAACATGACTAACTGTACTAACCAATGGAACTTATTTATATTTTGTATCAAGTTTTACAATGGATGAGCAGGGCTTGTTTTTGATCCCACTAATATATATATATATGTGTGTGTGTGTGTGTGTGTGTGTGTATATATCTATCTATATATATATAATCTCTGCAACACAAAACTGTCAAATTTCTTCCTTTTTGATTGACAGGATTAGCTGTGTAGACTTTGGCATATCACTGACGATTAGAAATTAATGAATCTTGATCTTGATTGAAATTAGGTTAATTAGCCCTACTTAAGAGTAAAAAACAAACAAAAAAACTTTAAGATTTAAAGATTTGTGTACAAGAATTCCCTATTAATAGTCAATTTATCACACACACGCTCACACATACAAAGATGTAATTTTAAGTGTTGACTTTCCTTTTTTACTTTCCCCTCGTGGTGTCACTTACTGTGGTGCTGATACCTGAGGCTGTAGGGAAAACGGAGGTAGTGACCATATGTCCACATTGTCCTCCCACAAACATCTGCTGCTCTAACCTTGGCTCTGCTGTTAGCCCTAATAAATGAATGACAGCTTTATTATGTGCTCTCATCTGATGTGTGCATGTCCTCTGCATGTTATCATATAGGCAAATTAACCCTAATGAATGTGAGGGAGAATGGTTGTCTGTCAGTGTCAGTGGGAGCCCTGTAACTAATATGTCATTAAAGGAGACATTATGCAAATTTGACTTTTAAATTTCTGTTTTCTCCTACCTCTATACATACCCCCTGTCCTTTATACAAATTTCAGGCTAGTTCCCCTTAAATGGTTAAATGCGTAGGTTTTGACAATGTTATGGCACAAGAAAAAAAAAAAAAAAAAAAAAAAACACTGCTTGCTCTGTCAGCATGGTCCAGCAGTGCAGCAAACTATTGTGATGACGTTACAACAACAAGACGATACCAATGCTGTGGTTTTCAAGTGCAAGTCAGTGCACTAGTTTGTTTTATTTCAATGTTTTAGAACAATTTTGTGATTTAAAATTAGCCAGGATGGCACCACCTAGTGCCTCTACTCAATCTCATTTGTCTCCAGCGACTAGGTTTGACAGTGTGCAAGAACCACAGAAGTTGTAGTCTGCGCACCGGGCAATCAGCGAAGATCTGTGAAGCCATGATGTCAAACTCAAGCACCTGTCTGGGTCCGTTTTTGTGGTACAGCACAACAGTAAAAAAGCGGTTGAGATGGATATAAACAAAGTTATACATTCTGTGTTGCAACAATTCCCCAGACTGAGGATTTAAAGCTGGAACAAAGACAATGTTTGGTGAATTTTATCAAGGGGAAAGACATTATTGCCCTTCTTCCTACAGGATTTGGTGCATTACATACGTATGTCATGACCAAATAGCAGTGATTGGTTAAATCAAAAAAGTACCCGCTTACCTTCGAGCGAACGAATTCTAATGCTCCGAGGTCAGACTGTTTCCATGAAGAGAAACTGGCTGATGAATCAGGCTAATTTAAAATGCCAGGAATTAAAAATAATGATCCCTTCTGCTTGGACTTTGCATGCGCTGTGTGTGTGCTACCCCAAGGCGCTCTGGTTTCCTCTACCAGTACAAATAATAAGGTACCTGCTGGGGCCAGATCTCAGTGGGACTTTACCGATTAAATAAAAGTAAAATAAACTAATTTATTTCTCAGCCGCATTAAATAAAAATGGTAAAATACCAATAATTTTAATAGCTTTCTTTATAAATAGTCTGTTAAAGTCACCATTTTTCAACCGTTATCAAAATACAATCGAAATAACATTGTGGCTAATCAAAAGTAAATTTAAAAAGATCACATTGTTTTGCTGATGATAACTTGTTTCATGGTCTAAACCCTCAGTATGCACATCACTGCAGTGGGTTGCTGTCCCTAGACTGGATTATTTTGCCATTCTAATTGGTTCATAATCATTCTTATCAATCAAAATCTATATCAATCTCAACCCACCTGTTATTCTTGAGCATGTTATCTGATGCTGTCCATTTGACTGATGTACTCTTGGACCTCACCCAATGGGAGAGCTCACAGTAAAATGAAAACACAAGTAGGTCATTATTTTCACATTTGCTCCCAGCCAAACACACATATCATACAGTGTCCTTAAGGCCTATTGGAAAGCACTTTTATTTCCACCATTCCCTCTCCATCTCTCCATCTCTCCATCTCTATGTCCCTCCTCCTTGACCCATTTACAGTAACATGGTGTAAGAGGAGAGCTTGATGTGATGGTGTAGGGACTGAGAGGAAGTGGAGGGGTATGTAACATGGTGAGGAAGGTGAGTCACCAATATACAGTCAATTAGATCAGGGAGCTTCAAGGGAAAAGGCCACCAACCATGTAGTGCATGAGTCACAGTAATAATGAAAGAACGATAACAACCATTGTGTTTGTTGTTTACTGTTGTGAAGTCATTGGGTTGTACAGTAAGAGACACTTCATTCACTTATTTTCTTTTAAATTGTGCCAACCAAGCCAAACAACTCTTGGTCTAGCAGAGGGGCTGATAACAAATGCGAATGGCCTATTAAAGATGCAATATGTAACTTTTCTGGTCAAGGGTCTGGACTGCTAGCCTGATTTATCAGCCAGTTTCACTTTGTGGAAACCGTCTGACCTTGCAGCATTAGGATCCATTTGCTCAACGGTAGGCAGGTTTTTTTTTTATTTAACCAATCACTGCTATTTGGCTGTGACGTATGTATTTCACCAAATCCCATAGGAAGAAGGGCAATAATGTCTTTCCCCTTGATAAAATTCACCAAACGTTCTCTTTGTTCCGGCTTAAGTCCTTGATCTCCGCCAACACAGAATGCATGTCCTCCTCTACATCCATCTCGACTGCTTTGTTTACTGTTGTGCTGTACCACAAAAGGGACCCAGACAGGCGCTTGAGTTTGACGTCATGGCTTCACAGCTCTTCACTAATTGGCCAGTGCGCGGTCTACAACTTCTGGGGTTCTTGCAAACCGTCTAGTGTATTCCGATTCCTGACCTAGTCGCTGGAATGAAATGAAATTGAGCTGAGGCACTAGGTGGCGCCAGCCTAGCTACTGGACTGCCACCTGCTTGTCTCATTTTATCTTATTACTTTGCATAAAATGTTCCTCAGTATGTCATTAAATATATGGAGACAAGCAAGTGCCACTTCTGCAAATCTGTGGAGTGGCGACATATCCCAGCTTTTTAATGAATGAATTTTTTGGGCATTTAAACATCTGTAATTGAATACATACACGGTATAAATTGCATGCTGTGGTACATAGACAAAGCATGGCCATCTCCATGGAGACAAACAGGTGGACCCCTTAACAAAGGTTACATTGTGCACCTTTAATACAGAGGGACCTATTCCTTATTGTTAACCATATTTCAACCATACCATATATTTTTTCATGCTTGAATATGAAAACCTGACTTGCATCTTATTAATTGCATATAAAAATCGGTAAGCGCATGTTTGTATTTTGTGTTTTGTTAGACAATTTTTGGTAAGACAATATGAAACAGTAGCCTCTTTATAGACAGATCCTTTTAGAATTTAAACCGCTAAAATCACGCTGTACACCGACATGCAGATTTGTTTGATCAAAATTGTCTTAAGCCTAATGTGCTGACACAAACATTTCTGTGAGGAGCTGTGTTGTGGGGTTACCGTGATCCCACTCCACGAGGACACGGGAACGCACCGCCACTAAACCTGCCCATGATCTTTTTCATTGAAGTGCAGTTTTCCTCTGTTTCCATTTACACGGTGCGTAAAAGGTGGACTCATTTACGTGGGCCACGCTGCTGCTTGGTTATCTCTAGCCCCTCCTAATAGTGCCAGTGAGAATCCCGTGGACCAATCGGCTGCTTGTAATTTTTCATTTGGGAAGCCCTGCTTGTGTGACTGTGAGTGTGCGCGCGTGTATGTGTGTCTATGTGTGCGCGCGCGGCAAGAGGCACTTCTGGCCGCTCTCACTCTGCTCCCGTGTCTCTATCTCGTCCATCTCTACAGAGCCTGGGAGCTGCGGAATAGGCATGTGCTCGTGGTTCCTACGGTGAATGAGACGTCCCGCTGTTAAACGCACCTCTTCATCAAAGGTAAGAGAGAGTTTGGTGCATATGTGTGGACGGATACGCGTGGCTATTGTCTTTTCGGTAATGCGCGTGTACTATGCGCCGGGTTTCACTGGTGCAGTATTCCATTAAACATCAGCTAGCTCGGCTGTCAGTGAGCCAGCCAGCCGCCGGCCAGTTGTGGCAGTTTGAGATGGTCCAAAGGGGTAGAAGTTGCACCATTTCGCAGGACAACCCGTGAGTGTGGTTCACTAACCAAATCCTGAATTCAAGAAATGACAAACCCTATTATATTAAACAGCTGGACTGAACAAACAAATGAACCTACAATTGTGGCACTGAAAACGCACAGAATGTAATATTACTGATGCACATGCATGTGATCTGTGGATAGGCTGTTTCCTTGAAGCTCATGAGAGAGAAATCGATATCAGTGTCTAAAATATGGCCAATCCTACCTGGTAAGCGCAATCGTTTACTAAAGGGAAGAAAAGGAACTAAATGGTAACTAGGCATTAGTCAGAGAATTAACCATTTAATCCACCATCAAATCCACTGCAAACCCGCGCTTAAGCCAGGTCCTCACCCTTTCGCACATAGCAGCTAATTGTCCCGTCAGACAAACAGACATAAATCGTGTGTGTGGAGCCTATACCACTTCCATCTGTGCGTAAATGTTTACTGGTGTCCACTCCAAAGAGCAGAAGCGGCGCGGGCGGTGTGCACAGGTCGCGTTCGGAGTGCGCGTTGTCCCGAAGAGGAATAGGCGCAGGTTGCAGCTTTTCACGGCGCACAGCGGAGGTGCACAACTGCTTAATTAATCACTGGAGAGGCGTAGATGCGGCCAGGGCGCTCCGAACTCAAGGCACGAGCGGGGCAGCATGATTTCAGTGGACCACCTTGCTCTACCAATTTCTCAGAGCTGTCTTCCAACCCCCCTCACCAATACTGTAATATCCTCACCATTTGTCCAGCTGTTTTGATACAAGCGCCCATCCCAGCTACTGCAAAGCTCTCCCATATAGCGTACAGTGGATATGCTAACAGTGCGCAGACAGGGTGCTTATTAAATCTAGGTGAATGGGATTGCTGATGATGTTGCTTTTTGTATGCGCGCTGAGCTGGGGGTGTATCAGTGGAGAGTGTATCTACGCTGAAGCTTTGATGTTGGGTGCAATGAAGGCTCTGTTATGTTGCAGTAAAGATCCTTGGCTGGCTTGTTTCTAACGCACCCATAGAAAATACAGCTCAAATGCAAATGTTTAGTAGTTTATTAATAAATTGTAGGCGTCTATGGGTTTCAGCTTCCTGTTATATGCAACATTGAAGACTTATTCTTCATTCAAAAGATGTAATATTTTGTTTTATTGTTAACCACTACGGCAACAGTCCTAATTTTTCAACATGCTGAAGCTTGCTGATAAAGTGTAGCCCTCTGTTGCTTATATTTTCATGACTGACAGCTGAAATCTTGTCCAGTTCACTGAGCACCTATCATGTGTGTCCCAAAAAAACACAATTGCTTCTCAGAGTGGTTAAAACAATTATTTCCCTTTAAAGCATTAACACTTATAACTGTATGTTTCCATTGACATGCTAGGATTAAGCTTAATTGAAGTGTTTCCATGGCGACAAAACCACCACTTTTTACCCCTGACAGCGATTGTTTATTGCTTTCAAAGGACCTCCCTCTTTGCTTTGAAGCCTATAGTGAGTGTGGCACCTGCTCCATTCACAGTGTAACCTCAACTGACTCTTGAGTTTTGAATTTTCATGTAAATTGCATTAATATTTATGTCAAAACAAACGGAAAAAGATTGCATGTTTAATCTGTTATCTTTGGTGTAAAAAGGGCAATCATGATTCATCTGACCTTTTTCACTTTGGGGATAATAGTGTTTAATAGGAGATGGGTACAAACTGTTATGTTTTTGGATTGAAAGAGCTATGATTTCCAATTCGTTTTCGCTGTAATAATTGTACAAGATGTAGAGTAGGAACTGTGTTATTGGTGTCAGTGTAACAAACTATAAAAAGAAAAGTAGGCCATTTATCCTCTGGGTTCTGGGCTGTGGTGTGTCTGCTAAATGACTTCCTGGTTTATGATGGAGAGTATGGAGCATTTGTAGTTTTCCTGTGTTTCGTTGTGTCCACTTGTCCAGCTTGCACCCCGTAATTCACACAGAGACTATTACCCAAACGTTTTTTCCAAATTGTCAGTTTGGTCTGTAATCAAACTGTCACGCCTTGTCTTCCATGTTGGCAGGCAGGTTGAACAACAAAAATGGACAATTTAGTGAGGTTTTGTCAATCTCAAATTCTTCAAACAGTTTGTAAAATGTATATATAAAATGAAGAGAGTCAAGGTCTGTAGTTATGTTACATGGATTATAAAGTCAAAATTCTGGTTGTTAGCCTGGCAAATGTGTGATTCTCCAAAGTTACACACTAACAAAAAAGTACATGATTTTGATAAATTTCCTATATTGGTGGGTTGAATGGAAGGTAGGGCACGCAGTATTAGCCTGATTCATCGGAAGGTTTCACTTCGTAGAAACTGTCTGACCTCGCAGCATTAGAATTCGTTTTCCCAAATCCCATAGGAAGAAGGGCAATAATGTCTTTCCCCTTCATAAAATTCACCAAACATTCTCTATGTTCTGGCTTTAAATCCTCAATCTCGGGAATCGTTGTCAACACTGTGTATGGCTCTTCGCTGATTGGCTGGTGCCTGAACTTGCACTTCTGGGTTTCTGCGAACCATTTAGTGTATTCTGATTCCTGACATAGGCACTGGAGAGAAATTAAATTAAAGAGTGGAGGCACTGGCTAATCCAGTATAATAGTAAGCAAGCAAAGAAGTTGAATGAAAAGATTTACACAAAGAACAGTTGCCAAGAAATGCTAATGAAATTGATGCAATTTCAGAAGTGAACACATAAAGTATCCAAAATAGGACATATATAGTAGAATCCACAAGTAGTATAGCAATTAACTAAAACCTTATTTAAAAAGTTAAAAATAAATAAATAAATAACTTAACCACAATGAGATGCACTGTATCAAAGTCTGGAACTACACGTTTTCTCTCTCTCTCTCTCTCTCTCTTTTTCTCTCTCTTTCTTCTAAAAGAGGACTCCATTTCCAGCAATAAAACAATGAAAGTTAAATTGTGATTCATAATATTTTATGAATTTCATCAAATCCACTGGTGGTGAAAAAACAACAGTGTAGATTGACTTGTGTGCCGTCATTGGACCTTAAAATTAATTTTCCACCAAAACAAATGTTGACGTGGGAGAGACATTTAATGCTTGATGTAGGGTAGAAATTGCCAGCACTCATTTGGTACGTGTACACGGTTTGCACAAATCCCATTATTTCTTTTCACTCACACATAACAGGCTCAGTAATATAACGGCATACATCTTGATGGCTGTGTGGATTAACTGTTGTCTTGGCATCTGTTTAAATGCTCAGTTTTCACAAAGACACAAACCAGACAGAAAGAATGTACTATTTCTGTTGCCTGGGATACAGACTACACAACTTCTGTACTTTACAAAGATGTGCGTCTGGTTACTGGTTGTTGTATCTACCCGAATTCAGATGGGCATGATTGACACTTGAATTAGCAAATCATTGTCCTTTGGGAGTCAATAACTATAGCTGCTTATGAGGAAAAAAGAAAGGAACAAGCATAACACAACGGACTGAAAATACTGGAGATGTCTGTGGAATCATTGAGTGCGTATACATGTACATCAGTATCCACGTTATTAGCCATACCCCATTTATGGCAGTATTCGGGATACTGCGTATAAATAAAAAATGTTAATACTGAAACTAATTTATCCCAGGGACACAATAGAGCTTTAGCAGAATTATCCCCAAAAACTGTTCTAATTGTAAAAAAAAAAAAAAAAATAGCTGAATAAGACACTGTTGTATTTTAACTTCTTGGGTTCTTTTTAAAGACAATGCAGTAAAGTGTGTTTACCTTGTTGACATGTTTCGGCTGCTAGCTGCAAGCCATCTTCAGAACTGTCAACATGTCAACAAGGTAAACACACTTTACTGCATTGTCTTTAAAAAGAACCCAAGAAGTTAAAGTATATAAGAAGACAAAATGAACATCTTTTGCTTAGACACTGTTGTAGTTAGCTTGTATCTACAGCTCAAATCTTATTGTATAAAAAAAAAAAAAAAAAGACCAAGAAAAAGCACCATGATAAATACTGATCCTCAACAATTATTGAATGATAACTCAATATAGGAATTATTGTGACAGGCCTAGACCCATGTGCTCTTTTGTTTCTTATGTGTCACTGAAATGAACTAATCTGATTGCACGATAATGTCTGGATCTGGCTCGAGGCGCGATGAAGGGAGCCATGATCAGACTATCCCTCTGTATAAAAAATACTGAAAGATATTATTCTGGACTTACCAAGCAACTATATCTGTAGAATTATTGTTTTTAAATGTCTTTGGTGGTGACAATTCGAATTCTATTATATTAATGTGATTGTTGGAAATCATCACCATGGCAATGAACCATCAAATTAATATTGATTGGTGGATCTTGAGAAAACGACATAAACATTCAAAGCTATGATTAGCGTTATGAAAGCGCTGACCCTTGTGTTAGATAACAGTCGACTGAATTAAGGGCTTCCTGTTGACATTTTTGTATACAGGTGCTGTGGTAAGAATATCAATGTGACACTATTAGTACATGCACACAGCAAGGTTGCAAGCTAATTGGACCAAGGACTACGACAGGGAGCTAAATTGTTTCATTAAATTCAATTCACATTTGCTGTAGCTCTAACTTCATCACAGGAACTTTTTTATTGTCTTGTCTTAATATCATTACCTGTAAGAGATCACGTGGAAAGCGTGACTTTCTTCTAAATATAGTAGCCTGACTTGTTTCTCGTGATGTTTTGGCTGTGGGGCATTGTTTTATATTTGGAAGAACTCTTCTAGGGGGGGAAAAAGAAAATAACTTTATTGAATTGGACACTTGTAGTTACAAGTGACCTCTTCATCCCCAGCAGTGCCAGAAGTGAGAGCCAAAGTGGGTGCCAAGCTCTGATGATGACAAGATGAGCTTTTAAGAGCGTACAATGGAAAGGTTTCCCCTTTGTTCTTCTATCATCATCCATCCCTGTTGTTCAGTTGTGTCTTCTATAAGGTTGGATTTGGATATTAATGGAAGCTACACAGAGAGATTAAAACAGACATGTCCAAAATCTTTTGCTCTAAAAGGGCTTAATGGAATAGTGAATTTATTTTACTTTACTTATTTTTAAATTCTTACGATTATATTGTGACCACAGTAGTCATAATTATTGGGTTAACCAAATAATCTTGACATATCTATTAGAAAATTACAACAATTGAAATGTTAATCAAATAATATGGTCTACCTTTTAACCAACATTATTGCTAAATCACTGAATTGCGACTGCAGGTGGACATTACACTCATCTACAGTATAAAGGCTATTAGTTATAAATGTTTGTCCCGCTCCAAGCCTAACCCACCAATATCTTCTTTCTGTTGGAACACTTATAGACAGAACATGAAGTTCAACACTACTCATACTACCCTATGCTGAAAAAGTGATTACATTGAGCAGCTCACTGAGTCCACTGCAGTCTTCTTTGGCATGCCTTGGTGTTTGTTTGAGCAAGTGGAAGTGAATGCAGCCCCATTGCAACAACACTCTTTGTTATCACTGCAGTGTATCAAAGCTTGTGCTGAAATATTGTAGTGGAGGGAGAAGTAATAGCAGAACACGCTGCTTTGGGTGATGAGCTGAGGGGCCCTGAGTGTTTCCAGGCACTTTAAACCAGGCCTCTGCTAGCATACGCAGGTCAGCCGAGGTGCCGACAGTGAAAGAAAAGCCTCTCCATGTTACATCCATCTCTGTACTGAACAAGTGGGCAGCCATGACGGTCTCCAGTTTCCATTTACTCAATCAGATATATGCTAACATTCTTTTAGCTCTAGCGCTTTGCCCTGACAAGCCATAAAGAGGCTATACATATCAATAATAATATCCCGCCGTATGCTATAATGTTTTATTGGACATTTGCAGTTGAGCGCTAGAGTAACGTTATGTCTTTTAGTGCCTGAGATTTGAAATAAAGAGGATTGTTCAATGAGGCCATGATACCAACTTGCGTGCATTATATAATCTTTTTTTTTTTTTTTTTTTTTTTAATCTGTGGCCAGTAACATTTATTTAAAGATGCGTTGTTTAACTTTTCTGGTGAAGGCCATGGGAACGAAATATCTGGTATTTTCCAGTATGGCATAATACTTAGCAATCTCCATAGAGACACACGGGTGACTGACCTTGCACAGCATACCTCTGCTGATGCCATAGGGCCCAACAGGTGGTTGGTGCGCCAATGTAGAGAGGCAAGCCTATTTTTTGTCGAGAAAACCCTGTTTTAGGCAAAGCAATAACATGTTCATGGATCATTGCATATACTCTACCACCTATATTTTACATGACATTCACAAGCAATAGATCTAAGACCTGTTTAATGGTAAATTAATCATGAATTTGATATCTCTCCTGGTGCACCCATATGGCTCAGAAAGCCTCACTGTGACTGAATCCTTATCTAATCTGTCTTGCAAGCTAATATCCTGTCAGTAATTAACAATATAATATTTACCTTGCAGTTAATCACGGCATGTAGGATGTGTCACTCGAAATGTTACCGTCTGCAGCTGCCGGACCGGTCTCATGAGGACACACTGGGGCAGATTACTGACATTAGCAAACCCAGACAAGCTAGGAGAATATTATTGGATGCAGCTTCACGCGTCACTGAAGGTTAAACAGGGAGCTACGGCTTGGATCTTTTCGTCAGCTGGAGCATTTTATTGACCCGTAACCCAATTTACTCAAGGACTTTAGGTAACTTTGGTATGATGTAACAAAAACAGTCATGATAGATGTTTTGGAGGTACAGTCAGAGAGCCCAGATGGAGATGCTTGGACAGAGGGAGGAGAGTGAAAATGATTAAGGCAGTTGTACTCAAACATGTAACGCGTAAGAAATGATTTGCCCTTTCTTAAACTAGCGCTAAACCAGGTCTAAAATGTTTCCCAATGACACAATGAACAACTATTTCTAAATAAAAATGAACCCGGAAATGTGGATTGAATTGAGCCTAAAATTAGCAAATGTTAGAGGGATATGTGTGTGTGTTGGTGAAATCAGCTAATTGTGATTCAGTAATTATTGTTAGTATTGCATTTCTATGGTTGAACATGGATTGAGCATAGAGTTTCCCTACCGAGTCTTCCTATTGGCTACTCTTCAGTCAGCTGGGTTTCCAATTACATTCAACTGTCTGATCGAGCATATGCACCTGAATCATAATAAGAAAACTGTGAAGAGAAATAGCTTTTTGGCACTTCGCCCACCCTTGCAGACAGTACCACAGTTTGAGAACCACTGGATTAGACTTTCCAAGTAGGAGGCCAAGACTGAAGGATTGTCATACAGTAGATTTGTGGATATAGTGAAGAAAAGAGCAAGACAACGGATGTAATAGAGAATAAAAGTTAGGTGGATTTGTGCTTACATTTCTGGCTATATCCAAAAGCCGACTGCCAAAAGTGTGCTCTGAATAATTATATGTATAAGTATGGAAATATTTTTAGGCAAACTGGACCTGTGACTGAAAATTATAATGAATTTCAGTGTAGTCAGTGTAATAATGTGACTGCCTACTGTGGATAAATGAGGGTTAAGGCCGTTTAATTTTGCATAAATACTAGTCTGACTTTTCTTAAGTGTGATTGGACTAATGTTAAAGTTAAGCTCAGGGCACTGGCAAAGGCAGTTTATCGGGATGTGAGAAAGAAAAGGTTTTAAAATCAGTTGTACCTTGAAACTGGAGCTACTTCAGCTAATGGCATGGTCATGGGGCCCCTGGTCAGCTCACTCCTCACAGTAAAAGTGTTATGGGTTTTGATTGCAGGATTGTATTGTGTATAAAGGTTTAAATTTTTTTAAACTTGAAAAAGACAGATTAAATGTGCACAATGTAACTTTTCTGGCGCAGGTTCCACCAGCTGCTTGTCTCCATGAAAATCATATTGCTTGGCCAGAAAGTTCCACAGTATGTCATTAAACTTGTCTAACATTTTCCTTATTGGAATGATTCTTGTTGAAATTGTTTAAGAAGAGGAGGTATTCTCAGTTTTAGCTAATCACAGAAGAAGTTAAAAAAAAAAAAAAAAAAAAAAAAAAACATAATAAAGATGACCTCAAATGTGCATTGTGCAACTTTTCTGGTGAAAGGTCCATCACCTGCTTATCTCCGTGCAGATGTTATTGCTTGGAATGTGCCATGGTGTGGCATTAAACACATGTATCTAATATTTTATTCAGTATGCGTGTTTCTATTGCTCAAGATGCAATCATTCGCTCTGTGAATAAGATTGCCTTTCCACAGATCTGATCTGTAATATATACACTAACGGTCAAAAGTTTTTCCAGTTATTTGTTGCAGTTCAAGCCGTGCAAGCCCAATGAAGAGCTTGAAATGGTACAAAGGTAAGTACTGAACAGTCAGAGGTTAAAAAAAGATAAAAGACAAAACACAAGTCTGCCAAAAAGAGCTCAGGAAAAATTAACAAGATGGTGAGCTTGAAAATATGGAGTGGCCAGCACAGTCTCCAGACTTAAGCCTCATTGAGCTGGTTTTGGGGATGAACGGGACAGAAGAGTGAAAGCCAAGCAACCTACAAGTGCCACACATTTATGGGAACTTCTGCAACACACTTGGGAAGAACTTTCTGAAGAATATTTGATTCCTATTGTAAAAAGAATGAGCCATAAGTGTTTTCAGCTGTTATATCTGCCAAAGGTGGACAAGAATACGTTTTGGTCACAGTAAACAGTAAAAAACTGGAAAAAGTGTGGTGTTATAAAACTTTTGACCAGTAGTGTAAATTGTTATATACTAATATAGCTGTCTCTCCTGAGGTAGATGGATTAAATCTACCATAGAACATTCTTTGACAAAGCAATAACATTTTCATGAAGACAAGCAACTGACGGACCCTCCACCAGAAAAGGTACACAATGCAACTTTAATATAACATTGCCACATTGTTAACAATTATCAACAATAGGGAATGTGACTTTTTTTAGCTCTTTGCATTGTTCCAAACTCTGAAAAACTGAGCTTCTATACATCTTCAGAATGTACATATCCTTGTTAATATCAGCTTCACTGTGTCATTTCAAAACATCCATTACAGTAGCGATGTTGCTTCAGTTCCATAGAAATTAAAACCTCTATTTTGACATGTTTTTTTGTTCAGTAATGAGTCCATAATTACAGCTGCAGTTCTCACCAGTTGATAGTAGGTTGACCCAACTCCTAATCACCATCCTCCGCACAATACATAGACACCCTGAGCCCCTTGTCATGTTCCTAGTGATGTAACAATGAGAAAGATGTCCACCCAAGCCCCAGTGAGTGGAGTTGTCAGAGGGACTAGAGGAGGGCATGGAGGAGGGCAGGGAGGAGCTTAAAGAGACGCTGTAACCCATCTCTGTGTGGAAAAAAATATTTGTTCCTCCTGCACACTTCTCTGGTGCTCTTAGCCATGAAATCACTCGCCTTTCCAATCCAAGAAAGGCCTGGTCAGATATAACAACTGCCCATGTGGAAAGGCTGAATATTTTGTGTATTTTAGATTGTTTGGTACTGTTTTGAAACTGCTGAAGTTGATATTTATTTACAAACTGTGTATTCCTGGTAGTTTACTGGTTATTTATGGTCTACCATTGCATCTTCTGGTTACAATGACAGCACCATTTTTCATGCATCTTCTGTGGTTTATAGTGGCCTATGTAGTTTTTATAATGGCACAATAAATGGCCAAAAATAGGTCCTTTATTACACAAAGTTGACTATTGTCAGCTTTAAGCCATGTTAAAATGCTGTTAACTAATCAAAAAGATTCTCAGAGCTGTGTTTTGTATTAGTCACACATTTTCCAAAGATCAAAATGCTCTGTTCCAGCTTGTGATGTCATCCAGTTTGTAGTTTTCAAGTTAACAGCTATGTTTTACCTTTATTTCAATGGAGACTGGCATGTCCAGGGCCTGAATCATCCATTTTATTGGAGTGTATTGAGTTTAAAAACACAGTGGAGCACTTGTTATTGATGAGGAAACAGCATTACAACATAGATGAGAAAATATTATTATAGGTCCTTTAATGCTATCTGATGCTTATGAGAGTTCACATTTGACTGAGATTAACACACTAAATTACAATATGATTATCAGTTTAGTTTTATTTCATCCACCCCTAAACATGTCAGCAGGAACTTAAAATAATTGTGGTTGGACAACTTCAGAATCAAAATAATCAGTTGTATTTCTAGAAGGGCTGGGTGAGATTCATTCATTTATAATCATTGATTATATGTTTGGGTGTTTTTAATCGAGAGGTTAACAGCCAATCCTGTGCCACGAAAATAATGTGGTTTAGAGCAGAGATCAGAGTTTGGAAGAAGAAATTGGATTGTGGGACAAATTAAAATTGTCATGTTTATGTTCATGAAATCAATTCTCAAAGCCCTTTTTATTTTCTTTTTGAAAAGAGAAAATAAAGTAAAAAATCAAGATCAATCAATATGAGGAAACAACTTGTGATGATTTGTTTACTACATTGCCCGGCACCTATATTCTATTGAAATTCAACTTTAACAATCTCTCAAAATCACCGTCTGACCAGATGACTGAACAGTGATGTTCAGTGGACTGTACTGCCTATTTTTGTGTGTTTTTATAATGAATTGTGTCCATTCTAGTGTTTGTTTGTAGGGGCAGGGGGAGGGTGGAGAGGCCTGTCAACTGGTTTCGTCTATGTGAGTGAGTCTCCCAGTTACAAAAAATGAAAACACATAAAATATTTATACTATGTCACTTTTTTCATTCAAATATTGTATGTTAAATTGCAGTATCCTTTATTATTATTATTATTATTATTATTATTATTATTATTATTATTATTATTATTATTATTATTATTATTATTATTATTTGCTTGGATCAACATAAAATAAATGAATGGTGATAGGGTCAACCTTTCATTTGTTGAGAATATTATGGACAATTGCACTTATTAGATTACATGTAGGTATGTTTTTGTAATGACTCATCACACCCCCACACACAGTGGGCTGGACCTTTGCGTGGCATCGTAATAGGGCTAACCCATGCTGTATCTATGGGGCTTTGCTCTGTGCATGGCTGCTTGATGGAGATCTGCCGTTTCCATGAAAACATAATTGGATGAGTCATTGTGATTCAAGCTAAATGTGCTCTAATCATCCAACGGAAACAAAATTGTTGTGATGTCTCATGGTCTTCTGCACCTATGTTGTAATGTGTTTGGTGGAAGTTAAATGAGTTCAATTTAGTTCATATTTAAATGAGTTAGGACGTAGTGTTTCTCTAAATCTGGGCATCAGTGAATCATTGTAGGATTAATCGCTGTGGTAAAAGTTTTGAATTGTAGAATGTATAAACTCAAATAAGTAATTGGCAGTGGATTAGGAGATTTGTTCACTTCATTGTGCAGAATAAAATAATTTGAGGCAAATTAAATTCATCTTGAATAGAGGTTACAATTGTTGTAATAAATATGCAAAATTATAACCCTAGTATAGTGGCTGGTTAAGAAACTATTTAAACATGCTGCAAAAACAGCTAATTAAGAAGGAATTCAACTGAAAATTGGCGTCTAACTTTTCTTGCAAGGGTACAGTGGTATTTCTGCAGTTCAGTTTACAGTGTATTCCTCAAGTGCATTTTAACACATTTAAAATGTATTGCCACAATATTATTTTACCTAAAATATATTATGTAAAGACATATATGATATATTTATTCACTTTTGCCCAGCCTAAAGAAATTCTTGGCTGACTAAAATTCCCTGTCAATTTAAAAAGGGGGGCATGACAAAAACTCATGCAAATTTTCAGTATGATCTCACTCGCAACACTGTAACTGCACAGAAGTGAATGCAGAATGAAAAAGTACTAGGAAATGTTGTATTTATATATAAAAGATTGAACTCATGATTCACTCCCAAATCTTCACCTCGTTCCATACCCTTTCCTTTCTGCTGTTGTTGCTGTGGATTTAAATCCAAATACAATCATTAGACAACTAAGACAAATTTTGATTTACTAAGGCACCATCGTCCGATTAATCAACTAAAAGATTACAGCCCGTGAGAGCAGCAAATGGCGATAGCTAATGTATTTCTATGGGCTAGAAAAGGCACGACTTAACCTTGGGATGAAATAAACTTGACATACCTCACACCTTAACAAATTTCCCATCACAGTCATTTATCTGTCAGAAACATGCATATAGGTATCACTGACTATTCCCACCAACCCCCACACATCTTTAGTATAATTAATCTATTTGTACACATCAAATAATGAATCTCGGGAGGTCGGGTGACAGTTAAAAGACCTGCTTCTTGGTCTGTCTCCCCTCATTTGAGTGTGTGGTGCTAAACGAGCAGCAGAATAAGAGGGAGAATCATGGCTTATTCATGCAACATCTCTCCAACAAGTTGATTGATTGGTGTTGAAATCTTATACTCCCCAGTGGCAGGCGGACGGGAGTAATATCCGCAATCTTGTATCTCAGATGAAATGACTCGTAAAGAGGATGTTTTCTCTTTTCGTTTATGCCGCTTGAGCTTTTTTAAACCTGAGGAGCAGCCGTGAGCGAGTAGGTGGAGATAAAACACTTTGGGTTGAGGGCCTAATGGCGTGGATGAGCTGGTGATGAACGCTTGATAGGAGAAAGAAGGAGATTTGAAGTGACGCAAGGGCACATCGCGCATCTGTTTGTTTTGGTTAAAGGGCCGATATTACACTATTTTCTGATCTACAGTATGTTAT
This sequence comes from Boleophthalmus pectinirostris, assembly GCF_026225935.1. NCBI lineage: Eukaryota > Metazoa > Chordata > Actinopteri > Gobiiformes > Gobiidae > Boleophthalmus > Boleophthalmus pectinirostris. The sequence continues at coordinate 16,547,670 of NW_026571175.1, read as the reverse complement.
AATGTTGTTTCCTCATCACAATATACCTGGGGTTGTGTTTCGCTTCATTCACACATTTATTACACAAACCCTGCATATTTAGGCTATGTTCTCCTCTCAAACAGGAAACACTGTCAGTTGGTAATACAGGAAGTACTCCACTGTGTTTTTAAACTCCACACATCTTCACAAGAATTATTTGGATGATTTCAGCCCTGGAATTGACAGTCTACTGAGCAAATGGTAAAGGTAACTGCTAACTTGAAAACTACAACTAGTGTATTTTTTGGATTATAAGTCATTCCGGAGTATAAGTCACACCACCCAAAAAATGCATAATGAAGAAGAAAAAAACATACATAATATTTATTTTATAAAATCAGAGACCAGGAACCGACATCTCATCTTGAAAGGCAAGTTATAGAAATCATAACAGAACAGAGAACAGGCTGTTAAAGTCACATATGAACAGTTCTTCAGATAACTATATCAGAAACAACATAGCAAGTTTACCAAACTTTCCATCTCACTCCAAATCACTAAATTCATTGAATTCTTCACCCTTGGTGTCATTTCTGGGCAACTCCGCGGCCTCCGGAGGTGAATGGAGTGCCGCTTCCTCTTCTGCGTAGCTGTCTTCAAACTCAGGATCAGTTCCAGTTAGAAATTTTCCAGCCTTTCTGAATCCTGACAGGATGGTTTCGGTTGTCACTGAAGTCCAGGCTTTGTTGAGCCATCCATTGACTTCCAGGAAAGCTGCATTGCGCACCCTTCGGGTTACCGTGAAACTGTGTTCTCCATCCCTGCTTTCTGCCAGTCCCTCACAAGTTTCTCACTCATTCCACACTTTCTTTCTCCTGCTCGATTGCCGTTTTTGGCTGCATATTTCAATGCTTGTAGCAGGTCAGCGGATCTTTCTGCAGGAGACTTGCTCAGTAGGTAGAGAAGTGACAATGGTATAGGAGTAGTAGTAGTAGCAGATACACAAGCCTAGAGTGCCCTTTTGTGTGAATTTTTTAATATTTAAATTACAGAGTATAAGTTGCAGGACCACCCAAACCATGAAAAAAGTGCGATTTACTACTCACTAGTACTCATTACACTAAAACATGAATTAGCTTTATTTAAGAATTTACAAAAAATACTATCTTTTTTAATCCTTAGTGAAGTTTATAATTTGACTTACTTGTTGGACAAAGGCAGCAGATGTGGCAAACATAGAGGTAACTCCATAACACTTCGCAACCATAATGTTAACCAAAAATGTATCGAAATTGCACAATAGTGGATTAGACTAAGGGCCTGTTTACATGAGGCAAAAATCTGAAACCACCCTCCAGAGTGAAAAAGTTGAATATGCTCCGCCATAGCGTTTCCGTCTATACTGCCCAAGACTCTGGTCAGATCTGCTTACATCGCTTACAATTCACATGCATCACCACCTAGCATCACCACCCAGCCGCCTGGCATACATACCCAATTGAATTCTACACACTTTTTTGTCACTTTATGCAAGCAGATTTCCCCCTGAAAACGGTTGTCTAAACACGGAATTAAAAGCAAAGAGGCAACACCACTTGAGACCATCATCATATAAATGTAGCCTAATATAAATAACACACACACACACACACACACACACAAACCCACACTAAACAGATGTAAAAAAAATATGAGAAATGTTTAGCACAGGTACTATCTCACAAACCAAGTAATAATTACAAAAAAAAAGTCATTTACCTCTTTGTATTTCCAAAAAAGTCCTCTTGTATTCACAGTTTCAGTCATTTTTGGTCTAAAGGTTCCCTAGCGTTCCTCATTACGCCTTAATTTGAATCTCACCAGTTTTCTTCCGCTCTTCTCTTCAATCATCAACTTGCTCGACATAGTTGCTTTATTTATCCCTCCGAGGGAAAATTGCAGTTACAAGCACAGATTCAAAAGATGATGAGGAATACAAAAATAAAACCCAAAATACCATGCATTTCCTCCAAATAGAAAACTAGACCGTAAGGTTCTAGATTGAGTTGAATTTTGTTCATTTAGATATATATAACACTGTGTAATTATTTGCATAGTGTCATGGTATCTGTGAGAACAAGATATTAATATTATATCTTTTGAGTTCATGCTTCAGTAGTTCGTTCTACATAACTTTTCATTATTTAATGGCTAGACTAATATAGCATCATACATATTAAATAGAAGACAGCTAAAGCTAAAGTGAATGAATTTGAAACATGCTTCTGATTAAGCATTTCTGGCATCTTTATGTAATAATTTAAGATTTGAGCAATACATCGTGCATCAAAATTTGTTATTGTGACAGGCTCAGTGGAGTTGGATGATTAAAAAGAGTTAGAAGTGTGAAAATGACAGATTTTGATGTCTGGCGTATTGTTACAAATGCTTGGTGGCACAGGTTGCACTGCCTCTAAGCAGGGAGGTTGCTGGTTAGATTCGCATGCCTTGATGAAACCTTATATTGGTGTTCAGCTTCTCTTGGTCCCTCCTCCACTTTATCTGGTGTGGAGGCATATTTCCCTAATGCCCTCTTAATATGTGCTTCCATCACTCCTTACTCCTCTGTACAGCCTCCCTGTCGTGCGCTAATAGCCATCTTGCTTAATTCCTCCCCCCCCTCTGTCCTTATCTTCCTGTGACCGCCACTTCCCTCTGACCCCATTCCCCACAGAAATGGCACATATCTCATTCTGAATCTATATATTTCCCATGCCAGTCTCTTTTCCTTTGTACCGTTTGCAAAGCAGGGCAAGTGGCGCTGTGACTAAATGCTTTGAGCTTGCACTTGGATTTAAATAGATAATGGCAGAGTCCTAGTGCTTGTTGGGCTTTTTGAATAATGTACAAGATCCTGAAGCGTTGTTGCCAGGCATTGCTGGTGACATGCATACGCCAGTCTGAAATATTGATATGAGCAGAGAGAGGAGGGCTCTTATGTGCTAGCCAACAAGTTTAGAAGTTGACAGCTCATATTTTACTGGCATTTACCTTGTTGTGTTAACCTAACTTTTTATAGCAGTCCAAGGCTTGGGTAAATGCTGGCACTGCATGAAATGAGCACAGGTCCTTGCTCATCTATTACGCACTACAAGATTATCATTGGTTATTAAGCAAACATAATAAAGAAGGGATTTTGTACAGCATGTTAAAAATATATCAGTCCATATCCTCTGTTTTTAGTAATTAAAGGTGGCAGTGCTGGCAGATAGAGACATGCACTTCCAACAAAAATTGTGATTGTGTGCTGGGTGTCACTGAAATAAAAATTTGGGAGCTTCAGGGAACTGTGGTGCGGATCTCTTTCTTCTTTTGCACAGTAATTAAAGGTGAACTGTGTAATTTTTCTTGTGGTGGGTCCATCTACCTTTCTCCATGGAGATGTTATTGCGTTGTATGGAAGCTTCCACAGTGTGGCATTAAATATATTTATTGTGCGTTCATTAAATTGCAGGTCAAAAAATACACGCATTCTTAGTGTGAGCGAACTCGCCTACCCACAGATCTAACTTGTATCTTGACCTGATGGCACCACCTGCTTGTTTCCATAAGACAGATAAGTTCAGTGCCGTACTGTGGAACATCACATAGATACTTGTATTTATCAAAATGACATAATAAAAACATGACCACTGACTTCTTCTTTCAAAACAGCTGACCAAATTCTCTAGCAGATAATTATTTGCAGTGTTTGTTTCTTTTTTAATGACTACACAGCATTTTTGAGCATTTGTGAATAACCCAGTGCCTGCTGATTTTTCATAATACATCTTAAAACAAAATAAATTCATTTTAGCAAGTTAAATTTCATCGAATTGCTTAAAAATGTCTGTCTTCCCTTTGGCCACTCACGGTAATTACACCCAAGCCAATGGCAACTTTCATTACATAAACAACATAAGGAGGGCAGTGCTCTTCAGTTACCACCCCCAGCCTTTAAGTGCTACGCAGTATCCCCAGTGTACGAAACGTGATCAATAAATGATGTCACAAGCTCTAGGGCTCGTGTAGAGAAAATACACGCATTAAAACAGGATCCCATAGAACGATATGATGTCCACTCCGTCTATCTTATTTCCGTGGTGATTAGCCAATTCTGTCATTTGATCTAATGTCATGCTCCAGAAGGCAATTGTAGACTGACCCGTGTCTGTTTTGCACACTACACTCTATAAATACCCTGTCACGCTGAGGCTATTGGCCCCGTGGTCACATGGGCTGCATAGATCCAGGCTAATCAATGGCGTTTATGAGTATGGATCAAAAGTTAACTGTGTGCGAGTAAGTGATGGGTTTGTCATTTTTAAGAATATCTGCAATTCTCTGGAGGAGAGTCATTTGTGGTAAGAATTGTAATGAAGTGTAGAAAAAATAGCGGCTTATTTGGCCGACGGTGTATTGTATTGCTTTAGAGTCCATTGTGCCCTATCCAGTTAAGGTTGAAAGGACAGAATATAATTTGTGTGAGTGTGCTTTTGAAATTTCTGTTTATTTTTAAGTAAGCTGTTATTTATTTGTTTGTAACCAGACAATTGTGTTCAGGTTTTGAAAATGAAAATTGCTGCTTCACCTTCTGTATTATTGTGAGATGAAAATACATTAAAACTCCTAAATGTCTGCAAATTAACTATTACTAAAAATGTAATGAACATTGACTTTATGGTGTAGAAAATACATATTATTGGTGTTTTTCAGAGTTTGGATGTGATGACATCATAATCCCGGATGGGGACAAAAGATTTCTCTATTGATTACATTGTACTTTCCCATGAAATATCTTAACGGTAAATTCACAAAACATGATCATTTCTATTAGTGACACGGCCCTGGGATCCACTAGTCAAGCTGACACCAAGTAGTGCCTCCGCTCAATTTCATTTCTCTCCAGTGACAGGTCAAGAATTTAAATACACTAGACGGTTTGCAAGAACCCGGGAAGTTGTAGACCGCGCATTACATACGTTACGACCAAACAGCAGCGATTGGTTAAATAAAAAGGTACCCGCCTACCGTTGAGCGAACAAATCCTAATGCTGCCAGGCCATCTGTATTAGATAATGTTGGACTACAAAGTTGTGATGTCAAATTCAACAATCCTAGACCAGGAGTGTCAATACATGATGTGTCTGTTATAGTATTCACACATAATGATTGGACTGCATCTTAACAGGGAGGTTGTTGGTTCAATTCTCACGATGAAACAGTAGTGCTTATCCAAATCCTACACAATTCTCTTATCAGCTTATTACCAAACTTTCTTTTGGTGACAACAGGCCTCAGAAACAGAGTCTATCCAAAATTGCACGTTGACCCGTTGCTTGTTTATACAAAATGTGTGCATGGATAATTATACAGCAAGAGTTATGTGCACCTGTTTAGTGAGATCCCCATTAGCCTCTGCAATACCAGCCACTGTTTGTACCTGTCACTCAAAACATTTGCATTAAAGACCAACAGAGGATTTTTCACTGCAGACATATTTAAAGGTGCACTGTGTAACTTTTCTGATGGAGGGTCTGAGTGTACCTCAGCTGACTCTAATTATACAAACAACTTTTATCTACTCATTACAAACCTAAAGATGACAGAGAAATAGTGATAAGCAGTTTATCATAAAATAAGTGACAGCGTGAATGCTGTATTGTTTCCTGGCATTGTTTCAGGGTTGGAGGTAAAGAATGGAAGAGACAGAGGAGAACGGTGCGTTTGTGATATCTTCTTGTTATTTTGTTCCTTTGTTGATACGCACTGCTGCTCCTGTGGGTGCTTCTTACTTTTCAAGAACTACAGGCCTTGTCCCTCAGGGGGGAGGTTTTGGGAGCTGAGTGCGTGTGGCTGCCTTCCACTGTCTGTCAGAAGAGAGAGGGGGGAGAGGAGCCAAGGAGATGGGCACAAAAGAGAGGATTTTGATCAACGAGGTGGTGAGTCAGACTGGGACAGGATAGAGACATTTGGAACAGATGAAGACAAAGAAAAATGAAATGACATTAAAACCCCCATAGACTCAGCAGACTGGGGTTGGCGTGATTAAACATAAGAGGCCTGTGAGATTCGTCATTTTCGGTGCCAGTTTGATGGATGCACAGGTTGTGGTTTGGGAAATTTCAGTGGAGTCACAGATGATTAAACAAACTTTAATTGTCAAACTTTGGGATGTCGTATCTCTTACTTACTGAAGTCAATTTTCTGGTATAATTTCGTAGCGGTGAAAGTTTGGGTAGAGAATCAGTCATGTAACTCAATAGTGATAGATACACAGGATATGGGGTATTTTCAGTTCAAAAACAAAAAACAACTTGTTTTTTTGGGATTATCATCAAGAATGTATGGCAATTTATAGTCTTGTCTTAGGTAACAAAAATGGACTGCAACTAAAGATTATTCAAGTAATCTAGAGATAATTCTTTCTCCTTTTGTTTGTTTAGATTACAAAAGTGAATATGAGAATTGCTTGAGGACATTTTGGTGTAAATCTTGCTTTGTCTGATCATATTCATGTCTATGCCCCAATGCTTGCACTTACTTGTATCATTTCAGTATCCTATGCCTTTACAGAAGTTCGCACAGTCCTTTTTTTAAACAGTCCATGGAAGACCTTGAATCTCCACAGTGGATTTGAGCAGTATCTGGATTCTTTTCTCCTCTGCCTCTTCTGTGTGTGGCTCTTTGGTGGTCTATGTGTGAATCAGATGAGGCACAACCCTGTCATACATTTCACCATCCATCAGCGCTGTGCTTTGTGACCGCTGCTCTGTGTGCCTCTGACAAATGGGAGCCCTAAAAGCTCTACTTTCACATGTGTAACAATTGGCCCTCCATGCAGCTTCCTCCTGTAGCCTGTGGGATACATCACAGAGTCACACGCAGACGCTGTACCTGTCAGGAGAAACAGGCAGGATGAACAAGAGTGCTGCGTTAGGGAGCTGTGGCACTGGATCATACCAACATTGTGCATTTGGTGACAGAAATGGGAGAACGTATTATATATTTGATGATGAATTATGGACAGGGGAAAAGGATGCATGGTGTGTTCTGTATGCAGGCTGGTAGTTTGTAAATGTCTTTAAACCATAGGCTGTGTATAAATGGGCATAGTTACCCCGCTAGTCACCATGTTCCAAATTGGAAGCGAACATGAGGGCGCGTCCAGCTCCATCGACTCCAATTGTCTTTAAATTGAAAAACTGTCACCCCTCTCTGTGTAACTGCTGCTGTGAGCCTTGTCATTTTGGTCTTAAAATGTTCGCATTACCCCACTCTGCATGATCCTGGTGTTTTTATTTCGCAGTTTTGTCCGTACATAAATTCAAGTGGCTCCAAATTCGCTCCTAAAACTGCTGGCCTCCTGAGCTTCATTTGACTAAAAGGCCAACTCTATAGAGTGACGTCACACTTCCGTAGTCCACTTTTGTATATAGTCTTTGCTTAAAACCATTGTAATTTTGCAGGGTATTGTATGGTAGAGTAGCAGAAAATTTTACTCAATTAACTAAGAGTGATGTTACTGCAAAATAATATTAGTCAAGTAAAAGTAGTAAAGATGCAAAAAATTACTCATGAATTCATTTGGGGAACTACTACTCAAGCGAGAGTAAACTTGGATACATCTTACTTTTGATGTTACCTGATAGGCAAAATAAAATAATGTTCCTTCTGGTATTTCTGAACAATTGACCGCAACAATCTGCAAGGCTAAATTAAATCTGAAGGAGCGGCGCAAGGAACACAGATTTTCACATTTGTAAAAGTCTTCTGTTAGAAAACTCCTACTGATTACTAAACACACTAAGCAAATAATTAAATTAATTGGCACACACTGTTTTAGGCAAGGTTGAATGCCATGCCACTGTACCTCCAATGTTCATTTTGTGTTTAAATACTGTTTAGATTGACCTTTTGACTGTAGGAAAATTAGCATTAATTAGTGGCCTATTGCTAAGCTACTGCAAATTGCTTACTTACTGCAAAACTGAATTGAGAAGTTTATTATAAAAGATGGTTAAACATGAAATAGAGTTTTGCAGTGTTCAGTAGCTTGTACCTCACTGATCTCAAATGTCCTGGCTGCTTTCTGTAGTTCAATAGGCGGATACAGAGGATGTCCAAGCTGCTCTGTATAGCGTCTTTCCTGTGTGAAGAGGATGCTTGGCCTGTAACCTCCCCTTCCTATTTCTGCTTGGCTTCCCACTCGTCTTTGAATCTGTATAAAAGCACTTAGATCAAGCTGATTTTCTTTGTCTTGTCTCTGCCTGTAGTATTCATTAAATAATAAATAATGTGTGCAAGGTAACAAAAAGGCTATCTGTCATTAACTTTGCATGTTACATGGTATGAAATATTATTGCCTATTAAAGCCCCAACATGTTTTATATTTTCATTTGTTTTTGTTGCATTGAAAAATATTGCTTGAATTTCCACAAACCTGACTCTTATATGACCTGGGGAATGGCTTTCGTTTGCCTGTGTCCATCGAAATGCTATAATATTCCACAGTATCGGATAAAACTCATCTATCTTCGTGGATAATGTTCTGAAGTATGGTTTCACTTCATTGGACATTGCCGCATCGTAATCACTGAAAAAATCAATTTCTATAAAAGAACATTTACGTGTTTACACTGACACATGGAAAACTCTGTTATTGAAGGCGTTATTATCATTATCACCTTTTTCTCCCTTATTCTGCTTATTGCAACAAACTTTCCAATTGTACTGAATTGCCACTTGATTAAAGCTATTCTTGCACCTAAAAACATATTGACATTTAACAGTAATCAGCCTTTTAGAAGAGAGTATTTTTCAAGTTCAAATGCCATAACCCTGCATAAGGCCGTTCCAGTGTCTATGCAGATTGGGGCCAGTCCGGGTTAACTGTGTCCCCACTGGAGGAGGGCAATGGGCAGGGAGGGGGAGGAGGGGGGGTCCCTGGACTGTCCCATGATGCTGACCTGCCAGAGAGTGGCATGAGGAGAGGTGATGTGATACAGAAGCCGCTGTGACCTCTGCTGGCAGTGTGAGGGCCACTAATGAAGAGACATGATTCAATATGCATAACAATTAACACATAGAAATCTAGTGATCGTTAAAATAGGACTGTTCATTCTATTGTGTGATGGTACAATATAAAAGCAAACACAATTATTTCAAGGTCTGTTTCTTTCAGTTGTATTTTGAATAGAATTTTGTAGGATACAGACGTTCAACAGCTATTCGGATAATGCTCAAATGAAAATATCTCTATAGAAAGTGGTAGGATATCTCTCATCACATCCTATATTATTATTTAAATGCTGTTACTTCTTAGTTGTATCATATAATGTGTCTGCCACTTGTTTGTCTCTATTGCTTTGCCATTGTTTTCATTGCAAAGGGAAAAAAAAAAATGTTGAAGTTGCTGAAGTGAGCGGGGTCATCTCTCCACAGATCTGACCCATGATTTAGCCTGGTTTTGCCAATTGCTTGTGTGCATGGAGCTAAATACGTTTAAGGCCATGTGGAACATTCCAGGCAAAGTCATGCATATTTAAAATGTGTCTTCCCTTTGCTGTAGAGTTGATATTTCTCCTGTTCTTCCATTGCTCTGTTTTGTTCTATTTCCGCTTTGATACTGTTATTTCAAAACCAAAAACCTCAGATGTATATATCCTGTCCTTTGGGAGCCTAAACTACAAAAACTGCAAGATATAGGATTGATAATATGGTCAGGCCCCTCACAGTTCACATCAAGCAAACAGCGGAGTTGCCAGCAGGTGGATAAACAGGCAGAGGTGAGCTTTCCAGGGAGTCATGGAGGCAGTGTGTGACAGCCATAGCACTGGGCTGCAGCTCTGAGGCCATTAGAGACTGAGCACAGTCAGGGTCCTGCGCTCATGCTGCTTTACAGCATATTTATGGAGCTGTGTTTTCATAGAGAAACTGCACCTCAGAGTCACCCTATAGATCTGTCTGCAGTGCCATATTACCACAATGTACTCGGAGCTTAGTATTTGCATGTACTCTGCTAGTTTGAGCCACACCTTCTGCAAACAGCACTGCACTGATTTACACGAGTGGTGTAATGCAGCATCATTGAATTTTAAATATAATCTGAAGTAAGATTTTCTTTTAATTTAATTGCATTTGAGAATTTAAGTTCTTAATTAGCCATTCAGTCATACTGTGATTTCTTTCTTTCTTTATTTTTTTGCATAGTGCATGGTTATTAGTTAGAGCTTCCCTGCTTCCCAGCAAATATAAATACAGGAATTCTCTGGAACTCTGAATTGAGTCTTTCTGTTAATATGGACTGTGTATTGTTTGGAAGTAACTGAATACATGTACCAAGAATACTTATTCGGAATACTAAGTTTGAGTATTCACTAAACAATTTCTTTACGTATTGAGAATATAGTTACTTTTCTAAAATCAAAAGAACATGCAGTACATAATATTAAATCATGTAATTTAGACTTCAAACAGCACATAATCAGCGAGAAGTAGAAAACACTGCTCATGTGGTGAGTGCATGTGTGATTTTTCCTTCTCTAATTAGTGATAAATAAATGCATAACAAACTGTGAAACAAACATAAAGCTGTTTTTAATCCTATGTTGCATTTTTGCACTATAATTTAAGTGCAATTTTGTGTAAAAGTATTCTAAGTATTCAGAATACAACAGGCTGGTTGCTCCATGTGTCAGAATACGTTACATTTTAATGCAGGTTTTCAGTAAATAAATACATTCTTCCCATCTCTGTTACTATTCAAGATTCTTCCATGATACAAAATTATGGTAAAAGACTGATGACTCAAAAATAATGATTGAGGTTTAATCACATTCAAAGACTCATTTACTGGATTACACAGCCAAACACAAACCTCTTGACTGAACTATTGGAATTGCATTTAGTTAAGGTCAACAAAGCAATGCTGCTGTGGCAACCTGTCTGGAGCCATGGCCAACCACAATGCAGCTCCTGTCTCCACATGTTGTTTGGTCAGGACTGGCTGGAGGACTAGTCAGTTGAGCATCCTTTGGTTTTTAGAGGAACTGATTACTCCATCTTGAAAGACTGGGAATTCTGGGACTTTCTAGCTGTGAGGAAAGAGAGCAGTACAACATCGAGCCTCTTTGCTGTTTAGCCAAATCCGATACAGGTTGACTTTACAGATGGTTAACCTTGTAATAGATTACCAGTCTTATGCATTACTATTTCCCTGACACGTGTCCTTAGAGCAGCATGGAGTGGGTGATGTTGGTGCACTTTTAAAGTTAATCCCAAGGCTCAAAGCTTTACCAACTCATATGAGCCCTCCGTCAGTCACATCTGACATTTCCTATTTCCCTGGACTGCATTTACTTGTTAGCCAAAGGGTCGGGCCTCAGTTACAGGCCGCTAGTCTGCCAGAGCTCAGGAGCAGAGTGTACAAGAGACCATGTTTAGAGGTTGCCCCTTCTCTCTATTGAGAGCAAGAAGGTCCAAACAAGGAAGGAGGCACTTATGACTGGTGATACATCTGTACACATTGGTCTAAATATGTTTGACTAATATGAACTTAAAAAAAATCACAATTAATTATCACTGCAGACATGTTGAGTGTTGCTATTTCAAAAAGGTTTATTTTGTCTTTTGTTTATTAATTAGCAGCTGAAACATGTCAACAAGGTAAATACATCTCCTACTTTATAGTCTTTTGAAAAGAACCCTAGAAGTTAGAATGTCACTATGTCTTAAAACAAGCAATATGGTATTTTACAAAAAATGAATTTGATGATTTTGGTAGAAACTAGGGATGTCCCGATCACATTTTTTTGCCCCTGAGTCCGAGTCCGAGTCCTTTGTTTTTGAGCATCTGCCGATACCAATTCCCAATCTGAGACTTCTATAAAACATTATAAAGAAAGAATAAGATCCAGGATGTTTTGGGGGATCGGATTGTATTGATTTCAATGTGTAGTATGTGGGCTGAACTTAGTGTGAAAAATGAAATGTCCAAAACTTTAATTTTATTAACTTTCCTAACCATTCACCACCATTGTTGAAAATCTTTACTTTTACCACAGTCTGGTCTTGGAATGTATAACTTAGTAAACGTAATGAACTGGACAAAACAGGAACCAGACCAGAATCAGATCAGACCCTGAGACTAGACTCTGCACAATCTACATTTTCTATATTATATGGAAGCCTGTGCATTACATTTGAAACATTTAGGCTCGTCTATGATATCCACAAAATACAAAATCTTACCAAATAAAAATGAGATGACAGAAGCCCTACAGCCTCTCTTCCCCCACACCGCCACCAGTCCCCCGCACGCCACTACATCCACAAACCCACAGAGGAGCGCGCGACACTTCATACCACTGGACAGACCCTCATCGCCAAAAGCACCAACTCTGCTGCGCAACATGCAAACAAACAGCACCATGCGATGACGCCATCGGCTGCGCAGGTGTGAGCACGGGACACAGAACCACAGGTAACAGCGCCTGAGCACGGCACGGCCCAAAAGTCCCAGCGTAAGTGTGCCTCTAATACAGCAGGTGCTGGGACAGACAGTCGGGCTGACTGTGTGTTATATACATATATTATTTATCTGATACCTGATCAGACCATAACGGCCAAGTCCGGATCGAGTCCCGCAGTCACGTGATCGGCGCCGATTTCAGATCATGTGATCGGATCGGGCACCCCTAGTAGAAACTCCCTCATTTGATTATTTGAAAATCATATTTTATTTTACAATTATGATTTGAATATGGTGATTGTAAATGATCTAGGAATTTACAGTATGGGACCATCAAATCAATGCTTCTTATGCTTTTAAAAGTATGATTTTTGTTGTTCCAAAATCAAGTTGGAAATTTTTGTCAAGCCAACACTATGCACCTATATGCAATTTAATATCTGTAAAATTTGAGAGCTAAAAGTGTTTTTTATCAGTTTGCACAGGCACAATCACATCACGTTCTACAACTCACTATCCTTGGTGTGACTTTCAAAGATATTCTAAACACAAACAGCAAATAATCTCAGAAATGGGCCACTTTTCCCTGCAGTGAGATCTCATGGTAATTGCATCTGCGAATAGATTCTCAAGGTGAGTTCTTGCCTCTTCCTGTCTGCTGATATGTATATCGCGCAATATTGTTTCTTTGATGTAGACCTTAACAGCATGCGTGTATGGACTATCCAACAAGTGTCTCTCAGTCACAATCACTGGATGGTTATGATGAAAGTTAGTATCTCCACGGCAACATAAAGGTCATTTGTCCTTGCCTCTCCTCTGCCCCTTTCTTCTATATATACTCTCCCCTCATTGCGTATTCAGCGAAAGCATTCAGATCACTTCTAATTACTGGGGGAGCAATTGGAATTGGCTTTTCAATTTTTGACGCCACGCTGGTGGAAATCGCAAAGGTGCCGTGGCGGAGCCTTGTTCCACCCCTCCACAACCCAGCCCAGCCCCTATCCTCAGGCTGCAGCTATGACTTAATATGCTTGATACATTCACTGCACCAGTCCTTTCCAATGCAGTGTGGGTGACTTGCATTGTTTGTGTGAAAAAGCGAGCTATACGGAAAGGGGAGAAAGAGTTATTATAAGAAGTCACTACAGGCTAAGATGTGTGTAAAGGTGTGTTTAGTCTAATGTATCATGTCAAAACACTTCACGAGAAGGCTTGTCAGAATCATCAAAACCAGCAATTAAAATGAGCACAGCAGTTCAGTTTTACAGAGCTGTTTGACGCTGTGATATTTGGATCTGATTGCCTTTTGCCCCTTTTGTGCTGCAAACAGTGATTTATTTTTTTTTAACAGAGGTGTACGCAGTGTGATGCTTTTCTGGTCAGAGAAGTTCATTTGAGGGAATCAGTGAAGTAATTCTATGCATTCCCCAGCAGTATATTTGGATCACAGGATTAAAAAGAGAGAAAGTCATATGCTCTCTTTCAGCTTGATTATGAAGGGAGATATGCATTCTGAATACGTGTAAATATCACCCAGTGGCATTTGACAGCTTGAAAATACTGGGGAAGGCACAGAAATGACACTATGGTTTGCCTCACTGCTGAAGTGGCACTGGTTTGCCAGTGGCAAGAACAGTGGCAATTTGCAGAATCATTATGCATCATTCAATACATGACTTATTTATCTGACTTTTGTTCATGTCAGAGTCTTGTGGCTTTCATATTGTGTTCACAAGAATATATATGAAACTTTTCTGGTAGGGAGTCTGCTGCATTCTTGTCTCACACATACTGTATCTTAAACATGTCTTCTTCACCTGTTAGGGGATGTGATAGCCAGTCTGGCGCCACCGAGTGTCTCCGCTCAGTTTCATTTGTCTCCAGCAACTAGGTCAGAATCAAATTCGAACGTTTAACTAGACGAGTTTGCAACCGCGCAACCCATCAGGAAGTTGTGTGAAGCCATGACGTCATCAGTGAGAGCTGTGAAGCACCTGTCTGGTCCCTTTGTGGTACAGTAAACAAAGCGGTTGAGATGGATGTAGATGAAGCCATACATTCTGTGTTGGCAACAATTTCCCAAGATCGATGATTTAAAGCCGAACAAAGAGAGTGTTTGAATTTTTATCAAGGGGGAAAGATGTTATTGCCTTTCGTAGTTTAGCGCATTAACATAAAACAACTAAACAGCAGCGACTGATTAAATAAAAAAAGTACCCACTTACTGTCGAGCAAACAAATCCTAATGCTGTGAGGTCAGATGGATTCCAAGAATTGAAACAGGTTGATGAATCAGGCTAACATGTCCACAGATCTGACCTGTAAATGACACCATCTACTTGCCACCATTCAGATAGATATTTTTAATGCCATAGATACTGTGGGACATTGGCAGAGGGCAGATCCTCCACCAAAAAACTTTTCGCATTGCATTTTAAAGTCATTCAGATTAACATGAATAATACAAATTTGACATTAATATAACAACAAAAGCGGATTCATTTTTAATTCACTACAGCCATAGTCTAGACAATCCTTACCAACTTTTGCTCCCGTTATCTGCTAGTGCAATACAGTGAGGGGTAAGAGCAGGATAGACCATAGAGAGTGGTCTTGTTTGGGAGTGGTGGGACGATTCTCTCCTCTGTCTGTGCCTGGGTCCGCAGTGCAGGAGCCGAAGACAAGATTAAAGTGGAGACTCTGCTTTGAAACACAACACATCACTCTTGAGAAACTGATCACTGATATTGCTGCTGAATCCAATATCTTTGATATAAATCACATTTGTTGTGTCTAGTACTGCTACAATGATGTTCTTAATTCACCAGGGTAAACATGATATTCCATGTTTCATGTAGGTACTGTCCCACTGCTGCAATGCAGGAAAAACACCACGGACTTCATTCACCATCTTGTGAGGTGACTGAGCATGAAATTGTGCAAGTTGTGAGTGATGCAGTGGAACAATTGACTCCTCAAAAGTATCCCATTTGAATTCTGCTAAATGTATGTACAATATTACTTGGTAAATAAAAAACAAATTGTAGAAGCATGTTTCGAACAAGTCGCTGCTGTTTAATTGTCACATTGCAGACTAGTTGACCTGGTTTACGGTTAATAATTCTGTAAGTAATGGGCCCAATTGAGAAAACATAAGATTAATATGGGTAAACTATAACAATGAAGTAATGGTGTTCCATATTTGTGGATTAATATATTTTTTCAAAACAGTGAATCTCCCATATCAGAAGAATTGGTATAGAGTGTGAATGTTATATTTATTTTTTACTTTCAACTGCTGCAATCTTTTTAAATGTGACACTTGGTAAATACTTATTTACAAAATGAACTACGTATTGCTTTATTGTAAACTATGGCACTTATATACTCCTCTGTCTTTGCTTGGTGATAATGGCATAGTCTTAAGTCACGATTTTTAGGCTGTGGTGGAGTAGCTGTGTCCACATAGATAGTGAAACACCCACTCGCTATCAACCGAGCAGGGAAGCAAATTAGGGCTGTTTGCAGTGGTTGTAAATAAGAGGATTAATGGACCCACTTTGAGCGGACAGACACACGCGCACTGGGATCCTTGCACTCCGAGTCAAGCCCCACGAAATAGGCCTAAATATGAGTGTGATGCAGAAATGTCAAGAGGTAATTGTGGGAATAATAGGCTGAGTGGTGAAATGTCAGTGCGGCCCTTCTCTGCAGCCCTCACCTGTGTCCCTACATTGCCATCAAATAAGTGACCTAAACCATCAGTGTGCTCAGGATGGATTCAGCAAAGTGGTGTGTGTTTAACAATGGGACGTGCCCAGGGTTAAAGGTCATCACCAACAGATTTACAATAATAATGTTTTCAATAAATGTGTTTTTCCTGGACAGTTGTGAGTATAAGCAGCGTGTTTTGTTCTGCTCCGTAATACTAAATATGTGTGCATGGATCAACCTGCAATACAGGTGCAGCCTCACCTGGCTAGTCAGAACTTTACAAAGATGAGTGGATCTGTAGCTGTATCCTGTCTCCCTGATTTCAGACAGTGTGATTGACAGATGGATGAACTAATCAGAGAGACGCATGCTCCCTTTGTGTCAAAAACAAACATGGCTGCGTACACATAAAAAAGGAGAAAACAAATAAAAATCAACATAAAGGACTGAGAAACGGCATGGATTTATTAATTTTTTTTTACTTATCTCAGGTAAAAGAAGTTATGTATTTTGTCCTGAATATTTTTCAAGATCTTATTAGATCATATTAGCAGCTGTGGTTAGACCGCCTCACAGAGGTTTTTCATTCTACATGGTCTGATTCCAGACCTTTCTGAATTTTAACAGAATGTAGAAGGGACTGTTTGGTCAGGCAAGGTTCGACTAAGGAGATTCTAGGGATGTAACAATAACCAAAATATTGTGATATTGTATTGTCAATCATCAAAAGTTTCACAATAATACCATGGGGCATCACCATATATCAAACCACAAGTTCTTTTGCTTAAATGCATTTTTTTTATTTTTTTTTTTTATAGTAGCAGTACCTGATCATCAGGAACTACATATCCCATGATTCATTTCAATGCAGACAACATGAAGAAATATGTTTTTTTACTTTAATTCTTGGGATTATGACAGTAATAACTCACACCAACATCTTGTCACAGTATTTTAAAAGCAAAATAAAATACAATTATATCAGTTCTCCAAAATATAGTAGTAAATATCGTACCGTGAGATGCATATCGTGATAATATCGTACAGAAAGAATTGGTTATCATTACATCCCTAGGAGATACCATTGCTGTCAGCCTGTATATGTTTAGTCATATAGCTAAAATGACTATTTTAAAACTGAATCTTTATGTTGAGCTGGAACATTAAGTAAAGGTAGTGTTTACAAAATATTTAACAAAAGAGAACAGTTTTATCCAATTATTGTTTATACTTTACTTTACACTACATTTACAAAAAAATATTTTTACTTATGTCATTTGGCAGTAGGTTTAAAGCTGTGTACTTAGTACTTAGTGTACTTACAAATCGCTGTGTACTAGAAGATAAATTATTTGCCATGAGTAATCCAGAGGAAAAGAAAAAGTACAGATTTGCTATAGAAAAGAATGTATATGTCTGATCTAACAGCACCTTATAACTCCTCTTGACTTTATGAACACTGACATGTACTGAGCTGTGATGAAAAATCAAACTTCTACTGCCACTTCAATCTCCCAAGTGCCCAAAGTAACATCCCATTATATCATTGATAGCTCTCTAGTGCACCTCTGTGTGCTTGTGGGGCCACGTGCGCTGTCAGGAGAGACGCTCAGAATAGACTCCCAAACACACAAGACTCATAAAGGGAGTATATTAGATTTTAATGTCCTTGTCAACTCCAATGGTTTCTTTTGAATTCTCCTTGGACCTGTGTTACACCAGCTTCTTTCCAGTGTGATTTAAAATTCCCCTTTGGCTGTCAAGAGTGAAGATGGTGTGTCACTAATATGAAAAAAAAAAAAAATATATATATATATATATATATATATATATATATATATATATATATATATATATATATATATATATATATATATATATATATTATATCTGACAGGCACATCTTTTTGAATTGTTTGTGTTAAAACTACCGTAGCAAGTGGAACTAAACATTAAATCAACCTTTTTCGCTACTGAACAGTGCGTGGTGTTTTCATAGCGCTATGTATTAGTCATTTTTGGGCAAATTTGCAGCATTATGGTCCAAAATGCAGAAGTTTGTGCGTCCTTCAGTGGCCTCTGCAATTTCCAGTAGTTGGTGGCATGATTGTTTGGAGTTTAGTCCCTCTGTAAGTGTTGTATGCTGAAAAATCATATTGAATCATCCTGTGTCAGTGTGTTTTTAAAATAGATAGAAATAAATAGAAATATTTTGAAATGTTTTGAGTGTTCTTCCTTGAAACTGAACAACAGTTTTCAGACATCACAGTCTCTTTAATGATTTTTGCCCACAGAGATGCAGCGATCAGTCTATGAATAAAAACTGCACAATGTCCTTCCACTTACGATTGCAGTTCTGATTCCCTGGTGCAGGCACAAACACATTCCTGGGCTCATAATAGGTTATTTTATCCAAGGACAAATTGAATTACATCTGCATAACAGCACATGATGTCTGTGTACTCCATAACTGGCATTCATCAGGTTCTCCATTATATATATATATATATAAAAAAAACATCATAGAATAGTCTTAGAATGGCCTATCCCAATCTAAAATACAGGACTGTCTTTATACCATTGCATCAGTGAAGTTCTGCTGGATGGCTTGTGCCCCCAAAGGGATTTCTTCATAGTCCTATAGCGTACAGCACCACCGGAGAAAATCCGCTTGAATTATTAAGAGCTGAGATGGAGCGAATGGAGTATGTGCATGAAGGAACTGATGGGAGGAAGTGAGTGCATAAAATAAGACACTTGGATAAATGGCTACAGTAAAAATAGGGCAGTGTAATTTTTGTTGTGATTGCAGTTATTGTCAAATCAATTACAAAATTGTCTAATTTGGAATAACAATGTTTTAAATTGTCTTCTGAACAATATGGTCATTTGTTTTGCCTCTCAAAGACTGGAGCAAACTTGTCTAACTTGACGAGCTTTTTAAATAGAAATCACAAAACATTATTCATAGTTTATAATAACTCCTCTATGGGTTAATATATTTGCATCAAATTTAAAACTTGAAAATTCCAATTAAAGGAACTGCATGTAAGCTTTTAAGACAATAAATCCTATTATTTACTCATAACAATTGTAATGTTGATGTTTTTCCCATTACAAAAGCATTCGCGATGATGGCCAAATTGTTTTTATAACTCTGTATTTTGTTTCTCAAGATGAGCCTCACATGAGGCCAAATGAGAGCATTTGGGTTGCCAGTTTAAATGTTGTAATCCAGTTTGCTTAAAACTAAAAGGCCTCTCTCTGATCTGAATCCTCTCTACCAAAACCCTAGTATTTGCAGCCAATCATTAATCAGGACTATTGCAGCCTCTGCAGCTCAGTGAGTGAATTCTGGATGTTCTGAGCTTTCACATGAGGCAGGCCTGTCCATGTACTGAGAACCCAGGTTGAGTTGGGACTGTAGTTAAAAACAGGTGCAAGTTATACACACAGTTCCCAATATTCTTCCTCTCTCTCACACAGCAGAGAAATCAATGGAGAAAAGACAGATTTGGGTGATCAGCACAAAAGCTTAAGTTGGTGTACGGCAGAGTGACTTCTCCCTGTGGCTTGTTTGTCTACTGTTGTACAGAGGAAATGTCTGGAGCAGCGGGGGACTCCATGTTAACTAGTGGCACCACCACATGCCCCACACACTTGTAGTGTGTGGTGTAGGAGGAGATGAAGACAGACTGTGCTTTTATGTAGCCTATTATGTCCACGTTTCTAAGGTTACAATATACACGCTGGCATGCACACCTCACTCTCTGCTTCCTGGTCGACCTACCCCAGCTCACAGGGGTTGTTTGTTGGTTTATTTTGTTATAAGTTAACTCAGTATGTGATGTCACATTGTGAGCCAAAATGTTATGTTTTGCCAGTATTATATTGCATTCATTTAGTTACTGATTTTTGAAATGGTCAAAACTACACTACTTTTTTACCTTGCAATTGATCTCAGGATCTCTCTTGAATTGATCACAATGGCGGTTTTGGAGATTAGAAGATGCTATTGATTCTCTATTTTTCGAAAGGCTTCAAAAAGAGCTGATAAAACGTTTTTAAAAAACAGCCTTTTTTGTCATCTTCAAAACAGCAATACAAAGTGACAATTCTCTCTGTTTGTGGTAAATTTTGGTTTAGCATTTATTACTGATCTATAATATTCTATTCTCATCAGAACATACCTGGAGTTGTGTTTAGTTTCATTTATACAAGTCTTACGTACAAACCCTGCATATTTAGGCTCCACTGTGTTTTTAAATTTCACACACCTTCACTGGAATAATTTGAATAATTTCAGTATCGGAGTTGCCAATTTCTACTAAACAAAACTTGGCTGTTAACTTGAAAACTACCAATAAAGGGTCACTCAAATATGTGTGTATGAAACAAAACACAACTCTAGGTATGATTTTGAGGAGGTATCGGTATTATAACATGACTAAAAATTCACCAATTTAATCTAATATAGGACCTTAAACTATGGGTCCAGGTTTGCGCATTTAATCATTACATCATTCTGTTCCATCAAGTGATATCTTGCATCATAAGATACAGTTGTATCTGCTAACTTTAGTCTGTGTTTGCTCAGTTTCTACCATTTTGATATGCCTTTTATTTGTGCACCGAAATAGCTGATCACTGCAGGCCGGACTTCCCATGGTGCTTGGATGTGTACCAGGAGCCAGTTCAACATGGCGGTGGATCAATGTCATGGGCGACTCTCACAGAAGCCTGCACAAAGCCTCAGCCGTTGTTTACTGTTTAAACAGCAGGTGGCTCAGATAACAACCACTTCATCCACTGCCATTTGGACGATTCTGGGAACTACGAAGTTTATCTTTTCTGAAACTTTAGCAGCGTCTAAATACAGTTATTTGGATCAAAGGAAGCAGGCGTTTACTGTGAAATTGTGTAAAGCTTGGGTGTTCTTCGGGTTAAATTGGGTCAGTCAGCTGTTTTGTTGTACTCTATGAAGCAAAGGAGTTATATAAGTAGTAACAAGGCCCTTACGACGAGTTTCACTGCACTACTAATTATAAATGAGTCACGTACGCATTGATGAGCATTGTACTTAGTTTTAGTAGTACTAGTACAGCAGCATACTTTTATTTGTACTTGAGTTACATTTCTAAGTATAGTGCTCTTAACATTTGGTTATTTTTTGACTGTGAATTTGTTTAAAGGTGACCCAAGGTTTCTGTTGTCAATATTGAAATTGCCAGCAAGCATTTCTTACACATTACTTTCAGTTATGATTTTGCAATTTCAAATTTTTGTGGTCTATTCTTTGGAAAATATGAGAATCTGAGCAAATTTCCCAAGTACTTTTTCACTCTTGCTTGAGTCGTTTCTAGAATGACTATTTTGTACTTCAAGCAGTAGTATTTTTCTGAAGTTGCAGTACATTTACATGAACATAACCTCTGGATACTAGCTGTAGCTCTTTGTGTCCCTTTATTCAAATATTCCACTTTGAGAGTACGAACAAAATGACAAAAGAATTACGTGATTATAAGCGAATATTAGTTAGAGAATATGATATCATATATCATTAGATTCACATATTCAGTTAAATAACTGAAGCTAACAGACTGTTTATTATGTCGTTTTAATTATGAGCCATTGTTCTGTACCATTACCTGCCATATGCCATGCACACATCTGCTCATCGCTAATTAAAAGTGATGCGTTGGAAAGATGACCAGTCTGGCAGGCTGTTTGATTGACAGTTAGTGCCTCTACATTGTGAGAGCTGCCAGTGCCATACCATGTACTTACAGCTGCCCAGATGAAACATGTTCACCACCACCGGGACCTTGATAGCACTTTCCTAGTCACATACAAGTGTATATGGTTGTGTACGTGTTTCATATATTTATATTTGGTTGCCCCTTCCTTCTTATATATGTGAATGAATAGTCAACCCCAAACTCTTGTGCACCGATCCTTAAACTGAAAATAATTATGGGGTTCATAGGAGTAAAGTGAGATAGGAAATACAGTGAGAAAGAGGATAAAAGACTGGGAGAGAGAGACAGAAAGGGAGAGAGTCGAAGTTACGGAAAGCAAGTCAAGGCTCACGCCGTCGTCATGGCAACCCTTTAAAGGCCGATCCCCAATGCAATTAGAGTGGCTTTGAGGGCAAGGAGTATGAAAAATAATGGCGTGAAAGAGTCGTGCGAGAATTTAACAGAAACAAAGCAGATGAATGAATTACAGGAGCCTATTGTCGGACCAAGCGTGCAGGCAATTGCAAGAATTACTATAACTGGAGTTCATTATACATAAGGGATCTTGATCATGTAAGTGGGGTGGGTAAGGTTACATGTACTGTATGTTTATGATGTCATCTAGGCTACAGAAAGAAGATGGAGGTGGGGATTCTCAGAAGTAGAAAGAAAATGGTTTTAAGATTGCTGTCGCCAAGGTGATTTTATCAATAAAAGTGAAGCTCGTAGGTTAGTGCTGTTATTACATGTAATCCTCCAAAGCCCCATTTGAGCCCATTAAGTACAATAAAGCACAACCTTTCCGAGCACCTTTGAGTTATTACTTTAAGATTACAAATAGAACCTGTCTGTTCTGTGGAGCTACTACTTCTGCTTATCTATGTTGTATTTTCCAACAAATACAAGAGTTCTAATGCATGACAGACTGGCAAAAAAGGCAGGAAATATGAATCCAAGAATTAAGTGGAAGAATTTTACGATTGCAATAATTATTAGTATTAATTGTGAAAAGTCTGTTTGTTGCAAAATTATTAAGCTCTTGTTCTGATCTATGTTACAAGTGTTGTTTCCCCATCACAAACATAACGATAACTAATAATAGATTTGTTTCGGGTGCTTTGTGGAGTGGGTAAGACTGTTTTTATTGGCAGGCTAACTATGGCCATTGACATGCACTAGCCTAGCACCAGCGACCTCTGCAAATACAATGACTGGATGGAAAATTTTAAAAAGTTTCTCCAAACATCTCCAACACTCTGGCTCACTAGAAAATGAGGCCCTATGTCCAAAATTCCGGACTGTACCTTTAACCCAAACCCTGCATATTTAGGATGAGTTCTTCTCCTAAACAGAAAACACTGTGTTCCACCTTGTGATATCATGTCAATACAGGAAATGCCCCAGTGTGTTTTTAAACTTCATACACCTTCACTAGAATCGTTTGGATAATTTCAGATCTGGAATTGCTAATCTTTACTAAACAAATCTTGACATCACAAGGCGGAATGTAGCATTTTGAGTTTCGAAGATAGACAGACTAAATAGTAAAGGGTTACTCAAACATGCGGGAATGAAACAAAGCACAAGTTCAGGTATGTTTTTGATGAGGGAACAACATTATAACATGACTTAAAGCTCATAATTTCAATTTTGAGTAATGTTTGGCTCATTAAGGACAGTTTCATCAGCGTGGCACATAAGATTAAGAGGTCTTCAAACATTATTCTGTTTTACATTAGAATTGATTTTTACAGACAATTCTAAACACTAGAAATAATCATTCAAGTAATCATCACTAATAGTCAACCATTAATTGCTGACTTGGTAATTACTAATGCATTTAGTGTAATTATTTCAATTATTATTAATGATTCACATACAGCCTAATAAACCAAGAAAAGTCAATCAGAGCAAGTGGGTGCTAGTCTCTTCCTCCTACTCTTGTCCACTCTGGACTTTCCAGTTAAAATTATGATCATAAAATGTACTGGAAAAAATAGAGGTGGGAAATATGTGAAAGAAGTAAAAGAAATGAGTGGGTGGGGATAAGTCTGTGTTTGAGCATATGAACAGCATTAAACAGAAAAGCATTGAATTATGTTATGATCACCAAAATAGAAGATTATTGCAGGATTTCGGTTAAAACTAGATTTTTACTGCTAGATCACTCATTAGGGCTGCAACACTTAATCAGCTAATCAAATCGTAAATGAATTAATAACTGTAGCTGTATTTTGATAATGGTGTTTCCTCATCAAAAACAGACCTGGAGTTGTTTTTTGCTTCATTCACACATGTTTAAAACATAAACCATCCATATTAAGGCTGAGTTCTTTTCTCAAACAGAAAATTCTCTGTTCCACCTTGTGATGTCATGCAGTAATACAGGAACTGCTTCAATATGTTTTTATACACCATACACTTTGAATTATTTGGATGCTTTCAGCCCTGGAGTTGCCAATCTCTACTGAACAAAAGGTAAAAAGTAGCTGTCAACTTGAAAATTACCACTACATGACATCATAAGGTGGACTACAGATGAAAAATTGTCATTTACAGAAATGCTGTTGATTAATGTACACTGTCCCCGCTAAAAAAAACAAATAAATAAAATAAAACAGAGCATTTGGAGCTTTGCAGATACAGGCAGCCAATCTTCTGTAATACAGGACTTTTAATAAAGTCTCATCTGTAAATACTTTCTAATGTTTGAGTTGTGAACTAATAGAAAAAAATAATAGCTGACTAGCTGACAAATAAAATAATCACATAGTTGCAGCCCTACTGTTCATCCCTCATAAAACCTATTAAAACCATAGAGCATGCTGTTTTTTGTATTTCATATCACATATTTGAACCTATATGAATCCATCTGAAGCTCTCCTCTCTCTCCAGTCCTTTGAAAACCTCTCCCTCCTCTCCAGTACAATATACAGTAATACAGTATATCAATGAAACCCCCTGTGAGCTTCCCGCATTGTGCATTTTCCCAACTCTCCCCCTACTGCCTGTTCACGGAGCGACGCCACATCAACTCCACTCATGTGGCAAACGTTTGGAAAGGGGGGGGGCAATAAGGATATTTTTCACTGCACATCCAGGGCAAATTGTGTAACTTGTGTGGTGTGTCCGTAGCCCAATGAATGTTTATCATATACACTGGCCCAAGCCTACGACCCCCAGAGGTAATCGATTTCTGCCGCTCTGATGCCCTTTCACGTCTCTGTATCCCTACGCCTTGTTCTCTCATTTGCATCAGGCTTTCTTGTGCTGCTGTTATCTGCATGTCCCACTATCTCCAATCCATATAATCTAGTGTTTTTGACGTCATTCTAAACCATGCGTCATATCTTGTCTTTTTCTTGCTCCTGGTGCAAATGGGAGACTTGCTGTGGCGGCTCAATTTCTGATTCAGGTGTATCTGATTCTCAAGTGTTGGTTTATCTGCACTCTAGGTCGTCAAAAATAAATAGCCTGATACTAATTGATACTTAAAGGTGCACTGCGTAACTTTTCTTTGAGAGGGTACGCCACATGCTAGTCTACATGTTTCATAGTATGGCATTAAACGTACCTATTTCCATGGAGACAAGCAGGCCATGGTACAGACCAGTTTGGTGGAGAGACAAGAATGCATGTTCTTAAAGACATTTCTGTAAATTACCAGTGAAACAAAGGTTGAATAAGGTTTTAATGCCATACTGTGGAACATAAAAAGCAAAGCAACAACATCTCCCTAAAGACAAAAAAGGTGATGTACCCTATACCAGAAAAGTTACACCATGTACCTTTAAACTAATATCAAGCCTAGATATTGATTTGTGTAACTATATATTTTTTTAATTGGTGAATGATCTTGATCAAACAAAAAATCACAATAACAAAATCAACTTCAGAGTGTTTTTGTTTTGTGGAACACTACCTGTACTTGAATTTAATCTAGGCTTTTATCTTGCTTATCAGTAGAGTAGAAAAAAATCGCTTCTTAATCTTGTCTGGAAAGGAGTTTGTAATTTAAACGACCCACCAAGAAATGAAGTTGAGGATTTTATTTCATCCAAACAAAAACACGAAAAATGTCTTTTGAGATTCTCTTTCTTCTTTCTTTCTGTTTCTCTCATCAGTTGGCAATCATCCAAACCAAAACTATTAGTACTTAGATGAACATTTAAAGCCTTTCCTGTGTTAAGATGGCATACTTACCCACAAATTGATTTTGTCTTATTTCAAATGTCTCTTTAATCCATCTTATCAAACTTAATAACTTTTCAAGTCTGACGGAAACAATTAAATTATTAGAAGATAACTGTTTTTGGTTTCACAATAGGAGTAAGCAATATTTCTATAGGTTGGGGAGATGAGCAATGCCAAATAATAAGACTTTTATGTAGACGTATACAGGGTCACTAATATTCACCTCTCTATCAAAACTCCTTCTCAAAGAACACCTGTTTTACTTCTGGTGTATTTGATATGACAGTATACCATACATAGATGCGTTTTTATATTGTTGAGGTTTATATTGTTATATATTTTCTTCACTAACCATAATTTTGTACTTAAAAGACCTAGTAATGCATTGATTTTATAGGTACCTTTTAGTGTGACAAACACTTTCAATTAGGTGTTTGTTATTTTTTAACCCTAAATGGATGACCCAGAGATTTAATGTTTTTAATAACTGCAAGTAAATGCAAAGCTGATAGGAGAAGGATAGCAGGAATAGGGGGTAAGTGAAAACAGCAATTTTCTGAGCAGGACAATATGAGACGACTGAAACATGCATAAATCAATCAACATACAACACTGAGTAAGATAATAATGAGGGAACACCATTATGAGATTTGATAAGCCAATTTCACATATGTCATCTTTAACAAATTGAGAAGTGAGAAAAGAAATCGATTTTTTTTTGTATTTTTCAAATTAAAGTCATCATTGCGAGATATGAGGAATACCACAGAGTGGACATCTCCCATCACTTGACACTCCTCTCCACACTTTTGTTTATTTTTACTTATCTTTCCCCTTTCTCCTTCTTCTCTCTGTACATATATTTCAAGTCTGATCCTTCTCTCCTGCTCTCCGCCTGCCTGTATGCACCAGATCCTGTCCCCAACCCTCAGCTTGGTTTACACAGGAATTATTTCTCCACCAACATAATGTTATCATCGCAAACCACAAATATAGCTGGTAGGCCTGTCACTTTGAGCAATGCACTTGATAGGTCGACTTCCCAACGCTGCATCTTATTTTGAATTCATGAATTTGCTATTTGCTTATGGCACACGGATTGACTTAATACACCAAATAAGATTTGTTTTTGGATTTACAAACTGACCGCAGATGACCTTGCTTTCAATTTCCATTCACTGTTCTTTTTTTTTTTTTTTTAAGTGAAAAAGAAGTCTCAGATTTTGAATTAAAAGTGAAATTATTTTGTACTGGTTGGGATTGGTGCCGTCCAAATGCTCTATGTTGGTGGTATCAGACTTCTTCCCGTGTTGAATTATTTAGCATTTTTCACAGCGCAGTTCAGTTAAGGCTAAAGTTGGTCAGTGTTTTGTCAGAAAATTGATGGAATTAAGTGGTAGAAAGTGCACTTGAGTATAAAACAGATTAACCTCTCTTCTGCAGTAGTGGAAGACTGCCTGACATGATGGGCCTGTTCATTGAATTGAGTGCTTCCCAGTGAAAGAAGCCAAACTCATGATGTTTCCTCAAGTGTTTCCATGTGTATTCTAGGTGTGAACACAAATGACTTACAGATCTTGGGCAAAGGGTCAAGATTAAACTCACCCTATTAGTTTAATTGGACAATCAAATGTGTTGCTTATTAAAAGGCATTATATAAGTCTGCCCTCAGCTGTGATGTAACCAGCAGTTCCTGGGAGGTTTCAATTTCTTTTCTGTGTGTTTGAGCATGTGTGCGTGTGAGTGTGTTTCCTGGTATTTAGTAATAAAGTCATGTGTCAAACAATCGCTTTATATTTGGTTCATTGTAAACTTCAATAATTATTAAAACAGATTTACTGAATTCCACTGACTAAAACCACAGAACTGATTACAGCCGCAGCCGTGCCCTGTCTCTTCTGTGTGTTTGGTCACTGATGTCTGCCCGTTTTCAAATAGCCATGATTGAAAAATGCATTAGTCAATCAGGGACACGCATGCTCTGTGTGTAATATGAATCAGAAAAAGAAATAAAAAATATCACAGAGGGCTGAAAAAGCATTGTGAATTTCTGCAGAATCACTGAGCCAATCACTAAACTGTGTTTATTATTTGTAAATGATATGTGACCAATAACTTCCTGTTTCAGTGTCACTAAAAAAATCACTTTTGGCTGGGCTTGATATCTATCTATATAAGAAGTACGAGATATCAGTCTAGATTTGCCAGGCAAGCATTTTATTGTATCAAGCTTTTAGTCTTTAATCTTTATATTTTTGAAAAATGACTATCCAGCTGATTTTGAATAACATGCATAAAACTAATTCCTCAATGTTTACACCATTGTATATTCTCATATCTTATTCTTGAGGTGCCTGTCTTTGAAAGTGCATGGTGGCGTAAAGTACATGTAAATGTAAATTGGTAATTTCTTATAACATTAAATAAAATCAGTTGGAGCTTTTATTCTTTTTTGTGCCTTCGGATATTTTTTCCTTATTTATATTTTGCACAGACTTTGTTGTTTTGTGAGAAAGATTCTCTAATTAGTAAGTTGTTGCTTTATCTTCTGTATACCACACACAAACCACAGTGAATACTAATATATTTAACAGATGCATTATTCACCAGTCATACTCTGGCTGTTGCTAAACCCGAGGCTGCAAGTTTGTGCTATAGATTTCTGATGCGCAGAGTTCTTATAGATCTCACAAGCGTCTAAAATAGTGCAGTGAACACCAATGAAGTCAAGCATGTTGGTCGATCTAGGGATGAATCTTCAAACTGCAGAATCAGGAAGATGCCTTTTAATCTCCATACCATTATTGAGGTTTAGCGACTGTGGTAATGCTGATGTACGTGTTACCATCATGTTACAGCATCCCAGGGAGGAAAGAAGTGAGCAAGATCGATGGAGTGGTCAAGAGAAGGGAACGCAGGAGGGACCTAGGGGCTTCTTGAAGGGCTTGTCTGGTATATGGTAAGACATGTACAAGTATATGTGACATACAAGGGCCAGACAGGTGCAATGGTCGCACTGATGATAGACGGAGCCATACAGACAGAGGTAGTGTGAAAAATTGATGTGGCCTACTTACAGCAGCTGAGCAGAGGCAGGGAGGGGAGGGAGGAGAGAGAGAGGAGGGGGCTGGGAATGATGTTAGATTTGGGAAGTGAGTCCAGCTTTTGTGCATTACATCATTGTGGAACTGGGTGTGAACGCCTACAACTATTGCCTTGTGTTTGGTAATATCTTTTTGTAAATGTAGTTTGTGGGGTTGTGGGAAACAAATGTTATGTGGCAAAGTGCATGGTAGAGCTATAGAAAGTATCATTTTTGAGTACTATGTCAAATCATTTCATAAAAGTAAGTTGTGTACCTATATATTTTTAGTGCACAAATTCTACCTTGGACCTTGAACAGATTTGAGCCATAATGGATAAGGAAAATTAAAACACTAGTTCAATCAATTTTTATTATTATTATTATTATTATTATTATTATTATTATTATTATTATTATTATTATTATTATTGTTGTTACTTAGTGTGGATAGTGTTTTTGGAATTGGAAATTTAATTCAGCAAAAAACCCTTTTTCTGAATGAAAGAAATAAAGTTTTATGAAAGGTTTTTGGATGCACTCTGTAATCACTAGTGGAGAACATATCGCCATGGAGACAAGTTGACAGCACCAGACCAATATATGTCAGATATGTTTTGTTTTTTTTCCCCTTTCTATGGGGCTCTGCCTACATCTAAATATTATCAAAAATATTAGTTATGCATTAGTCTGCTTAACTGTTTTAATTTGGAAAACAAAAATGTTAAACTGACAAAGTCTCTATGTCTATAGCTTCAAGAAAAACTAGCTTAACCACTTTTTTCCTCTTACATCTCTCTCCTCTCACTAAAAATCCCAGGCCATGACGCTGTTCATTAGCCTGCCTCACAGTGTTAGTCCTTATTTAACCAAATGCACAGCTTTATCTGCCCTCCTCCCCATTTAAACAAGCCTGGGAGAGGGTCTGGTCCCTTAAGGAGTCAGCAGAATGGAAAACACTGCCCGTTAATCAACAAACAGCACCACGGATCAACTGAGCAGCGCTCCTGTTTTAGCACGTTTACTCCCAGGAACAACTTAATGACCAAAAAGGATTTATAGTGGCTTATATCGTGCCCAGAGATGCTGTTGTGTGTGTTGTTCCTTTACATTGGTGCTGAGCTCAGCAGTGGGGCGAATGCAGCAGGATAACCAGGACCCACTGGAAGTTCAGGTAACAGACCCCAAATTCATTTCTGTGGTATCAGGGAAACAAAATCAATATAAACCATTTAAGGGAAACCTAATGCTTTGCCAGGAACTCAGCTCTCTTTTAGAACTGGAACATTGATTTAATTATTCAGTTACAATCTAGTTTGATAAATCTCACTGACAAAGTATTTTATCAGCAGAGTTTTTATGAATGTTGACAGATACAAGATTTAGTAAACATTTTTATTGAAACTACCAAGATTATTAAATATTGTAAAAATGTCATCATTCAGAAATATTATATTTCCCTTGAAAGCTTCAATATTAATAACCAAGGTCATTCAGAAAAAAACATGTCCCACAAAGTTTTTCTTTCTCATAATGATAAATAATTTGAAACAAATATCTCTTTATATTGTACCTGGACCAATGTTTATACTGTGCCCAGACCTCTGCAGACAAAATATAGAAATTATTAAATTACGAACAATGCCAAGCCTGGATTTATTTATTTTTATCCAATCTAAAATAGCATTTACATGAACACTGGCATTTTGTTGACAATATTTTGGGGGCGTCTTTCGTTCCTAAATAAATTGAATGGCGTAATTGCAACACGGTGCTTTGTATGAGTAACAAATAGGAGTAATTTAGCCAAGCTTTGTGACCAGATATTATTTTCTCTGCTGTGAAGAATGCATAATTTCAAAAATAATTTCGGTATTTGTATGGATATTAATGCTACAGCTTTCGGTTATTTACCCTCATCTAAATGCTTATTACATTAACATTTTAGCAAACAGTAAACTGGATATTTGTATCTGTTTGGTCTGGGAAATAATTCAATCTGACGGTGTACATACATTTCTTTGTTTCAAACATTTAATAGCCTTCCAAGCATCATCAAATTTATGGCAAACTTTGAAGAAGCCTTTCCTTTTATGAAGAAAATCAATGATGTGTGGACAAGCTCTACAGATGCTTAATATCAATAGGACACCTGTCATGTGTAATTTAGTGTGAAATGTGTATATGTGTGTTTAACAATTTGAAGTAAATTGAATACATTCTACAAGATAATGTCATATTCTTTGCTGTACATTCTCATTTTTTAAGACTAAAGGTGCATTGTGTAACTTTTCTGGTGGAGGGTCCCTCAAATGCTTTTCTCCATGGAGATGTTATTGCTTTGTCTGGCATGTTTCACAGTATGGTATTAAACCTTTTTATCTTCTTGGAGATCAAACGAGACCAAGATACAACTCAGATCTGAGGAGAGGCGGCTGTGCTCACCATGTCAGAATATGTATGTTTTCTCTGTATTTTTGAGCTATAAACTCACTTGTAACTGAGGAAATGTAAAGTAGAGCTGTTTAATGTCATACTGTGGAACATTCCAAGCAGAACAATGGCAAATCCATAGAAACAAGCAGGTGATGTCCTACAACCAAACAGCAAAATAGTGCGCCTTTAAGACTGTGTTGTGTTTGGAATGTTTGGTAAACCTCACACTACCAACAAAGTATGTATCACAAATAGTTCCACAGCATTAGGCATATCTATATTGCTCAAGTTTTTTCTTTAGTTCTTTATTACAAATACCATGGAAAACATTCTTACTGTTGGCAGGGCCCTCTCTAAACAGATCTTACCATTAACTTG
Organism: Boleophthalmus pectinirostris; assembly: GCF_026225935.1. NCBI lineage: Eukaryota > Metazoa > Chordata > Actinopteri > Gobiiformes > Gobiidae > Boleophthalmus > Boleophthalmus pectinirostris. The sequence continues at coordinate 16,515,674 of NW_026571175.1, read as the reverse complement.
GCCTGATTGATTCATTTAATGCAGTAATGTGGAACAATACAGGCAAAGCAATCCAGACATTTTTATGAAGAAAAGCACGCACCACACTCCACTCTCCACCAGAAAAAATTACTAGTGCACCTTTAAATGTTGCCATAAAGCTGTAATTTGGTCATTCAGAAAGCATTTTGCACTCTATAATCCAATACAAAAAAGACAAAATTGCATTCTGGCATGGCTGGGGTTTGAACTATGAAACATCTTTTTCATCTCTGTGTTTTTTAGCTTCCTTAAACTACATTGTGATATGGTCCTATTGTTTTGTAGTCTGTGCAGTGCTTTGCCTTGAACCCTGTGGGGGCTTGGTGTGTGATCTGAAAACACTTTGGGCTGTGCAGAGGCAGAGGAAGTCCAAGGGGTGGTGAATACAATTTAAAATGAACATTCTCACAATTCTGACACGCCTTTTTGTACAGGACTGGCATCGCTAATTCTTAATGATCTAACCTTCAAACCCGAACTCATCCTCTGCTCCACTACTTCGTGATTTGGTCTCGTTCCATCTGTTAGCCGCAGCCCTCGCCCTGGCCTGTTCTTTAGGGGAAAGATGCATGCTGGGTAATTGAAAGGGGGCAACAGGCAGTAGTCAGACAGATGGAGATGTAGCGCGTGTGTATCTGGCAGAAGTCAAATGGTGTGGATTTATCAGCTCCCCCAGTGCTGATCCCAAACACAACATGAGTTTAGTCCAGCTTCATGGGGATATACAGCGTATTTTGGGCCATTATTTGAACTGGAGTTTACTTAGGGATATAGTGATATATTTTAAAAAAGTAACCGTTTAGTTGGGGGTCCATCACCTGCTTGTTTCTCTCTGTTACTATGTTATTCCTCTGCCTGGAATGTACCATCATATGATATTAAATGGCTCCACCTTACATTTCTTAAATTACAGTTGGTTTTATAGCTTACAAATAACTAGAAAAACACATATTCTGAATGTGAGAGGGGGTTGCCTCTCTACAGATCTGACCTGTAACTTGGTCTGGTTTGGTCTCCATGAAGATAAAAACGATGTAATACCATACTGTGAAGCATTTTAGACAAAGCAATAACTTCAATAACTAGCATCTTCACGGAGAAAAGCATTTGATGGATTCTCCACCACAGTGCACTTTTAAAATGGCTTGACAAGACATTGGTGAAATCTTCATTGTTATCCTCTAATGAATTAAGATGTGCTTTATAACAGTTGTTTATTCGTGCTGTCTGCAATACATTTGAGGAAAGGATCATGGACTTTGTAATTTACGAATAAAATGTATATGTTCATAAAATTATTAACATTCATGACTATTTTTTGTATTCATTTGTAGACCAGTTTTATTTTATTTTATTTTTCTAATCCAATATTGCCTGTCTCCAGATGCACGGGGCAGGTGGGCTGGGAATGACAAGTCTTTGAGTGGTGTTTTGTGGGTGGTCTGAGCCAAAGGAAGGTCAGTCTTGTGTTGACATTAGAACAGCTGGGTCTAAGGGTGTCAGGGCCCCACACATGTGCATCAGGCTGGAACACAGACCGAGTATGAGAGTTTCAAAGTGGTTTGAAAATGATTGCTGTAGAAGTTAGTATGTCTGTTCTGTAGATGTTTATTAGTTTTTCATTTGCTATTCTCTTTTCTGTCCCTTATTTCTGCTAGATTTATCTGTACTCCCCCTATCAAGGAAAGAAAAAAACTTTATTAAAAAAAATTGATTGCAAATATATATAGAAGCGATGAAAGTTTGCACAAGTATTTCTTACATTATGCATCATTATGTATTTGCAGTTGCGGTTTTGGACATATCTTTCCATACAAATATATAGAGTTGGGTTTACTTAAGACACATGCATTAATAAACCTTTATCTAAGTCAGACCTTTCCCTTGCACTTTACTTTTCCATTATGCTTGATAACTCTAATTTTAGCCTAGCATATGCTCTTTTATTTTACAGCAAGACACAATAAAATGACCAATGTGAGCTGTCTAGCCTACTCATTTTTTGTATGAATTGCTTAGTATGATAGGGTCATAAGTGACTATTTCTTTTCATACCTGGGGTTGTTGAGAATTTGCCCTTCACAGCAGTTTGAATCAGACTGTGCCTACATGGTTTCATTAGCTGGTGGAATTGGTCTAGATATATTCTCCTCGACAACATATATTTGTGAGAAAAGAGGTCACCGGGTTTATTGGAATCTATGAGCAATACTGAGATACCCTTGCAAACTTTTCCAACGTTATCACCTTTAAGATTAGCTTCCAACATACTTCTTGATTGTCTGTAAAATTCCAAGTGACTGTCCTCTCCTTGACTCGGCTTCTAAAGATTATGGATCTTCTCCTAGACGAGAGGACTATAATCCAGTGTTTTCCATAATCCATTGATGTATGCATAGACCAGTCACTCCGTGGATACAGGTGTGGGCCATATAGCTCCCTACACACATGTATTCCCTCTATACCATACCTGCTCTGTTCTTCTGATTATCTGCTCCGCCTACCTGTGACAGCTGCAGAGTGTCTTCATTGTCATCGCAAAGGCTTGTCTCTGGACCGGATTTGGAACTGAATTATTTGATGGTCTCCCAGCTTTTGAAATTCTCTGGAGATCTTTTGGCCTTTTCATCTGCTTGGGGTTTTTCTGCCGCTGAAAAGAAAAATGAATAAGCTTGTCAGTCAGGTTTAGCCCAGCTTTGGGAATAAAGTGATTATGTGTGATAGTACATACAATCCAGGTGCAAACGGTTGGGATTGTATGATAGTGCTGGCTTGTATTATGTTCCAGATGGCTATTAAACCTTGTGTTCTGACATTTATGGGAGGATTAGTTAAAGTGCAACATTTGGTTTTTGAGGATATATTTTGGACATTTTTGAATATACGGTTTGGATCAATCAAATGTGCTTAATTACTTTGGATCCCATGCTGAATATACTGTAGGCAATTCTCTAAGAATTTGCTCAATTTACCCACTATGTGTGATATCAGACTGACATTTCTGTATGGATTTATAACTCTTATAAGACAAAATACTGTGAACATACTTCCTGATAGTATTGTTTAGAGAGGGCCATAGATTTGAGCATATAAATCGGACACTGGATGGTCACTTTTGTTGATAGAAGAGTGTGAAGAAGTGCATTGACCACTGTTTCACATTGAACCCTTAACCATAGTGAATACAAATAGAGATTGACTGATATGTTTGTTAGTTTTTTTCTTTGTTTGTTTGTTTGTTTCATGGCTGATGCTGATGCCTGATAGTTTTGGGCCAAATTATGTAATTTAAATTGACTACAAATTCCCCCAAGCCCCTTTTTACCACAAACCTACGAGTGCTCTGTAGTCAAGTTTTGTACAGTTATATCTTCGTATTAAAGTTTTAATATATAGGCAGCTGATTGACCAAAACAAATTTCAGCCTGTGATTGAAATTTAAGGCAACTGCAAAAACATTTTGCTTGGTACGATATTAAAATCTCATTAACTTGACGTGATCTTTCTACCGAAGACGTTGACGTTAAAAGTGTCTCCCTTATATTACTTTTTTAAGGCATATATCTAGATTGTAATTAGTTACTGTCTGTCAAGCTTTTAAAATATTCTTTTGGGGCGTTTAGTGATGTATTTTTGCTGGTAACGGAATCTGGAATTAGCTGAAGGTGACTTTGCGCTGGAACTAGTTGCATCAGAAAAAAAGGGCGTTTTTGTGTATTTTGGACAAGCTTCACACCTAAGTCTTTGTTTGAGGGCAACAAACAACTAGAATGTGTCCTCGGGGGATTCAAACATACTAAAAAGCCTACCTTACATCTCTGTTATGCTGCAGATGCCATCAAGTGCCATTTAAAAATTTGTAGCGTTAAGAAAACAAGCTGGGAAAAGCGCTCCAAAATCTCGCAAGGTGGTGGTCAAAGTGTTGAACTGTAATTGGTCAATGGAGCAGGGTGTGAGAGAAGTGTGGACAACAACAACACGGAAAAGAGCATCCGCCTTCCATTTACAAGATGTTACTGTCTGCACTGTGTTCCCATCAGACCCCCTGATGTTTTCCCACTAAGCCAAGGACCATGCTGCTATTGTATAAAAGATAGAGACTGTGAACAGTTTGTGCTTTCTTATTTGACTTGTGTGGCTCAATCATCCAAATTGGCACCTTTGAAATGTGCTATGAATGTACTGTTTAATATGTAAAGACAAGGCATGAAGATGCAACAGAAGAATTCATATGATCATACAATGGCACCTATTTTCCTATTTTGTCATTGAGTCACTTATTTGGCCACAGAGAATCAGCAGTGGTCGACTCAAATGCTAGCTTCGTTGTTTGGATTATAGGATTGATTTGGCAAAATATGAGAGTAACATCTTTTTCATGGGTAGGGTAGACCAAATATGAGTAAATCGCTTGGTGCAGAGCTTATTAAGTAACGTTCGGCCATTATTTACAAGTTGGACTTTCAAATCATTTCTCTAGGGATCAATGCAGCATAACAACAACTAAAGATTTCTGGAGTAAGAGAGTTTCTGTTCAAATAAAATGCTCTGAAGAGGACTTGAATGCTGTGTCATCAAGGCAGTGCCACAATTTCACAATTCCCCACAATAAAAGGTTCTGGTACTTGAACTAAGCCACTTTTAAATAACTTCAGACCATATCAGCCAGCAGTTTTCAAAATAAAGTGTGTGTTCCATTCCACATTGTATAGAGTCAGGGGTCATGTTGGTTAAATTAGACTTTACAAACAGGTCTATACACAGTCTGCTCACCGTAAAAGTGCAGTGTGTAACTTTTCCTTAAGGGAGTACGCCAACTGCTTGTCACCACGGAGATGTTATTGCTTTACTGTGAAATGGTCCAGGCAAAACAAGGACATTCCCATAGAAACAAGCAGGTGGTATACCGTAAAAGTTACACAGTGCCACTTTACTCCTGAAATTTATCATCAGTTAGTCCTGCTACTACTTGATAATAAATACACCTAAATTAGTCTTAATAAAACATGAATAATTGTTCATAATTGTTTATGAAGAATGATTAATTAAAGGATTAGGAGTTAGGGTATTAAGTAGGTATTAAGTAAGCCTGAATCATTCATAATAATCTATTTGTTCATGCTTTATTAAGAGTATTAAACATGCATTTATTATAAAGTAATACCATTAGTCTTATCATATCTGTCTTTTGAAATATAGCAGCAAATAAACCAATAAGTGTCTGGGGTGTAGGAAGTCTGGGAGTCCCTGATTAGACTGCTGCCCCCGCAACCCGGCCCCGGATAAGCAGAAGAAAATGGAAATGGATGGATAAACCAATAAGCATCTGTTAAACTTTTGACTTGTTCAATGTCTTTTTTTTTTTTTTGTAAATGGCGAATTACAAATAAATGACAATCAAGCAACTCTCATCTGAACACATTTTTTTGTTCTGATCTTTCTTAATAGAATATCATAACACCGAAAACAGGTACTGTACTACGTTTGCTTCTGCATAAAACCTAGTTAAGGTGCTTGAAGGCAGGAGAGCTCCCCAAAGAAAAGACCTCATTCTCGGCCGTGTCTGTCGATATTACTGCCACAAATCAGCACAGACTCCCACATGCACAGAGAGCCGCGCAAACATACACAGTCAGGGAAAGTTTTATTACCAATCCCGGACCTCGTAAAGCCCCCTTGCTACTCTTTAGACCAGACCGCAGTTTATTTAGTGCGTGCATAATACGCCTATTTCTGTATTTTTCTTTGTAGTGTGTGAGCAGGGATACATACTGGCTTGTTTGCTCAGTTGGGAAAACAGATTGTACTCTATCTGGTCAGAAATGAGGACTACGGCTCAGAACGAACAGAGGAGAAAATGTGAATGAAAAGCAATAACTGCAGACTCTTTTGAACCAGTGAAGCATTAAGGCGTGACCTTCAAACGGCAGTCATCGTGGATCGAATCTGCATGGACAAAATGAAAAGTTGTGCTGATTTTGTCTGACACTGAAGATTTCTCTGCGAAGATAATGGCTAAGAAATAAACAAGTAAACAATGACAATGATGAAGACCATATGTCCACTGCGCTCCTTTAGGATGGTGGTTCAGTCAAGCTTGGATCTGTGACTAGTATTGTTTTGTCTTTGGGCAAGACACTTCACCCACCTTGCCACCTTGACACTTCAGCCACCTTTCATGATATCATGTGGAAGGGAGAGTTTTGAGTTTTGGAGATGTAGACAGACTAATAACAGTGGATTACTCAAACATGCAAATGAAATGAAACACAACTCTAGCTATGTTTTTGATGAGTTTAAAGCTCACAAGAGTCAGTTTTGTGCAATATAAGAACCCTTGTGCTTGGAGTTACTGTATGGTACAGCATGATCAGAATCATTTGCAATTTTTATTATACAAATTATGTTTTGGATTTACATTGGAATCAAACAAAGCAGTCACCTTTCAAGAACCAACTAATGCCATTAATAGTTTTCTCAAACCAAATGTTTGTGAATCGGGTGGCGCTATCGCAGACAGTGAAAGTCCTGTGCTGTTTGTAATCATGGAGATGTGATCAGCTGGTTAAGCCTCTCCACAGTAATGACTGCTCAGCCCACAAGCAGCTCACTGAGGATCAAACCACGATCCTGCCTTAAACCTGGGAGACGCACTTGAAAGCGCTTAGTCATCATCACCCATCTGTTATTGATTCAGTAGACTTGGTTTTAGTCTGACTGCATACAATTCCTTCTGTAAGAAATGAGGGAAGGAGATGACTGAGGAGTGTGAATGGAATAGCTGGCCGAGTGCTTTCTCACCTGGACTTCTAATGTGAGGACATCGTCAGAGGGTCAGATTGAGAATAACACAGATATGTTCAGATTAGGTTAGGTTGCTTTATTTGCACCCATAGTTAAATTTGTTTTACAGTTTGAGAGTCTCGTCATATGTTTCACATTTCATTCAATCACCCTTCTTTACCAGTGTACGTGGACACTGAGGGGAGGTGGGTTAATTGTCTTGCCCAAGGACAGAACTACAGCATTTATCTGTGGGAGCAGGAATCGCATCTCCAACCTGTGGGTCAGTGGATTCAGCTCTTCACATCAAAACATCAAAATGACAACATGGGTATAATTTGAATTAAAGACCACTGTGTATGTTGTTGTTATTGCTGATTGGTCCAAATGGCTTGCTTTCATAGTGTAGATTACTGTGCTGGTGCTCTCCAAATGACCTTTTCCCCATTAAATGGCTGGTCTCAATTATCTGAATCCAAAAATTGTTTGGACAAAATATAATTATGGTTTTATAGTGTTAACAAACAAATTGCACACTGAAAGGTTAGTGCTCTGGTCTTGTTTTGGGTATATAAGTCTTCCACTCTCAATGATGAATGTGAGTGACCAATATCCACAGCATACTCTACTTAAGTCAGTCAAAGACTTTCATGTGACATAAACTTGGATTTTATCAAATGAATACACACAAAAGGCAAACATACAAACTAACAATGTTTTGACTTTCTACATTCTTACATTCTCATCTGAAACTGGTTATGATTGTTAAACAGCATCATGAATACAGCTCATGCAAATTAAACAGCTGCCATACTGAGGCTTGTGCACAAATACCTCATCAGAGCAAATAACAGGTATGTCAATGTTCGACATGTGTTTGAAAATACCTATTATGTATATTTTGTTATACAGTCCCTTTAATGTTCGATCAGTCATTTGCATTCATAACTGTCATGTTTAAGACCCATAAAGCTGTTTGGCTCTGCATTTGTAGAGCTTGAGCTCAGGGCTATGAAGATGCTTAGCCGGTTCTGGATGTTACTGGAGCTGCAGTCCATTCTTTGAATTGATTTGGTTAAGTGGCCATTTATTTTAATTAGCTAATGAATAGACGGACTGGACTGGACTGGATGGGTGCAGGGTCATTTGACTTGATCACATTTAGAAGGCAGTGGTGGAGGCTAGTGGAGAACAGCTGCAGTGAATCACATGCAGTGGGTAACTGACACAACTCCCTATGCTCCTCTGTCTCATACTGGGATTCTAATCATTTTATTACAAATTCACAAGTCTTTTTAAATGGCTTCTCTATCACATTTGTGCCTTCAACAACTTTATACCTTTTTCTTTAACATAAATTATAGCTTTTGCAGTTGTTAAAAATCAGCCTCTAAAAAATTTAATTCATAGCTCGCTATTATAGCGTTTGACTGAGGGCTAACTCTCAGTAGCAGTGAGCTACTGGGAATCCATCTCCAGATCTTGAGCTATGCTTGGTCTGGGCTTCCTTAACTGGAGAATTTGACCTTTTCTGCATGTTTTGGGTTAATGGGGGGAAACCAGAATGTCTGGAGGAAAGCCACCCAGACATGGAGAGAAACATGCAAATTTCACACTGGGCGACCTAGGAGTTGTACCCAGAGTGTTTGTGGGCAGAACATATGCACTTCAAGGCCTGACACCTCATGTATAAGTGTTGTACAACTGCAGACAATGTTATCGCAGAGCCCTTTCAGCATTTGGGCAACCAGTCCACCAGAAGGTATTTAACTGAAGAATCTTGTCTCTAAAACAGACTTTTTGATGAGTTTGCTTTCCTTTTGGTAAATTTCATAACTCGCTCTACAGACAGATGGTTCAGTCCGACTTGGCAAAAAGAACAAGTTTGAAGTTAGAGTTTGAAACGTTTCGAAAATAATCATCTAAAACGTTCTGAAATACTGTTGTTTCTGATGGCTCTGTTAACTTTGAGTGAAGCTAAACAGAGCACAGCTAATTATCGGCAGAGTGGTTATACTGGCCATGGCTTCATACGGGAAAGGGTAGAGATGGAGAGAGACAGAGAGAGAGAGAGAAAAGGATAGAGAGGAAAGCAGATGGTTTGTGTGTTGCTGCCGCGGGCAATCCATACTCAGAAGTTACTACAAGGAAGGGAGGCACAGGGAGATAGAAGGGTATGATGAGAGACGAAATTAACTACACATCTGCATTTCCATTCTTCTATGAGGGGAGAGGGAGTGGAGAAAGGGGAGAGGGGAGAAAGAACAGAAAGGAGGAGAGAGGAGGGTGCTTTGACAGGCATCAGCTACACTCAGCAATACACAGCAATCACAGCTGACACTATGCATCCATCAATGCTTCATGGCCTTTACTCAAACGCACCAGAGTCGCTTTTCTCTGTCAAATAGGTGTTCAGTTACTTTGAGACATCCATCTTTTTAAGTGTAGAGAGACTCAACCCCAGTACTGTCTTGTGCTGCAGTCAATTATAAAAGATTTGACAATGTTGACGGTGTTGCCTTGAGAATATAATCTGTATGTTGGGTTCATTTAGACATAGCCTAAAATAAGTTAATTAAAGGTTCAATTTGTATTTTTTCAGAAGAAGGGTACAGCATGCTTATAGAAATGTTATTGAATAGATGTGAAATAAATATGTTTAATGCCATAGTCTGAAACTTTCCAAGTAAAGCCATAAACTCCTTATAGGACAAGTCGGACATACCAGAATAAGTTACATAATTCACATTTAAAGTTGGATTTTTAATTCTTCCCCATTGTAAGGTATATCAATAAGTTTGTGGTTCCATAAAGTCTAAAAAGTTTGAATCCAACTCTTTAGTATGATGGATTGGTGAATGTCTGGACCAAAGTAAAGATTGCTTTAGGTGCAGTTGGTATGGATCTGCATGTTGATTTTTGAAAGCAACAATTGAAACTTATCAATCAAAACCTCTCTGTGCTATTGAGAAGTGTGTTTACATCTTGACATACTGTTTTTAAAATATTGCATTACCATTTGTATTGACGACCGGCCTTTAAACTTATTTTACTAGGGTCTTTGTTTTGCATTTTTTGAATTGTTGCTTCACATTTTTTTTCACTTTAGGTTGACTTCTGAGTGGGTGATTGGCTCTTGACCTTTGTATACTCCTTATAATAATAACAATGCTTTTGATTTATATAGAGCTTTTTTGGACACTCAGAGATGCTTGACTTTGCAGACTATGTTACTTCTGTAGCCTCAGCTGCCTTGGGGTAGACTGATGGAAGCGAAACTGGCAATGTGCACTGTCTGCCCCTCCAACCACCACTAATCATTCCATCCTTCTTGACTGACTTTCTTCTATTGGCATCACTGGCACAGACTTCTCCTGGTTTCACTCCTATCTCTCCGAGCATAGCCAGTTCATTCATCTCAAATCTCGCTCCCCTGCTGTTCATTCTCCACCTCCTCCCCCTTGGTCACATTTTCCGGAAACACAGATGAGACTCAGCTCTACCTCTCCAGCAAACCAAATTCTACACTCCCACCCTCCTCCCTTATCAACTGCCTTCATGAAGTTAAGTCCTGGTTCATCTCAAACTTCCTCAAACCCAAGAACAATAAAACCAAACTCCTCCTCCACCAAATACACCCTAAACAAGATCAATTCTCCGTTTCCATTGACAGCTCCTCCATCTCTCCTTCCCCTCAGGTTAAGAGTCTGGTTGACATCCTTGATAGCACTCTCTCCTTCACCTCTCACATCAGCAGCATCACTCGCTCCACCTACTTTCACCTTCATAATGATCACCCCCTCCGCCCTTCCCTTACTCTTCAGTCTACGTCCATCCTTGTTTACAGTCTTGTCACCTCCTGTCTGGATTGCTGCAGTTCTCTTCTGTTTGGTCCCCAACAGGAAACTGTCCAGAAACTTCAGTTGTTTCAAAAGTCAGCTGCCCGCATCATCACATGCACTCCCTCCATCAACCACATTACACCCATCCTACAACAGCTCCACTGGCTCCCCGTCACACACCGCATTCAATACAAAATGCTGCTCCTCTCAACCAAAGCCCTCCACAACCTCACACCTCCAGCTCTCTGTTCTCTCTTCTCATCTTGTCTCTATGGGGACTGACCTCCTCAATCCCGACTCACTCCCACACTTCAAATCCAAACTCAAAATGCGCTTGTATTGGTGTGTTTTGACTGGCCTTTTCACTCCACCACACCACCAGAGCATAGTTGCACTGTCCCTTTATAACTGTATATTTTTACTGTATATTTAACTTTTGTATTTGTTTATTCTTGTAAGGCAACCTTGAATGAAATAAGGAGGACACCTAATAAATTAATATAAATTTCTTATTATAAACACCGAGTTACACATCACATTCATACATGGGGGAGGTGGGTTAAGTGTTTTGCCTTTGCAATAGTAGTCTGCACTGGTCCAACTTGGATTCAGTCCACAGACCCTCTAGTTGTTTGGTGCACCCCTCACACCTGAAAGGTAACATTATACAGTAGTACAAATTTAACATATTAGTTCCGTGCCATTTTCTTGATTTCAATAATGAGTCAAAGTTTCTTGTGGCTCAGTGGTTAGAGTGTTCATTCACAAACCACAGAGTGAAACTTCAGTTCATGCTCCAACGATACTGTAGTTGTGTCCTTGGGCAAGTAATGAATATAAAGACTACCCTAGGACTGTGTGCACCTAAAAGTCTCAATCTCCTCAGTATCACCTCAGTTAAAGCTGTACACACACATACACACCTATAGACTGTCCAGCTAAATGAATGGTAAAAGATGGATGAGTTCTAGTCTGGCCTTACTGCTGCCATCTGCTCCGACATGAGAGAGAGCACAGTGTTTGCGGTTCATTGAGCTCAGAGTCAGTCACACTGCACCTCCTCCACTGTACCTGGATGGACTCATCCCCTGTTTGAACTGGGAAATAGTGGATTCAAGTGAACTCCGGTGCTGGTACCTCTGAACTTAAGTCTTGACTCTTGACTGGCCACTGTATGTCTTTGCTATTGTAACGTATCCTGTGTCCTGGTGCATGTGGGTCCTGACGTTTCTTAGTAATTTGTTTGTGATTACGTAATTTACTTTGTTTTAAGTATATGTGCCTGATACCCGGAATCTATGCCTGGAAACTACCATATCCTCAACATTACAACGCCATAAATAGCTATAGGCCTCTTCACATTTCTCAGTCCTCCTTGCTACATTATACAGTCCATAAAGAACATAAAATTGACTTCCCTCAACCAATACTACTCAAATTACTTATGTGGTTACATTTTGAGTATGTATTATCGGCCTGCCTGGCTCCATCTCCACAGACGAATTTCTACTTAGAAGCTGATACAAAATCAATCTACTTTGTCTGTGTCCCTATTGAGAATTCTGGAGCGTAGCACTGTCATTCAGTCAATTTTCCCTGGGCGGCTGGCCTGCACATGTGCCCCCTCTCTCCCCCCTCTCTGTCTCTATTTTGTGAGTCGTGCCTTTCTCTTTCTCATTACATCAAAACATTCACTCCTGACATAATTGCTATTGATTGCTTCATTTTATTATTTGCTTTGAGGTTATCACAGGTGTATACTTTGGGTTTCAGGAGCAGTTTTGGACAAAATGATGACTTGGTTGTTCTGTAAAAGCATTTAGTTTGAACTTCACATCTAGTTTGAAACTGGATAAGAATAGATGGTTCACAGGAGTGCTACTGAAGGCTAACTGTGGGTAGATACAGGATTCACACAAGATTTATGAGAGCACAAAGTCACTCAAATCCATCTTGTACTGCCCCGGGCAATACTGAGCAATGGGAAGGTTCTGACCAATGGAGTGGCAGAATGGTTAGCATGTTTTATGAAGAAGCAACCTTTTACACATATTATGATTTTATTTTGATTTTACATTGCAAGAAATTGTCTGCTTCTAGGTGTGGAATAAATTCCATATTCATAAATTGTTTTTGCGGTATAAAACATGTCAAGAGCCAAGAGAGTGAAAGTTTTTTGTCAGATTTTTGCAGAATTTAAAACTGAATTATTCATATTGACAGTCAAGTACAACTCTATCATTTTCATATTAAAGTATCTGCAATGATATGTTCCAGGCAACTGTGAATTATGAATTAGGAAAAATGGAAAGTTGTGCTTTTAATTGCAAGCTCAGTCAGTATGCAGAATGATGAATTAAGCATTAATGATAAATGATAAAAATAAAGCTGTAATATAATTAACTAAATCTCCTTCTGTTTTGTAATGTCTTTGACAAGTACAAATGAGAACACTGCTAAGTTGAACTGGTCAAAGAGGGATGGACCAACATTTTTATTGCGCTAAACATGAATCACTGCTACAGAATAACTGCTACAGCTTGGCTTTGCTTGCTTACTTAGACTTAGACAAACTTTGTTGATCCACAAGGGAAATTATTTGGACACAGTAGCTCACAAATCACAATATACTATAACAAAGAGCAAAAATATAAATGGTAATAATGAATTCTAAATAAGTAGCAAAAATAGCACGAGACTAGTTTAAAACAAGGCTTAAATATATAAATGTATATGTACAAGTAAAAATAAAATGTAGAAATATAGTAATACAAATATATCTCAGCTATGTACAAGAAGTTGTGAGGAAAAACAGTGCAAGGATGATATGATGATTGACATAGGATACCAGTTACATAAGGGTGAGTTGTTGTACAGTTGTAGGAATATGGCATGAGTGTAGTTCTGTATCTCTCACTGTTTGAGCGGAGCTGTAGGAGCCTGCTGGAGAATGAGCTCCTCTGTCACTGTATAGTCTGGTGCAGTAGGTGAACAGGAGTGTCCATTACTGTTTATATGAGAGACCCTTCGTAGCCTTGAATACAACATAAGGGAAAAATGGAAGTATATTTAAAGACACATGGTACATCTGTTCATTACGTTGTGACGTGGCTCTGAACAGTGTCCCTAATAACTCATTCACTTACAAGTGCTGTTGTGTTGTCTGCGTGTCCCCCTCTGCCTTGGCTCCTCTTTCATATGACAGTAAGGTTATCACTGGAGTGTCATGCCCAAAAGCACGCAGACAGCTTTGCCCTTTTACTACGACGCATCAGCACTAATTAGAGACCATGAGTAAGCCGCTGGACTCAAGTGCGCCAGTGCCATTGTGAACAGCTGCGTCTTGAACAACATGTTTTTTCCTCATGTTTCAATGGCTCTTTTAGGATCTGACAGCTGTAGTCAGTGTAGTAGTGAGCTGGTTCATTTGTAATTTAATCAAACGAGTGGGCCAATTTTTCCAAGCATGGGCTTTTATGATGCCAATGTGACGCTTATTCACCAATCTTCTGCTTGTTCTCATAGCTGTTAGGGCTGCTACTTCTCTTTCAGTTCATGAACAAGTTTACAGTGTGTGTTGTTGTATATGAGCAGAGGGAGCAGTGAAAGTTACAAATGTAGTAGACCGGCCCTCTACAAATTGTGAATGTTATTGCTATTTTAAATTATAGCACTTCTACTTGAATGTAATAATAGGTTCAGTGATTAGAGCTGCTACACTATAGCGCGTTTAAGTCCTTGCTATTAAGAATCAGTTTTGTGCTTTCTTGTGACATTTTTTCCAAATTGTGCAAATTGTGTGCAAAAATGTATAGAAAATGATGGCACTAATGTAATCCTCAAGGGTTTGTTGTGTCCTAAGGCAAGACACATCATCCAGTCTACCTTAGATCAATTATTCATTGAATAAAGCACAAAATTTTGACTTTTTTTTTGTTTGTCTAGAAATGAAAATTTTGTGTTTCTAATTAAAACCTGCTACTTACAAAACATTTACAGTGTATTCTTACTGTGATTCTCTCTAGTTTGTCCAATACCAGCACGCCCCACTAAAAGTAACTGTTTTCCCATCTCAAATGCTGGATATTTTTGACCGTACAGTTGAGTTCATCTTTTGCCAGGTGAACAGACTGTGGGGAACACTCATACTCTCTCTAAAAAGCTTTATTGAACTCGACTCTTCAGAAGCTGCCTTGTCTCAGCGTGGTACCTGCTCTGCAGAAATAAAGAAAATTGCTGATTTGAAGGAACAGAAGATTAAAAGGCAGAGACAGGGGAAGTGCCCGACAAAACCTGTTCAACTGTTCTGTACAAAGTGTGCAGCAAAATGGAGGAGATAGCAGGGTGTAAAGTTGAGTTCAAAGGTCATTTGGTCATATTAGGAAAAGTTCAATATGAGCGGCATTAAATCTGACATTAGATGTTCTATCAGATGTAGCTCTTTTGTGAGAAACACTGAAACTAATAAGAGAAAGTACTCCTCGACCAAGAGCATAAAAGCATGTTGACACTGCAGCTGATCTTACAAAATAAAAAGTTCTGAAGATGTTTGCCATTTAAGCTTGAATAAAGATGTTAAAAGACAGCATCCAATGTAAATCCAAATGGGGATGGGGATACAAGTTTGTAGATTGTAGGTTTTAGACAAAAAAGGCTGTTGATCTTTGTAATGGCTTGAACTACTTCTGTATATCTCAATTATTTTTGGATTGTCCAACACATGGTCACCTGCTTGGAGTTGTTATTGCTTTGCCAACAATGTTCCACAGTATGGCATTCAACTTAAACAACACATGTAGACAATCAGGTGACACCATCAGGCCAAGTTACAGGTTGTAACAAAACATTTTTTTAATGAAATCAATGTAAGATAGATCAGAGTTTAATGTAATACCTTGCTATGGAATCAAGCAGATAAGTTACATGCACCTTTAACTAAGGAGGTAAAAGGGGTCAAACATTTATCTAAAATGAGTGCAATAGACAAACTGGGTGTCTTTGTTTCGACTACCCCATTCAAGGCCCATGGTTGTTGTCAATGACTCTTATGACCTCAACAACTAGAGTGAAGTGTGACATGATTCACTTATCGCCCACTGTTTTCACTTTTTTGCAGCTGAAAAACAAGTTTTAGCTCTGACATGTGGGAACAACTTGTTTATTCTCTTGGTACGCACACCTGTGACGTCACCTCCACCAACCAGGTTTTTTGGTTTCTGTGCTAATTCATGCAAACGTTGGGTATTTCTGACTGATACTCTTGAGAAACAGCGTGGGAAGAAGCAGGAAGCCCTGGACTGCACAACTGTATGGAATGCCTATAGCGGCTGTGGACATATGTATTTTTTATGGTGTGGATCTCCCAAGGGTGGGTCATAGGGTGAACTTACACACTGTATACTGGAGCTCTGCCCTTAACCCCGAGGCGCAAAAAGAGCAACATAGCAAGTGTTCACATGTTAGCAATACAAACTGAGATATTTTGTAAAACATTTTTTTGTTTGTTTTGTAGTATTTCCATGTTTCTTTGCCTTTACCCGTGGCTGGATCTTGTCGTCATGTAAGAGATTGTGCAGCCGGGGGGAATGCATTTTATTTGAGACCCACTCCAGATGTTAGCTCGCTGCATAGTAAATGTGGGTTTGCAGAGCTAGCGGCTGTGCTAGCTCGTCTCATCCGATGAATTAATAAACCTCGGTGCATGTGTGTTGCTACGACTTTGTTTTCTCATGCAATATGGATGACAGTGGCTTGCTAAGTGCAGAGAGTGGACCTGAAGTGAGCAAGGGACACATAGGCAAACCACAGTAACATTATGCAAAGCTGTATTTAGGACAAAATGCGTTTCTATGGTTTTTACATTTGCTGATATATTTAAAAGAATTCTCCAGTGCTGTGTTAAAAATATGCATTAAGCTTTGAATAACTGTGTAATTATTCAAAAATTCCAGTATTATAAAGTAGATACATTATTTATGAACGAATATATTCTCCAGAGAGGTTGATTGGAAGTCACTGTCACTTTTTCCTGACAGAGTAGTGCCTGTCAACAAATGCTGAATGCATGCTCATAGAAAGCATAGTGGCAGTGGTTCAGTCTTCGCCCACAAATCCATAAGGTTAATGGGTCAGTTCAAGCTTTAAGTATAACTTATTATGTACTATTATGTACAGTAGACACTCACCTCACAGCAGGAAGGTTTCTGAGTTTGACCCTTTGAGTTTCCTGGGTCTTCCTGCTTGGAGTTTGCATGTTTCTCCTCATGTCTGCGTGGGTTTCAACCAACGAGTCAACCTGTAACCTCACTTTAAACCAACATTAGATTAAACCCTCCTGCGCTGAAGGATTGGTCAAATACAAGGGGTCATTTCAGTATACAGGGGAAATAAAGTGTATCTTAACCTTGTAGTTATTGGCTGTTTACAATATTGTTGTGATTAAATGTTTAAATGATTGTCTTATCCCAAGCCTGTCCTTGTGAAGTAAATACATAACAAGTACTTTACTATTTTCTTTCCTGTTGCTACAATGAGCAGGACCTTGTATGAGTGTTCTATTTCTTTACTGAGCCCAAAGTTTGGTTGAACAGAACTCTTTTACCCATATGAACTATTGCTATAGCCCATTTACATTTTAACCTTCCCTTTTTGTTTAGACTGTCAAGTATGAAATCGATAAACTGAATGGCATGAGTCATCACATTGTTGCTGAAGACGCTCGGCCCATGCGGTGATGTGATTTGATGCGTGTGAAAAGATGCTGTGACGGATCCTCATGTGTTTCTGTGTGAGCGCTTTCTTTCCTTAGGTCCTGTGGAGATCCTGACAGAGTGTGGACGTTGTGCCTGTCTAATGAGCAGGTCTGCAGATTAACACGTAGGCCTAATGAGAGGCAGTGTCGAAGGGAGAAGACAGGGAGAGTGAAAACAATGGGGACAATTTTTTAGCACCCTGCTAGTTAACTACACATCATTCAGGGCTTTTGCAATAGCAGTATTTATTTTATTTAAAGGTAGTCAGGCTGGCACCACCTAGTGCCTCCACTCAATTTCATTTCTCTCAATTTCATTTCTCTCATTTTCTCTCATTTCTTTCAACTTAACAGTTAGCTTTTACCTTTAATTCAGTAGGCTGAAATGATCCAAATAATTCTAGTGAAAATGTTTTTGAATTTAAAAACATATTGGAGCGCATCCTGTATTACCACGTGACACTCATCCCATCCTAAATGGAGGATTTGTGTGTGAATGAAACAAAACAGTAACTCCATGTTAGTTATGAGGAAGCAACAGTATAGCATAGGTCAGAAAGTAATGTAATATGGGCCCTTTAACCAACCAATCTCTGACCTAATAATTTTTTAAGATCCATTATCTATCTTGTCTGACACTTCTTGCCTCCATGGAGTTCTTGT
This sequence comes from Boleophthalmus pectinirostris, assembly GCF_026225935.1. Classification (NCBI taxonomy): domain Eukaryota; kingdom Metazoa; phylum Chordata; class Actinopteri; order Gobiiformes; family Gobiidae; genus Boleophthalmus; species Boleophthalmus pectinirostris. The sequence goes on along the minus strand of NW_026571175.1, from coordinate 16,497,614 downwards.
TTTGCCTGGAATGATTTACACTTTAACTATTTTGCATTTATAGTTAATTACAGCTATATTGTTGCAAAAACATGTATTCTTACAGTAAGAAAGTATACTAATTGCACAATGAGTCACCACTTATATTGTCATTGCAGCTAAACAACTAAACAATTGACGGAACATAGAGAAAACGGGTGTCTTCATTCCTCAAGATTATTCTGGCAGCAAATGAAAATCTTTAATTAACACATTTCTGTCTTTCGTCTGTTTGTTTAAAAAGTGACAAAACAGGTCTTGTAACTTAGTGTACGTGAACATCCAACTGTGGAGGAATGATGCACCAAAAATACGATATCAAACAAAGTTACACTTGAGCATCAGTGTAGTCACTCCACTGGAATCTCAGAAGGCCTCTACTCAAATTTGTTGTGGCTCAAAAAGTGATGGTTGGATTTATGAGATTTGGGTAATTATTTGTTAGAAGCTTTTTGTTTGTTTGAGTATTTCTGTTTTTTTTAGTTTACACTGAGTACAATATGTGCCAAAAAAATTATGGAAATTTGTGTAGTCTCACTAAAACTTTTAAAAGGCCCATATTACACTATTTTCTGATCTGTGTTACAAAGTTGTTGCCTCATCACAAACATACCTGGAGTTGTGTTTTGTTTCACACATGTTTAACACACAAATCTTGCATGTTTAGGCTGAGTTCTTCTCTTGAACTGAAAATGTGGTAATAGTGCTCCACATAGAGCTTCACTAGAATCATTTGGATAATTTCAGACGTGGATCTCTACTGAAGAAAAAGTTAAAGGTTGCTGTTAGCTACCTTTTACTACCACTGCATTATCAGAAGGTGGAACAGAGCATTTTGAGCTTTGGAGCTGTAGACAGCCAGGCTGGTGCCACCTAGTGCCTCCACTCAATTTCATTTCTCTCCAGCGACTAGGTCAGGAATCAGAATACACTAGACAGTTTGTAAGAACCCCGGAAGTTGTAGACCACGCACCGGCCAATCAGTGAAGAGCTGTGAAGATATGACATCAGCTCAAGCTCCTGTCTGGGTTCCTTTTGTGGATTAGCACAACAGTAAACAAAGCGGTAGAGATGGATGTAGACGTCAAGTCACACATTCTGTGTTGGCAATGATTCCAGAGATTGACGATTTAAAGCCGGAGCAAAGAGAATGTTTGGTGAATTTTATCAAGGGGAAAGACGTTATTACCCTTCTTCTTAAGGGATTTGGCACATTGCGTACGTCACGACAAAATAGCAGTGATTGATTCAATTAAAAAAGTACTTGCCTTCCATCGAGTGAACAATTCCTAATGCTGTGAGGTCAGACAGTTTCCACAAAGTGAAACCGGCTGATGAATCAGGCTAGTAGACAGAGTAATTATAAAGGATTACTTAAACATGTGTGAATGAAACAAAACACAACTCCGGGTATGTTTTTGATGAGGTAACAGCATTATAATATGTCTTAAAGCTCACAGGATTCAGTTTTGTATAATATAGGACCTTTACTCTAATCTGGAGTTCAGAGTGGGAACATTTTTATATTTTACTTTGTTACCTCCTTAATTTACAAATGGAAAAATAAAGACATGCTTTGTATTGCTGTTGTAAAATGAAATTGTGGTTTAAAGAGTAGCAGAGATTTATAAGTTAGCGTCTCAATTAACGCAGGCCTGCAGTAATTGCTTAAACAGCAATCTGCACGTAATTCTTAATCAATTTGCACTTTTCACTATAGCTTAATGATAATTTTGTGTTTTACGTCCATGTGCAGAATTAGTCATGGGAATTTTAATGAATATTTTAATCACCCTTTGATTCTGACTCACTGTTTTTAAGAATTTAATTATTTCCTCCAAGAACTTCTAACAATGATAGAATCCATTCCATTGCTCGTTCCAAGTTGCCTGGTAACATCTTCCTCTCTGAACTATCACACCATGCCTATAGTGTAATTGGCTGACTTCCGTGCTAATCATTTTACCTTCACTCCTTTGTTTCCTCTCTTTGCTATAACACCATCCTTCCCAGGTCTTAATGCAATGAAATAAAGTCTTTCAGATCTTCGCCGCAAATTACATGCTGGGGAACTTCACACAGCCAATTCAATGGTAATACCTGTATTGCTTAAGGGCTACAAGCAAAAAAACACCAAAGATAGAGATTCAAGTCAAGATGAATGCTTGTTGAAAAAGAAACCCGTGTTATGTGTTGGTTTCTTTCTACTTTGTTTGATGCTTCTGTGACTTTCTTGGTTGATTTCACCTCAGCTGGCCATTTGCACACAGCTTGGATCAGCTAACACACGCTCTTTGGCATTTCTGCGCATCATTAGCATTTGGGTGGCATTTTGCACATTCATCCCCTTATTGCAGTTTTCCTGGCTCCCCCTCACCCCTTGTGCGTGCGTGCAAGAATACTTTCAAAACGTAACATTGAAGTTATGAAACCAAACTGCCTTTTGATTGAAGTGTATGTATTTGCGTGTCACCAGTCTAGAAGATAATCGCCTCTTCCCTCTCTCTGTCTAACGATGTGGTCCGTTCATCGCCGTGGGCAACCACATCCCACAGTGGTCTGATGTTGACAATCGGCGCACGCAGGCGGACATAGATCAGGAACCATGACGGCCAATTAATGAGAGGGGCGGAGCTACCATCCAGGAAGACAAGACAACTTTTAGCACAACTCTGGCCCATACTGGCTAATTAGTGCCCTTATTTGACACATACAATGCAATTCTGTAAAACATTTCTTCTCACTAATTGGTATTGGGCAAATGATGTGTCAGGAAATGTATGTTAGACTCCAGGCCATTTTTGATAAACTGATACATGTACAAATTTATGCAGTCATTATAAAGCAGTTGAAATAGCATGTTGTGTAGTTGTAAATAAACATTTTAATAGGCCATTAGGTGCCACATAGAGTGCAATAAAAATGTTTTGTTGCTTTTGTTGTAGTATTCTGGTAATGAGACCTTTGCAGTTGCCTTAACAGGTTCTATTGATTTCTTAATTCAGCAAACCTCTGTTATTCTGCAGCAATGTGGCATTTTGATATTTGCAGATATTTAGTTATAGATATGAAAAAGCAAAATGATGAAGCATCCTGTACAGACATTAGGTAAATAGATAATTATTCCTTCCTACTCAAATACCATCTGTAATGCATAAATCTAATAATAAAGAAAGGTCAGGTGTACATTGTAGGCAGACAGGCTCTCAGTGACTGGTTTGTTCTGTGGTCATTGCATTTACTATTTCGCATGGTCACTATAGAAAATCAATCACATTTTATGCTGGGTGCCCTTTCTTTTACAATTAGCTGTAAACTACATTAATTTGGATGGCATGTCTTGCCTAAAGAAACAAAATGTACTGTGTATGCTTGCAACAACACAGGGAGATTAAGATGAACTTAAGATAAAAGGTACTGAGAAGCCATTTGTTGCAATCGTCATATTTCTAGTGATAATGTAATCATTTAATAATTATTTAATTTATTTATTTTTTTTTTTCATATTGGTTGCAATGAACAGAAGCAAATTATGTTATGTATGTATGTAGTGATTCTATAAAATGTTTTTGTTGATACAAAAAGTGAACTGTAATTGCACAAAATGATAGTGACATTAATAAAGCAACATCATCATTATAATTTTATAATTTTATCCCTAGCCATGAGTTCCAGAGTGATGAACTCTTAGGACTGTTGCCATGGCACTTAATAATCCAAAACAAAATATTTTGTCTTTTGAGTGGTCATGAAAGCTCTCAAAATAACTTAATAGGAAGCTGAAACCAAACCAGAATCTAACTTTCTTGCACTGTATTCAATAACAGTTTTATCAAAGTTTAAACGCATTAGATGTGGTGTAGTTTGAATGTCAGATCTTTGGATTACCATACAGGTGAGTGGGTGTGTGGGTGTGTGGCAAAGGCGTACAGCAGTTACCTAGAAACTGGCAAAGTAGCTGTGACAGGGCTGGCCTTTAGCTGAGCTTTATGTGATGGAACATTTTACAATGCCCCTAAGAGCACTTTACTATGCAGTGACTCACATGGGATAAATTTTAATTAAATATTTAGATTTTTTATATATCTATATATTTTTCCTCACCATATTTTGTTCAACATACAACATTAAAAACATACAAAGCACTGTTTACCGTAAAAGAGAAGAAAATGAAAAGGAATCAATTTGGATGGTGCAAAGCTGAAATTTGACACACACCTTTGTGCATTATGCAAACACAAAGATGCAAATGGCAACTGCTCATCTGTGACAAATGTTATGCCCGTAGCCCCTCTCCTGGTACAGAATGGGTTGATGAAGATTTGATGATAACTACAGCAAGGGTACTTTGAAGCTCTTCTTTGGACCATTTCCTGCCTATTTACTTTGGAGGGTTTGCCTTATGATAAATTGAAGTTTATGTGAGGTGAATTTTCACGCAATTTTTTATGCACTGACTCAACTCCACTGCACAAAAACAGCAGCCTATGAACAATGTTTTATATTGCTGTTAGTGTTGATTTGTCATAATAAAGTTAAAGGCACTGTACCTCATTTTTACTGTCTGAAAACAGAACAGGTTCATTTTAACAGTGCTCCAAAGTTATTCCTCACTTACCTCATGCAATCCAAGCATCCTACGTTTTCACTTTGATGAGTTTATAAGCCAGACACCAGTGTGGAGTTTTGCCATGACGTTAAAGCAACCAACAACTAGCATGCTCATAGTATGCACTCTTCCTGATTATCGAACAGTAAAGCGCATAATTGCTGACAGCACACAGTGGACTTACTTTAACCTCGAGAGCTGCTTATTAAATATATCTGTACTGGGGCAAGACACACTCAAGACATGCTCAGCTTTATGGAAAACAATTGGGTACAAGCCCTTTAACTGTAAAATGAGTACAGCAAGTATTGAGGCTATAGACCTTTAGTTGTTTAGCTGATGAAGTTCAGTGATGAGAGAATACTTTGAAAATATATTTAGTTACAGAAGACTAAATACTTAAAATGTAATTTAGAAGTGTAATTAAAGTGTAAAAAGGGATCATAGGGATAAAAACAGCTTTATATTTGTTGCACCATTTGTTATGCATTTCCTTTCACTAATTAGAGAAGGAAACATCACACTGTGCACTCTACTCAAGCAGGGTTTTGTATTTTTCTCACTAATTTTGTAGTTTGAAGCTAAATTACATGATCAAATACTGTATGAATGCTGAATGAATAATACTGAATAATGCTCTGTAAAGCGTCTTTGGGGACAGAAAATGTCTGTGAAACGCTATATAAATAAATAAAGAAAGAAGACTAATTGATTTAGAAAAGTTATGGTATCCTGAATACCACCAGGTGAAAGATCAACTGTGCCAGAGTAATTAGTCATAAATAATATACTGAATATTTTCTGCGATATATATATTCATATGTGTTTTTAAATGATTATTCAATTAACAGCGCATGTCTGTAGTCAACAAAGAGCATCAGATTATTTGTTATGGTTGTGGTTGTCTTGTACTTCAATTCAGTTCACCATAGTCCTAATCGTAGTCCAGATTGCCTTTGCTAGTCTTAGTCTGAGTTGGAATAGATTTTTATTTTAGTTATTGAACTTTCTGTTTGATAGATCTGATTAGATACTACATCTTCTGCTCCCCATGATGGACACTTTTGAAATTCTCACCATGCCTATGGCTATACTGATTTTATTAAAGATTCCAAAATCTTTTATGCTTCGCTCAGTTATTCTGTTAAGATTTATGTCAAAGTGCTAAATTTGGGGGTACTGCTACTGGAGTCAGGATTTCCTTCACTAAAGTCACCATTTAATCTAACTTTAACACAATTCCCCATTTACTCAGCGGTAAAAAAGGAGATTTGAGATTTTTTGTTCTCAGATTCATGCTGAACATTGACTTTGCTCCTTGCTCCTGCAGACAGATGTTTCCTGCTTTAAAAAATGAGCCTACAGGTGCTGTCTTAAGTGGACACTGTTAAATCTGGGGATCAGAAAAAGATAAGAAGAGAAGACCAGAAAGCAGGTGAGACCAAACAAAGACCAGGTGACAGAAGGGGGGATCATTAGTTAATATTGTTAACTTCTTCGTATTATCACAAGCTAACCTAAAACAACTGGGCTGGACAAGCCAACATTTTTCTACCAACCAGGTAGCTTCCTTCCTATGGAAGCACAGTCCTCTGTGTCTGGTTAGGATTGGTCTCAAAAATTTTTAATAGGTGTCACTGTTGTGAAAAGTGTGGTCTGTCTCCTCCATATGCAGATATACAGCAGAGACCAGACCAGAAGATGTTTTGCACTGGTGTTGTTCAAGGTGCTTCTCAGATGGTTGAGCTGTTTCACAGATGTAAATGCTGTTACGCCCTGTGCTGCGTTTTATTGGATAAACTACTCCAGTTTTCCTACTCTTGGTGATCTTTTTATTTATTTATTTATTTATTTATTTTTATTTATTTATAGTTTTTCATAATAATACAGTAATACTATCTATAATAATAACATCCATTTTACACACACACATATACATACATACATACATACATACATACATACATACATACAAACATACAGTATATACACATACACATATACTATATGCATGTATACATACACATACATATACACATATAGAGTTAATAAAATAACATAAGTGCATGTATTCCTGATCCATGTATTTAAAGGTAGAGGGAGCAGCTGATTCTTCTCAGTATTTCTCAGTGTTTCCCCAGGAATTCTTTAAGACTATGGTGGCAGAAATTATATTTATTTAAATAATTTAGTCTCTTTCAATTTGTGGAGTGCTCTTGGCGATCGTATCTTTGGGGTATATTACTCTGGAGCATAATGTGTTAAAGGGTTTCATGTGCCTTGTGGCCTGAGTTTTACTCCATTCCATTACTATTGTAACTCTGAAATTCACCATATTATTTTTTGATGGTTCCAGACAAACGTATTTGCACAGAATGGGACAATAATTACTTTTGGCTGGTCAGACTGCTAACACATCACTGTAATAGACCTGTTTGGTGCATTTTTGATGAAGTTGTCTTCACAGCCACAGCCTTCCACCACAAGTGGCATGTTTCTGTGAGTCTGTATTCCAAAGCCAATTAACACCTTTACACACAAGTGAACTAAGCCAGCCTAGAACCATTAACCACACAGCCATGCACACAGAGCTGTACCTGAGTGTGCCACTAATTTGGCTGAACGAACCGCACTGAAAGGAATAATGAGCCTGTGATGACTTCACTCCAACAGTTTTGCTCTGGTGTGACTTCATCCTTGACCTTTGTGTGACCCCTGACACATTTTACTCTCCTCTTTCCCCCATAGGAGAAACAAGCTTTGTAAGTGACTGCATCCATGGAGACAGGGGGCAGTGACACGCCCTTATAAAGCAATAAAGCAGATTACACCTTCACATTGGAATTCATGTTTTTACATCAGTTGTTATGAGTAGAGGGTGTGGAGGCTGGAGTGAAGTACTTTTAATTAGGCTAATATTGTTAGCTGTAATTATGTACTTGTTGTAGACTAAAATTAAGTGGTCTGTGTGAATGTAGGAGAGGCAGGACACTCTGGATGCAGGGGAAGCTTGTTTCACCATGCAGAACCCGGAGACATGAAAGCGCAATGCATCGTGATATTGTCCATCATGCTGGCTATGTTTCCGTAGTAGGGAATATTATAACCTCTCATGAAAGGTCAGATACAAGGACTGAGCTGGCAGTGTCCTTGGCACAGCAGTTCAATTACTGGAAACGTGAGCATACTACCAAGACAATACTTGCACAAGTTATATGTTGATGCTATTTCTGGGGGAAAAAAATAAATAAATAAAAATTGCCATGCTGATTAAGTAAATTGATAAATAAAAGTTAAGTTGAGAAACCAATCATCTTATTGTATACAAGTTCAACAGTTACAGTATATTAATTGAATATTTAGTTTTTTGCTTTTCTTGCCGTTGTATAATGAGCATATTTTTTCAAAAGTATCATTACCATACATTGCCTTAAAAAAATAAATAAATAAATAAAAATAAAAATACACATCTAAAATGACTTTATGATATAATATTCTTATTTATTTTGTTCAAAGCCATTCAGACCAGAGCTCACATAGCACGGGGGGGTGGGTTCCGACCTTGAGTGAAGCGCGATGACGAGCATTGACACAGTGAACCGGGGATGTTACCCTGCTCAGATTACCACCCGTCTCCTCTAATGGACATCCTTTCACTAGCCCGCTATACCATCACTGTCAGATCTGACCTCTCCCTGGCCACTCCAATCCACAGCCAATGAACACGCTCAACCACCAATAGTCTACCAAGCTACATTTGCATCCCTCAAATGTGTAATAAAGATGCTGTAGTCTATAAATCTATAATGCATGATAGGATGACAGCGAGCAGCTCAAATGTGTGGAGGAGCCCAAGATTTCACACTCGCGCCACACCTTTCACACATCAGAGTGAAAATAATGAGAAGGATATTGATTCAGCTGCAGCGCTAGAGAATTTCAGAGATTTTAGCTTTTATTTGCAGAAGTTTAGTTATTTCATTGGAACTGTAGGTTTTATTGATGCTTAATATGGATTTTAAGTGTACATTTATGCTTCATGTACAGTAGATATGCCTCACAAATTTTCTATTATGCGGTTTGGTTTACGTTTACTTATCCCAAAGTAATTGAGAATAAAATTAACTCAACTGTGATTAATGCTGACTTTTTTAATTGTGCTTTTATGTGTCTATTTTATTGCCTTCTTAATTATTGTGTACTGCCCTTTGGTCGATTGTGTCATTTTTAAAATGAGTTGGATTGGAAAAAAGCTAACTGAATACAACAGAAAATAATGTACTACATTCATGTTTGTAATTTAGTCTTAATTTTGTCAGTGGTTGTAGGGCCTGGGTGAAAGAAGCTTAAAAAGAGTTTAAAAAGACCAAAACCATCAGCTGTTAGTATTAATATCAAGCAAGGTAAAAAAAAAAACTTCCCTGCCAAGATACCATATAGTCATATAGAGCTGCTATGACAGGGCCTCCGACATAAAAACATATCCAAATAACCACTGAGTAACTGGTTTCCCCTGGTTGTACTGTCCCTTTTAGTGGTACATGGGCAACTTTCCCATTTTTCGAAGCGCATTGTTTTGTAAAGAAAAGTGAATAAGTCTGCAGTAAGGCAACAGTGGCAAAGAGGATAAAGAAGTGTGTAGAAGATTGATGGAGGCAGAATGTGGAGGAAAGAACAGGGTTGTGCATACAGCTGCAGTGGAGCCCTCACCTAATGGGCAACCAGGGATGTGTGTGAGTCTGGGGAGAGAGACACAGGCCTGAGGAGCACAGGAGGAACTGTGAAAAATGGCTCTCTGTCAGGTAAGCTGTGCACCGGCAACTGGCTCTAAGTGTTTTGGCCCGACCACAGAGAATATGTGGGGGTGATAGAATATTCACCATCCTTCATCCCAAAGCATTGTAGAGATAGATATATGGTTGTGAGTGAATCTGCGTGTCTACATGTACTGTAGAACACATATAAACAATGCATGCAAGCGTGCATAGGTACAATATTATATGGTTCATGGAGAAGGGAGTAAGTGGAGCAAAAAGAACTGTTTACAATTGTCTTAGGCAGTAGTTTATTTTAGATTATTAGTGATCTTAACAAATAAATTATATTTTTATCCATATCATAATTACTCAAAGTTTCTGAAATCTCTCAATAAGATCATGTTGCATCATAGAATTAGCCCAAAACCCAAAAGTTTGAAAGATATTCTGTCACCACATTTTTGACAGATGGCGTAAAACATTTTCTGGAAGACAATGAAAATTATCATTCTATTGTTTTGCTTTTTCTTCTGAAGTTTCCTGGGTTGATTTGCCAGAGAAGGGTAGTTACGTCCTTAGGCAAAACAATTATCAGATCTTCCCTGTGGATAATATGATTGTGGAATTGCTGTCAGTCTAACCCAGGAAAAGCTTTCCTACAGAATAATTTTTATATAGTATATAAGTACAAAGCAGAATTATATGCAGAGTACATGCCTTATCTTTTACATGGACAAACCAGTTTTTATGTATCCTGTTGAAACTGATTTTCCATTGTGATTTTTTTCTGATGTGCTTCCTTTGCAAGGGCTTGTGTCACCCCGTAGCTTATTTAAATTCATAGACTTGATCCATCCTTGAGTTCTTTAGTAGTTTTTTTTTCACAGTTAAATGTTTTATTTACCAGATTGAGGAACTAGCCAAGCAAATATGGAAAATGCGAGTTTGCCCTTTCTGTGAACCCGTGCTAATGCAGTGCTCTAAGCAAGCATAAAAGTGTATTGATGGCAACATAGTTTACTTCTCCCTGGTTTCCTTCTCTCTTGAGCTCAGTGCTCCTTCTGGTTTATGCATATGTATTTGCAGTATGGCTAGAACTGCCTCAGCATGTTAGTGGTGACTTCTGGACTGCCTTTGTTTCAACACTCAAATATGTAATAGTCTTGATAAGCTCCTTTGCAATCAAAAAGGAGAAATCTTGCTTATTTTGAAAAATAGTCAGCAACGATAACTATATTAGCATTCAGTGATGGAAATAACTATACTTCGGTTGCTTCTTTGTACGTGGTATTACTGAATAGCTTGAAATTTCTATAATGTTGTATAGTCTGAAAACATATTAATATGTACAATTTAATCTAAGGGTATCTGAATCTTTTTCCTAGCTATTGTGAGCCTTTGCTGGCTATACAGCCCATGCAGCTCTAGCCAAAGGGCTAAGTGAAAAAATACATTGTCAAACTACATTCATTCCCACATTCAATCCCTGAGGCCAGTGTAGTCACCAATCTATGTAACAAATGTATTTTAGAGGGTGAAAAATCATAAATATCTTGCATCATTTCTACATGACAGAGTCTATGTTAGCCAGAAGTAACTTCTGTGTGCCCTTCTCTCTTTCTGTTCTCATGAAAACCTAAACTCTCCTCACCAAAGCTCTGTCATCTCCCTGGCAGTATCCCTGAGCCTCAGCGGGGTGTTATTAGGATGAGTCCATACACAGATGATCCACGGTGTATGACTTCCATGTTCATCCCAACTATTTCTAATATTCCTATGCAGTGCCTATTAAAGTCCCCCCCTTTAAGCGTGTGGAAATCCCCTATGGCGTGTTTGCAGAGCCCAAGTCAATGTAGTGTTAATGGAATATAATTGGAAATGGCTGGCGGTGTAAAGAAGTTGCCCGGGCTGTCTAAACCTAATCCCATAGAAATCCTTAAGAACTTATTAAGAATCTTTGTGTTGGACAGTGGTCGCCAAATGGAACTAAGCCTTCCAACTTTAGGTTTCTGCAGAGTTAAAATAGTTTGGTTACAAAGAAAAAGTTGATAAAATAGATGAATGATGAAATTCTATAAAATGCAACTGGTGCCAATGTATCTTACAAGAATTTCAGTGATCATGAAACATTTAGGTTTGAGCATAATATGGTAAAATGGTCACATTTTTACGTAGCTTTTCCACCTTCAAGACACTCAAAGCGCTTTACATCAAGGAAACACTCACGCATTCACATGCACTCACACACATTCACACACCAGTGTTGCCCCTACTATAAATGGTAATGCAATCCAAAATCAAACATTTTGCTTGTAGAATATGTTACATAGATTAGATCATTGCAAAGATTCAATGGACATCTATTTTGCCCTTTACATTATCAATACCTGCCCCACTGTGCCCAAACATGGCACATTAATACATAGCATTTCTCAAATGATTGTTAATACTTGTCTTTCCATGCGGCACAAGTACACATTGACTTAACAAGTATTTCCACATAGACGCACTTCTTTTTCTCTGCAGTGGGCGGCCATCTTTTCGCTGTCCCTTGACCTGGTCTGAACTGGTAGTGCTTCTCGTCCCGTGGGGAATTCTGGACTCTAATTAATGTCCCTACTGCAGTGGCTAGTTAGGCCAGGCGATGGAGAGGAGGACGGGATGAGAGTCCGTAAAAAGCCTATCGAACATTGATTGTATTTGCATAAAGAGCTGCAGTGAAGTATAGAGCCCAATGTGACCCTGCTTGCTTGCACTGCATTCCTGAGACATGCTCTAGCAAGACGAAATAAACAGGGCAACCAAGGAAGAAAATAGATGATTAGAGTCCAGGGAATGGCCCACGTCTTCTGCATTGCAACATGTGTAACAATGTCGTCTCAATCAGGCAGTTCTAATTACGTGGTATTAATGTGGTAGAAAAGATTTCACTGGAAACTCAAATCAAAACAGTTTGACTCTCACCCAGAAGTCAAATGCAAATCTGTTCATTTAATGACCTTGTGATGTGTTCAATGGTTACTGGGTTATTTCATGATGTGTAAAATATCAAATATAAATTCCTGTACACTGGTGTAAAAAAGTGCAGTGTTAAAAGTAAAGATATGGGTTGTTGAATTCACACTGAAAAAAAAAGGTTGCTGGATTTGCGTAAAAAAGTTATGGAAAGCGGTTGCATGCAATAAAATTATGTTTAGGCTTTGAAACTTATTTCGATCCCCTCTACACATATTTTTCTCAGAACATGAACGTCACTTTTTCATGCTGATGAAATTTGATCAAATCATGCTGAATATGCATATTTATCTTATGTTACCTTATTGTGAAATGTATAAGTATGTATAATTTAATTTAATTTATCTAATTCTGTAAAATTATTTTAAAAAAACAGTCTTTTTCCACAGTTCTGTATTGTCCTAAACAGAATCAAACACACAGAGAGCACAAGTACAGAGACACACAGTTTGGAGCTGGACAGTGTGAAGTAACAGGTAGGGATCTGGTATAAAGTCCTCCTAGTGTCACATCACCCTGTAGAAACACAATAACAGTTTCAATAGGAAGTACTGTACATTTAGAAAAATTCTTTTTAAATGATTTTAGTTGGTTTACTTACTTTGTTCATCTGTGGTCTGTGTTTTGTTGGTTCTCAAACGTCTTCCTTTTTTTCTGAAACATCAGCTGTAACATTCATGAACTTCCCCACAGCTCCAGCAGAGCTCTGGACGTCACTCTTTTTAAATGACTCTGGAAGCAACACAATCAAATCTTGGTACAACTGTCACACTCTTGTAGATGGACAGTCAAATAAAAAAAATTTTTTTCATGGAAACAGTCCTTACATTAACTCTAATTTCAAATAAAACACCACAAACATGTTTTAAAAATGAAAACATTCTAGGCCAGAGAAACATATAAAATCTTTGAAAAGTCTCACCTCCAGATCAGCTCTGATAATCCTCCTGCTCCACACTGTGTGTCCTCTGCTCCTGTAACTCTCCTGTGTCCTGTTACATTTGAATTTTCCCTCCAAAAGTTTTGGGGAGGAGAATTCCAGAGGGAGGAGCCTCACCAGAAATTATAATAAAGTCATGCTTCCTCAGTCTGATTAAAACATGCAGGTCTAACATCGGCAAATTTGTTTTTAAAATTTGAGCAACCCCTCTTGGACCATTTTTTCAGTGCAGTTGATAATGGTAAACTCAGTAAGAAATTCGCAGTGAGCCAAGAGTGAGTTATGCCTTGTCTCTTTAGACATTCAAACATTTTATTTTATGTAAACCACTTTCCCCAAACCAAATTACCGGTCTTAAAACTGAAATGTTACATTTTTAAATGGATGCACACTCTCCAAAGTCTACATATGGTAAACCTCTATTCCATTTTGCCCAGAATATGTTAATCTGACAGCTCGCTAATCAAACTGTGCAGTTCACATCGGTGACGACAGTTGGCAAACAGATTAAAACTAGATTTATTTGCTACATCTGTTGTTGCGTTCCATTTTTGTGTTATACTTATGGCATTAGGCAGTGAAAATGCCACTGTGAAAAAATACATTATTTTAATGTCAAAAAGTTTCAAGTGCAAATTACTTTCATAACAACTGAATAAATTTAGCATATTTTGTCACTATTTGCTGTTTTCTTGGGTCACCTTAACAGCTATACATGCATTTGCATGATCAATGGGAGCTACAGAAGCAGTCAAAGTTGTTGCAGTAGTGATTATAATAAACATAGTTATAGTTAATCTAGTAGTTGTACTCAAAATGACCCTAGAAGACTGTAGATCAGTGGTTGCCAAATTTTTGACATACATATACATGTACCTCCACTATGAAGGACTTGAAAAGCATGTCTGGATGAAACATCATTATATCAGATATTTAATGACTCACTCTATTTTCTAATTGAGCATGAGTTTAGCCCTGGAGATCCAAATAATAAAACAGTCAACACAATATGGCAATCCTCCTGTAGTAGTAGTAGTAGTAGCAGCAAAAGTAACACTATCAGCAATAAAAGTGGGCCTATAGTGATTGCGGCACTGGCAATGGTATTGTAGTTATAGTATCACCAACAATTCACCAACAATAGAATTCACAAATGTTGAACCTTATCATTTCTATTATTGACTAGATCCACGAATTCACTGTGTTACAACAAAAAACAGCATTTGAACAGTGTGAATTTCAGCTGCCCCCTCATCAGTATTAAATATGATAGGCCTACAGAAAGTTATGCACATCTAGTAAAACCACAGAACATAATTGTTGTTACTCAGGATTGGAACCATGAACTGCAGATATATCCTACTGTATGGCTAATTCCCCGATGCTGTTACTTTGAAGCTTATGAAGCAACACAACTTCCTGTTAGTGTGTATTTAGTGTAGCTGTGCAGATCGGTGTCCATGCTGAGGGCTTTGTCACAGCTGACCTATATTAGATGAAGGCAGCTGGATCAGGGGCCTGCAGGGACAGCCAAAGAGTTGTGTTCTAATTATCTCTGGAGCGGGCTAGCGTCACATCACTACTAACACACACTAGCATAAACACACATGTGCCAGCTAGCATGCGCACAGACACACTCGAAAATCAATAGGAGGCTGTAGAGCATCTGCCAGCCAGTGCTTGATGAACGACAGGCAGATCCTCAGTGGAAGGCTGGCATCAGAAGTGTGGCTAATGTCACACAATGCATATTAAACAGTGTGGAGATCGGGATCGGACAAGGATCTTCAGGATCACTCGTATATATCAGTGTAATGTTGGGACCTATTGTTGAAGAAAATCTGGATGATAAACGATAATATAGAAACTAATACTCTAAAGCCGGATTATCTAAAAAATATATATATATTCTAAATGTACAGTATTGTAAAAAAAACAAAAACAAAAAAAAACATGAATTTTGATTAAGAAGAATGAAATGCTAATTTGTTAGTATCTCTTATCATCGTTGGAGTTACTTGTTGACCCTAAACTGCTCCAATTTTATGGTACTACAAAAAAAATAACCAAACCCCAGTAGCACAAAGAAAATGCATCTGCAATATATATTGAGATCCCAAAAATATTGTTACAGATTTCAGATATTGAGTAATAAGTTGATATAGTAATTATTGTAACAGGCCTAGCATTATACCTGCTGTTGAGGGTTATGACAGTAGTGGTGATGGAAAAACTGGAAGGCACCTTAGATGTTATATAGCTGTAAAATGCAGACTGTAAAGACGTAGTTATCCAGGTCAGTGATCCCCAAAACAATTCTTGCCCTAACCTTGACAAAGAGAACAGTGTCAAATAGGCTATATTTTGTTTCATTGTTGGCCATTTGACATGCTCTTCTCTGACAACAACCGGTTATTAGCAAAAACAAAAAGCACAGATCATGGTTCATTTTAGACAATAGTTTATTGCTCTAATTCACAATTCACTGGCTTGCGGCTGTCTTTAATTGGATAAATGTTAGGTCTTTCAAATGAGTGCTGCAAAGGAAAGCCACATAAACATTAAAGGTCCTGTATAACACAAAATTGACTCTTGTACACTTTAAGCCATGTTATAATGTTGTTAACTGAAGTTGTGTTTTTTTCATTCACACAGTAATCATTTGTTATTGGTCTGTGTACATCTCCAAAGCCCAGAATGCTCTGTTCCACCTTGTGATGTCATGAAGCTGCGTTTCTGAAGTTAACGGCTATCTTTTACCTATAGACGGATGCACACGCAGCCTGAGTGCAGAAAGCACCGGTATTTGTGCACTTAAACATGAATTTGAACACTAGCTAGCGATGTTGTTAGAGCATGAAAACTAGTGAGGAGGATACGTCTTAATAACCCACTTGTGTTAAATGCAGGTGAGAACGTAAATGACGAGAAGAAATGTCTCAAACTTCAGTAGCCGGACATCCACTCAGACCTGATCGACACAACTAGCCTAGCCCCCGGGAAAGCCTGAAATTTGCTGAAATCCTACAGGACACTGACTTGATACAGGCAGGGCAGCGATTCTTCCTGTAGGAGACATGCACAGTAGAGAGCGAAGTGATGTTGTCTGATAATCAGTGGAGCACTTCCTGTTATCACATGATATCACAAGGCGGAACGTGAGTGCTTTCTGTCTGAGAGAAGAATTCAGCCTAAATATGCAGCATTTGTGAGTTAAAAATGTGTGAATGAAACAAAACACAACTCCAGCTATGTGTAAAATAATGTAATATAGGCCCTTTAAATGTTTGACCTAACATTATTATGGTTCAGATTTTCTAGTTCAGGGGTCGGCAACCCGCGGCTCCGGAGCCCCATGCGGCTCTTTAGCACTCCCCTAGTGGCTCCCTGGAGCTTTTTCAAAAATGAGTGAAAATGGAAAAGGAATGATTTTTTTGTTGTTGTTTTAATATGGTTTCTTTAGGGGTAAAACCCTCGTTCATCTCTGGTCATGGATCTGATCCATCAGCTGTGTGCAAACGCAAACATAGGAAAAGTGTTTCAGCAGAACAAACAGATGAGCTGAAGCGGGGGTGGTGTCCGGTGCCTCCACCTGAGAAGAGCTTTCCCCGAAAAACAACAAAACAAAACAAAACAAAAAAAAACACGTGCGCAGACGGACGCTCAGAACAACATATAATGAACCAAACTGGATTCATGCTTCTGTCCGGATGCTTTGCACCACCTCGGAACCAGGCCGCGGTCGAGCGTGGAGGACCGGAGCAGCCCGGACCTGTAGTCCACAGCGCATTCTCGCTTTTCCCGCACAGAACCAGCGCACAGAGGACGACGCGGAACCGCTCGGACCCAGTCCTTTGCACGCTGGTCTTGCTCGCCCCCATCTGGAACCAGGACACGGAGGACGAAACCTCCGGACAATCTGACCAACACTGGACCCCCAGCCCCGTCTTGAGGAGCTGCGCGCTGACTGCTCCCGTGTATTTTGCGCTGCTGCCCGAGCTCAGAGCTTCTGCTCTGGGCTGATGTTGCGTAGAAAGTTCTACATGCTGCTGTTTTATGAGTGCTCCTATGCACGATCAGAAGAAATGCGACTGCTGCTCTGAATACTTCCATCATCGTCGTCAAAGCAACAGGTAAACGTCGGTCTACAGACGGCGCACCGAGTATGAGAGGGTCGCAAAAGGGTTTTGTGTAATCATGAATGCTCATTTTGTATTTGTAGCCGACTTAGTCATTTTAATAGTAGGTTTATATAGCTAATACACTGACAGCCTATGATGCCTTCATATTAGGCTTATATAAGGCTTTTAATTTTTTGCGGCTCCAGGCAGGTATGTTTTTTTTGTTTTTTTGGGCCAATATGGCTCTTTGAACATTTTGGGTTGCCGACCCCTGGTCTAGTTCTTATAGATGGTCTCTTCTTTACATCATCCTCATATTATCTAATGGTGTCAAGAAGGTTTGGTGAGTGAAACCCTAAAAAACAACATGGATGATGATGATGCCGGAGGATGATAAATGCTAATGATGTGTTTACAGATCCATTTTTAGCACACAAGCTAACACTTCTACAGTATGTTATGACTAAAGCCCTAAGTGATGCTCTTACCATTAGGAGGCAGATGAATACAGTGAACCCTTTAAGCTATTATAGCCACTTACTCATCTGGTCCTTTTTTCACCTGTAATAACTACGGGTTTATTTCTGTCTCATTCACTCTGAGGCATTTATTAGATTTTTCAGTGGCTAATTCTGTTCTCTCCACTTGCTTTTCCTTCATCATTTTGCTAACTGTGTCTTCTCAAGCAAAGAGAAGCTGTTCCACATGAGGCCAGCAAGTCTTTCAGAGTGAATTTTAATCCAGATTTTTATTATCATTAATATTTGACATGCCTAAATGTAGCGACAGTTACTTATAAATTTGCTAACAGTTCTGAAAAGGAGCTATTGTGTTGCATTTTTTTTCCCTTTTTCCTTTTTCAGTGTTATAATGACTAATAGTATCAAGGTCTTTGATAGTTTTTCATTAGCTCTAATTTGGTAATTGCTTCGTAAGGTATAATCCTACAAACATTTTCAGACTAAATATTTTAAGGGCACTTTCTTCCTTTTATTACCAAGATTTTGTTTTGGGAACTTAGACTTAGACATTGACTTAGACAAGCTTTACTGATCCACAAGGGATTGTTTGGACACAGCTCACACATCACAATATAATATAATAACAAAGAGCAAAAATGCAAATGGTAATAATAAATTCTAAATAAGAAGCAAAAAGATACAGGTGTGAAAACATAATTATATAAATTTAAATGTACAAGTCAACTACAGTACAATTACACCTACAGGAACTACAGTATATGTAAAACTTTTGAATTACATGGTATCAACTCAGCTGTCATGTTAATAATTTTTTCAACTTTGCACTGTTTCTCCTCATATATGTCATATGAACCATCTCGCACTCTGAGGAGCTCAGGGACCGGCCTCCTGCTGGTGCCCAGAGTCAGGACTAAACAAGGGGAGTCAGCGTTTCAGGTTCATGCAGCTAAAACCTGGAACAGTCTTCCTGAACATGTGAGACAGGCCTCTTCTGTGACGCTGTTTAAATCCAGGACTCAAAACATTTCTGTTTAACTGTGCATATAACTGAAAGGTTTTCATTCCACACTCTTCTCTCCAATTTATGTCTCTCTTTTTTTTTTATTTTAATCTTCATGATTATTTATGTTTTGATTTGTTTTTATTATGATGTTAATGTATTTCTTATTCTGTAAAGCACTTTAAATTACTTTGTGTACGAATTGTGCTATACAAATAAACTTGCCTTGCCTTGCCTTGCCTATATATCTCCTCTTATATATAGGTGAGATATATTTGTATTACTATATTTTTATATTTTTAATTTTTTTTACTTGCACATCTACATTTATATAATTATTCCTTATTTGACTAGCCTGATGCATGAGTTGGTTTCACTTTGTGGTCTGACCTCGCAGCATTAGGATTCGTTCCCTCAACTGTAGGCGGGTACTTTTTTATTTAACCAATCACTCCTATTTGCTCGTGACGTATGTAATGTGCCAAATCCTGTAGGAAGAAGGGCAATAACGTCTTTCCCCTTGATAAAATTCACAAAACATTCTCTTTGTTCTGGCATTAAATCCTCGATCTTGGGAATCGTTGCCAACACAGAATGTATGGCTTTGTCTACATCCATCTACTGGCTATTATTTGACACCAGTCTCTTGTTATTTTTGTTACTTATTTAGAATTTATTATTACCATTTATATCTTTGCTCATTGTTATTGTAATATATTGTGATGAGTGAGCTAATGTGTCCAAATAATTTCCCTGTGGATCAATAATCTTTGCCTAAGTCTAAGTCTAAGTTCTTCTTCATTATTTGAATGAATGGTTGTTTTTGTTTGACTGGTGTTTTTCCTTGACCTGTTTGCGGAGGCGGTTGAGTTCAAGGTCCCCTAACATTTCTTGCCTTTGTGTCTTTCCTTCCGCAGAGTGACTGGGAGAGAATTTATTCAGCCGGCTTTTCCTTCCTGAAAAAAACATGGAGCCCCGTTTCCTGATGACACTGTGGTAAGCCCAAATCTATACGCATGGTCTACAATCTTCTTGCTACCTGGACACCTTCAAGAATAATACTTCTCCTTTACTGGTGCACCCTTGAAATGCATCCCCTGAAGGAGTGCATAAGAGTTCCCAGTGGAATCTCTCTTGGATTAAGCTGTGTCAGTGAAGCAGCGCTAAGGAAGTAGGGATCAGAAGCATGCCACTCACGCTGTTTCTTTAGTGTTCTCCGTTTGATCTCTCATGTGCAGTAGGCTTGTCCTTTTAAGCTACAATTCACAATCATGGTCCTGTACAACATTGACTGTTTGTATTAGAGCAAAGTAACAGTAAAATCAATATTTGTGAGGTTTTGTAGGCTTTATTTTTAATGTAAAAGAAATTCAGCATGACGTTTGTACAATCGTAATATCAAACAAAAATGTTTTTTGCAGAAGATGTTATTATTAACAACAATTTTGCACAAAAACAGGTATGTTAATTTTTATTTCTCATATTATATAAACTAAATGACACCTTAGAAATAAATAGATAAACCCCACCGTGATATTGTATATTGTTTTATTATTATTGTTTGATAATTTGACGTGAATACCTTAGACTTAGTCTTAGACAGACTTTATTGACCTACAAAGGAAATTATTTGGACACTGTAGCCCATGCATCACATTAAATACAATAACAAAGAGCAAAAATATAAAAAGAACAGTAAAGCAACAGACAAATTAGTGCATTTAAAATATTTTCAGTCTTGATTTATACACAAGCCTGAATATCAGCCATTCAACCATGCGAAATTCCTTCATAGAGAAGATGACAATGTTGTGGCAGGTCTTAAAATAGACTGCAGACTGTAGTAAAAAAAAAATAACCAGCTCTAGTACTGCCCAGTCATAGTAGTACTACTAGCTGCTGTCCTTTTTCTGACTCTTCATGTTTTTCTATGCTTCAAATAAACAATGGTGTTCCCCTAATGTCAAAAGCCAAATCTGCAAATAGAATCCAGTTTCCGTTCATCATGTAGTTTCTAGAAAATGCCTGGTTTGTATGATTTGTGACATTCACTCTTTAGCATGATATCTTTATTGATTATAGTGACTAGCCCATAGCAAAAAGTCTACAAATACATAGATTCCAGGTGTATCTGAGGAAAAATGGCTTGTTCTCCCTGTATTTGCATAGATATATTGCAAAATAAGGCTTTCTCACACCTATATTTTGCTGAAATTGCAGGATTAGAAGGATCAACACTGCTCTATAAACTGCATGTATAACAATATAAACCCTGCTAAAATAATACATTAAAAAATGCTTCTGAATTGACATTAAAATTGGTGTTGCCACACTTCCTGTAGTCATAAAAGTTTTTACGGTTGAAAAATGTCAGCTGCCTGTGATGTCTGGGCTGTTCCACATCCTTCGTTCATTCATTGCATCTGTGTGTTTGTTGGAAAGGCTTGCACTGACAAACGATCTTCACAATGGCCCCTCTGACAACATCGTTTTTAACTCACACTTTTGGACTTCATGAAACGCAGAGTGCATGTGGGCCCGGGTCAGTGCTGTCAACCTATTCTTTCCTCAGCTGTAACACTTCAAACAGCATTCCTTCTTTTGTGCACTGTGGTCTAGTAGGAGTAATAGGAAAGCCTTAAAACATTTCTGTTGCACTCTTCAGGTTTTGCACTACAAAAGATAGAAATAGTATTCATACATTTCAGAAAGAAGAACATTTTGTGTTATGTCATAGTTCAGGGGTAAATGCCACAATGTCTGTATGGCAAATTGTAAAATATACACTTGGTTGTGTCATTGAACAGTTTCTAGAACCAATGCAAATGTGAGCTCTGTCTAGACTGGGAACCACTTGGACTAATCAAAAGAGAATATCTTATCTTAATATATTATATTGAAATGGCTGAAAGTTGGAACAGTAATGCAACTACTCTGCTAGACTATCATTAGACTTGTACAAACTGGACAGTAACTGTTTAGTATCATTGCTGACATCAGTTATGTGAATAAATACTGTTGCATTAAATTGCCTGGACCACTTTGGAATACTCTGAAGACTTATTAAAATGCAAGTCTTGTGGTGGCTTAGGGACAAATGAACCAAGTTATTGACAATGTTTCTTGCTCAGGAGTCAAATTACTTCAGTAGCAATTGAGCCGTTGGTCTTATTTAAACTAAAGTACTGTATATGATCCTACAACGCTGACGCCAAATGTCTTTCAAAGCGCTGTCTTCATAATGAAAAGTCTTCTGCAAACAGAGTGATGCTTAAAATGTCTGATTTTCATTTCTCCTTGCATTTCTGATTTGTCCGCATCCCTGTCCAACTCGCCTTGAGTCTCTAATTCTGTGTCAGTGTCTGTCTCCTTCACTCTTGTTGATTTATGGATATCTTTTATCAATGCTGAAAGCGGGGCTCATCTGTTCTGAACTTCCACCGGTCTCATATCATCCAGTGAAGTGCACGGATTGGGTAGAATTAGGTCTATGTGTGTGTGCGTGTTTGTGACGGGGAAACAGAGCCAGCCAGTGGATCAGCCTTCATATGGTTTAATCAAAGCCATCCATCACATCTGGATAATTAGACAGCGGCATAGATCGTAAGAACCTGAGCCTATCGCTTTAAGCTATTTTCTCCTAGTGGAACATGTCACAGTGAGAAAGAAAGACTCGCATGTAGCATTCAGTTGGGCTAAAAATGTTTGGATTTAAAGTATCAACACCAAAGCGCGATTTAAACCAGTAACAGTTTGTCTCCTTTAGCTAGGGTCAGCGGGTGATGGTCAATTAGATGTGTCAAATTAGCGCTGGCAGGCACAGCTCTGTACAAAGCCCGATAATGACCAAGACACTGGAGTCCATTACGCTAAATGTCGGCAAAAAGTCAAAATGAGCTGTCAGGCACTGAATGGATTTCAGCATTTAAACTAAAAATGACAGTCACAATTAGAGCGCCTTTGGTACTGGAGGTTATAAGGTTCAGATTTTCCCTCAGGGTACAGAACGGAAAGTGGTCTGGCTACAATTGCTGGTGCAAGGTAATGGTGTTTAATATTGTTGAGTAATACTGTGTGGTAAACCCGTAGGTCCAGGACATCGGGCTAGGTGGGAAAAACAGATTGCGTGATTTTAGTGGAGGAGTAAGTGGATAATGATGGTTACACAGTCCATTTTATAATATACTGTAGATTTAAATCAGGGGTATTTTCGATTCTGATTCTCATCTTTTTTGTCTTTATTGTAACAGAATATTTCCTGATAAAAACTTTATATTTTTCCCTTTCATTATATTTTTAAAAGGCCCATATTATGCTATTTTCTGATCTATGTTATAATGTTTCCTCATCAAAAACATATCGAGAGTTGTGTTTTGTTTCATTCGCAAATGCTTAACACAAAAACCCTGCATATTTAGGCTGAGTTCTCCTCTCAAACTGAAAACACTCTGTTCCACCTTGTGATAGCATGTGATAATACAGAATGTCTTGTGTTTTCGAGCTCCACACACCTTCACTAGAATCATTTGAATAATTTGCAGCCCTGGAATTGTCAGTCTCTACTAAATAAAAGGTAAAGGGTAGCTATTGACATCACAAGGTGGAACAGAGCATTTTGAGCTTTTGAACATGCCTGCATGAAACAAAACCCAACTCTAGGTATGTTTTTCATGAATAACAATATTATAGTCTTAAAACTCACATCGATTTTGCATAATATAGGCCCTTTAAGCAATGATTTAGGCTAAAAAGAACACTGTTTTGAGAAGTGTAAGAAATGACATTACTTACCTGTGCAGTAGCATAATTTAATCTTTCCAACAGTTTTGAATTTGGCTTACATTTTAGATCAAAGGTAATTAAGGTATAGTGTTGGCAAAGCGCAAAACTCTATTAGAGAGGCTTTGCGTGTTTTTCCACAGTTATGATAATACCTCTTCTGAAGATGATATACATTGCAATCACAGATTAGTACTAATCCTGCCAACTTGTATTTTATATTACATTAGCTCATAATCACTCGCCTTCCACTCTTGGAGGTACTCTTTTAATGATGACTCGAGTTTACATTGATTTGATGAGGATTTGTGGGCCAGGGTCTACAGGCTCTCCAGGGGTTTTAAGACAATATAGACTAATGAATGTATGCATATCCTTATGAAAACAAGCATGCCATGTACACTTGTCGTACTGCATGTATGTTGTGTCATGATTCCAGGTTGTAAATAGAACTATTTATGAACCAAATTATGTATTTTTTTACCCTTGGTTTTATTTTTGCTTCAGTAAATTTGAAACTCTGAATGTACTGTGTACTGCTGAAAGTTCTTTTGTAGGGTTGTGTAATTAATCACATTTTAATCGATATTCAAATCCAGGCTAATGTGAATGATGTACTTTAATTAGGAAGTCTACATCCAATCTTCTGTCAGTAAAAGCCTGTGGTTTAGACTTTAGTTTAGAAGAAAAAATTTGACAATTTTTTGTGGTAAATGGCAATGATTAAAAGTTTTGTTCATGTTCAGAAAGGTAATATTGAAGTAATTTTTACCTATTTTAATAAGACAAAAAGATTTAATTAAATTAAATTAAAAGGGTCACAAATTTTACTCACACATTGCATTTTGGCTCTGCTTTTCCAGGTAGCAGTGTTTAAGCTAATGTAATTCTTGACTAATAATCTTTTCTTTTTTAGTTTGGATTTATTCTTCTCACCTCCTGTCCACACACTAAGATGTTCTGTTATGAGATGATAATGAAACGTGTGTCACTTGTTCTCACATTTGAACTCTGCTTCTCAGGGTATATGGCTTTATATCCCTGGGTATTTATAGGCATGCTACACTATATATATAATTAATCATATTCAGTGTCTGTAATGTTGTAATCTCTTCTGCTATATTAGTGCTATTGAAGGCTTTGCTCTATCTGAGACTTGTTAGGCTTTAATCTCTGCTCTATTTTAACACAATCTGAGAATTTACTTAGATTTACTTGGAACTACATCAGGTGAGCTGATTTGTGCTGTTAAACAAGTCAAATAACACTTTTTCAGTTAAACACTCTCACCTTTTTGCTGAAAATCAAACACCTAAACAGGACCATGAACGCTCTTATTAATCACAAGCTCTTGAAAATGTGCTGTTTAAATCCATTTTGTAGTTTTCTTAAGTTTTCAGATGATTTTAAAGCTTTTTTTGTCTGCTGTTGCTAATATGTGCATTGCGTCACAATGGAAACAATCCGCCATACACATACATCTAGAACACCCCCAGCGTGATGTCACTGCAAAGTATCAATAGAATATTTTTACCAATCTCAGATCCAGATTTGTCAGTGACAAGAAGACATTACAGCAATTTTAATCAATATTTAATGAAATAAAGTTTGAAGCAGTGACTTTGACTAAATATGAAGGACTCTCTGGAAATGGATTAAACAGACAAGCAGCAAAGAAATTGTAATGGTTGATATGTTAAGTACCACATGTAAAATGTATTTTTCTAAATTTGTTAGATTATTCTGCCAGTTGTTTTAATTTCCCTCACATGCATCATGTTTGTTATATTTCAAATGGACCAGATGTGAGCTTGTTTGATGTGAATCTGGTTTGGTTTGACATTCACGTCTCCACAAATACATACATAGCAGAAAGTGCACCAGAGTTCACTTTATTTGGATTAAATGTGAACAGGCCTACTCTATGTATGGGGGAACACAAATTTTGCAGTTGCATTTCCTGTATCTAGAATCAATATCAGATGTATCTATGCCAAAGGGTGTTTTAACAGGATTGTAAAAATTAACTGTACTTGAGCTAAACAGTCTTCAAAATAGGGTCAATAAATGAAATCAATGTATTCACCCTGACTCGAGCACTCAGGGCCCGATCTTGCCCCCGATCTTAGTGCTAGTGCAAATGTGGAGCGTGGAGCTCTAAACAAGAGGAAGAGGAGTGGAGAAGGGCGTGGTGTGGCATGTTTAGTGAATTGCCAGAATCGTAAAAATAAATATCAAACTAGTCCACCTGAGCTGAGTTGAGCACGGCTCTATAGTTTGATTTGATCTGGAACTGTACAAAACCTGCGCATTCACATGAGGTCATTTATAGCAATGTCCTAAAGTATGTATTCTTACCCTGTCTGCCGTCCAAATGCTGCAATGTCAAATTCTCTTGTCCTTTCTGTCATCAGCTCCATTTAATTTCATGACCAAATTATTTCCAACTTTGTTTAGGTTATAACGTTAGTCGGCAGTAGGCAGACTACCATCAGAACCCTAGAAAACTGCATGGAGCCTCAGAGCGGCCGGACTCTGACAGGGATCAGCGCGTGCATTCATTGGTGGCTCAGGGCTGTGACAGCGAAGCAGATGCACGTCTCATATTGCTGCTCTCTTGACAGCAGCGGTCAGAGCTCTGTACAGCAGCTCAAGAGACATATAATGCTCTGTGTACTGCTCTGTACAGACCTGTGCATCCTGCTCTGTGCCCTCATGGCACATATCAGTCAATTGTGCAGGTCCTGCAGCCCCTCCCCGTGTGTTAATGGTTTAATCCATGTCTGTGTGCAAAGTGGTAAAATCAGAAATATTTATATGACCATAAATGTATTGCATACGTTATGCATATTACCCACCTGTGTGGGACGAAATGCAGTGGACACTCGTGAGACGAGAATGTGAGTGGTCAGCAGTAGCAGTGGTGGACACTTGTACCTCAGGTGAGTTCATAGTATTGGACTGCCAGGACAGGCAGGAGCGGGTGCGACCAGGAGGAGAGCAGTGGTCAGTGGGTCTGCTGTGAGATAGACACTGGTCTGCTGCATAATGAGAGGCAAACAAAATGAGGGATGCAGAGAAGACTAAAAAGACTGACGTGTGCATGCGTACATGGGCTTACAGGGGTGCGCACGCTTGAGAGGGGTGAACGTGCTCCTGGAGTGTTCGGAACACAAACTCAGCCAGTTCTATCATGGCCCATCCAACCTTTTATATTCCTGGTGCCTCTACTTGTGTGTACTTACATCATGGGGCTCTAGAGCTGTTTTATTGTACTCATATATATATATAACTTTTCCCCACACTCTGCTTTGCAACCTGTAATGAGGCAAAGATTGCAGACATTAACCACACTGGCAGTGCTTTTAAATGCTACAGCGGTCACAGATAGGTTCAGATGCCATCAATATATATGTACGTGTATGGTCCCACTCTATCCTCAAGCAGCAAAGTACAGCCCCACCTGCACATGCCCCCTACTTAATGGCACGGCAGCACGGTGGCTGAGTGGCTAGCACTCATGCCTCACAGCAAGAAGGTTCTGGGTTCAATCCCCAGGTCGCCTTTACTTTCTGTGTGGAGTTTGCATGTTTCTGGATGGGTTTCCTCTGGGTGCTCCGGTTTCCCCCATCAACCCAAAACATGCTACGGGTCTCCAGAACAGTTGATAGTCAAGGTCAATTAAAAATACAATCAATTCAATCATTGTGTCCTTAGGCAAGGCACTTCACCCTCATTGCCTAGTATGAAAGTGGTTTGTGCGTGAGTCGTAGTGGTTGGAGGGACCGATGGCGCCGAGTGGCATGGCAGCCGCGCTTCTGTCAGTGTGCCCCAGGGCAGCTGTGGCTACAATAGTAGCTTACCATCACCGGGGTATAGAGTGAGTGAATAATGCTGAATAATGTTCTGTAAAGTGTCTTTGTGAAAGCGCTATATAAATAAAGACTTACTTACTTACTTAACGTTAGCACTAGTGCTAAGACTGGAGGAAAGATTGGACTCTCAATCTCTATACTATTGTATGGTAAGATCTACTGTCATTGTGTTCCTGTGGTGCACTTATAATACAGCAAACCTTTATCCTGCAGTGGATTCCTGTATTCTACCAACAGTGGACAGACAAAAGCCCTGCTGATCTTTGGTCTATAGTTCAGTTGGCTCACACTGAAAGATACAATTATTCATTAAATCTTGCAAAAGCTGTTCTCGGAACTCCAGCAGATGAAAATCAATCAAGACGCCATAATAGGTCACTCTACCAAACAAAAGTCCGGATTTCTTTCATTTCTTTCAGCATTTATGAATTTATGAATAGTTGCCTCCATCCTTGAATTGTCAAAAACAAAAAAGGAAAAAAAATATCATGCTCCCTTGCTGGCAAATACAGAGAATTGCAAAACATAAACAATGTATAAGCATGATAACATAAGATTTTTTTCCTTTAGTAAATAAATAAATAAAAAATACACTTTCTGTATATTGTTGAGGAAACATGAGAAATAAAAGTGTGGGTTTTGCATGTAAATCATTTAATAATAACTTTGATAATTAAAGAAACTGAATCATAATTAAACTGAGTTGTTGTACTAGGTTGTTGTACGTTAAAGTACATAGGCAGGTTTACAGCATTGTCCATCCATCCATCCATCCATTTTCGTCCGCTTATCCGGGGCCGGGTCGCGGGGGGAGCAGCCTAAGCAGGGACTCCCAGACTTCCTTCACCCCAGACACGTCCTCCAGCTCCTCCGGGGGGACCCCGAGGCGTTCCCAGGCCAGCCGAGAGACATAGTCCCTCCAGCGTGTCCTGGGTCTTCCCCGGGGCCTCCTCCCGGCGGGACATGCCCGGAACACCTCCCGAGGGAGGCGCCCAGGAGGCATCCGGAACAGATGCCCGAGCCACCTCAACTGGCTCCTCTCGACGTGGAGGAGCAGCGGCTCTACTCCGAGCTCCTCCTGTGTGACTGAGCTCCTCACCCTATCTCTAAGGGAGCGCCCAGCCACCCTGCGGAGGAAACTCATTTCGAGCGCTTGTATCCGCGATCTCGTCCTTTCGGTCACTACCCAGAGCTCATGACCATAGGTGAGAGTAGGAACGAAGACTGAGCGGTAAATTGAGAGCTTCGCCTTTCGACTCAGCTCCCTCTTCACCACAACGGTCCGATACAGCGACCGCATCACTGCCGAAGCTGCACCGATCCGCCTGTCAATCTCACGTTCCGTCCTTCCCTCACTCGTGAACAAGACCCCGAGATACTTGAACTCCTCCACTTGAGGCAAAGACTCCCCACCCACTCGGAGAGGGCAAGCCACCTTTTTCCGGTCGAGAACCATGGCCTCGGACTTGGAAGAGCTGATCTTCATCCCAGCCGCTTCACACTCGGCTGCAAACTGCCCCAGTGCACACTGCAGGTCCTGGCTCGATGAAGCCAACAGAACAACATCGTCCACAAACAGCAGAGATGAAATCCTGTGGTCCCCGAACCGGACCCCCTCCGGCCCCTGACTGCGCCTAGAAATTCTGTCCATAAATACAATGAACAGAACCGGTGACAAAGGGCAGCCCTCGCGGAGTCCAACATGCACCGGGAACAGGTCTGACTTACTGCCGGCAATGCGAACACAGCTCCTGCTCCGGTCATACAGGGACCGGACAGCCCTTAGCAAAGGGCCCCGGACCCCATACTCCCAGAGCACCCCCCACAGGACACCACGAGGGACACGGTCAAATGCCTTCTCCAGATCCACAAAACACATGTGGACTGGTTGGGCAAAC
Source organism: Boleophthalmus pectinirostris (assembly GCF_026225935.1). NCBI lineage: Eukaryota > Metazoa > Chordata > Actinopteri > Gobiiformes > Gobiidae > Boleophthalmus > Boleophthalmus pectinirostris. The sequence goes on along the minus strand of NW_026571175.1, from coordinate 16,468,120 downwards.
TCCCATGAACCCTCGAGCACCCTATGGAGAGTGTAGAGCTGGTCCAGTGTTCCACGGCCAGGACGAAAACCACACTGCTCCTCCTGAATCCGAGGTTCGACTATCGGCCGGATTCTCCTCTCCAGTACCCTGGCATAGACCTTACCGGGAAGGCTGAGAAGTGTGATCCCCCTATAGTTGGAACACACCCTCCGGTCCCCCTTCTTATACAGAGGGACCACCACCCCGGTTTGCCAGTCCAGAGGTACTGTCCCCGACCGCCACGCGATGTTGAAGAGGCGTGTCAGCCAAGACAGCCCCACAACATCCAGAGACTTCAGGTACTCAGGACGGATCTCATCCAACCCCGGAGCCTTGCCACCAAGGAGCTTGCCAACCACCTCAGTGACTTCGGCCAGGGTGATGGATGAGTCCGCCTCCGAGTCCCCAGCCTCGGCCTCCTCCTCGGAGGACGTGACGGTGGGATTGAGGAGATCCTCAAAGTATTCCTTCCACCGCCGGACAACGTCCCCAGTCGAGGTCAGCAGCTCTCCCCCCGCACTGTAAACAGTGTTGGTGAAGAACTGCTTTCCCCTCCTGAGGCGCCGGACGGTTTGCCAGAATCTCTTTGAGGCCGTCCGATAGTCCTTCTCCATGGCCTCCCCGAACTCCTCCCAGCTCCGAGTTTTTGCCTCCGCGACCACACGGGCTGCAGCACGCTTGGCCCGCCGGTACCCGTCAGCTGCCTCAGGAGTCCCCCGAGCCAGCAAGGCCCGATAGGACTCCTTCTTCAGCTTGACAGCATCCCTTACTTCCGGTGTCCACCACCGGGTTCTGGGGTTGCCGCCGCAACAGGCACCACAGACCTTACGCCCACAGCTCCGAGCAGCTGCATTGACAATAGAGGCCGAGAATGAAGCCCACTCGGACTCCATATCTCCAGCCTCCCCCGGAATCCGGAGGAAGTCCTCCCGGAGGTGCGAGTTGAAGGTCCCTCTGACAGAGGGCTCCGCCAGACGTTCCCAACAGACCCTCACTACACGCTTGGGCCTGCCAGGTCTTTCCGGCTTCCTCCTCCGCCAGCGAACCCAACTCACAACCAGGTGGTGATCAGTTGACAGCTCAGCCCCTCTCTTCACCCGAGTGTCCAAGACACGCGGCCGGAGATCAGATGACACGACGACAAAGTCGATCATCAACCTCCGGCCTAGGGTGTCCTGGTGCCACATGCACTTATGGACACCCTTGTGCTCGAACATGGTGTTCGTTATGGACAAACTGTGACTAGCACAGAAGTCCAATAACAAAACACCGCTCGGGTTCAGATCGGGGAGGCCGTTCCTCCCAATCACCCCTCTCCAAGTGTCACTGTCGTTGCCCACGTGGGCGTTGAAGTCCCCCAGGAGAACAACGGAGTCCCCGGTCGGTGCACTGTCTAGTACCCCTCCCAAGGACTCCAAGAAGGCCGCGTACTCTGCACTGCTGTTCGGCCCGTAGGCCGACACCACAGTGAGAGACCTGTCTCCGACCCGAAGGCGCAGGGACGCGACCCTCTCGTTCACCGGGGTGAACTCCAACACACAGCGACTGAGCTGTGGGGCAATGAGCAGGCCCACACCAGCCCGCCGCCGCTCCCCGCGGCCAACGCCAGAGAAATGGAGAGTCCAGCCCCTCTCAAGAAGTTGGGTTCCAGAGCCCAAACTGTGCGTGGAGGTGAGGCCGACTATATCTAGCCGGTAACGCTCAACCTCCCGCACAAGCTCAGGCTCCTTCCCCCCCAGCGAGGTGACATTCCATGTCCCCAGAGCTAGTCTCCATGTCCGGAGATCTGGTCGCCGAGGCCCCCGCCGTCGACTGCTGCCCAGATCTCTCTGCACCGGCCCCATATGGATCCTCCTGCGGGTGGTGGGCCCACGTGAGGACGGCCCCACGTCGCTCGTTCGGGCTGAGCCCGGCCGAGCCCCGTGGGGGGAGGCTCGGCCACCAGGCACTCGCTGGCAAGCACCCACCCCAGGCCTGGCTCCAGGGTGAGGCCTCGGTGACGCCAATCCGGGCGACGTAACTGGCCTTGTTGGTGTACTCATCATAGGGGCTTCTGAACCGTTCTTCGTCTGACCCGTCCCCCCGGACCTGTTTGCCTTGGGTGACCCTACCAGGGGCATGAAGCCCCCGACAACATAGCTCCTGGGATCATTCGGGCACTCAAACCCCTCCACCACGATAAGGTGACGGTTCAAGGAGGAGTTTACAGCATTGTATAAAATTTTAATCTAAATGGAAAAATGTAATGCCTCAATACCTTTGTAGTTTTGCTACTATATTTTAAAATCAGTATATACTGATATATTTTTGTATGTTTTTAGAACATTGCTTCAAATCCATACTGAAATCTGATGCAAGCTACAGTTTTGCAATGGCCAAGGTAGAATAGCCCCAGCCGAAATAGCCGAATGGAGCAGAATTGTCAAGTCATCAGAAGAAAGCCACACGACAAAACATGAAAGTGTGCTTAGTTGAAATCAATAATACGATACAAATTCAAAACCATAGAGGCCTACAACAAAATTACAACTGCGCAATTGTCCACTATATATCTTAATACATGAAGTGATTATGTTGCAGCCAGTGGTGTTGAATGATTACTGGATATTCTAAATAAGACTACATGGATGAAGTGGGTAGCATTGGTGTGGTTGTCATGGTGAACAGAGAGACGTTTTCAGAATTCTCAAAGCTACAGGTCACATCTTTGATCTTGTAATGTCAGAAATTCAATATGTTAGAAGAAAAATTACACTTAAGAGACCCACTGCACTGAAAATACACTATCTGTCCTACTATAGAGGATGAATGACATTGTGTACTACATGTGTACTATACTGTTTTAAAATAGACTACGTATAGCCAATATTGTAAAAACATATACACATATGTTGATATAATTACCATTTATTTTAGTCTATATTTGAACAAAAAATAATGTAACCTTATCCACATCATAGACTTCATGATGGTTTGAGAAAATGAATGAGGTACCAGATTTAGCATTTCGAGGACAGTTACATCAGCTGTTTTTGTCTACAGTGGCCCTGATTTCAATTATATCCATTATGAGAAATATAAAAATATAAAATATAAAAACTACTAATTTTGAACAGCACTGACACACAGAAATTCTATTCTGTGGATCAAAATCGGTATTGAGTAGCCAATCAAGTAAATCGAGTTTGAAATTTGAGTATTGTGACAACACTAATAGAAAGGGACTAATACACCTGCAGTGACAAACCTCCAACTATTCCTTAGCCAAATTATCCTGAAATTACTTTTTTTGTAAAACCATGTAAATTCGTATTAATTTGCACTTTCTGACAAGGCTAAAATGCACCAGCTCTTTCCTTTTTATTCTTTGTCTTAGTACATTCTGATTTTATTCGTGCTCCGTAGACGGCATGTGCTCTGACACCGTAAGCCCTGCTCCCTTCATTAACCCTCTTTCAGGTGACAATAATGGGTTTGAAAACACAAGACAATAGCACACAAGGATTATCCCTGATGACGCCCATTTCCAAAGCTGCTTCTCATACAAAATCCAGACACGTCAAATATCTCTTTTGTTTGGGCAGTATAATATTACCCATGAAGAAATGTTAGTCAATATTTTATACTACATTTTACTGTTTAACAAACCTTTCAGTGGAGTACAGAGGGTTTAGGATACATGGTATTATCTTTGTTGAGCAAGCTAATTACCAGATAAAGTAAATGTAAAACTACAGAAAATATAAAAAATAAACCTATATTCAGTCTTATTTCTCCTGCAAATCACCATATTCACCAAAAAACAGCATTACAGCTATTCTTCTCCACGGATATCAAACACCACAAGGGATTCACAACTGTACAGTCACAACAGCACAGGGAAACACCTGTCTGAGTCCAAACAGCACATTTACCAAACACACGATATTGAACATTACATACATGTGCAGATCACTGAACAGAGCTTAAACACATGTTAAACCAGAGGTGACGCACCAAACATATATTAAATTAGATCCAATTACTATAAGTAGCGTGAGTAGCGGGCTAAACTTTAACTTCCGCTGTACACTTACACTCATCTGTTTGTACTCCCATTATAAAGAGTCACCAAATAACGATGTGTATATCCACTTGTATGCTGCATATTTCCTCTTGAAAGACTTAACCATGTGGATCTAAACCAATGAAATGTCAGTATGCCTAACATTGCCTCTGATTTTGTCATTGTTCATTGTCTCTGATCCCTCATCTTGGTCATGTTTACTAATGGGTCTCCTTAAGTTGACAGTAACTGAAATAGTTGCAGCACAGGAAAAAGTAATAATCTAGATTGCTTGTTATTGGTCAAAATAACCATTACTAAAGCTGTTATACTTAGATGCCATATACTTAAACCAGAGACGGCGCTACCATTAGCCAACAGCAGGCAGCTGCCTAGGGCCCTCGCACCTGGAGGGACCCCGAACCAATTGCCCTCAGTGCCACTAATGGCTGAGGCCTTAGAGCAATTTGACATTAAATGAGAGTAATTTACTTTTAAACAAGAAAACACCATCAAAATAGAATCTGATAGCCAAATCTATTTTGACTGTCAAAGCATTTCCCCTTTCACGTTAGAATGGACTAGTGAGCTTGACCTAGATTTGAACATAATGACAGCATAATCATAAGTAATTCATATAAACAAAAATGGAATTGTACTAGCAAAAAAATAAAACTACATTAATCTCAGGTTATTTATTAGGCTACCTAACTAATAAGGTTCCGATCCATCCTAATTCAAATAAAGATGTGTGTGTCTCATGAACAGTGGGAAAAAACTGACAATAAATATGAAAACATTAAAAAAAAAAAAAAAAAAAACACAGTGTATTATAGTGAGGGTCCCAAACTCAAGGTCGCCTAGGGCCCCCAAATTGCTAACTCCACCACTGACTGAAACAGGTGTTTCAGGTTGATTTACTTTATGTGAAATATGCAGACGGAATTGTTTGCATACAAATAAAGCATGAACAGTGAAACTGCAATAACAATTTCACACAATTCTAGTCAGAAAAGTAAGACCAGTTTAAAGCTATACTGTAGAACTTTTCAGACAAATCAAACCTCCATTGTGACTGAACCTGTATCAGAAAAGTTATAGTGCATCTTAAACAATGTCAGTTTGGCTTAAAAAATTCAAAATTTTTATATCTTCATCATTGAGAACCTCAGTCCTAATATTTCCTACATTTTGATCCTCTTCCTTGATCACACTGTGCACTTGAGAGGTGTGAGATAAGATGAAATTAGAACTTTGCCGTCCAAAAGTAGAACTGACATTACTCACACAGAGATGGGTACGTCTGTGAAATGATAATGACATTTGATTAAAACTGTGACAAATGCGGTCCCACCTTTTGAACAAAGCCATGAACCTGTGACAAAGTGATATAGGAGAAATATGATGGCAGGAGGACAGGGTACTGCGGGAGAGCCAGGTTCTCATAAGGTGAAGGTGTTTTGTAATGAACACCTCACAGACTGGCAGCGAAATGTCAACAGTTGCCGTTCCATCCTCCCTATCCTCCATCTTGGTTATACGATCCTTTTGTCATTGCGTTGTCTTTGCCACAGTCTCAGTGCCATTTAGGTGTTTCTGCAGAGTCCGGGGAGAGATCTTGGATTTGGGTTGTAACAGCTTTAGCACTTGGGATAATGGTTTGTAATGCACTGGCGGCTGCTCCCTGATGGCCAGGGGACACACTTTACAAGAGCAGAGCACCAATGAACTGGTGTGCAATCTGTGCGGGCAAACTGAAGTGACACTAAAAAGTTTGGAAATATACATCCACATGCAAGTTTTTTATTATCACTTTAAACCACATACCTACAAAAGTCATTGTTTTGTGAGAGTGAAAATATAAGACTCATACCAGGACAAAAGCATTTCATTTACAGAAATGTATTCTATACCGACCTAATGGAGCTCAGCTTAGTTTCTTAAATGAATTTCTTAATTTTTTCCAGACTTTTGGAAAAAATCAGTTCATCAGCTGTGTGGTAACTAATGATGACAAGACCTATAATTTTATTTAAAAGCTATCTGTCTCTGAATTTTTATAAACCACTAAGTTATCAAAGTATTTTTGTTTTTTAAATGTCCTAAAAATGCTGCATTTTTTATTTTATTTTTTTTTCAAATTTAACATTTTTTTAAACATCTATGAGAAAATGAATGGATATTTTGGATAATCATCTGCAATCAAGATGCAATCATCTATTTATCGTGCACCAAGTCAGGCATCAAAATGATACATTTACAATGGTAATTAATCGAATTTTACTTATTATGCACAGTACATATAATTAAAAAATTCCTTGACAAGTTACTTGGAAGGGAATGGACAGCTACTGGTAGCTCTCAAGTGACAGGTTGGAGACCCCTGGACTAAATACAAAGACATATAAGACTAAGATACAAAGACATTCACAGCACAGAAATGAAATCTTCCTGAATAGCTTGAGAATGATCTGGAACTGTATCAGAACACATAGACTAGTTTAAGCCCATGCACCACTGAGGGATTACACAGATATAAAACCACATGGGAATAGAAAAGAAAGTACTACCATTTAATGTTAAAAAACACATTCTAGTTTAAATTACATTCTTGTGTAAATGAATTGAGTATTTTTTATTCATTGTGGTATCGGAATCGGTATTGAGTATAGAGTCTGTTCCTTTGTATTGAAATAGAGGTTGATATTTTTGATAGAGGCCATATATTTTGAGTTCACCTCCAGAGTGGCTCTTAAACTTGTTGCAATAATGGTTTAAGATGAAGGATTCAGCGTGCACTTTGTAAACAACTCCAGAAGACTGAAATCTGAACTGATCAACTACAACAAGAATCACATATATTTCAGAACATGTTTGTAGAGTCTGAACTACAGGGTTAGCAGCTTTTACTCAGAATAAGATCTGAGTGCTGATCTAGTGTCTCTGATTGGTCAGTTTTAAGACTAGGGCCAGCAGCTCACAGATGGATGGCCCAAAGAATGAGAGAGAATTTCTGAAGGTACCCCAGAATAAAAATAAATCTGATTGGATACTCTACTTTTCAGTTCAGTTCATTAATCGTTCATATGTATGTTATGTTTGAGAGAATTTAAAGTCTAAAAAATACAATATTGTGATTCATTGATGTAATAAAATTATTTGTTTTATATTTCTTGCTGAAATGTCAGGGCCATTCTGACACCACAGCTGAAAAAAACATACATGCAGGTGATGTGCCCTTTACAGAAATGTTATGCAGTGCTCCTTTAAGAGATAAGATAATAACAATATTTGGGGGGAAGCAGGAATTGTTATTTTAATTTTTTTTTTTGCATTTGAATAAAATTGTTATGTTCTCAGTGAGATGGTGTGATCCTCATTCAAATGGTTGGTGGGAGAAAAGGAGTCTCAGGTTTCATCTGAACAGTTTTTGAAATGGAAACGCTTCAGCTTCCATTTGAGCTAAAAATGAGCTCTGGATGAAACATCTCGACTTCAAAAGTGTCCAAATGATGACCTTTGACCCCTCTCTACCAAACGTGACCAAAGTGACTCCTCTTAAAGGACACAGGCAGCGCTGTCTGATAGGCCCTCTTCTTGGGCTTGTCCCACTGTGGAAAGAGCCGTGCCAGAACAGTTCTGGGCCGGTTTCTGAAGGCGCTGAGGTGAAAGTTCAAATGTTTCATAGCATCCTTCTGGAACTCTGTGGGATCTGGTCCCAAAACCATCGCCAGGAGCTTGGAGGCAGAGTCATATTCATGAATCAGATCTCTGGCTCCGGCTTTGCCCAGGTTCTTGATGTTCTTAGGCTTGATATGAACTCCAGCTGGGACTTTGAACTGGTCCAGAGCCTTCTCCATAGTCTGCACTACTGTGTTGTTGTGGCATGTCATTTTAGACGGCAGCTTTTGGAGCAGTTTTTTGACCATAGTGTGGATCACCAGGCTCTCCACTGAGCCTAGGGTCTCTGAGGCCTGAGGAGCTGCAGGGGGCTCTGGAGCTGGGGCTGTATCCAGCTTCTCACACACTTCTGTTGGTACATCCTCTGCAGTGTGGAGCTGCTCCTCCTCTGTGTTTGGCTCCTCTGCAGTTTGAAGAGGATTCTGGACCTCCAATTGTGTCTCTGTGTCCTCTGGGGTTTGGTCTTCTTGTGTTTGGGGCTCAGTTGAACTGAGGTCTCCCTCTGAGCTGAGATCCAGCTGCTCTGGAATCTGATCATTTTCAGGAGATTTGTCAAACATACTGAGGAGCTCTTCCTCCTTAGGACTTTGTTTTTTCAGTCGAGTTGAAACCTCCAGGTTTTGAACCTCCATTGGACTCTCTACATCCTCTGGAGTCTCTAGTGTTTCTAACTCCTTTTGGTCTTGGGTCCAAGTTTGAGTTTCCAGGTTCTCTGGGTTCTCCACTGGACCTTTCTGGAACTCACCCAGAATTAGGTCTCCCTCGGAGCAGTTGCTTGAAATATGTGAAATGTATTTCTCAGTAATTTTGAGATCTTCCAGTCCAGATTGATCTGGAGTGTCTCTACACTGCTCCTCTTCGGCAGGTTCATGAGAGCTGTGTCTGTGGCTCTCTTTTGATGTCTCCTCTGAAATATCATCTCTGCCTGAGCTGTTCAGAGGCTGCATCTCCTGGAGGTCCTCAGCTGTGGTCTGTGGAATGTGGCTCTCCTCTTGGTTCTCCTGGTCTGGAGTTTCCTGTGGAAACTCTGAACTCATGGTCATATTTGATAAATAATCATCATAAAATTAACATTAAAGTTGCATGTGTAACTTTTCTGGTGTAGGGTCTGCCATGTGTCATCTTCATGATATTGTGGCTTTCTCTGGAATGCCCCGCTATGGCATTAAACATATCCATATTGCATTTAGTCATTTACATGTGTTTTTATTGACTTCAAACTTGCATTCTTACCATGAGTGGGCTTGCTTGTCCCCCGATCTGACATGGCCCTATGGTGTCACATGCTTTTTGTAGAGATAAATAATTGTAATGCCATACTGTGGAACATTACAGGCAACATCTCCATGGAGAGAAGCTGGTGACGGACCCTCCACCAGAAAGGTTTCACAGTGCACCTTTAAAAGAGAAGAGTGTGGAATAAAACAGCTAAACAGAACAGTTTTGAGCTTGGATTTTAAAACATATTTAAATTATTGTATTATTGTTTGAAATTTTGCAGTAATTATGATTATTGTGCCCAAAGTGTTATGAAACTGTTTAGCTGCCATAGGAAATACATTGCACTTACCAATTGCAGACATGGACTTTTTAGCATAATCTTATCAACATACATTATGCACTATGGCTTGGAAGTCCAACATTTTCCCTGCTTAATGAATAATAGAAGAAACCCATATGTACAGCCTTGTGAATCTAGATCACCAACTGTGTGCTAATGGAAGCTTGTTGGCCCAGAATGCCCCAGGGCTTTTGGGCGGGCAGCTGAATATGAGGTCCACCACAGCACCACCTCTTTTGTGTTTTTGGTGACTTTTTGCGATCAATTTGTTCCCTCAAACTTATTTCAGTCTTCGATCGTTAAATTTCATCTTCCTGCCGGCAAAACTTCTGCATCACTCAGGAGTCAGTGCAGCAGAATGGCATGCTGGGTATTTAATTTAAAGGTGCCCTCTGTGTTGTCTACTTTTATATTCTGAATTCTTAATGCATCTCTGTGAATACTTGTGCTGTCAAAATAGTATTCAGAAAGTGTAATATTCAGAAAACTTCTCTTGGCCCTGACTCTGTGAGTGGCTCTGTATTTTCCCTTCGTTAGTGCTGCATTAATTAGACCCACCACTGACCTTAACAAATTCACTGTTTCTACTGCATAAGGTACTTTTTAAAAAGAATGAATGGAACTGAACCGAAAGTAATATTTGATTATTGTATTTTGGATTTGTTCAGTGTAATGTAGATGAAAACTTGTTAATTTCCCCCCACATTTTTTAGAACCCTTTTCTTAACTTTTAAAAATGTATGGGACAAGATTTCAGTGCAGCTATATTACAAATTAATATGTAAATAATCTGCATACATTTTGTTTGGACTTAAAAAAAAACTGACGAGCTCCACCTCTTGAGAAGCCATAGCTACACTGAAAATTCAATATTGTGAGTAAAAATTGGTAGCTGAACCAAATAATTTGCTCCTTATAGATTTTGTCTCGTTCTCATGGAAATTGTCTATTCTCCTAACTTGAGTATTAAAGATGCATTGTGTACCCTTTCTGGTGAAGGGCTGCTATATCTACTTGTCTCCATGGTGATGTTATTGTTTTGGAGTCTGTGGAGTGGTGACTTCGCTCACAGACAACAACAATGCAATGTATTTAGTAATTTAAACACATCTAACTGAAAAAAAATGGATTATAGATACATTTCATTTCACACTGTGTAACATTTCATGGCAATTACATCTCCATAGAGACAAGCTGTTTGCGGACCCCACACCCCAAAGTCCCATAGTGTATTTCTACTTTAGTCATGCAGGTGCACACTCAAGTTTGTTTAGTCAGATTTTAACCCTGATTTGCCCCCTCTAATTTGCTTCTCATAAACAATCATTTGTTGTGATACTTGTGTCGTCCTTGGGTTTGAACAAATCTTTCTTGAAATGGTGCATGTGTGGAGTCGCTGTCCTTCACTTAAGTCTGAGATAAATAATTGTTGCAAAATATCATTATGACTGCAATGTGCACATTTTGTATGATTTAAAATTTTATTATTATATTTATACTATATTTCTATAGCCCACATTTTTTTTACTTTTATATAATACAAATATGTTTATTGGTATCCCTCTACCATGATACACATAATTTTCTACTATCATGCAGATTATTTAACTATTCTATTTCTTCTTCACTAAGATTTGTTTTTAATTGTGTTTTGAGCTACTGTGTCCAAGCAATTTCCCTTGTGTATGACTGAAGTTTGTGTAAGCCAAACTGGCTTGCTTGACATATTGAGTGTGTATTTTATACAAAATTGTCTCTTGTGAGTTTGTCAAAGTGATGTTACTTCATCAAAAACATGCATGTAGTTATGTTTTGTTTAATTCACACATGTTTGAGTAACACTTTATGATTAGTCTGTCTACATCTCCAAAGCTCAAAATGCTTTCAACTTGTAACGTCATGTAGTGGTAATTTTCAAGTTAACAGGTCTCTTTTACCTTTTGTTCAGTAGAGTTTGGCAGTTCCAAGGTTGAAATTATCAAAATTATTCTAGTGAAGGTGTATGGATTTTAAAAACACAATGGGGCACTTCCTTTATTACCACATGACATCACAGAGTGGATAGAGTGTTTTCTGTTTGGAGGAAAAACTCAGCCTAAATATTCAGAGTTTGTGTGTTAAACATGTGTGAATGAAACAAAACACAACTCCAGGTATGTTTTTGATGAGGAAACAACATTATAACATAGATCAGAAAATAGAGTAACATGGGCGCTTTAAAAATAATAGCAATAGCAGAATCATTAGTCATGGAGGCCACTTGCTTTCCTCCGTTATCCCTTCAAGTGGATTGACTGCCTTTTGCTGTTTTGAGTCTGAGCTGTGGTAGAAGGGATCAGGCCTTGACATGGTTGTGTTGTCACTGTCACAATGCCGGTCAGATCCTGCGATGGCAGCGAAGGTGAGAGTTGCTTTTTGTTTGTGGAGATGTGCTCAGCAATTCAATTTGACAGGCCAGTCTCAGAGGGGAGTGCTGGAAGCATAAGGACAGAGCGGACAGTAATAGAAAGGCACTGGAGCTCATCGGGCATCCTCCATGTTGTCCGCTCAAGTTTGTATTTTTGTATGGACGTGCACAATACTGGCTTTGTGTACAGTTATAAGTTCCACCTAGTGATGTCATGTGCTTATACAGGTTTTTAACACAGTGCTTTTGAACTAAAACATTTGGATAATTTCTGGCCTGGCCCATCTGTACTGAACAAAAGGTAAATCTGTTACTTGAAAACTACAGCTTCATGACATCAGAAGGTGGAACAGAGCATTTGGAGCCTTTAGAGATGTGGACAGATTAATTAAAAAAAAGGTTACTCAAACATGTGTGAATGAAACAAAGCACAAGTCAAGGTATGGCCTGTAACTTGGCCTGGTAGTGCCATCTGCTTATCTCATGGAGACTCCAGAGATACGTTAAATCCATATTGTTCTAAGCAAAGCAGTAACTTTTCCATGGAGACAAGGAGCCGGTGTATCTTTAAGTATGTCTTTCACATAGTTAATAGAAAAGTTTGTAGTTTTTTGTTTTTTTTTCCTGTAGTATTTTTGAACTCTCAATTTAATTTTTTTTATGCAGAAAAAACACTTTCACTTTTCTTTAGAGAACCCTTTGGATTTCAAACTGGTTTCTTATGATTGTTCACATAGGTGACTGGACCTGACACTGTTGAATGGTTTGTATGGCAAAATGGAATGTATGGCAATATGGTCTCAGAAACATCTTATTTAAGGAGAGAAAGTCTGATCACAAAGTCTGTATCAGTGATAAATGTACATTTTAAGCTTTTAGAGAAGAAATTGTCATCATTTGCGATTGACACTCATATAATATTTCCACTCAAACATGTGAAATGTTATGACATAAACTGCATAACTTCTATAGAGTCTGGGAGACATGCGGTCACATGATCAAATATGATATTACAAAGGCCATATGGACATATCTTTATAGAGTACTGTCTGGGTCAGTCACAATAATTTTTATATTGACTTTGAGATCAATATACGAAAGCTGGAGCAATAGATTTTGGGGCTCCATATTTATTGTGTGTTTCTTAGCAATAGTTGGGTGATTTTTTTGCCATTTTTATATAGTAAGGTAAGATTTGGACTGTAGAGGCTTGAATAAATAATTTATGTGGCTAAATATTGGTTCATTCTGACAATTATTTGTCATAGCGCAGTCCTTTAATGATACTGATTTAATGATACTATATTTAAAATGGTTTACTGAGACTGTCCTGTTTTGTGTCAGTGGCATAAAGTAGTTTCAGCATTATTGTTTTTCACAATGTTTCTCTGTAGCTATATATTGCCCTTCACAATTAGTTATTATGATAGGCCTAGTACTGTCACTACATGGCTTATATTTTTCTTTTTTTCATTGTAAAACTATAACTATAAATTCAAAACACAGACAGCAATATACCACAATTATTATATGCTGTTTCAATCAATAAACAGAGCAAAGAAGAGAGGAGTCTGTGAAGAGTAAAAAGGGAGCGTTGGCAGCAGAGGTGCCTATGGGGAGGAGGAGGGCAGCTCAAATCAGTGGTTGGATTTTTGCAGATGAACAATGATTGCTTGAGAGGGTATAAAGTATGATCAGACTGTCTGAGAGAGGAGCAGCTGAGAGGAGGCAGAGTGCCAGAATATGAGAGTGAGGAGTCTTCCTGGTACAATCAACACTTGAGTTGTTTTTAGGTAATTCGCGCTTTGCTTCAGTAAATAGGATCACAAAGCTGTCATGTGTTGGTTAGAACTATCTTTCTTAGAGGTCTAGATATATTTTCAATACGATAATATCAAAGTATTGACCACATTCAGTAAGTTGCCTGGGGTGCAGCTATTTCAGTTGTATGATATTGCATAGGGCTGCTGATCTCAACAGCAAAGAAATGGAACACAAACAATAAACATTTTTACAAAAATCAACCTACTTTACTTTATATAATGTTTATATAATGTTTTTGACTGTTATCTCTGTTATCTCCATTATTCTCCAATAAATGGAAATAAATGGAATTCCCACTGGTGGAAGGAACAGAACTGGGTGGGCAGTATAATGTAGAGGGAAAACAACAATTTTAGTAGTAGTAGTGGTGGAAGTAGCAGTAGCAGTAGTAGTAGTAGTAGTAGCAGTAGCAGTAGTAGTAGTAGTAGTAGCAGTAGTAGTAGTAGTAGTAAACAAAGCAGGTATTAAAAGCAGGAGTCAAACTAAATCTAAGACCATATACAGTTTATACATATACGTTCCAAGTCAGTTTTCTCTCATGTACTCGGAAAGTGCCCTGTAAAATGAGCTTTCAGTCCATTGTTATCTCACCCAAATGACTGTAGTCTGATTGTGTCTGCAGATCAGAGACTGTCTGAGGAGAAAGGGACATTCTCTGTGCATTATTCAGCCGGGAAGTGGTATTACGCGCCATCTGAGCCTCTCTCCCCACGGGCCTGTCAGAATTGATCCATAACCTTTGACCTTTTCGGAATGGCTGCGGCGCGGACATGTGGCAGTTAGTGTTTGGCTGTTGTGTTCGGAGCATGAGTCAGCCTGCTGCTCAGTGACCTTTCCACTGGATCAAGTACAGGTCATACGCCCAGACTCATGGCCCTGGTTTTATACAGAGCTCCAAAGGTCAGAGTCTGGCCCCAAACAGGGATATTACTCCTCAACAAATCACTGGGAGGAGATTAGTGAAGTATATGCAGCTAAACAAGAGGGCACAGGTAAAGTAGTACAGCACACTTGGAGTGGAGTAGGCTACGTGTTTTTTTAGATTAGAAAATGTGATGATCTTCAAGTGCCACCTCCTTTTTAATTGTTAATTATTTGATCTGTTAGGTTTTTTCACAGTAACAGTACAGTACAGTTGAATGAGTAACACTTTTTACTCAATAAAGGTAATTTGAATGCAATACTATCGAATATTATTGGCAAACAGGTGGAAGATCCTCAACTAGAAGAGTTACGTAGTGCACCTTTAACAGTTGACTGAAAGCATCGTATTATAGTCTTTTTATTATAGGTTGAAACTGGTACATGAACTGGTACTGGTAAATGAACTAGTACAACACATCATTGAATTCAGTTATTGAGATGCCTGTAATCTTCCAAGGGTTGTCACAATCCAGCAAATGTAGTGATTGTGTATTATATGTCAACTACAGCAACCGAAACCACTGAACCACTAAAGCTGAAGTTTGCCAAATGTGCACGTTCTACCACTCTTTTAGAAATACTTGTAGTGTGCTAGTAGAAGTCACACTGGGGTCAACTGTCAGCACAAATCCTGAGTGTCTGAACTCAGTGAAACAGGTTCTTAAACTACGTACATTGTAGAATATTTGCCGCTGGCTGAGTTGCAGCAGATTTTGACTCATGTTTTGTCTGTGCACACTTTTGGCAAGTGAGTCTCTTGGTGCTCGTCGTGTTCCTTGCACAGTATGTATGAATAAAAATACATCAAACTGGTAATAGTAATGCTCTTATTTACCTGTCACTTACAGAAAGGAGATTGAGTTTAATGGAGAATTACTATGTTGATGATATTGAACTACTATGGAGATGTTATTGCTTTGCCTGGAATGTTCCACGATATGGAATTAAACTTCTATAAAATTATCTATCCCCATGGAGACAAGCAGGTGACACCACAGGTAGCATATTCACCACATTTTCACATTTACACACAGCGCAGACCTACTTGAAATCAAATCAGTTCTCACCATGTAATTTTGCAAGTGTGAAAATCATAGTTTGTGGTTATGAATATAACTGAACAGAAGAATATACTATACTATATATTCAACAATTCTCAAAATTAATTCTCAGATGAATGCCAACTACCAGCTGCCAACTAAACACCAAATTAGACTTTCAAACTCAATAATGTCTAAATCTCTCAAATTATCTGTGTCTGATTGGAAAAATATTGCACTTCATGTTGTGATAAATTAGTCTTCTTATCTTGTCTATATGGCTCCATTTAAAATTAGGAACTGGCTTCTATAGGTCTCCATGGGACTTCATTAAAGATATACCCTGGATGCAAAGACCATGGCATACATAAAGCTGGATAGAGTTCTGTGAGTTTGTAAGCCTAACACAGTATTGGGGAGCGTAGAAGAGGGTGACATGAAAAGACATAGATACATCAAAGACAAGACAGGAGAGTGACCAGAGAGCTCCTGTGATCTGGACCAGTTCTCAGTCCCACTAGGCCAGTCTATTACTATCATCATCACTCATTACTGATCTGTATACTAATTCTAACTTGACTTTGACAACATCCAGGCTTACACATCTGACCCTTGGTATAGGTGGCTTTCACATTCTAAACCTCTCAGAGGGGTGGGAAATTATGGTAATGTCACAATAAAATACCCACAAGCAAATCCATAAATAAATATACAATACTAAGCTCTTGAATCTGCAACATCCAGCAATTCAATAGTAATTTTATCTGCTCATCATCAGTGAAATATAGGCCTATGGAATGTTGCAGTGTCATCTGAAACTCAAAACTACTGGCCTGTGACTTTACATTGGTTATCCATTTAGCATGTTAAAGTAGCTGCGTCCTTGCCTGCATTGATTTCACACTAAAAGTCCTTACTGAGGCTTCCTTAAGACTGGAAAAATGCCAATTAGCTTAACTTCAACATGTAACAGTTATGTATATGTTCTTTAAAGGGTTTATATTATGCTATTTTCTGATCTATGTTATAATGTTGTTCCCTCATCAAAAGCTGGAGCTGTGTTCTGTTTCATTCACACAACACACAACACACAACACACAAATCCTGCATATTCAGGCTGTGTTCTTCTCTCAGACAGAAAACGCTCTGTTCCACCTTGTGATGTCATGTGGCATTATAGAAAGTGCTCCACTGTGTTTTTAAAATCAAATCAAATCAAACTTTATTTATAAAGCACTTTTCATACAAAATGCAACACAAAGTGCTTTACAGTGATTAAAAACAGTCCCGCATTTCCAACCACCCAACCACCCACCCACCAACCCAACCCCCGCACCCCCAACCCCACATAGTCAAACAACCCAAACACACACTCACATACACACAAACATGCACACACACACACACACACACACACACTCACACTCACACGCTAAAATACATAACCGGACACAATAAAATGTGAGGCTGAATACAGGCGAACCAGTTGAGAAAGCACCATCAGAGGAGCCGTCTGCACCGGGAGCAGAGAGACGTCCACCACCACCAGGAACCACCACAGGGTCCAGGGGAGAGATGAAGCCCAGGCACCTGAGGCCCAAGCACCATCCCTCCACCAGGAGCCCACATGACAGACCCAGCAGCCACAACTGACCTCCACTCCCGATGCAGAGGGCTCCTACAGAGGAGACACTGG
Organism: Boleophthalmus pectinirostris; assembly: GCF_026225935.1. Classification (NCBI taxonomy): domain Eukaryota; kingdom Metazoa; phylum Chordata; class Actinopteri; order Gobiiformes; family Gobiidae; genus Boleophthalmus; species Boleophthalmus pectinirostris. The sequence continues at coordinate 16,450,921 of NW_026571175.1, read as the reverse complement.
AAATCCTAAAAAATATGCCTAACATAAATAAATATAATAAAATGTGTACAATAAAAACAAGTAAAAGTATAAGATTTCAATCAAAAGCTAAGCTAAAAAGGTGGGTCTTGAGCCTACTCTTAAAAACATGAATGTTCTCTGCAGCCCTGAGCTCCTCCGGCAGGCAGTTCCATAGACGGGGGCCGTAGTGCTGAAAAGACGCCTCTCCGTGAGTGTGTGTCCTGACTTTGGGAATGACCAGGAACCTGCTGCCAGAGGAGCGCAGGGTCCGCGAGGGTTCGTAAGGTAAAAGCAGTTCTGAAAGATAAGAGGGCCCAAGACCATTAAGACATTTAAAAACCAGTAAAAGAACTTTAAAATCGATCCTGAAACTCACAGGGAGCCAGTGCAATGATTTTAAAACCGGTGTAATGTGGTACCGTCCTCTGGTCCTCGTCAGGACACGTGCTGCTGAATTTTGTAATAATTGCAAACCTGAAATACTCTTTTTGGGAAGACCAGAGAGCAGGGCATTACAGTAGTCTATTCGACTGGTGATAAAAGCATGCATCAGCGTCTCTGTGTTGGCCAGAGAGAGAATGGGGCGGACTCTGGCTATGTTTTTTAGGTGATAAAAAACAATTTTTGTGATGTTCTTAATGTTAATTTTAATCTCCATAGACCTTCCTTAGAATCTTTTGTCTTATTTTAGCCCTGCCAATCTCTACTGAACTAAAGGAAAAAGGCAGTTGTTAACTTGGAAACTACTGCTTCATGACATTACAAGGTGGAACAGAACATTTTAAGTTTTGCAGATGTAGACAGACTAATAATGAAGGGTTACTCAAACATGCGTGAATAAAACAAAACACAACTCTAGGTATGTTTCTGAGGAGATAACATAAAATCTCTCAAAGGTCAGTTTTATGTAATATAGGACCTTTAATTTAACCTTTAACCTTTCTACTTTCTGCAATAACAACAGAATTCTCTCTGCGTCTGATATGAAGAAACCTACTCATTTATTCATGCTTGGGACCGACACAATTCACTCATATACACTCGTTTGCTGTACTAAAGTATGTGCTCTTTTTGTCTCTTTCCTTAAACCAGCTACACCTGAATGTTTCTCTGTCACAGCTGGCTGAGAATGTTAGGGCACTTAAGAGTTCACATTGCCAGGCCTAAATGGTTCCGCTTGTCTGGTGTCCTTGGATCTCAAAGCAGCCAGCCTCTCCTTGATCACGGGGCTATCATAAGCGTTACCTATGCGAGTTAATTTGTGTGTTCATCTCAACGTGGTGCTGATTTGTGGCGTGTTTAGGTAGAGTTAATGTGTTTTAGATTCCGCTCTGATTGGGATTAATTAGATGATAAGCAGTGTGCGCAGACAAGATGCTCATTCTGATTAGAGCTATCAGCTTCCTGTGAGAGGCACAACTAACAAGGCTTGTGAACTTCAGCGGCAGCCATTTTGGAACACCTCGTCCTCACACTTCTGCTGAGCTGCAATTCACTGCAGCTCTTCAACTGTTTCAAGATGTCTTCACAGTGGAGTGTGTGTGAAATTTAAGATTAGGTAAGAGGAAAAGGCAAAGGGATGAACATTTTGATTAGATAAAGATAGGTGTCAGGGTTGATTTTGCAACTTTGATCTCCCTATTGGTTTTCAGATCTAAAAATTTTCTGCCACCAATCACCAACTAAAATCATCTTTTAGGTAATTTGGTAACAAAACAGTTTTAGTCCTTTTATGTGTTGTAGTTTAAGATCATTCACTTGCTCTATAGAAATGATTGTACTTACTCACAATTGTTACAGTATATTTAGAAATTACATTATGGCATCATACTGAATTGTTTTAGGTAATTATATCTAAAAGTACACACATTGTGGAGTGTTTCACAGTTTGGAAAGAAGAGTAACAGTGCATGCTTTGTAATATTTCTTTTGTTGATAAATGCCTGCAACTGAAAAAAACAGCCTAGGTACATTTAATGCCAGACTGTGGAGTAACAGACATGCATGTGATGGACCCTCAACCTGGAAACTTACAGAAAGTTGTTTCAGTTCTCAGCCATAACAAGAGACCTTCTTCTTTGCATAAGTTTGCATTTACTACTTCACATTTGTGTGGGAGCGCTCTGGCTGTTGGACACTGCAGATCTGAATGCAGAAAGAAAACATTTTGACGGGCAGAGAGTGAGAAGCACAAGAAAAGACATGTTTGGCAAGATAGTGAAAGCTGGTTTGCTGTGATTGTAGAAAGGAAGTCTCCGAATCCAGGAAAACTGCAAATGAGTTCATACATACATAGAATGGTACTGTGAACAGGCAGGGACAAAAGGCTGTTTAAGAGTTTATATGAGTTCACTGAAGAAGTATAAGAAATGATTGTTGAATTACAGTCAAACTATAATCAAGTGTCATTTTAGATCCAAGAGGGTGCAAATATCATCTCCTTTTATCACAATCGGTATTGATTGAAAATGTAGTAAATTATCTGTTTTAAACATTTATGGATAAAATTTTTATGATATTTCTTTAAAATACCGTCATTTCATTCTTAAACACAAGTTAAAGCAGGTTTTTGGTTCAGCATTACGCTCTGCTCAGCTGAGAACTGATGTCCTGACCCAGGACTGACCCAGAACTGACCCAGCACTGACCCAGGACTGACCCAGGACTGACCCAGCACTGAGCTTCTGCAGTGCTCAACAGGGTTCTGGTGTGTTGCTGGAATCTAAAAGTTGTTTAGTAAAATTAGTACAATTAGTAAGTTCATTTGCCTCTATGTATTTACTAGGACATTAAAGAATCATATCAGGCCCATATGCAAATATTTCTGTAACAAACATTAGCTGTTCCAAGCTGTCTGGATAATACCAAAATATTGACCTCTAAGGAGAAAGCCCAATACTTGGGTGGTTTTAATAAAAACTCAACACAAAATAATAATATTTGCCAGAAGCCATTTTAAAAGAAAGAAAGAAAAATCTTTTAAATGCTTTTAACATGTTTTAAAATAATGATTTAGTTAAGCCAAATATAGTCTTATATTTTGTTTTCATCAATGTATTAAATGAAGATTGTTTGGTTTCTGTTTTTCTTCCAAATGTTAGGTCCCAGCCACCAATGAGCAGCTTCAATATGCATTAACCTAGAAAAAATCTTCACCAGCATTTACGACAAGGCAAGGCAAGTTTATTTGTATAGCACAATTCATACACAAAGTAATTCAAAGTGCTTTACAAAATAGGAAATACATTAAAATCATAATAAAAACAAAGCAAAACATAAATAATGAAGATTAAAATGAAAAAAGAGAGACATAAATTGGAGAGAAGAGTGTGGAATGAAAACCTTTCAGTTATATGCACAGTTAAACAAAAATGTTTTGAGCCTGGATTTAAACAGCGTCACAGAAGAGGCCTGTCTCACATGTTCAGGAAGACTGTTCCAGGTTTTAGCTGCATGAACCTGAAACGCTGACTCCCCTTGTTTAGTCCTGACTCTGGGCACCAGCAGGAGGCCGGTCCCTGAGCTCCTCAGAGTGCGAGATGGTTCATATGACACTAACATGTCACAGATGTACTTTGGTGCTCGGCCATGGAGAGACTTGTACACAAGCAGAGCTGTTTTAAAGTCTATTCTCTGAGCCACCGGAAGCCAGTGCAGAGACCTGAGCACAGGACTTATGTGCTGTTACTTCCTAGTTCGAGTAAGGACCCGAGCTGCAGTGTTCTGGATGTTCTGCAGCTGTCTCACAGCTCGTTTGGAGAGACCAGTAAGCAGACCATTACAGTAGTCTAACCTACTGGAGACAAACGCATGGATAAGTTTCTCCAAGTTTGCTTTAGACAGTAAACCTTTGATTTTTGCTATGTTTTTTAGATGGTAAAAAGCTGCAGATGTTATTGATTTGATGTGGCTGTTAAAGTTCAAGTCTGAGTCCATTATTACCCCTAGATTTCTTGCCTGATTTGAAGGTTTTAGAGAGAGAGACTGGAGGTGACTGCTGACATTGTCCCTTTGTTTCTGTGGACCAAACACTATGACTTCAGTCTTGTCGGAGTTTAGCTGGAGAAAGTTGTTTTGCATCCACACACTGATATGTTGGATGCAGTGACAAAGTGAGTCCATTGGTCCATAGTCTCCTGCTGCCAGAGAGACGTAGATCTGAGTGTCATCTGCATAATTGTGGTAGGACACATTACGTTGCTGCTTATTAACTGGCCTAATGGCAGCATGTAGAAATTGAACAACAGGGGGCCCAGGATTGACCCCTGAGGCACCCCACAGGTCAGGGCCATGTGATCTGAGACACAGTTTCCAATTTCAACGAAATACTTCCTGTCTTCTAGATAGGACTTGAACCAGTTTAGTGCAGTACCAGAGATGCCCACCCAGTCCTCTAGTCTCTGTAAGAGGATCCCATGATCGACAGTGTCAAAAGCAGCACTAAGATCTAACAGGATCAAAACTGAGGCTTTGCCTGCATCAGTGTTCAGGCGGATGTCATTTGTCACCTTGATAAGAACAGTTTCAGTGCTTTAGGATTTTTTCAGTTTTGAACAAAATAATAATAATTTCTTTAATATTATCGTGTGCTCAAATTTGGCTATAGTAAGTAAATCAAGACTATTCTAAAACTATTCAGGAAAGCTAGTTTGTTATGACAACATTCCCCACTCTGCAGGAGGATTTGTACTTTCTGCACTGTCTCCCTCAGCTGGCTGTCACAGATGGGCTGTCAGTCATCTCCAGAGCCGCACACTTCCAAACTGCTCCAACTTGTGCTAAATGTGTTTCCTCTGAGTCTCCGCCAACCCCACTGTCTGTCTAATTACCACTGCTTCTGTTCTCCTTTAATTGGTGATGGACAAGCTGCACTTGTCAGTTATGCATTTAAAAACACACTCTGGAGTTGTGGTTTACACTCTGATTATAAGTCAATAAGAGTTCTATAGAAGCTGCAGTATTTATAATAACTGAATCAAATAATAACAGTAGCTCTTATAGGCCTGGCTTTAGAAAGACTTCATTTACTTGTGGCTTAGTTGAAAGTTTCTTGTGGCCTTATTGGAGGGAATTTACATTAATAGTTGTCTGGCTTAACCTTCGAGGTGTACTCAGAAAGTATATGTACTGCTAAAGTGAAAGTTATGTGTACTGCAGTCTAGCAGGTCAAGTAAGGACAACAAGTATGCAGTAGTTTGAAGAAGCACTCATTTGGAAATAGTATTGTAAAAATAAAATGTTGAAGGATATTAGTATATTAGTGAATAAAAGTTTTCAGAATTTTGGGTCATGACTTTAAAGTGGGCAGTAGGTAGGTATGTACGTTTTAAAATAGTAATTGGCAGCCTCTGTGTGTGGAGGATAATTAGTGTTTTAATTGTCGGAAAAGGTTAAACATCTAAATGACAAAAAATGGCTTCAAGTAATTAATTATACCTAAATTGAATGAATGAATGAATTCAAAACAGTATAACACTGCTCACACTTCATAATATAGAAATTAAATTGGGAGAAATTATTTATTACTTGGCATGCACTATATATTATCTTTATCAATATCCTCATATATACCAATTACCAATGCTAACTAAACCCAAAAGTAAACTAAGACTAAATCCAAAATTTCCCAGGGACCAGGACTAGACCAGAATTAAAGGTCCTATATTACACAAAACTGACTCTTTTGAACTTCAAGCCATGTAAGAAAAACAAATCTGGAGTTGTGTTTTGCTTCATTTACACATGTTTCAGCAACCCTTTTGTTATAAGTCTGTTATCTCCAAAGTTCAAAGTGCTTTGTTCCACCTTGTGATGTCACGAACCTGTCGTTTTCAAGTTAACAGTTACATTTAACCTTTTCTCCAGACAGGAAATTGTCCAAATGATTCTATTGAAGGTCATATTGGAGCACAATGACACAAGGTGGAACAAGAGTGTTTTCTGTTGAGCAAAGAACTCAGCCTAACTTTGCAGGGTTTGTGTGTTAATCGTATGAGAATGAAACAAAAAAACAACTCCAGGTGTTTGACAAGGAAACAACATCATAACATAAATCAGAAAATGGCACGATATGAGCCCTTTAAACCAAGTCTACATCAGGACTAAAGGGCTCTAAGCAGGAACTCTACACAATTTCCCTTACCTTCCAAACCTGAACTTCATAGTCTGGTTACATAATGAAGCATAGACTGTATATATAAATGGACATACTGTAGCTAACCCGAGATTCCGCTGTGTTCCAAATAGGAAGTGACCATGGGGGTGCGTCTGGTTCCATCGACTCCAATTGACTTTACATTGAAAAACTGTCATTTCTCTCTGTGTAACGGCTGCTATGAGCCCCTTCATTTTGGTCTTAAAATGTTCGTATCACGCTTTTATTATTACGCTCTACATGATTTTGGCATTTTTATTTCACTATTTTGTCCATAAATAATTTTCTATTCTTGATATGGATCTAGCTCCAAATTATCACCTATAACTGCTAGTATCCTGAGCTTTATTTAACTGGAGCCTAACACTATGAGTGACGCCAAACTCCCTTAGTTCACTTCTTTATACAGTCTATGATATGAAGCCATTATTCCTGTTTCTTCCTCCCTGTTTCTTGTTTTAGTGTGTCTGTCGGCAAATTACACAATGTGGCGACACTTAGAGCCAACTCCACAATCAGCCTCTTTTTAAGGCCATCTCAGCACGCAGCGGCGGTAGCGTTCGCATTGGTATAGCCACAACGGCGTGATAAAGGAGTGCTTGTATCCGTGCTGATTAATGAAGTCTTCATTATCTCCTGTTTTGCCTCTACTTTTCATCCCTCTCTCTCTTCGGCTTGCATTGTTTTCCTCCCTTTAGATTGCACTGATTTTGCACTCCCTAATGAGAATCAGAACAATGGAGGAGGACTTTTTTCACTGCTCCTGGTTGGATTTGCTTTTGTCTGCATCGACCAATCAATGACTCCCGAATGTCAACGCGTCTTTTATGTCTTCTTTCTCTCCATTGCGTGTGGGCATTGATTCTCCGCTTGTGAATGGTGAGAATGAATCAAAAGGGCCACTCTGTGTGGGACTGCTAACTTGTCAATGGGTTTTATAGTAGGTGGGTTTCCACAATGGGACATACAGTTTATACCTCAGGGGTTGAAATTGAGATAACTGGCCATTTCACTCTCTTCTCTTCAAGAAAAAAATAAACAAACATGTGAGTCTATTAGGGTTGTTTCAAATGTTACTACTAGGTACTACACAATATTAAAACTAGTACTTAAAATAGATTCTTGTTTGAAGTATCAATATGGAAAAAAAAAATAGTAGTTCACAGTAGTTCATACAGACTTGGTTTAGTTTTGGTTTAGATCTGATTTAGTCCTGTCCTTGTGGTATATATGAGTATAGAAAGGCAAATGGGGTGTGACGGGTTTGAGAAATACATACATACAATACAAATACATATAATACATCTTGATTCAGATGGAAAGACCAGGAACAGGAATCAGCCATACAGAAGCAGTCTAACCTGCAAGTGGGAATTCAATATAAGCCCCCTAACCCAAAGGGGATGGTTCAATACTCATTATAGACATTGTACACTGTTGTGGCCATCTCTTTGTCTAGTCACTTAATCCTAGTACTCTGGTGTTTTATCTGCATGAAAGTAGAGATTACGAAAAACATAAGTTTGATGACATTTAACATTACATTTTCCTCTGTTTGTCATAACTCTGTAAAAGGCCAGCAGTAACACTGATTATTGTCTCTGCTAATACGGTTAAGATTAGGCATCTCTGGAGTCCTTCACATTGTATTGGTGTATTATTGTGTTGGGAATTGGCATGGCATCTCCAAATGTCATGATTACTCAAATATCTTTTGGACGGGGCAGCAGTTTAATCCAGTTTAATGGTGTGCTCTTTGATAATATCTATTACAGAATGGAATTAGCCTCAGTTAATTTGATTTGGACAATATTAGGCCAGTAGTGTGCAGTGCTGTGTGCCGCATATGAATTGGCCTGTGTTAGCCATTATGGCTTCACAGCACACAGGATTTAGATCCACTCTAGCTTTTTATAATTTGCTTTCATTGTTTCCTTTAAAGTTACAGACAATACAAAATGGAAAAGGAGTGCAGCCGCAACAAGAGGCAGCTAAAAATCAGTCACTGTCAACAAATGTGAAGCCCCAGTGAAGAAAGATTTTATTTGTGCATGAGTTGCACTTAATGGGATTACTCCCTTGCCTCGTTCTGACAAAAGTGATCAGTATTCCTTTAATGTTTTAGAGGTAATTTAAGGTAAATGTTGCAATGTCTAATACTCACTATACTAATCTGTAAAGGCACGCTACCTGCTTTTTACTGTTACTGTTAAAACATGAAAAATAAAACTAGTTCATTTTACTTGTTTTGCAGTGGTCCAAAGTTATTCCTAGCTTACCTTATGCATTCTGAGTATCCTGATTATTTACTGTGATGAGTTTATAAGCACTTTTCAAATCTTTCAGACGCTAGTGGGGAGTAATGCTAACAACAGCTAGCATGCTAATCGCTCACTTCTTGATTTTCAGACAAGAAAACTCTTTATAATTAGATGCTAACAGTATACAGCTGACTTACTCTGATTCTCAAGAGTTACTTAGTTACTTACACAATATATTGTATTTGTACTGGGTCAACAGGTTTTGCTCAAATACATGGAAATAAATCAGGTTTGGCCCTGTAAAACCTCAATTTATAATATAGTTGATTTGAAACTGCACCATGTTTTTAGAGCCAGTTTTTAAGCTGACCCCATGTAAAATGCACAGTCTGCATTATGGTGGAAAGGTGATAAATGGTGATTATTATAGTCTATGGAAATTGCTTTGGGAGTATATACTGTGTGAGTGCATTACCATTAATGGACTACATGTGGCAGTCGCTCTTGAGCCGCTCTGTTAATGGCAGCATGTTAGCACTCATGGTTAGCACTCTTGTTTCACAGCAAAAAGGTTTAGTGTTCCATTTCTGGAGTTTGCATGTTCTTCCTGTGTCTGTGTAGATACAGCCTGCACAGTTACAGGAGTGAACACCTAACCCTCAATCTGATGTACGCAATTTTCTTAATGGCCCATAAAACACTGTGCTTATTTTAGACGACCAAACTGATTACTTGCTTAATTTGAGAATTTAACACTCATATTGTATTTATAGCTAGTTGTATCGTTATATCTTTGACTTTAACTTCATACACACTTAGATAATCATAGTTGCCATTATGGTATGCTAATTAAATAGCTTGTGCTAATTACAACGTGAAACAAAATGGCTACACACTACACACTCGCTGCAGTTTTATGAGCTCTAACATTCATTTGCCAAGCTAATGCTAAGTTGCCTGTTGAAAAGTTGCTTCTTCAAAAAGTCCTTACAAAAAAAAGTAACTCTAGGCACAGAGGTTTCTATTTAATGTCATGCACACACACACAATTGCCTTTTAACCAACTGCTCAACAATTCATTTGCAGCACGAGCGATTTTAAATGTTGTTAAAGCCCTCCATCTGTTTGGTTCCCACTCAGGGCTATCACAGGAGAGCCAAGGACAGCACAATGACGTGTTAAGGACATATCAGATGACAAGAGGCTTTTGCACCACGGCTGCATCGCTTATGCTTTTAAATTCAGCCCTGTTAGATATCAAGGATCCCCTACACATGAATACATTATGCGGACACACGTGTGAACGTTTGCATGTGGTTAACTATTTGCATTTCAAACATACTTGCCTTTGAATCTGGTGCAAAATATGTGTCTGTAAGTTATATTGTTGTATTCAGTTAAAAGAGCCTAAGTTATAAGCATTGATCTCAGAAGAGTATTCTAATTTACTATCCTTCTATTCTCTCAATTATCCTTCAGCCCCTCCCACATGGTTTATGCAAATTTGTTCTACATGTGGTAATCTAGTTCACTAGTAACCTAGCAACACTGTAGTCAGCTGGTTATGTGTACGTCCATGGATCGGGCATGTGTCGGTGTGAGATTTGCATCTGTGGACACAAAGCTGGAGGTGCCGAGAGAGACTGTAGAGGTATGGAAGGTGTTCAGGAACAAATTAGTTTGGTAAGTTTAGTTAGTTGTGCTTGAAAAGTTTTGAGCCAAATTTGTTGAAATATTCACACAAGAACTAGTTTTGTTTTTTTTGTGTAATAATTATTTATTAGATATTCAGTAGGGGGAAAATATGATTGGCTGGTCAAGCAATGTGACTTGTCATTCTTACAGAACTTGGCTGTACTATTGCTGTATCACCTTGAGGATGCCCATCTCATCTGATCGTGGAAGCTGCAGGTTTGGGCCTGGTTAAAACTGGGATGGGAGACCAATGGAATATCGGTGGCATTACAACCATAGCAGTGGCTGTAATGCACTATGGCTGTGTTCTTAGACAAGACACTTCACCCTTCACTGGCATATGATCGAACATGGGCTGTGATTGAGTCAACGATAGGGTTGGGAAGAGCTGCTGGCACAGATTAGCAGTCTTGTTACCATCAGTCTACCCCAGGGCAGCTGAGGGTACAATAATAGCTTACTATCACAGCAACTAGAAAATGTATTAAAGGTGCAGTGTGCAACTTTCCTGGTGGATGGTCGGTTACCTCCTTGTCTCCATGGAGATGTTATTGCTGTACCTGGAATGTTTCATAGTATGACATTAAACACTTCTATCACTATCATTTCTAGCATGTATTCATTACAGGTGTTTCTGCTGCTCAAAAACACAAGAATTCTCTATGTGAACAGGGTTGCCTCTCCATAGCGCTTACCTGTAATGTAGCCTATATTTGTCTCCCTTGAGATAGGTTTAATCTCAACTGTGGAACATTCTAGACAAAGCAATAACATTTCCATGAAGACCAGTACAAGCACCAAGCACCACGAAATAATTTGCCCTTTGCACCTTTAAGGCTTATTATTGGTCACCAAGTTTGCCCTTGACTGCGGAGGCTAAATGTTGGCTACAAAAGCTTAGTAAGTCCAGTTGTTTTTATTAACTTGGTGACTGTCTTATCCCTAGACGTCTCAAGATTTGCTTCAATTAATGCTTAATTTTATTTCTACTAACTTTGAAACCTCATTAAATCCACTGAATATGATTCATTACTCTTTAGGGTTAAAGTGAACACTCCTACCTGATTGGAACCACTTGAGTGCACATCTGTTTATTGTCAGAAACAAACTGTCCAATTTTCTTTTGTGGCATACAAAACAATGAAACCATTGATAGTGCACAAAAACAATCCATTATTTGAAATTTGACCCTGATATTCACAGAAAGTGCACCACTAAACTGTGTTATTTGCATTGTAAGTTATGATTCCTCTCACTGCAATAACAGGACCAGGCCTTGTGCCCAATGACCTATTCCTATATTGTCCCTCAGATCCTGTCCATGTGAAGGTAATCTAATACATGGTGTCCCTCCTGCTACTCATCCTGGTAAGAAAACATGAGCCAATTACAAGTGTGTGCGACTGCGTGCTAAGTGCTGTTGGTATTTTCCCTCTCATTAAGTCACAGCCAGAGCCCTCTCAGCCCGTTCCTAACTGATGTAAACATAGTATTTTCCTTAATGTGCCAATTCATTATATATTTAAATCAAGGCAATTGGATTTCCAAGAATTGCAGTGGTTTGAATTGAAATCATTTTCCATACGTGCCTTTGTTATTGTGTTGATGCAGCGGGAGTAGGAGAAACTTGCTGATATTCTGATAGCTTCCCTCGTGTCCCTAGAATACCTTTACTCTCCTGTGTTTCAGCTTTGGGTTAGGCTCCTACTGGGACACTGCAGGCACACTGTAATTGTCATATAATTGTTGAGGGTTGATTTTCAGATACACTGCAGGGAATAGAGTGCTGTAGAAAAGAATTGTTTATGAATGTGAGATTTTGATGCCACATTACAAGTCCCAGTTAGTAAAATGATACTAAAAGATTGCTAACTATTTGCATGAAGTTTCTGTACACAGTTGTTTACCATGTGGTTCAGCTATTTGTTTAGTACAGTAAAGGCAAAATGAGACTGGTGTGTATTGTTTGCATCAAATTAAAAGCGTTTTATAGTCAAATAATCAAAAAGTGCACAGTTAGCATGCTAGTTGTTGTTAGCTTTACCATGCTGGCAAAACTCTGCTGTCTGTGAATAATTAGGATGCGTGGGATTAAGACAGTAAAAACTAGGTACTGCATCTTTAGCTCAATTTCTATTCTTAGATATTTTTTTAATTAATTTGTATTGATGATTCTTTGCAGACATTGTTGCTTGCTTCAAACATGGTGATAACTTTTCACTTTATCTCTCTATAAATTCATATAGAACTACTGTATACCAAGTGAAATGTACACAGTTCCATTACTTGATAATAATGCTATACTGAAAGAGCTGTTCTGTAGCCACTTCATAAAGAAATGCACACACATGCACCTTCATTTTGTATGCTAAGCAATGAATTCAACAGAAATGAAAAGAGAATAAAAACAAGTTCACAGAGAAAAGGACTGGGTTAAGAGTAAAGCAGGGCATGAGGAGGAGCTCTGTGTGATGGTGAGATGGAGGAAGTACCCCCAGGCTCTCTTCAGTTCTGTCTTTATGATAGAGACTGCGCAGTGGCCGTCATCACTTTCTCTGCTCCTCAAATCTTCACAGTTTTCTTTATTGATATTCCTAAAAGTTCAGTCTGCCACTAGTACCAAGAAAGAGAGCGATAGAAATGTTTGACTTTTGTTCATGTAAAGAAGTAACTAGTAAGCATAGATATTTACAAATGTATTCTGTATATTTTTACGTAGAGTTCACCTTTTGTCTCCATGAAGATGTTATTTTCTTGCCTCATGTTCCACAGTATTAGCCTGATTCATCAGCCGGTTTCACTTTGTAGAAACCGTCTGATCTCGCAGCTTTAGAATTAGTTTGCTCGATGGTAGGCGGGTACTTTTTTCATTTAATTAATAACTGGTATTTGGTTGTGACATATGTAATGTGCCGCTAATGGGGCTAACTGGTATGTTAAGCTTTTCCCAAATGGAAGAAGGGCAATAACGTCTTTCCCCTTAATAAAATTCACCAAACATTCTCTTTGTTCCAGCTTGAAATCCTCAATCTCAGGAACCGTTGCCAACACAGAATATATCGCTGTTTGCTGATTGGCTGGTGCCCGAACTTGCACTTCCGAGATTTTTGCAAACCGTCCAGTATATTCAGATTCTTGACCTAGTCACTGGAGAGAAATGAAATTGAGCAGAGGCACTAGTTGGCGCCAGCCTGGCTACCACAGTATGGCATTATAAATATCATAGACCATAGACCATAGAGTGTGAAAAACCTCCATCCAAACTTGAGAGGGTCCAAACATAGTCATTAATTTGTAGTCCGTGCCTCTCAAATGCAGAAGATATCTCCTCTTGTATTATTCAGAGAGAAAAAGTATATATATGTATATATATATTTTTTTTTTTGCATAAAAAATCTACAGTTTTTTTTTTTAGTCCTTTATGCAGTTTTTTCTATTTTTTTATGTGTAAGCAGTCATGTTTGTAACAAGAATGGCCAGGTAATATATCCCCATGGACAAGTGATGTCACCAGGCCAAGTTAAAGGTCAGATCTATGGAGAAGTCAGACCACTCACAGTATCTGTATTTTATAAGCAATAAAAACACGGTAGTTGAATAAATGCCAAATGTATACTAGTGTTTCCCACAGAAAATTTGTTAGGCAAGGCAGTGTTGCTGAGAAGAAGTGAGGAGACGGGGGTGTGTGGAGATTCCATGCGATGACCATAGTTTTGCGAGGATTCACGTGGTTCAGAGGGACATAGTCAACACGGGGGCCACTTGTTGTCAAAGCGGCTGCCTTAACTATAAAGTGCTGTGGGAAACACTGTATACACTTAATGCCATACTGTGGAATATTCCCGACAAAGGATTAACATCTATGGAGATAATGAAGAAAGTTAGATGTAGTGCACTAGTAATACAGTACTTTTGTATATATTTATTTAGCTGTATGTTTTTTTCTTTTTTCTGAACAATACAATTAGCTGTTATAGGTCCATATATGATTGATAACAGTAGTAATAAGAGGTCTAAGAAAGAGGCAATTGTAATAGCAGTCATACCCAGTAGTACCTGTTTGTACTAGGAACTGAAATCATACTACTATATGAGAGAAGCCAAAAGGACAGTCATACCTTGTAGTGCCCTTTTTTACTAGGAATTTAAATACTATATGAGGTGGGGAAAAGGATAGTAACAGTATAAATAGCTGGTCATACACTAGGGTCAACCTTTGTCATAATCACTGATTCTTTCAGGCTCCTGCTAGGTTAGACATGGCTATCATACAGCCCCTTGTCAGCTAAAATGAATGCTTGTGCATGATAGAAAGGCAGTGGGAAAATGAAAATAGATCATTCGTGGCTACAAGCTGAGAAGCCTGAATCGTCCCCTCTTGCCAGTATGCCTGCCTCCCTGCTTATCTGTCTGTCTCGCCAACTCACAGCTGAGCCAATCCACCTCTATTCCCATCAGCACATTTATACATTTTACATTGTCCATCACTGTCTTCACAATGAGGACATAGGGACTTGGTTAATAACGTCTGTCATGTCTGTAGAACACTTATTGAAACTTTCCCATTGTTAAACAGTAACAATTAACAAGGAAGGTCTGGGGACTGTTCAGTGCTCTCAAATGGGCCGCTGTATCTGCCCAGGACCACAATGAGGCACAGTGTATTGTATATGTATTCAGACTAAGTACTCTGCTACACAATGACAGTGGCTCACAGAATTAGCTGCACAGCCAGGATTCTACAGCCAAATGATTATCTGCTTTTGTCTGCTCAGACTCTGGGCTAAAAAACAACATTTGTGATTTGTCATATTACTGTACCATATACATGAAAACCAGGTTAACTTTGTGAGGAAATTAAAGTAGTTAAAATGTTTGGTCTCATGACAGTAGAAAAGAATTACAAATTATCTTTTCAATGTGGTACCTGTAAACATTTTGACCAAGTGTAATGAGTGTAATAATAACGGTGAAATAATTTGGCAATAAAAACACCTATAACTGACTAAATGGTAGATATGTTTATGGCATAATGTGTATGTGGGACCCTTCACCAGAAAACGTACATGGTGCACTTTTAAAGGTCCAGTATTATGGACAAATTGACTCTAGTGTACTATGCTATGTTAGAAAGTTGTTACCTCATAAAAAAACACCTGGAGTTGTGTTGTTTATTCGTCTGTCCACATCGCTCAAAATGCTCTGTTCTACCTTGTGATGTCATGAAGTAGTAGTTTTCAAGTTAACACCTACATTTCATCTTTTGTTCAGTAGAGACTGACAATTCCAGGGCTGAAACTATCTAAATGACTCTCGTGAAGGTGTATGGAGCTTAAAAGCACAGTAGAGCATGTCCTGTATTGCCATATCACATCACAAGTGGAGTGGTTTTCATGTTTGAGTGAAGAACTGAGACTAAATATGCAGGATTTGTGTGTTAAACATGAGAATGAAAGAAAACACAACTCCAGGTATGTTTATGATGAGGAAACAACATTATAACACAGATCAGAAAATAGAGTAATATGAGCCCTTTAAGTAAAAGCAAGTATCCATTTGTACTTAACTCTCTTTGTATAAGTTGAATGCCTGTCGCTGTCTCAGGTGCTGAAATTACACAGAAACACCATTTGACCCATAAGTTGCCAAGGCGCTGTGGAGGGCACGCTCAGCTGTTAGCAAAGTGGGTCAGTGCAGCTGGCAGGATGGCATGAATATTTCAAATGGAAGTGCTCCAGTCTGAAGCCTCTGGAACCATCACAGATGCCAAACACTGTTAAACAATGGCTCCCCACTGGGCTCCACTGCTGCTCTGCATGCCTGCAGCTTATTGTTTACTAGTTTAAGCACTTGCTACGATCTGGTGATGGTTTACAAGCCTATTAGAGACTTTGGGACGTAGGGTGAAGTAAAAATGAAATTGAATGGTTGTATAATTTGAGTTTAATTAATGGATTTTTAGAGTAACTGTTGTATTTAGACAAGACAAGACAAAGAACAATGCATTTTAAAATAACTTGATTGTTAACTTATTTTAGTTTGCTCTATTTATTCAAATAATTCAGATAATTATTCAGATAATTATTTGATTTTGGTGTACA
Organism: Boleophthalmus pectinirostris; assembly: GCF_026225935.1. NCBI lineage: Eukaryota > Metazoa > Chordata > Actinopteri > Gobiiformes > Gobiidae > Boleophthalmus > Boleophthalmus pectinirostris. Next base: position 16,434,710 of record NW_026571175.1, on the reverse strand, counting down.
TGTAAACATAGCCAATGATTTGTTCTTAAGACTACTGCTTTAACTGGTCAAACAAGCACACTTTTTAATTATTATTGATGTGACAAACAGCAGAGCTTGGTATGATTTATAAAGAATAAAACTAACATTTTCAAAACACAGGGGGAGACACTGAGTGAAGGATGGATAGAAGTGGGTCAAAGCTGAGATGACGAGTAGGAGAGGAAGAGGAGAGGAAGACAGCCATCTGAAGACATCTGACTGTGGCGGCTGTTTAAATGTGCAGGCAAATAGCAGCTCAAATTGAGACATGTTGTGTGCGTGTCATCATGAGTGGCAGCTTCTATCCAACAGTCTGCTCCGAATCCTAAAACTTCAAAAATAAACAAAAGATAGTTTGACTTTGCCAGATAGCAGCCATGTTACCCTGCTAAGTTGTCTCTGTAATGTATAGCAATGCAGTGGTGACAGGAACTCTCAATAATAGCCTAGAACTGAATAGATATTAAGAATAAGTGAATATTTATCATCAAAAACATACCTTGAGTTATCTTTTCTTTCATTCATACGTAATCCTGTGTTATTAGTCTGTTGGCATCGCCAAAGTTCAAAATGTTCTGTTCCACCTTGTGATGTCATGAAATTGTAGTTTTCAAGTCAACAACTGTTACCTTTTGTTCAGTAGAGATTAGCAATTCCAGGGTTGCTGAAGTGAAGGTGTATGGAGTTTAAAAATACAGTGGAGCACTTTCATTATTTCCACATGACATCACAAGATGGAAGAGAGTATTTTCTGTTTGATAGAAGAACTCAACCTAAATATACAGGGTTTGTGTGTTAAACATGTGTTAATGAAACAAAACACCACCCCAAGCTATAATAGCTCACTGTCTGGCCTTAAATCTATCTGTCTATCTAGTTCCAAAGTATGGTTTTAACTTATTAAACTGTTTCCACTGCATCATGCTGGAGATGTATCACTTTCAGAAAGTTAAAGTGTTGCTTTTTTACTTCTGTTTGTCTAATGCAAGTAGGCATATTTCTCTATAGATTTGGTGTACATTTAGAGTTATTTTTCTGTAATATTTTAGTGTAACATGGTGTGAAAATTTTAAGAACCACTAGTCTCTATTTTCAGGTTCTTACATATTTACTCGCACCATATTATTTAGCAGCTCACTCACACACAAAATGAATGAGAGGTACTCTGACACTGCACTGGCCTCCAGGTGTTATGGCTGTCTCAAGTCTGTCCACGGTTTGAGGAGAGGCGTTGTCACGGTTACACCAATGACACGGCTCGATGTGGCTGCGCTTCCTGGTGGCCTTCTCATTCAGCCAATCAAGGCAAACAGGCCACGCTCTATTTAATGATTATCCCAGCATCTGTCCATCTCTCTTCTCTGCAAGCTGTATCTGAGCGGGCGAACAGTAAGTATGGCTTCAAAGCACAACACACGGAATATCAGCCAACTACACAGAGCTGGGTGTTAGTCTGAGACACTCAGGTCTAGAAATAATAGGAAACATGCATTTACACCATAGGGTGCTGTGAATCAATGTTTCTATTGTTTATAGTGAGTAATGATAGATGTGAGGTGACAAGCTCTCACTATATGTTACTTTTATGTTAAACTTCTAAAGCTGGTGACCATGTCTTCAACTTGTGAACAAGGAATTTTAAAATGTGTAAAATGAGAGAGAAATGGGGATAGAAGGTGTGCCTGTACTTTGTTATGGCAAAAAGAAACATCAGGAAATTAACTGTGACTGTCATCACACACACATGTTTTGGGCAATACATGCAGACATAATGGACATCAAGTATGCAGGGCGTTTAGATAGTGAGATGCCTGTAGAACTGTTGACTGTACAGTATGTTGCCTTCACTTAAATGCTTCTGCTTTGTTCGTTTTGTGATTGCAGGTGAGACCGGTGTAACCCTGTCACGCCCACAGCGCCCCCTTTCGGCCCGGACGGCCCACCATGGCCCGGCGCCTATGAAAGGGTACCATGTCAGCCGTAGCCTGTCCCAGCACTCCAGCGGCGGCCCATGTGACTGCGATGGCCCTGGCAGAGAGTACTACCAGGGCCACAGTGATGGACACTACTATGGAGCCGAGGCTCTGGCCTTGGAGAGGCACCACTCTCACTCCCACTCTCACAGCCACTCCGGAGGGGGTACTTTCCCTCGTGCTCACCCCAGCCAGCACACACCCATGCAATCCTTCGACTCCTGTGAAGAGTGCCTGTCCTCGGGTCATGGGGGCAAGATGCATCGAATCCCTCCAAACCTGATGGACCAGTTTGAGAAGCAGGTACCCTTCCATCCAGATGGCTTTCACACACTGCAGTACCAGCGCTCAGTTAGTGGGGGCGCTGAGCAGCGCAGTGAGAGCCCATCACGCATTCGCCACCTGGTTAACTCTGTGCAGCGTCTCTTTGCTAAGTCACATTCTCTAGAGGCACCATCTAAACGGGAGTACAACGGCATGAGAGGAGGAGGGGACTACCGCAGTGAGAGAGGAGGGGGACATCGGAGTGGAGGGGAGGATGGGGGAGGACACTACTCGGGACATCAGTCTCGCTCCACTAGGAGGAACAAGTCCAGAGAGCGCAGCAAGAGCGGAGACTCCAGACACGAGTCGGGCCGGCGCCACCGCAGTCGGACCGCAGGCTGGTGGAGCTCAGATGATAACCTGGACAGTGACAGTGGGATTCTGGGGGACAGCAGGCGCAGATATCCTCCAGGACATGAGAGTTTGGATGCTGCCATACAGGAGCTCACTATGAAGAAGTCTAAGGAACGAGGAGGGGGCCCAGGGCATGGGGAGTGCATGGCCTGCACCACCATCGCTCTGGCAGGAGGGGAAGGCCATCACGGTCACCACGGACACTCCTTGAAGAGGAGCACGTGGTCGGCCATGACTGTCAGTCAGGCCAGAGAGGTGTACCCCTCCTCCAGGGGAGGGGCCTATGACAAAGCCCTGGTGCCAATAGATAGCAAGATGAAGGAGAGGAGCTTCCACTACCTCCAGGTTTGTGTTCACCTCCCCTCCCCACTGTGAGCACGTGTATGTACAATTTATTTGTGTTCATCCAAGCCCATCACATTCAATAATATCAAATTAAACCATCACCAGATGAAATACCTTGATGCATTATTAGCTTTTAGACCATTTGAAGTGTAGAATTGGATATTTTTACATCATCTTAAAGAATCACATCAGACAATTGTTCATAAAGTCAACAAATATATATTCTCTGTTTATTGCCGAAAGAGCAGTAATGGTATTGGTGTCTATTAGTACACTGTCCTGTGGAGCAGAGGTAAATCTATGTTTGTGTAGCCCCAGCAGGTCTCCACAGCTCTCCCTGCTGCTAGTCCAGGCCCTGTCCGTCCACACAGCTGAGCTCCACTGATACAGGCAGCACAAAGAATAGGTCCATATGCGACTTCATTTTTCCAAAAGACTATTTTTCTCCCTGCCTCAGGCTAGAAACATAACCCATCTTTGAGCACAACATCCAGCAGCAAATTTGTGAAGAAGGGCTCACTCTGAGGTGTTTTCATATGCACACTTGAGACTGATTGATTTCACAGAGGTAGTATTTTGACACTATTGAGATGCTTGGTCTATTCAGGAAAACAAAAGAACAGGTGCCAATGCCCAGCTGTGGGACATTGTCTAAAATGATAGAAAAATGATTATAGTACCTTCTAGCACTTTTCAATTTTATTCCAAAATAGATTTCAGCTCAACTGGTGATCATAAAAAATATAGTTAGTTACAAAAATAAAAAAACATACCAACAACAAAACATACCACCTATCTTATGAAAAACTGACTTTTCTGAGTTTTGAATCCATGTTAAAACAGGGTTCTCTGTTATCTGTCAGCCTGTTTTGTAAAGACGATACACCTTAACATTTTTCTGGTGTTTCTCAGCTTATTTTAACATGTTTTATCCTAGCAGCCTAATTTTGTCTTCATAAAAGTCTCCCATTTTACTCAGTGCATTAGCAGAATAACTCTAGCGTTCTCTGCTAATGTTTTGTTTATTCTATTTTTTTTGCCAGCCAAAACATTGAGGTATTTCCCAGATGCAGTAGTTAGTATTACAGGAAATGCCATGTTTTGAATAAGGTGTGAAATATTATTGGGGGCCATAAATCACAAGCATTATGAGACAGGGTTAATACAGTGGCACTATCTGTGATCTGCAAGCTTGTTAATCATGGCAGTGAGAGAGATAAATATTCTTCTTGAATGTATAAAAAGACTAAAGGCGATGCTAGGTCAACTCCTTGGGCATCCTCTACAATATGCTATCTGTAGCTTAAGCCTCCATCGCACCGGCCTGTGTGTGTCAGATAAGATAAACATAAGCATATACAGCATGAGTGAAGCAGAGATAGCAACACACGTGCTATGGAGGAGCGATAGGAGGCGATGGTAGACGAGGGCCGGGGGAGGGCGCAGCAGAGGGGCATACACTGGGAAAATGAGAGCGATAGAAGCCAGCCAGGAGGAGAGAGAGATTAGGCTGAATCATTTCTAAAGTGATGACCTTAAAAACACACACTCTGCTGGACATTAGAGCCTGGGGCCTTGGCGCATGTGTGAGTGGAGATGCTGTCATTTTAGATTGTACAGTATATGATAGTGTGGACTTTTCATAGTAGGCCAGCAAAATCTACAGCAGCTAAGTGTTTTGGCTGTGGTGCTGTTTTGCAATGGTCCACTTAAACATTCTGCATATGACATTTATTAATTAATAATAATAATAAACAAATCACAAAGTGCTACAGTCAATGTAAAATTGCATATAATAACAACAATAAAACACAGTTACACAGGCCTGTATGCCTTTTGAAATAAAAATCTGCCTCTTAAAAGCTTCACTGCCTGTGGTGCCCTCAGGTGGAAAGGGAGGGCATTCCACAGGCATGGAGCAGCTGCCTGAAAGGCTCTGTACTCCATAGTGTGTTTGTTTGGGGGACCTGGAGCAGGTTGCTGTCACTGAAGCGGAGGCATCTTGTGGGTTTGTGATGAGTCAGGAGTTATTCTGGGTACACTGGTGCACTGCCATTGACACACTGGTAGGTCAGGAGGCAGATCTTATATTCCACCCTGAGCCGAACAGGAAGCCAAAGGAAGTTCTTGAGGATGGGGGTGATATGTTGAGTATTAGGCACTGGATCAAATGAAGTCTTTGCAGATTCCTGTCAGAGTACGGTGACCAGACATCCCTATTTACCCAGGGCAGTCCCAGAATTGTCTCCCTCCAGATTTACACAAAACCAGTGATTTGTCCCAGAAATGTCTCAATTGTCCCCATTTCTGAACAATTTGATCCCCACAAACAGTAGAGGGGAATATATTGTCATTTGTTTAGCTAAAATATAAAAACCATGCTTGAAAATGGCAAAAAAAAAAAAAAAGCAAGCTCCTCAGATTATGACTGACCCACAAGTGAGTCAAGAATTGACAATTTTACATGCTCTTTTCACAATTTTATTTATACCAACCATCCCAATCCAGGTGTGTACCAGGTTTGCTAGAGATCCCGATGCTAGAGATCCCGATGAGGATTACATTACATTTCTTCTATGGTAGTCCAGAAAAAATGATCTTTCCCTTGTGAAGTGTGTAGTAAAGATATTTGGGGTAAAAAAGAAAGAGAGACTTTCTGATACCAGTCTTTCAATTCACGCTCCTTAGCCAAGGCACATCCAATATCATGTCTAGTATAAAAGCAGTATGTTTGAAAAATAAGCGCACCAATAGAATAAATAAACCCCATACACACAGGGGGAGTATGCAAACTATATGACAGTCCTGGACAAGGGCTAACCACTTTGCCATTGTCAATTAAGTGTTTACAGTTGCATGGGCAGAGTATCGATTCCAGTAGAATACTAAAATGAAATATCTATAACAGTCTGTATTAGAGGATACACAACTTTCAGCACACTTTTTTCTTTTACATCTTTTGTCTCTTTCATGTGTCTGTGCCTCATTTCTGTGTCTTAGCCTGCTGCCTGTGTATTGTGGCCTTTACTCTCTCTGTACATCTCTGTTGGTGCGCTCATTTGCTGTGTACACTTGTTGTGTTGGTTTGCGTGCTTTGGCTCACCGTATTCTTCCTTCTCTGTGTCAGTGCTTCTCCAGCTGTCAGAGTTTCTCTCTCTCTGTAAGTCCGTTTGTTGCTTTCTTCTTTTCTCTGTCTGACCTCACAGCTCATTCTTAGTGCATGAGCGTGCACGTGTGAGTGAGTGTGCACATGCACGTGTGTGTGTGCGTGTGTGTGTGTGACTATTAGGTCCGTGCGCATGTGCCACTGAATTAGACTGACTCATTGCTGGCCTTCTGTTTGAAGTGTGAAATATTTTTCTCTGATGAAATATATTTCTGTTTTGGGAGATGTTGTGACAAACAGATAAATTGCTGCCAGGGAAGCAGTGTCAACAATATCTTCAGACTACATATGCATATGTTATTTACAGAGGTGCAAAGAAATTTGTTATTTCTACTAGGTGTGTATTACATATAGACACAGCAGTTCAAGTACAAACTTGACCATCTGATGTATAAGCTGACAGATAAACAACAACAGAAGATACCTCTTAGTAGATTTATAAGTGATAATAGTATTTACTTGTATTTATATTGTAGCAGTTCAAGTATCTTTCAAGTATGTTTAACTCAAGTACTTGTTTAATGTACTAAAAAGAAACTAGTTATGTCTACTACTTTCACCCCTGCTCATTTGAACTACTGGTGCGTTCCATTTGTCCTCAGAGGTTGGATTTTCCAAGTTTTGACTTCAACATGGCGACGCGCTGCATTGGGTGAAAATTAAAAACCCAACATACTGAACATTTGTTATTTTTGTTATTTTTCCTTTTGCTGTGCTCTGTTGTCTATCCACTGTCTTTGCACCCTATTCCATGCTCTGATGAGAATGGAATGTTAACTCTTACACATTGTTTTAAATTACTAAACTGACTTAATTAGATCTGCATTATAGCTGATTGAGCACTTTCTTATTTCCTGATTGAGTTGTTTCTGTAATATACCATATATAATATACCAATATGGCCATTATATTTTCAACTTCACAACTGGAACACAGAAACTTGGAGATTGGAGTTCCAACTGAGGACTACTGGAATGCAACATAATCACATAGTTGTATGTATTCAGCTTTACACCTTCCTCCCTCACCCCTCGTTGGTGCATTCTCTTGTGCTGTGATCATGACAGGTGCCATCAGAAGACTGGGGTGGGGGATACTCAGGAGGAGGGGGGAATGACAGCGGGGGTGAGATCCCATGTCGGCGCATGAGGAGCGGGAGTTATATCAAAGCCATGGGTGACGACGACTCTGCTGATTCAGATGCCAGCCCTAAAGCCTCACCGAAGTCCACCCTGATCGCCCAACGGGAGGCTTTCAGACGCTCTGTCAGCATGGATCAAAGGTGCACCCCCATCAGCTAATAATACTGTTAAAGTCATCATGACAAAAAAGAAATTAGTCTTAGTTATCAACTAACCTTTATTTTTATTAATGTTTGTATGTACTACAACAAAGGCTATTAAATAAACCAAACCAAGAATGTTGTAGGTCACTGAAAGACTATTCATAAATTCTATTAGTAACTAAATGGAATCATTTGGCCAGTTTCATAAACATGTTTTAACTAATGACTGGGACGTTTAATTCACTTTTTTTTACTACTTGCCTACATGTAAAACAAATCAGCAGTCATTGCTTGGACACAGAAAAAAATATTGTTGAATAATAAATATGAAATACTTTATTAGTACAAACATTATATATGACATGTTCCTGTACTGCATTGTGTTCAGGTATTCATGTAAACAGTGCACAGACTCGTACCCTAACAGCAGGACAGCCTCTAAAAGCCACGCCCGCTCTCGGAGTTACACCCGTTCCCTCACCAGTGCCCAGGTAACCACTTCTGTCAGTAATTTTTGTATTTTAATAATTTCATGTTGAAGTCATATTGTTTCTTTCTTTTAAACAATTGTTAAGATTCCACTGTGCTTGTTTTAGCTGGGGGACACACTAAACCGTCAGTTTGAGGCAGTGTGTGAAACCATGTTTGGGGAGGTGGAGTCCCAAGCTGTGGAGGCTCTGGACTTGCCTGGGGTGTTTCGCACTCGCAGCCACAGCTACGTACGGGCTATCCAGGCTGGTTGTTCCCAAGATGATGACTGTCTCTCCGTCTTCTCCATGTCCGCTCCACAGGGAAGCATCAAGAGTGGGGCAGGTGAGTGTGCGACTACAATATTTTTAATCTGCTACATGAAGGACGTACTTATTATAAGTGCAATGTATGAAATATGTTGCACAATTTTTTTTTAGTATTCAGTGTTCCTTTTAGACACATAAACATTCAAAAACTTTTTGAATTATCTAGTTGTCTTCAGCCATTGTCTTTTAAATCAGTCTTCAGTACAAATGTTTCACCAGTAATTAAAATGCATCAAGCAAAAAATAATTATACCAAATTAGTGTAAAGTAGTTAGTAATTAGTTGTAATGTTTATTGTTTGAACACAGTCTTAATGCGTTTTCAACAGTCTGATCATTTTGTGCTTGTGGGAGTGAAATTGTATATTTCTATTTCATTTAATTTCTGATTGTTATTTGACATTCTCACCATAGAACCAACATCCAATTCCGCCCACATTGTACACTAATATTTATTCAAGTCAGAACTTACTGTTTGTGCTATGCTGAGGCAATCCTTAAAATATAAATATTACATGAAATGAAACAGTGCATTTGTATCCATATACATTTGAACAAAGCACAGAGGATGAGACAGCTTTCACTAAAATCTTTTATCTCCATCTTGAGAAGCAGGTTAGCTCAAGGGAAGACACTTTGAGTTCGCACTATGTCTGTCTCTGACACCATACTTCTCGCTGCATTCTGTGGGCTTTTTTTTAAGTTGCAACTATGAATATTTTATCACATCTTGTATCTGCATTTCTTATGAATAATTTTCTTTGTTTTTCTCTGTTATTTTGTGTTTGCCTCACCTTCCTTTATCTCCTTTTTGTCCTCACATTGTCTGTTTTTTCTCAGTCTGTCCCTTTTGTAAGTATGCGACTCCCTGCCTCTGGGAACATAGTGCACATTTGGCTTTAAATTTTGCCTTTGTTTTCCTCTTCCCCACTCTTCTGACACTTCAGTCTTTCCTTATTGTAAAGGTGCACCTCCTCCACTCCCTCCTCGCATGTCCAAGTCTTCACTGTCCGTGCGGGCGCAGAGCAGCACTGAATCCACCCAGGACGCCTACTTCCAGAGCACCGCGGGACGAGCCAAACAGCACAGTAACTCTGTGGACCTGGGCAGTTCAGATGGCATTACTGCACGCTCCTCTAGGGGGGGCTACTACACCTCCACTGGGCCAGGTCGCTCCAGGCAGCACAGTAACTCAGCAGAGAGCCTTGATGGAGTCCGAGGCTCCAGAGAAATTGTCCCATATGGAGGGGGGCCGGGGGTGGGGGTAAGGGCCAAACACAGTAGCTCTGCGGACAGCCTTCTGGAGGGGCCACCCAGACCAGTTAGGGATGGCAGGGCCGGGGGGAGCCTGGGGAAGTCCAGCTCCCTGCCCCAGAGCAGCATGGTGCTCAGCAAAGTGGTGACTGAAGAGGGGCGCGTGGCACGCAAGTGGAGGCCATCTATAGCTGTGCAGGTAAGGTTTCTGCATCAGTGTTTTAGCATTCTTATTTTGTGGCCAACAGTTAATCATTTGAATAGGAACTAATGGCTTAGTCTCAGCTCTGGGGAGTACTGGGAATACTATTGTGTCTTTGGGCAAGACACACCTGTCTTGCCTGTGAATGTTATATGTTCATTGGTTTGAACAGTGAATGTTAAATGAACATACATGGCATAATTGCTGTAAACACTGCTTTGTTGCCATGGGCTATTTTCCATCTGATGTCCCACATTTGCTCTCACAGACTTTCATTCGTACACCTGTGTACATGGATACAGGCAAGGTGGATGAATTGTTTTGCCTAAGGACATGATAACAGTATGCACATGAGCAGGAACTAATTCTCTCATCTCGGGTTGGTGGACGAGGGCTCTAAATACTGAGCTACTGCCGCCCATTTACAGCGCCTTGTATTCCCGGGGGTCTCCCATCCCAGTACTAACCAGGCCAAACCCTGCTTATTTTCTGAAATCTGACAAGATTGAGATTTCTCATAGTGGTTTAAGTGTGTGAGTTACTGGTGGAATTGGAGAGGCTGCTGGTACAGTAATTATTGGTGATCATAGCCTACGATGAAACCACTAAACATTTATTTCTATCCACGTATATTCATTGCAAATTTACCATACTAGTTACTGACCACTGTGAGTAATACCAGGAAAAGACCACAAGAGCTAAAATTATAGAGATTTTTTAGCCCAGTTGTCAGACATGATTATCACAGTATTTCATTATGTCATAACTTGTCTGGTCCTTTGTCAGAACATAACCCTCTTTTGTTTCAGGTGGATAGCTCTGAGACCCTCTCCGACTCCGACGCAGAAGGAAAAGCCCTCACTGAGGTCCACTCAATAGGAGTGCAAGTGGAAGAGGATAAACGGTGAGTCAAAAAAACAAAACAACCACTTTTGTCATTTGACCTTAAATGTCAATGAAATACAAGTTCAAGTATCTGTCTTTAATCATTGAAAAGTCTGGCTTCATCAAGAGCCTTTGTGAATAATTTTGAGGTGCAATTTGAAAAAGGCTCGTCTCTGGGAGGCGCCCCACAGTGCAGCCCCTAATGCTGATTTTCTAGGCTGGATATTATTATTTCATTTAACATTTCATCAGACTTCACAGCTTGAACTGAGCAACACTTCTATTCTATGTGTGGATGTTTTCTCGCCATCTCCAACTGTAACCATGACTACAACTAGAAATCATACATGCAACATGATTTTTACACATGATGCAAATAATTTTCTAATTATATCCATGGGTCAGATTGGCTCGCAGTGCATGGGTGCGATTTCTTTTTTTCACTCATTCAAGCACCTGTTAACAATCGCCCCTCCTCCAACAAGCATTGAGGAGGATGGGAGACAGACGAGAGATGAAAACTGTGATTCAGAGCTCACACGTTATCTGACAGCGAAGGCTGAGGGCTATAATGGAGTAAATACTCCCTACTCCAGTCCATTGACATGACATTTGCGCACAGTGTTGCGTCATATGCCACAGGATTTAGCTGTGACAATAGTGAGTGATCGTAGTACCAATGTGTAGAAAGATAGATCTGTGGTTTCTAGTGAGCACTACCGGAAGCTAATGTATTAACCTTTTGTTTGGCATTTTTACAATCATTTTAATTTAGGCTGGGCGAAATGGTAAAAATAGAACTGTGGTCCAATCCTTATGAGACAGTTTCCTTTTTTGGCAATATTATGATTTTGTAATTCTCTGCTTATGCATTTAGCTGCATCCATCATTTTTTGAGTGAGTGACAGGGAGAATCACAGAGAAGTATAATCTCCCAGGAGCAACAAATTGCTTGTGTTTAATGTCATGGGATAACATCAAAATCTCTAGAAAATTATTTTTGTGTATTGTCCACAGATAATAATAATTTGAAGGTGATCAACAGGCAAGTAAAATTGCAGCACAGACTGATTTTAAGGTTTTATTCCTTTCAAAAGTATTACAGATTGCATTCATGTAACGTGTTTTACTAATATTAACAACTACTGTTTATAACTTGCCCACTTTTTGAATAATCATCAAATTGTCTGAGCATGGGTCTATTCAGGGTGCAACAAAACACCTCTAGGGGTACACAAACTGGTAAAAAGGGGGAACAACAAGATTCAAAGAGAGATGTGGTGTGATTGTGTGTACCAGGCGGGCACGTTTCAAGCGCTCCAACAGTGTGACAGCGAGTGTGCAGGCCGACCTGGACCCCGAGGGCTTCTCGGGGCTCAGCATCGCCGTGCCAACGCAGGATAAAAGTCTCCAGTTCGGCTGCTCTTTCCAAAGGCACTCATCTGAGCCCGAGTCATCCAGCCAGTTCACTGAATGCCACCGCACTGTGCACACGCAGGGACAGTGGGCCTACAGAGAGGTGAGTGCACTCAACAAATCTTGTATCTGTGTTGCTGGTGCTCCACTGGTCTTATATGGGTTCACAAATTAATTAATCATTGCATTTATATAGTGCCTTTGAAGACACCCAAAGTGCTTTACAGAGCATTATTCATTCACTCTGCACTCAGTGATGGTAAACTACTAGTGTACCCACAGCTGCCCCGGGGCAGACTGACTGAAGCAAGGCTGCCCCTCCGACCACCACGATCACTCACTCATACACCACTTTCATACAAAGTAATGTAGGTCTTGCCTAAGGACACAACAACAGTTTTTGCAACTGGAGCCCCACTGTGGCACCTGGAATTCCCAGTGGTCTCCCATCAAAGAGATCAGGCTGGTATGGTTATGAATAATGTGATGTGTAATGTGTAATGCACTTTTTGCCATATCAGTTTTCCTTAAAAATTATATTCGAACTGTCAGTAGAAGGTGCACAAAACTGTCCATTGAAATATTTTTAGCTGTGAAGTCATATTGATCAGAATAATTCTAGTGAATGTGCACATATAGATCTTAAAACCTTTAGAATACATTAACTTGTGCACATCTATTGAGCTCCTCTGTGCTTTTAAGAACTGCTGAAGGAGACATTATATATTTATTATATATCTGCACAACCCGTGAGAAGAACATGTGGGTGACTAACATTGTGATTTTAAGTTATATGTAAATAAATTTAACAGTATATCCTGAGAAAACTTAGGGTTAGTTTAGCATGATACATAATACAATTTTATAATGACCTCTTTTGTCATTGGGAATGACTGGCTGTTTCAATATCCAGGTCTCTTCTATGAGTTGCCCAGCCAAAGATACTGGGGTGATTGGTTGTCTCAGTGGTTTTAAATAATGGTTCTATTGCAGAGGACAGGTTGTGGTTACAAAGTAATAAAGTTAATGTAACTGAGTCATTGTAACTAAATTTGATCTTTTATTTGTTGCTCCAGGACTTTATCCAAAGCGGCTATACCACGGAGGCCTGTCCAACCAACAGTAGACCTCACCAGCACCCACACTTGCCTCCCCGTTCACATTCTCCCCTCCCCATAACGTCTGAGCGCGCCTGGGCCGGGACTCCTTCTCTAGAAGGGCCCCGGAGCCTCCCAGACTCAGGCCGTGCCTCTCCCTGCATGAGGGATGGAGAGTTCTTCTTACGCCTGTTGCAGACTGAGGTAGAGAGGATGGAGGGATGGTGCTCCAACATGGAGAGAGAGGCGGAGGAGAATGAACTGCCCGAAGAGGGTAAGTGAGAAGAGATGGGACCAGTGTTAGTTTATTATTAGTCTTAAATTTATAGCTTTAATTAAAAATACACTGTTTAACTTATTGGTGGAGAGTATGTGACTAAATACTCTATGAATATGTAATTAATTTACCTATACTATTCCACAGTATGGCATTAAACTTGTCTTGCTTTTGAAAAATATGCATTCTATTCACCCATTAGTGGGCTTGCCTCTATACAGACCAGACCTGTAGCTTGGTCAGGTGGTGTTACCTGCTTGTTTTTAAGGAGATAGATAAGTTTAATCCTATTCTTTGGAACATTACAGGCTTTTTAGTTTTAATTCTAATTTACTACTAGAGGCATACTTTCTTTACCTCTGTGACTGAAAACAAGTTCATCAAAATGGTTTCTATTTCATTAGGAGCTTGTTTCTACAGTAGTCTCTACTTGTCCTTTCTTAAAATTGCACTTTAGTTTTTAGTCTACAAAAATATCAGTACTTTTATCACCTTTTTAAATTAACTTTAGACAGAATATATTAGTCAACAAAATTATCACTGGATGTGACTGTAAACCCATAGCTCCCTGCTAACGTTTTTTTCTGCCACGTTTTCATAGCTCTGGAGCTGATTCGCAACGCTATTGGCAGCACCCAGATGCTCATGAATCAGAAAGTGCAGCAGTTCTTCCGACTGTGCCAACAGAGTGTGGTATGTTTGAACACAAATCCTGACAGTAAACATGGTGTACTTTCCACCACTACTTGTTACCTGATGGCAAAAAATATGTCTCTTGTTACCAAGGCGATGTGGAATGGCAATACTGCAAGATCATAAAACCATCGGGGCTGTCATCACACTTAAGCATAAAGTGTCATCTGCAATACAACACCCTATAAACCCTGACTGTTATTGGTGGTCATATGGTATCTGTTAGGACCAGCTCTATGAAAACATTAAATCGAGGTTTATTTTGCATGTATCCACTGCTGTACACACATCCAGCAAATGACTGTTGACCTATTACACAGTGTTATGGGTTATGTCCGCCATGCTAACCTTTCCAGCAGAATGAGTAATAACGTCTTCAATAATTTGAGGCATGTTAGCGATCTCTCTGGGACCTGTACTCATCAGAAAACCCCATCAAGAACTGCAGTTTTGAAGATAGTCTGGCCCTGGTGTTGACCATATGAATCACTTGCCAAATACTTTATTAGTTGGGGCTGGAAGATATGGAGACATGAGAATGAGTCCACTGAATTGAGACAAGATGAGATTTAGACATAATTTATAACAAATAAATAATGTGATTCAGTTCAGAAATATGGCCTAAAGATTTATCTCATGTCAGATTTTTACTGTCATTGTGGCACTGATTTTAGAGGTGTAACAACCCTATTTTGTTCAGTCCAAATGTTAAAACATGTATGCACTATATTATGGTAATTTTATCACACAAGATCTTGAGGTATGAAGCCTTATCCAATCCTACTCATTGGTGCTCTTACTCCCACTTTAAAACATAAAATCTCAGGACAAAAATAAATAATCAGTTGGTGGTCCTAATGTACTCAATGATATCGACTCTTTTATCTTGTCACTTTTTCAGCTATGTTTTTCTGTTCCCATCAGGACCCCTCGGCGTACCCCCAGCCTACCTCTCAGGATCTGGCCAGCTTCTGGGACCTGCTGCAGATCAACATCGAGGACATCAGGGTCAAGTTCCAGGACCTCCAGAGGCTGAAGGACTCGGGCTGGAGGCTTCCACCTGAAAAGAAGGTGAGAGCTTTGGGCACCTCCCGCCCTGCCCTGGCCCCCCTCCAGAGGGCGCCCCGAGCTAAGATGGCAGTGTGCAAGAGGGTAGCACAGATGGCCCTGCTCCCCCCCAGGCCTCTGCGGGCGCTCTGCAGACAGGATGCAAAGACGAACTGAGGCAGAAGGCTCTCAAGCTAGTATGAATAAAGTGTCAACAGAATGTCTATAACTGTGTAAAGATGGAAACTGTTAAATGCCTTCTGGAGTCACCATAACCAAACCAAAGATTGTGAAATTACCAGCAGTGGGGAGAATACTTGTATTACAGAATACTGAAAACTTGCATCAAAATGTATTTTGTAATGTATTCCATTACATGGTACAGTCAGTTTACTGTAGTCTGAATACTTAAAACACTTTCACATTGAAATGCATTGTATTGTGTGCTTGTTATCTATTGATTAGAAGGATACATCGCACATGCATACTTTTGGTTACTTAGTTACTTCTCAACACTGCTTATGAGGCAGGCCTAACAGCATAGCATTATCTGCAGTAATTTGCAACAGATGTTAAGCTACGCTTGCATTTAAACACCAAACATTTTTATTTATCCAGTCTTGGAACTGGATAAAGAATGTACTTTTTTAACATTGTAACTTTGTGTAAAATATACTTAATTATTTAAAATGAACTAAACTAACGTTATTTGTGTCTTTTCTCTTCATTTTTGCATTACCCTTATTCCCCCTCTCATGTCACCCAATGTGTTGTGTAAATGTCATTGGTTTCTTTGGTATTATCCATTCTTTCCTTATTCGATTTTTCCATCATTTCTCCTTGGTTGCTCTTTTGTTCAATAAATCCCTTTCATGTTATCGCTGCCACTGGATCAGGAGGACAAGAAGCCTCCTCCTCCCTTACCAAAGAAGCCAGCGGGGGGCGTGAGTGGCAGCTTGCGGGCTGACAGCGTTGGTGATGGCGGTGGAGTTGGAGGGGGGTCTGGTGGTCTGGTGGTGCCCCGCGTGGGAGGACACACTCTGCCCATGAGGGAGAAGTCTCTGGAGCTGGGGGACCGCAGCCGGACTGAGGCACGTAGGAGGCTGCTGCAGACCAAGCGCACTGCGTCCTTCAGGCAGAACTCAGCCACGGAGAGCGCCAGTGACAGCATTGAGATCTACATCCCCGAGGCCCAGACACGTCTTTGAACGCACCACTAGTACTACATAATAGGAGTTAGGTATCAACACTGCAAAAAAGGAATATCTACAATAGATACAGGTGCACCATGTAACATTTTATATGGAATGTCTGCCATCTGCTTGTCTTTATGAAGTTGTTATTGTTTTGCCTGAAATGTTCAACAATATAGCGTTACAGGCTACTGAAGTTATTTATCTTGCAGGTGTGTTCATGTCTAAAAAGATTTTAAAAAGTAAGCATGTTTATTGTGAGCGGAGCTGCCTCTCCACTGATCTGACCTGTAAGTTGGCCTGTTGGCACTGCTTCTTTGTCTCCATGGAGATAGATAAACTTAATGCCATGTTGTGGAATATTTCAGGCAAAGTAATAACAACTCTATAGAGACAAGAAGGTGGTGAACACTCCGCCAGTAAAGTTACATATTGCACCCTTAAAATCACTTCAGAATTTTGTATTATTTTAAGTAGTAATATTTTATCAAAATCAAAACGTATTTATACCAGTAATGTCTTGAAGTATGTAAAAGAACCCTAGTTTTGAAGTGATAGAGAAATACCTTTTTTGCAGTGTCACTCTAATCTCTGCAGGTTACAACAATGAGCCAATCCCTTTTACATTTTGGAGAACTGCCTCTCACCTCATATACTTCTATGCACTGTTGGGCAGTGTTACAAGGTTATATTATATAGCGTGAGGTTGAGAGTCATTTGCTTTTTAGGATAAATATGAGCTGAAATTCAAATGTAGTTTTATATTACAATATAATTATAGTGAGCCTATTTGAACCTAAGTGCCAACAGGAGGTTCGACTTTGGTAGATTTTCTTGTTTAAAGTGTAAACATGTGTGGAAGGTGCAATAATGGCGTCTCTATCCTTGAGCACAACTTACTGGAATTGTGTTTTGAGACCTATTTAAACAGATTTATCTTGGTGTACCATATATAGGCCTACATTGTTGGCTGTGTGTAGATATAGCAAATATATACAAGTACTGAATATGAGCAGAAGTATGTGACTTGAGACGCAATGCAGTTCTATTGTTTGGTGTCCAAAGAGGCCAACAAAAATAATGGCAGCCATTTTAGTATTTTGAAATCTTGTTAAAAGAGGTGTAGCCAGATTTTTTTCTTCAATCATCTTGCTGACGAAACCACCCAAGTAGTTCACTTTTGTATAACAGTAGTCAGCATTGTAGTAGCATGCCTATGCGTGCACCTAGCACTACTCCTTCACTGAAAATAAAGGGCTTAAAAGGCACAAAACCTCTAGGTAAAAAGATGACCACATCTCCCTGTATGAATTACATTTTAATTAACATGATATTTTTTTCATGATCTCACTACAGACATTTACATATGGATGAATTTGTGACACAGATTTCCATAAAGTCAAGAGACAGACTCCCAATGAACAGTGACGAGCCTGGTCTGCCTTCTCCACCTGGTCTCAGCAGTCTGCAGGGCCGTTCCTCTCACAAATGGAGCTTGTTTCCCCTGTCATCCCCAGTATCAGACTCTGCCCTCTGCAGCAGTGGGGCGTTTGAATGTGCCAGTGCTGTTTGTATATAGTGTGCACACTCTTGTTTGCCAAAAGCTTCTCAGTGTAGCATCACAGCCTTGACAGCTCGAGAGCCTCACATACAAACCCCAGCCCTTTGGTTTTTATGTAGTCTTTTAGAAGTTTCAGTGTTCCAGGGTGGGGAATAGATTACAGTGACTTTTCAGGACATAACCGAAGATGCCCCCATTTCACTGTGATACTTTTGTGCCACCTAGTGGTCATGTAAGGACCCAGACCGACTGGAGTGGCTCCAAAAAATGTTCTTTCCACCTCAGGCAGGAATCTATACAGCCTGCTAAACAGCCATGAGCGAAGATGATATTAACAAAACACCCATTAACATTGGTTAAGTCAATACTTTTTCTATTATGTGTTTAGCGAAAGGAGAGAATGCCTTTGTTACAATGATTTCACCAACTTGAATTCTTTAAAAGCATCCCTTTCGTCACTTTAAAAATGCGCTTTACTTAATAGCTTTTGGGAGAATCTATAGCCAATTTATAGCAATGAAGACATGGTTGTCTACAGTAATCAAGGAATGACTGCAGACTAGCTGTGATAGACAGTAAACATTGAAAAGCTGTCCATCACCAAGCATTAGGCTATAGTATTGTCTACACTGTATTGTACAGTGTTATCATGTGAATCCTTACCAAATGAGATGACATCTGGTATAAACAATAATAACAATAATTTTATTGGTCATTTGAATGAAGTGGATGCTTCCCTATGTCTCATATGTTTTTTGTCATAGGCACAGGCACACAGTCTATGTGCAGCTAGCAGCAACACACTGATGGCATAGTTCATATCCAATGTGATGCTTAAAAATTGATGAGAATACTTTTTTCTTTTAATGGTTTAGTTATAATCATCAATGAGTTTTTTGAGTGTTGCCTGTATTGGTGTTTCTTTTCTTCCTTACATCACTTAATTGTATTTTTTAACAACAAATCATGTAGCATGATTTTCCGAGCTTTTGAGAGGGGTATTTCTAAATGAAGTACCATATTCTTGAGAACATTATTATAGGATTGTGTGTGTACATGTGTGTGTGCAGTGAGAGGTGGTAACTAAAATAGTCCAAAATTAGCCATGTTTAAGAGATTAAGGAGGAACTGTTAAGCATGATTCTTTTCTTTTTCTAAGATTTGAAACATGTTGGGAAATGGGATATTTTAATGGCAGATGTATATTTTATAACATAATTTTTAGATTAGTACAGTCTATGTACAAAAAGCATATATCAAATGTGAAATATTATGATAGATTCTAATAGCCTTGTGTAATTCTACAGCTGTGTGGCATATCCTGAAAACAGTTAATACTGGATTTCTTTTAGGTTTTTGATGCATTGGGTCACAGGGTACTTTTGGCAAAAGAGTAGAGTTTGCCAAGTATGTTTCTCCCTAGGCCTACTATATGATACTGTCTGGTTCTGTAACTATAACCTCTTCTGTCCTTCTTTAGAACCAACTACATGTGCCTAACCAGCCGGAGGTTTCAGTTTACACTATAGAAAGAAATGTACATATGAAACATTATATGAAAATATTGTTAACTAAAAATGTTTTTATTGTATCTGACATAACCATAACAGTTTCCCTCACTCCCACGTGCAATAGTCAGACTGGCAGAAATTATCATTGCATGTTTTATGGCAATCGCCTTAGAAAATTTTCATTAAAAAAGAGAAATTTTGTATTTTTTGTGGAATTGAAAAAAATACTTAAATTTTACAGATACTGTATTCTACAGAGTCTTTGTATCCACTGAGGACTTCAGACCTTCAAACTGAAATACTGACGTACGGTCTGTTCATTCAAAGCAATGGGGGGTTGCTAGGCAGCCTTGTCATAATTCACTGTATTTCTTTTTCTTCTGACATCTCATTGGTGGTTGCCCTCAACAAGTAAAGCACAAAGACCTGCTATTGTACTGTTACCCCTCTGTGAAGGACTCTAGACTTCTTCACTTCCATCAGTTTTAATCAATATGATGCTTTTTGGCCAATATTGACTGGAAACACCAATTGGAAGATGCCAGGACCATCTTGTGGTTTTCATTCATTAGTAATGTTGGAATATATGGGCCCACAGTGTGACAGTTATGTGGACTTCTTCTGAGTACCTCACTTTTCTAGCAGTAGTGAGTCCAGCTCCGATTATAGGCCTCTGTCCTCAGGGGGTTGTCCAACACCACTCAACCTAAACTGGTGAAGTGGTTGCCTTTCACTAGAGGGCGCTCTCACATTACATTCAAGCACAGACCTTATATTGTAGCCATTTTTGGAGAAGCAGTAAATCAAGATATGGATCAAAGGTGCAACTGTAGCCAATTCATATGTCTACAAACTGTGTAACTATAATGGTGTATTTATTAAAAATCACAAAATTGATCATATCTACAAGTATATGATTTTATTTACATAAATGATCTTGGTGTGGATTGCTTTTTATTTTCAGACACTCAAAAAAGTCCTAACTGGACTTATTTAGGCCAGGAAATAGCATATTGTTAGGCTAAAGTAAAAATGTGAAACACATGCCGTTATATACATTCAGTACACAAAGATGTAGTTACCATAAATGTCTTGCATGGTGATTACAATATTTTGTTATTTTTAAGTTCTTTAATACCTGCATTTTAAGTAACTGTGAGCCATCATTATCATAAATAAAACATGTTTGAAATGTCTGATCGTGTGCACTGAATCTATATAAAATGAGTTTCACAACTAGCCAAATTTTTTGCTGGAGTACAGAGTTGTTGTTCTAGAGTTCTTATCAAATTATATAAGCAGAACCCTTTCCTATATTAATCAACTAAACTTAGAAGAATTATAATTTCAGTGTGCCTGTCGCACTTCTGTCTCATGTAGTTTTACTGTAATGTTTTACAGTGAGTCTGTTTTTTACAGTGTAGAAGGGTAAACCTGTGGATCACAAACAACTGATTACTGTGTAATTACAACAGCCCCTGCCACCATCGTGTTTACAAATGTGTAAATATCTGGACATTGCTCTTCTCACTAATACATATTGTTATTACTATACAGTTGTTATTATGGTTAAAATAATTATTTATTGTCATCACTCTGGTTGGCTTTAACAGTGTTGCCATGATTCTGTATTGAAGGGACAGTTGTGTGGGTTTCACATTGCTGCTATAAAATGTGGATAAAAGAGTCTTCTGGAAACTATGGAAAACTTTGGATCAACGATGAACAGTCTAATGATGGGCAGGCTACAGACAGTAGGACATGAACATTCAAACTCATGACTGTGTCTCTGTAAGCAGAACAGACTCTCCTCTCTGCTATTCTACTCTTAAATGTAGCAGCTCCAAGCCCTCACATCCACTCCTCCATGCTCTCTCTCACTTAACACCTTGATTTTAGACGGGTTTGATACAGCTTCAGCTCAGCCTCTCTTTGAGTTTCTTATGTTTTATACATATTTTACTCAGTGCCAAGACACATACTGTACATAACATGTTCATTATGAGTTGAGTGGAGCACATAGCAATAGTGATGCCATAGATCTGAACATGTGCGAATCCACAGTGGACACACAGTGCATGAAACCATCCTGATGTGAGTGTGTTGACATGATGCACTTTGCTGAGGCAGTAAAGCATCCACTTGTTTGTTCTGCTCATTTTGTACATAGAAATGACTCCTTGTATGAATTCTTGATCTGGATGTGTTGCTAAAGCCCAGAGAGATGGCACACTGTGATGTGGTTTATCCTAACACAGAATGTAACACTGTCAATGTTGTTCAAACATTTTCTAATGGTTAATATTATTATTACTATTATAATGATTATTATAAAGCTATTTTAGCGAGTTAATGAGATGGTGTGTGTTTTTTGTTTATCCCATGTAGAAATAAAACCATTCCGTTGTTTATATTACATAACCACCTTCAATCAGCAGTGATGGTAACACAATTATGCAGTAAGATTCTTCAATTCAACAATTATATACAACTAAAATAAGAAAACACTGAAAATCTATTACTTTCACTTTAAATTTATTTCCTCATTTAAAATTATATAAAAATAAGAAATAAATAGAAGTAGATGAAAAGAAAAATATTCCATTTGAGTTTCGGTGTGGAAATTTCATTCATAATTCTTACCAAACCCCTTCATAAAATATGAATAATGAATGTAAAATTGTGTTATAGATAGATAAAGATTCTTAAGCAATTAGTCCCATAAACCAGAAAAGTGCAATTTTTGCTTAAGAATGTAAACCTGAGTTGTAGGGTTTGTATGGTCAAACATCTACTGAACACCCTCTAGTTTGAGAGTCCAGGCCTGTCCCGGAGTGTCTGGGAGCTCAGGCAGGAGGATAGTGAGGCCAGCGCTAGGGAGCACAGGAGACCAGGCCAGAGGCTTAGGATTCCCCAGTAGAGTCACCTGGACAAGAAAGATGTGTGTAATACACTGGTTAATATATAATTTACAACGTTATATTAGCAGATCATTTACCTTGGTCTTTATTGAAGTTTTGGGAGCCAACAGTTGCATAATAGACTTAGGAGGCTTGATTGTCACAATTGCATACACAGTGGTATCTTTAGATGTAAACCTTAAAAAACAAGCACAAGAAAAATTTGAATAAATCTTAGTCTATTCTTCAGCTTGCAAATTAGGACTGTTTCATTGTCACGGTGCCTTAATTAATTACAAGTAAATTAGACCGTCTAATTACACTCATATTGTACAGCAGTATTACCAGACTGGTAGAGTGGAATTCTCATTCTGGACCCTCCAGGGTTTTGAAGCATAGATAGCTTCTCCATTGGTTTGTAGCCAGGATCCAACCCCCCTGAGTCTCTCCTCAAATACAGGTGGGATGGTCCCGTCTGCAGTGGGACCTATGTTCAGCAGGTAGTTACCACCCAGAGCCACAGTTTGAACCAGGTCCTGCAATGAGATAACCTCCATAACTTAAGTATTGCATGAGCATTCAATATTTGTATCATTCTGGCAAAATGTAACCACAAACAAAGTTAATGTTTCTGTTCTATTGAACACATATACCTTTATGATAGTGGGCAAGTCCATGAGTTCATTGAGCCTCATGTTTTTTCTATAACCCCATGAGTGTGTGTCCACAGATGTACACTTCTCCCACTTGTGTTTGGGCAGCTGCCCTGGAGTGTACTTATCCTCACAGTTATAGTAACCTCCATGTTTACAGGCACAGCCTGCTCCCCATCTGTCATTGGTCACAACGGTGTCCTAAAACAATACATTATTACTATAAAGAATATTCCCTCAGTTATAAACAATTAATGCCACTGTGTGCTCATACTTTGACTGGACTGTCATTGTAGAGCCAAGCCAAAAACGCAGTGGAGTTCCAGTATGTGTCCGGTGCCTCCCAGTCCCCATCAGACCAGATCACCTCAGGTTTGTACCTGTGGGACAAAGAAAATTATACATAGAATATTTATAATGTAATGTAATTGTATTTGTAACAAGGGTGTCTAACAAACCTCACAACCAAGTTGTACATCTCTGGGAGCAGCTTGTTTACAACAAACTCCTGGGTCTTGAAGCCATTTTTTTTGTCAATCAGATAGAGTGGGTGGAACCACTCAAACAAGGAGTTGTACAATCCATAGTGAAGAGACCTAAAAGAACATGTGTTTATTGTACACACTGAGCAAAGCCTTAAAGCCCAAAACTCTTACCTGTTTCGGACCGCCTCCCCCAGGTCCCCTACCAGGTCTCTGTGAGGGCCAGTGTCCACAGAGTTCCAGTTCCAGGAGAATGGTGAACCCCACGTAGTGAAGCCTTCATGGTGTTTAGAGGTCAGAACCACATACCTGTTCAATCAGGTAACATCATGTGACTTGCATTTGCAAAGCAGGAAGTAAAAACTGTGCTGTACAAATAGATATATGGGCTCACTTTGCACCCGAAGCCTTGAATATGTCAGCCCACTGATCAGGGTCAAAGAACTGCGCGTGAAACTGAGGAGCAAAATCTGGGTAGCTGAACCCTGGGGGGTAGTTCTTGGACATAAAGCTCACACATTTGGGATCCGGAGGTTGCTGTCCCTGCCAGTGCCACCAGAACCACTCACTTTCGAAAGCAGGCACACTAAACACTCCCCAGTGCACAAAGATGCCCAGCTTGGCTTCATCATACCAGGCGGGCAGAGGTCTCGCGTCCAAGCTAGTCCAGTCTGCTGAATACCGAGCCTCGGTTGCCACAACACCGGAGACAAAGAGGAGCACTACTGCGAAAAACATCTTGCGCGCTTGGATTTCCTCCTTCGGGGAATTACATTCGCGTTAAAATATTAAAACGTACGTTATTCAGCGACATTAAGAGAACAGTTTCCTTATTCAGACAGACGTTAAGCAAGATCACGAGTTCATTCACTTTTCTTCCTGGTTTACTTGGCGTCTGCATGTCACGTGTCATCACAACAGTCACGTGACTATACGTAGGCGTGTGTAGTTAAAATAACCATTGCTATGGAGAAATAAAATTAAACATCTAATAAGTGAACATAGATCACACAATATTATTTAATAAATAGACATGTATTAATTTACAGCGAAAAACCAGTGTAAAAATCAATAAATTATGACAAGTATATCGCAAACACAGATTACAAATTTATTAATTGCGCTATACTTAAAAAAAAAAAAAAAAAGTTAATCCACATGATAGAATGAATAAGTCATAATTAACATCCTTTACCCATTACATGAAGACATTATTTTATTAATATTCTTTACATTACACGGGGCCAACATCTGAACAGACCCCAGCAAGCTGCCTGTCCACAAGGTCCTCCACTCGGCCCACCTCCACCTCCTCCACATCATCCATAAAACTGGACCAGTCGGCGCCCCCATCTGGCCGCTCCCCTGCCTCTGCATGGTTGACAGGGTGCCCAGAGTCTTCATTTGTGGTTGTCACACAGTTACAGCTGTCACAGAGACCATACCGCTTCAGACCTGAAGTCACGGCAGATCCAGTGAATGTCCTCCTACAGCTTTTGCAGGACACAGGCCAGCAATCTTTGTGAACCTACCAGTAGAGGAAAGAAAGTAACAAAAACAAAACATAAACTAGTGGCAACTGATCATATTTTGTTCTTATATTTAGACTACATAAAAATGTGTTGAGTTCAGTGGGCATGTCAAATGTTATTCAGTTGATTTGAAAAGGCCAAAATATGACGGTAAGAACTAAAAAATATTAGTTGCAACAAATGAAAAAAGTCATTTAAATTCAAAATTCCGAAAAAGTACCCCTAAATGTAAAGGTATGTACATGGCTGTATGTGACTTTTACTTCAAGTTTGATGTCATGAAGCTGATCATATCTTACTGAAATAGTAATGTTATAAGACAAGGCGAATGTGAATTAAGTATTTACAGGATTTCACCGGTGCATTGTAACGCATAATGAATTCTTACACTGAAAGCATGACTCCGTAGGTGCTCTTGTCTTGTGAACCTTTTGCCACACAGCGGACAGGGAAACGGACGCTCCCCTGTGTGACTGCGGATATGCCTCTTCAAAATCCCCTTTTGTTTGGACGTGTAGGGGCAGAATGGGCACTTGTGGAGTTTCACCTGCACTACTAGGCTATCACCTGCAGGAGGAAAGTGACATAAAAATGCTGATTTCTTTTGCAGTGGCTTAATCACTAAATATTAACATTGGTTTAAGTGTTGCAATCATGATCAACAAATCTCCAAAACTGCAATTATATGTATAGTGCTATACTCCAAGTCTTTATTCATCAGTAACTACCAATAAAAAATAAAATTACTAGTTCTGATTAAAGACAGTCAAAATTTCAGTGTAGTATAATAACCTGCTTTGGGTGGTCAGAAATTGTCATGAACTTAAAAACTAAAGTACAATCATAATTAGGTAGATTTTACCTGTGTCCTCTCCAAGCCAATCACCATGAGCCTCCATCATGGTCGATCCCACAAAACTCAACCCATCATCCATTCTGCTCCCCCCTGGGCCCCCGTCTAGTCCCGGGGCAAAACGTGGACTATCCCTCTCTACAATGGGGACAGGGCCTTCACCTCTCGCCAGCATTTCTATCAAGTGACGGGCATTGAACGTAGGACTGTAAGGAGACCGCTCATTGTGTGGCGATGATGGAAGGAGTCTGTTATGAAGACTGTGATGAGGCTGGGGAGTGTATGAAGCCATCATTTTAGGGTCAGGGGACTCGATGAGCACTGGTTCATCAGGGTCATATTCTATTTTAGGGTTTACAAGCTCTGGGGTCATGGCAGAGGATGAGGAGGATGAGAGGTTAGTTTGATCTGTATTTTCTTTGTGTCTTTCTTCTCTAAAATCTTCTTGAATATGGAAGTTGCTGTCCACTTCTCGGCTGGATCCTGCTGGGCTATTGTTAGATAAGGACGGGAGAGTTTTAGCAGATGATCCACTTTGGGTTGCTCCATGGTCAGTTTCGTCATCTTCCATTTGAGATGCATTGATTATTGGACCAGTGGAGTTGGTCACTGCTTGAGAATCTGATTTGTCTTTTGCCTGACGCTCCTTGCCAGCATTTCTTTCCCTCTCCTTGTTGCAAATTTCCAAAGAGGAGTTGATATAGTCTTTACAGAAGTTCACCAAATCAGTCATCTGCAGGTAGCTTGCTGCAGACATCACCTCAATGACATTGTTGCGGTGTAGGTCTAGGCGACCAGAGTACATAAAGTCCAGGATAATTGTAAAAGCATCAGCTGTGACTATATCTAGTGAGGCCGTGCAGTGGCGCTGACTGCTGTCCTGTAAACAAAGAATGTACATTTTCGTTCCTGTGGTTGCACAAAAACTACTATGATGATGAGCTGTCACTTACTAAAAGAATACATCAATACTAATAAACATAAGAAAAACATTACAAGTGTATTAAGATTTGTCATTACAATAACCATAACGATCTGTTAAGGTGAGTCCGGCCCAACTTATAGACATTTGTTAAGAATTTGTTGTAGTCACCCAATAATAATAATAATAATGTACGGAGAAGAGAAACCATCAACTTACCTGTATGAAGTGCACCAGAAGAGCTCGGAAGTAGCCGCTGCCTGCAAACAGTACATTGCGATGGGCTTTAAACACACGACCCTCCACAAGAATACTGCAGTCACAGAAAAAGTCCCGTTTGCGCTGTTCGTTTAGGTCAGCCACAAGCCTAGGGAGGTAGCAGGGGACTTCCATATTTAATCCCCTCCGGCTTCTGTCAACAACAAAGAAATGTAAACTTTAGACGGTTATAGATGGCTATGTCAGTCAGTTTAAGCTCAAATTTTACACCATTAAAAAATAACTTTAACAACAACATCCCGTAGTTGTGGATGGCAAAGAAGATCTATTGTTAGCCTCTAAAGCAGAACAGTTACTGACTCGGACCGATTAAAGCTTGATTTACCGATCATATGCTTACTTACATTGCATCTATTATTAAAATACATCTACGTTTAATCTTACCTGTTTTACTTGTGACTGAGATCTATATAAAAAGCATGGCATATATATTAATGGCAATTTTTTTTTCTTTAATACCCACATCACACATCCAGCTCCGCTCTGTTGTTGACCCAAATCAGGACGGTCACTTCCGCTTACTGTCGGTGGTTTTTGGGTTTTCATGTGCGCTGGCTCATGAAGTGCTGCCCTCTGCTGGCCCGTGGTGCAGTCAACAGTCAGGGGGAATAATCCAGAAGTCAGAAGGTCGAGGTACGAGTTTATTAAAAATAAGATCATAGGTATGTGTTAAATGTTCTAATATATTTTGAGTGGGCTTTCTCCATCGTAAGTTTAAGTCTAATCACCTATTTACAAATATGTAAACTAAAGGCTAAAGGCTAATGCAGTGTTTGTAGGCACAGGCCATAGATATTGAATGTAAATATTGAGCTGTTCAATATCTATGGGCATAGGCTAAGTAGCTTTGCAAAATGTAAAATGAAGCAGTTAGAAGATCAGTGTACTCAAGTGCTTTTTTAAAGGGGCACTGTGTATTTTTTTCTTTTGGAGGGCCCAACACCTGCATACACTGTTACCATGTTCCTCGGGATGGCATTAAACTTGTCTATCTTTATTCAATTAGGTTATGAGTGTTTTTATTAAGAAACTGGCATTCTTTCAATTGCCTCTCGACATATCTGATTTGTAACTTCACCTGAGTCACCCCTCATCACCATTGAGAGGTAAGGTAAATGTTATACTGTGGAACATTCTTGGTAAAGCAATAATATCTCCAAACAGACAAACAGATGATGGGCCCTCCACCAGAAAAGTTACAGAGTGCACCTTTAAATTGGGGACTGTTGATCGAGAAATGCATTAGATAAAGATAATGCAATAATTATTTCTGGCTCCAGGTTGTTGTATAAGAGATGGAGGAGCCTCCTGAACCTGAGCCTGTCAAGATTTGTTCCTACTTTTACCATGGTCATGAGCTATGGGACATGACCAAAGAGATCTCAAATTCAAGTGGTTCAAAGAAGTTTTCTCCACAGGGTGGCCGCCTCAGCGCCAGCCCTGTCAAAAATAATGATTTACATTTGCATTATTTCCTACATACTTGATTTGTAGTAATGGCTGCCTCTGTCCCCATTTCATCTATTAATTAAAAGCATGTGCTGGGACCCTTTATGACTAATGATGACAATGATGAAAATAATAATGCGATGGGGAAAGAATATTGGCTTCTTTTCATTCCATCGCCACCATGCTTCAACCACAGGCGGCTCGCTCTGCCCACAACCTCTGCTCAAGAGCCCTTGTTTATTTGGGTTTGATTTTGAAGTGAAAATAGTTCCCTTTTTATTTTCAGACATGGCATGAGTAAACAAGCAGTTTCTTTAGATTTTGCACCGCGCCCTCACAGTGCTTGGAGCTGGAGCATCTTATTTGTGTTAGATATTTTCCCATGGCACAAGAGCAAAATACAAAGACTTCGTGGTGGCCAGAAGAAACCACTGGGTAGGCGTACATGAGTCTGTGCACTGGCTGTCTTTTGAAAATGACATTTACAACACCCCGTAAAAGAGTATTCACGCATGCAGGCACTAATTGTAAAGCCATATAAAGTAAGATTGTTTGTTATTACGCGAGAACAGCCGACTGACCTGTGTTTTGTTCACAGCTAAACAACCCTGATGCACTTTTTGACATAGAAAACCTCTAATGTAAAGTAAAGTTAAATTTAGCGTATGTATTTCCCCCTTACAGGAAAATACAACCTCTGCATTTGAACCATCATTGTCAGGAGTTGAGCCAACCTTAGTCAGACTCAGGATTATCTGGATGACTTTGCTTATTTTGCATGTTTTAGGTTCATGTGGAGAGAAGGGCGTCCAGAGGAAACATGGAGAGCATGCAAACTCCGCCCAGAAGAGCTCCATCTGTCCGGAAATCAAACCTGCAAGTCTGTGGCCTCCTGAGTTCTAGCCACTCAGCAGTACAGGGTAAGGACTGTGAGTAAGTACTGTGTCCTGAAAGGTAGCTAAGGTGGTACTAATGACAAAGGGGAATTATAGTCCTAATATTCTCTGGAAACAATATGCTTTTGTTTTGATCACTTGTTGACACACAGTAAGTTCAGGAAACTCCCTCTGTACACTTCTGTCATAACCAAACATACAAACTTACCCCCTAAAGCTCTTAAGCACCAAATAAATAATGCTTTATACTTTGCAATCTTAGTTGCCTGTGATTACCATAACAGTCGTCAAAATAAATAAATGTAGTGATATGTGGAGTTGGTTCAGACATGCTTATTGTGAGAGCTGTAGGGATGGCACTAAGATCTCCGGGTCTCTTTTGCGGATTTTGCCTCGGCACATAACAGCCACTTAGCTCGGCATTTTCCCAGGCGGAGACAACGCACCACGGTGGCAAGGCAGGCCACAGAGAGGGCCTGATTAAAGACTATAAGGGACAATGGAGGTCGGGGACAGCAGTGGCATTTTTCCATCCCCGCCACTGTCTCCTGGGGGGGACCAAGTATGTGGCGTGAAACGTTTGAATTATACCAGAATCCGTGGAATTCAGACGGAGGCACCGCGGAGAGGACCCTCGACTGGGGATCAAAGAGCTGAGAGAGGCAGTGTGGTGGACGCTGTGGTGGAGCCAGGCACAGAGCAGAGCCTTAAAGTGTGTGCGTGTGTTTGTGTGTGTGTATGCGTGCAAGACTGTAAAAAAGATCTATGCATGTTTGAACGTGAATCATGTTTTCTTTTGTGGTGTGTCTTATGGGCATTCAGAGGCACTGGGGAATTACTAATGCTCTTTAATACATTGGAAAAGTTAAAAAAGTCTAAGCAATGTTTAATTCACAATCCTTATTTCAGACTTTCTTTCTGTATTATTGCGGTTGTTGCGACTAGAGGCTGTCCAAAAAAAACAAAGGCCTTAAGCAAACTGAGTTGAAGTCTTTAAATGGAAAGTTAATCAGTTATTCAAGGCAGTAGAACAACTTGGCAGGAGGCCACCTCACAGAAGCTGGTACTCTTTTCTAGATTGAGGACCAGGGTCTTGGACATGAGTACCTGATCTGACGTTTTCTTGAGCTTAACTTTTAAATTTGTTCTACTTTCTTGTATGACTTCTGGCTAGACATGTTATCTATAATTAGCTGATTCGGAGACGTCTACCCCTTTTCCTCAAGCTATCACATCCAGAAATACATACTGCCAGCCTTTTGATTATTGTATATTTAGAGTCAGTCTATGAAGGCGTCCCACACCACACACTTCCGGCAGAGCTGACTGTCTTTGCCACATTTCCGCTGCTCACATCAAAGACTTCAACCAGGCTATATGCAGCCAACTTGACCTCAAACTAGTTTCTGTTTCAAAGAGTGACAGCATATTTGAGTGCAACAACATGCATGTAAAGCACACACAAGTGACCCAGTGGTAAAATATGTAAGGGAAGGGCTGACAAGAATTTATATTGTTAAAATATAGGGGGAAACTGCTGTTAAAAACTTGTTTGCTTGTTTTGATGCTTTTTATATAATTTTATGAGCAAACCTCTCCAAAAACATGTTCGGTATTTCATTTTTGTAAAATATTAAGCTTTAGGTGGTTCCTTCTCCACTGAGTGCTCCAGTTTTCCCATCACGCTAAAAGCTGATATGTAGACTAGTCTTCCAGTCGTGTTCAAGATTGTTTTCCTAGAGCATAAAAAATAAAATACCTGGAGAACAACATCTGACATCCACTAGGGTCTGAGGAAATATCTACCATCTCATAGCACTTTATATTCTCTCATAGCTGCTGAATCATGTAAATCTTGTAGAGTGTATGGCAAAGGAGAAATTCAAATTTGCCTGGACAAAAGTTTATTTTGGTCGAACACGTTTCGCAGCTCATCCAAGCTGCTTCTTCAGTTCTGGTCAGAACTGAATAAACTTTTGTCCAGTTGACAAATTAGAATTTCTCCTTTGCCATGGATTCTACCTGGACGACTGAGGGATTTAACAAACATCTTGTAGAGTGTAGATCATCCTTTATTTCTGTCAAAACCCTGTTGTCTTGGGGAAAGTTGTAATGTACATAAAATGTGGCTTGGTTGTGTAAGATTCTCCACTCTGTATCTCATATTATTTGCTGTTGCATGCTGCAGCCTCGTCTATCATTCTCTCCTGTCTTTTCTTGCACACTCACCATAATCCTCTTCTAGGAATGCTAAAAATGACCCGGTGGTTTGGTGGCGGCAGGTTTTTATGTGGGTTTTAGGGGCTTATGGCTGCTCTCGGGGGCTGCCGTCAGAGCGAGGTGTTGCCTGGATGTTTGAATGATAAGGCCTAATCTGAGGTGTAAACTTATAAGAGGGATTTGTGCAGTGAGAGCCTGTCAGGAGCAGGCAGACTGCAGGGAGGATGCACCAACTATCTGAGGGCTTTGTGAGTGTGCTCAGGGATCTTCTGGGGGCACAGCCAGATTGGACTATGTATTTGTCATGCAGAAGTATAAACTGGTCATTAAAACTTCAGGGGGAGTTTATATACAACAGACCAAGAAGTGGCACTGGTGACCGTGAAGCTGCTATTTCTAATTATCAGGAGTACAAAAGAATATTTTTTGTAGGAAGGAGGTTAAATTCACACAATAGGCCCAAACAGCCTGGGACCTTCGTGCTGTGAGGCATCTCTGTGCCACTAAACACTACAGACACTACACTACCCTTTACACAAGTTAAGCATTAGTCTATCATTAAAAAAAAACAAAAAAAAACTTTTGTACTTCCTTTCCTACAAAATATACTTTTAAAAAATATGTAGTTTGACCAGGATTTTTTTTCTGAATGAGGATCTTAAACTGTGTCCAAAAAAGACTACCAGCATAAAATTCTGTCTGTTACCGTGAGGGAGTTTTTGCTATAACAGTGTGTATGACTTTTTGATGTTTGTTAATGATATTGGCTATTGAGATAAGTTAATAAGTTAAATTCTAACATATAATAATGCAAATTATGTAAATCAAGGCAAATACAGATATAGAAGAGAAACTATTATTAAAAAGGATGATCTTATCAGTAGTTTGAATGAGGGAAAAGAGGTGAAGGAGAAAACGGGTTTAGTTTAGATACGCTGAAATACTATGTACTATGTAAGTATTATGTTGTTATTGATGCTGGATGCAATTTGTTACATGAAATTCATTCATTTTTATTCATTCATTTCATTTATTCATTTCATTAATTAATTAAACAAAAAAATGTACACAAGAAAACTTTATTTTTGTGCATCAACTTGTAGAACCATTTTTGCCATAGCCTATAGGCTACCATGATCTTGTATGGCTCTTCCAGACATAGAGTTAAAAGACATTTAAGGATTTAGACCCAACTATTTTTAGAAACATACATAAAAGCAGTAGGAGTGAAGCGACTCCTCACTATAAAAATTAGTCCCTTCCATAAAGTTTGAATGATAGCCAGCTTCCGAGTCAAAGCGCACGCGGGAAAGTCGTTAAGTGGCTAATATTAGCAGTGTTATAAAGCCACCACGTGCACACTGCACGGCTGAGAAGGGCGCGCACAGGATCAGCTCAGAGTTGTTTCATTTTTGACTTTCCCTTTCTTCTCCATCTCTCCCTGGGCCTCATAAAAGATTGGCTTGTGATGTGGCGAAAGAGCACAGTCAGAATGAAGTGATTATGGATAAGGGCCTTTGAGTCATGGCACCAAATGACATTCTTTAAAGCGCTTAAATATAGCAACCATTGGCTCTTGCAGGTTTGTTGTTTGACTTGGGGGCATCTTCGGCCTCTTCACGCTCGAATCACAACCAGATTCTTATATAGCTTCTTTAATCTTGTCAGGGAAAATTGGCTTAGCGTGGGAACAA
Source organism: Boleophthalmus pectinirostris (assembly GCF_026225935.1). Taxonomy (NCBI): domain Eukaryota; kingdom Metazoa; phylum Chordata; class Actinopteri; order Gobiiformes; family Gobiidae; genus Boleophthalmus; species Boleophthalmus pectinirostris. Next base: position 16,401,430 of record NW_026571175.1, on the reverse strand, counting down.
GGAGAATTCTTCAGGGATGCGTTTTGTTGTTTTTGAGAGATGTGCGCACATTGTTTTATTTATTTTCTCAGTTCATCCAGGAAGAGAAAGTGCCAGCTTGTGCCAAAACCTCATGAAGTGGAGATAAAAAGGAGCTGAGCGAGAGGGAGGGCAGCACGTCACGGCAAAGATACGGGCTGTCGGACGAGGAGAGCTTTACAAATGACAATCTCCAGGGGGAAGACTTGGAGGGTTAGATTGGTGGTGAGGGGGGCGGTACTGGGGGATAGATGAGGGGGAAACATTCTCCACAGCCCACATTAAAGACATAAAAAAGAAAACAAACAGAAAAACATGTCTGACATAAAGAGGCTGGTTTCCGCGGCGACAGCACAATGGCTGCCTGTGGCTCTCGGGGCCCTCGCCGTCCCGTCTGGGGCTCGGCACCAGCGAAAGTCACCACAGCAGTCCCAGTCATCAGCCTGTATGTATGTGGGAACAGCCATGAAAGAGCGACCACTCTGCAGCCACAAAAGACCCCTTCTGCTGCTGCCCTCACCCTTAGCTCAGTGTTTGACTTCACACACTGCAGCGGATGGACAGGGAGGTGACTGGCAGCCCTGGGGTATCAAAATGTTGTAGTTGGTCATGTCCACATGTCCACTGGGTCCCCAAAACAGCCCTTTACAAACCTGCACTGTCACACTGAGAACAAAGTTTATCTTTCACTTCACACTTGGTTGAAGGCTTGCCCATCCTCATTTAATGCTCTGTCCAGGCTGCTCTATGTCTTTGGTGGAGAAGAAGGTCTTTTGGGCAGATCGTGCCAGAATTTGAGCGAGGGTTAGAGCTGACTCTTGATTTTTTCACTCACTTTTTGGTGATTTGCACCTATTTGACGTAGGGACAAAAATGCACACTTTAAATATTTCTGGGTAGTTGTTTTTGACGTTTGGGTGGCGGCATGGTGGCTGAGCAGCTAGCGCTCTCGCCTCAAAGCAAGAAGGTTATGGGTTTGACTCCTGGGTCTTTCAAGTCTCTGTCAGTTTACTTAGTGCTAGTTAGTTAGCTACTTAGTTTTCCCACATCAACTCAAAACATGAACGATAGATCAAATCCTCCAAGCCTAGCTGAAGATCTGGAGATGAGTCCTCAGGCTGCTCCTGACAAGTTATCCCAGAGGAAAATACAGGAGACAAAATTTCTAACAGGGACAATAAAGTGTAACTTAATGACGACTTTAGACTGATTACACATGATGAAACATTTGTCTGTTAGCTACAGTATGAGGTGCTATCATTCTGAGATCTTTTTAAGGAGCTTTCTTGTTTTTTTCTTCAACATTGCATTTGAGTTATAAAAGTATTTTCTCTACACTAGAAAAATAAAACAATATGCATAGTAATTATAACAAATATTGATTCTTTGAATGTCAATAAACAAATCAAGTTCCATAGATTTCGCGTAAAGGCCAATCTAAGTTTTTTTTCTTCTATTTCTCAGCTGCTACAATATACCTATAGGTCTGTTCTTGTTATTTCACACAGACCTGTAGCATTTGACATGGACAGTCTGTGATTAGATGTATGCACTGTGTCTAATTCAGTGGTCAGTAGTTTATTAACACTTCATTCCGCCCAATAAGACCATAAACGCACAAAGGACAGTCCCTGGCTCAGTCCCGGCTCAGTGGAATGTGTCGTAGATCTGTGTGTGTACCGTCCATCTTGAGGAGAAGACAAGAGGACAGCACAGCCAGGCATTCTTACTGTACATGTCCCATCAACCACTGTCCCTTTAGTCTGGAAGGCACTGGAGAGGACATTCCACACTGCTGCCAGTTCCCATGCCAATCCAAGCCAAGCCAATAGTTGGGCATCCGCTGAGTACAACTGTTGGAATTTAGGCTGGTTTTATACTGTAGAAATCCATCCCTAATTGATTTTTAATTAGTTTTTCTCACTACATTTTTCTTGTAAGAGGACTTATAACTTGCACAACATCACTTTTTTTTTTCCTTTTGTGGGATCAAGTCATTGTTTGAGTTATTGGCTGATAAAATTACAGGCAAGTCCAAAGTCCTGCTTTGAATTCTAAACGTGCTTAAGTCTTTGGCATTCAGTCTAATCATCTTCACAAAAGAAATTGAGCAGATGCTACACTGTCTTAAGATGTAAAATGACCAGATTGCAATTTCTTCTTATACATATGCGTAATCTTGCTTTTTACTTACTAACTTTCTATTGTACAGCATTTCATTATCTATTAACAATATGTAGAAAAAACTAACCAGAGATAGGGGCTGCCAATGATCCTGTGGTTGTTGAAGCTGTAATGGTATCTACATAGGCTATTTGGTGGCAAATGTACTGTTTCTGTCAAGTAAATGAAAAATAGATTTCAATCATTCAGCTATTAGATTATCCATGCAGAGTCACAGATCTTAGTCTTCTTCATCAAGCCAATTCTTAAGTCATACAGTGATTGACTCAAGCCTGGTCGAAGTCCACACTTTTTCTTTCATAAGAGTTCATAAGATGTTACACCAAAATCAGAATCAGAAAACATTTTGAATGTGATTATCAGTGAAGAAGATTCACAAACCAGGAATGTCTTTTGTAGATATTGTGCAACATAAAATAATTAAAGGTCGTATATTATGCAAAATTTACTCTTGTGAGGTTTAAGTCATGTTAGAATGTTCATTACTTCCTCAAAAACATACCTGGAGTGCATTAGACTGTCTAGATCTCCAAAGCTCCGAATTCTCTGTTCCACCTTGTGATGTCGTGAAGCTGTAGTTTATAAGTTTAGTAGAAATTGGCAACTCCAGGACTGAAATCATCCAAATGTTTCTAGTGCAGGTGTATGGAGTTTAAAAACACAAATCTAAGTATGTTTTTCATGAGGAAACAACATTATACCTTAGATCAGATAGCATAACATGGGCTCTTAAATAATAAATACATTACACATTATCTGTCCCATCTAAATAAACAAATGAGATACACAGATATAAGAGAAATCTGCTTTAAATTCACAGGATGCATGCTATTTTGGCATCCATAAGTTTGTCATCACTTCGTAAGCATACATGGGATTTCTGATGCTGAGAGATACACACTGTGGTCGTATCCAACAATGTGATCAGTGCAGAGGGCAGAAGAAAGTCCCAAATCTGTGTGCCACAAAGTCAGTTCCGTCTGACAGATTTCCAAACAATGGCAACAGTCATGCATCAGGAACAATAATTACAGCTGAGTGTTTGGCTTTATAAATTGTGGCTATGGGCTGTCCGAGTTTCGTGTGAAGATCTGGCGTGTGCGCTTTACTGCGTTCACACGTTCCTATTAGACTTTAGTGCGTGCGTGCTCGAATTGTAAAAGTATGAGCTTGTTAATTTCAATAAGGGACATGGCCTTGTTGTGGTTTTGGGCAGATGGGCGGGAGAATACTTGAAGTGGCCAAGCAAGATCGCCAGAAATCTCTCCTCAAATTCCACCCCGCGCCGTCAGCCGTCATGGGACCGCTCTCTCTCACACTCTGTCTCCTGTCAAACAACCACCAAATCATTCAGTTATTTATTCAATGATGTTTTTCATTTTTTATATATAAAACCTCTAAAAATGTTTGAAAACTTTGTAAAAATCCATAAATATAGTGCAGTTCCCAACCTTTTTTGTGTATTGCACACTGTAGAGGCTACCCCCTACTGGTATTTAACTAGAATATCCCCACAACAGTATTTCCTTCCATATATATATACACACAAATACAGTACAAAGAACATATTACATCAGTTCAGGCAAAACAGTGAAATCCAGGATTATTATGAAACAAGTTTATTCCTGACTGTCTTACTTGCAAAGCAGTATTATTGTGCAATTACAATTAGATATCTACAGTGTACAAATGTAACTGAAGGCATCTTACAATTTTTTAAATAATGGCATATGATAAGAAGGAAAATATAAAGAGCTTCCCTGTGTGAAACACTAGCCATCCCGGTCCTGACTTTAATTAAAATAGATTAAATCAACATAATCGTCCAGTGTTGAGTTTTTACTTTTTGGCCATATCGCCCAGATTAATAAGTATTCGTGTACCTTCCCAACCACCAGGGAAACACTAAGCAGGAAATTTCTCAGAGTTTTAATTTCATTAAAGGAAAAAAATATATAAACTTTCACAATATCAGCACATCCCAAATGTTGGTGCCAGCTACAGACTTCTACATAACTTCATACCAGCAGTACATTACCAGGAATAGACAAATGATACTGAATTAGATTCAGTCCTTTGAAAAAGTGGTGGGTTGTACACATTCCTTTTCTCTCAAATTCTTTCTTTCCAGTTTCTTAAGCACAAATGAGATCCAGACTGAATTAGTGATTGATTGATATTGAAAGGATCTATTTTTTGGGGGGGAGGATCTTAAGGTTTCAGGACAGGAGGGTGGGAACTGTTGAAAAAAGAATACTTCTCTTTTCAATTCATCTTGACTTATTCTCACCGCACTTTAAGGCCCCACAGAGCTGCTCACATTGATTAAGGACGCTCACGCACACACATGGTTTTTGATGTCACATGATAAAATCCAGGCCGGACCAAAATGGGGCGCAGAAGCAGAGGGAAACATAATTGAAATGTTACTTTGTCATCTGATCATATAGTCACAACAGCAACGAGACGCCATTTTGTCATAAGACCCTTAGTAAGCAACAGACCATAATATCAAAAGGAACAGCCCACTGATGATACTGTTACAGCAAGGGAAAACCAGGCTCAGAGCCATTCACTTTCCTAATGTAGCAGAATGAGGTCAAAATTAGAGCTTTAACTTTATCTAAACCATTCAGGATAAATGGTTTTAATGCTAAAATAATCAAATAATTACAAATCAAACTAATCAATTAATAATGCTTAGAAAAGATTATAATTATGGAGGGTAAATGCATGTTTTGACAGGTGTTTTTCATTAAAGGTCCCATACTACACAAAATTAACTTGTGAGATTTAAGCTATGTTAGAATGCTGTTACCTCGTCAAAAACATTCCTGGTGTTTTGTTTCATTCACACATGTTTGAGTAACCCTTTATTATTAGTCTGTCTACATCTCCATAGCTCAAAATGCTCTGTTCCACCTTGTAGAACATGGCGGTAGTTTTCACAGCTTTTACCATCTGTTCAGTAGAAATGGCCAAAATGATACAAATTCTTCTTTTAAAGGTGTGTGAAGTTTAAAACACAGTGGAGCATTTTCTGTATTATCACATGACATCACAAGGTGGAAAGTGTTTTCAGTTTCAAGAATTTTGGAGGGTTAGTGTGTTAAACATGTGTGAATGAAACAAAACACAACTACAAGTATGTTTGTGATGAGGAAACATTATAACCTAGATCAGAAAATAGCATATCTAACTATAATATTTAAAGGGGCACTATGTAACTTGAGGTTCTGACACCTGCTTGTCTCCAAGGAGATGATATTACATGAAATGTTCCACAGTATGGCATTGAACTTCCCTGTTGCATTGTTACAGGTGTTTTATTGCTAAACATCTCCATGGAGCCCAGTAGGGAGCGTACCCACTGACAGAAAGGTTACACAGTGCACTTCTCTCTGCGTTTCATCATTTCAGTGGGAACAATACTAGTTTTGAAACTAATGTAATATTTCTGATTGTGGTGCTGACATGAAAGCTGTGCTCACATTTATATTTAGCCAACCCAGATAAATAGAAGGCCCCATGTTTTGAAAATATCTGTAGTTGTTTTTGTGCTGCATTGTGCTATGTTTAGTGAACACACCCATGCAGGCTGGTGTTCAGGAAGTAGATACCCTCGGTCGGGCATTGTGTCGATGGGCCATGCCACTTTCAGACACACATGTACACACAAAACCAACAAGCGGCCCGCCTCTCATGTTTCCATGGCAATCTCCTCTAGCAATCTTCCCACGGTGCAGCGGAACCAAGTGCTCCACAGTAAAGGCGTTGAGCTCTGTAGGGACAGGCCTATCTTGTCCATTGAAGAGAACACATCCAACACTCACTAGGAGGAGTCTACTCTTGACCCACTCTGCTCATCTCACTTGCACACAAAGAATATAAAATGATAAATCTGACAAAATATGAATTATTTTTGTTATTCGTGCGGTTGCCTCTTTATGTGTACTGTTTATTTACAATGTTTAACCTGCAAGCCAGGCCCTAGCAGAGCAGCATCAGAACTGAAGAAGCTACTTCTTATGCTACTTTTGAGAGAGAGAAAAGATGGAGACAGCAAGAAAAACAGAAGAAATCTTGTTTATATGTCTTAAATAGATTATATTAGTTATTGGCTGTTGTGAATACTGTAGCTTATGTAATTGGTACATGGCTGCATGGTCCATATCGCCTGAAAAATGTGGCAACATAATAAATAAATAAACATTTTAGATTGTCTTCCAAAAATCTTCATTGTGGGCAGTGGCATGTGACTGGAAGCACTACAGACTGTGTGAAACCTTAGTATTGCGTGCCCTGTCAGAGATGTTGTTCTCACCGATCATCTTTCCCACACTCCTCACATCACCGCTATTGTTCCACAGCAAAGAATAATTAAAGGAGCTAGAAAAGGCAATGGAAGGTCCGGAGTGGTGCTTTAATTGAGAGGGGATGACTGTATATGAGGGGAGGGAGAGAGGGAGAGAGAGTAGGAAGCCAGGCACTGGGGGGAGGAGGAGAGGGGGCAGATCTGGCAACCCTGCACCAACTGCCAAAGTGCTATTTTTTCATTGGGCGACTGTCACAGCGGGAGAGAGAGAGGGAAGAGACATCAGAGAAGAGAGAATGTGATTGGATGCCAGAACTGGAGTCAAAAAAGTAAGCATCTTGTTAGTTTTCGTAGTTGTCATGGGCCCTTGGGGGTCGATCACAGCTGACTCACAGAGGGACCAAGAGTGGAGAGAACATCCAGAGTTCTGACAAGCAACTTGGGACAGTTTGGCTTTTTTTAAAGGACATCTCAGGAAGACCTAAAAGGACAGGGTCTTTGCTTTCGAAAATGAAGAGACCTCACGACTACAGCTCCCCCGACTCAGATACTGATGAGTTCATCGATGTGGGACAAGAAGACAGCTACTGGTGAGGAAATAATGCAAGCAAAACGAGCACATAGGCCAAACAGAAAAAAAGTAGAAAACATAAGGGCAAATAAGAAAGAAGATATTAAATGTAACATTATTTTAACTACAGCAATGTATCATAAAACATAGTTGAAATGTGTTCTATTATAGCAAAAATACAAAATGAGATTTATTGACAAATCTGCGAGAAAAGGAAATATGCATATTTCACTGCAATGCAATGTCTAAAGTACTTTTTTTTTCTATGTATTATTGTGAATGACTATTAATGTATACATACTTTATCCTACAAAAAGCCTGATACTAATGTTAAGCTAGATGTCTTTTTGTATTATGCTTATGTTTTGTATTAAGCTTACATTTGAAATAATGTAATACAACAAAAATAAAAATAAAATAAAATAAACCAATAAATTAAAAAAGAGAGAGTGTGACAAAATATCCACATCATTCTGACTAAACTAGAACAATAAATGTTAAATATAAAATTGTCTAAAAAGTAAAGTTATGAGCAACATCAATGCGTGCCTTGACAGCAGTATCAGTTACATCACTGACGAGTGGAGAGCCAGCGGCACTAAAGCCTGAATTTGGATAAATCAAATTTGCGACATGACATGAGAACATCCAGCATGGCCCTTTGAAGCGCAGACCCCATCAAACATGAGAACTAAACAAAAACACACCACAAACTGGCAGCCTTCACTTTAGAATCTAATAGAACATCAGTGTGTGAACTAAGAGGAGCATCGCCACGTTGACTATATATGCCTGAAAATCATCGCCTCTGGGCTGTGTAATCATCTGTCTCCAAGCCTCCCTATAGCTCCCAAAGAGGAACAACATGTTATTTCACTGATGTCCAGAAATCCAACTTTTTCCTTATGGGTACTCCCGGTTTTCTTTGCCTGAAAAACAAAACTAGATTAAAGCTTTAGCCTATGTGCCATCCCTTCAGTCCTGTATTGTATTAGTGATAATAATAACAATATGGAGAAGAATTAAAGTTTCTCTTGTGTCCGCTCATGTCTTTGTACAGTGCGGTGACTGGTTCCATGTCCCCTGGTAGCGCCTCGCAGGTTCTGGCCCGAAAGAAGAGAAGAGGGGTGAGTGAATGACTATGTTATGTGGTTTTATTTGTGGCTTTATTACTAACCAGGCGTACTGTACATATGGTAGATCATAGAGAAGAGGAGAAGAGACAGGATCAACCACAGCCTGTCAGAGCTCAGAAGATTGGTGCCTAGTGCATTTGAAAAGCAGGTAAAGAGCCACTGTTGTTAAGTTAATAGAGTCACTGCAAAAGTGAAAAATATTTAAGAATCTACATGTTGTTGTAGGGTTCTTCAAAACTGGAAAAAGCTGAAATTTTGCAGATGACAGTAGATCACCTCAAACTGCTTCATGCCATGGGAGGAAAAGGTACAGTTATTTATCATTTATTATTTTGTTCATTGCTACCAGTCCCATCCATTATATTATGACAGTGTGTTTGTCTAAAATACTGGTCACGTTCTTTTTTATATATAAAGGAATTTAGAAAACTAGAATAGAATATGGGCTTAAATCGGCATTAAATCATACACTGATATTAAACTTGTAAAAGTAAAAATGTAATTCACACAGATTTGAAAAATGTGATGATTATTATTATTATATCATTATAAATAATTGCACTGATGTTTGGTCATTAAAAGCTACTTGGTCGATAACTTCATGTATCTAGACATTTTAATATAGTTTTGTTTGCTTAAAACTTAGGTAAGATATCACCATGAATGTTTTAAAATAAATAACCCCTTGGGGTGGTCTCAGACCTTTAAAACAGTACTTAATTTTTCAGTTTTTAAAAAATGTAGTGGAGTAGAAAGTACAGACACCTGCTCTCAAATGTAGTGAAATAAAAATTAAAAAGTAAAGTATAGATACCCAAAAAATTGTGGCCTACTACTCTTACTTTTGTACTTTTACTGTCTATGCAGATGAAGCGTGATTGATATTTTGACTCTAAATTGAGCCACGACATTCTAACTTTGCTGTCTTTTATGCCAGGTTACTTCGACGCTCGAGCTCTGGCCGTAGACTACAGGACTCTGGGCTTCAGGGAGTGTGTGGGGGAGGTGGTGCGGTACCTGAGTTCACTGGAAGGGGATTCAGCAGACCCTATCGCTGCCCGCCTCGTGTCCCACCTCTCCCACTGTGCCAGTGAGTTAGACCCCCTCCTGCTCCAGCCCGCCCCCGCCTCCGCCGTGCCCTTCGCCCATTGGCACTGGCCTACCTTCCCTCCACTATCTCCTGCACCTCCAACCTCATCGTCACCCCCTTTCCACCGCCGGGACCTGGCTTTGTTGGGGGCATACTCTCCACCGGTGTCTCTTCGTCTCAACCCTCCTCCTCCTCCCCTCGTTGCTCCGACTGCCCTGACCACCTCTGTCCCCCGGGTGTCCTCCCTCACCACGTCCCCGCTCCATAGAGGAACACAGCCACCCCATCACAGTGTGTCCAATGTCTCTCCCCGTCCACTGTCCCCTCCTGCGTCTACGTCTGTCTCAACTGCCTCGTCTTCACCTCCTGCACAGGCTTCTTTTAGACCCTTCGCACCACTGGGGTCTCCCACAACCCAGCGCAGGGGTGTGAGTGTATCAAGCAAGTCAAGTCAAGCATGGGGGACAGAGATTGGAGCATTCTGACAGCTATCAATGCTTTTATCTACTAAAGACATTTTGCAATAAATATGGACTTACAATAGGTTGTCATGAATTTGAATGCTGGAATTTACACTTCGGAGTATGCATGTAGCGTGTTACATAGAATCTGACAAATGGAGAAAGATTTGTCCAGCCATAATGCGATAGTGCACTTTTTTGTTTTAGCTATGTGAGACAAATCAGGAAATGGCCACATATTTTTTTGTTTTGTTTTTTGTTTTATTTTATTTTATTTTATTTTTTTTTTGAAAATCAGTAATGTATGTATGTTTCTGATCATAAGCCATCAGTGGTGGAATGTAACGATGTAAAAGTAGCAAAGTTCCGAACTTAGGTAAAAATTTTAGGTATCTGTACTTCACTTAAGTAGATTTTAAAGGGGATACTTTTTAGTTTTACTTCACAACATTTAAGAACAGGCATCTGTACTTTCTACTCCACTACATTTTTGAACAGGATTGAAAAGTATTTTTATGATAGTTTGAGGTTTGCTGAAAATTCTGAGGGTTTATTTTAGCATGTTCATAGTTTGAGCAAACAAACATATATACATATAAAAACTGGTGGAAAAAACAATTCATTCAGTTGTTTCTGTTGAACAAAATTCAACACAAATCTTTATAAAAATCACTACATTTGAAGCCATATTGTATCTCAAAATCTGTGCAAAATACTTTTACTTTACTCTTTAAGATAGTCTTTTGAAACAGATACTTTTTTCTTGTGATACTTTTACTGTTACTTTAAAATGTTTTGCTCCAGTATCTGACTTTTACTTAAGTAACAAAAGTGAGTACTTCTTCCACCACTGCAAACCATCAGTCAATGTTAAATCAGATGTGATTCTTGGACAGACTTGTGCATGAATTTCAGCACTTAAAGCCATTTTTTTTTCTTGTTATATGCAACACTTTCTATCACCTAATATTAAGTTTGTTAATTGGTATCACAATAATCCTAATTTCTTACCATTCTGCAACCCATGGATAATTTGATTATAAAGAATTTTTCACCAGAGCCATATCAATCTTACCATGCTAAGACTGGCCTTCTGACTGTGAAATTGTTGCTAAGATAATTTTGGTTTTAAATGTGTTCATTATTGATGTCATAAAGTGCCTTGATCCTTGTTGGCTGTGTGTTCTGAATATACTGTACATGTAATTGCTCCTTTAACTTCTATCAATACAAATGGCAAAAGGAATAGTTGAGAAGCTTGTGGTATTTCTTCACCGCTTGTATCCCCCTGTGTCTGAAGTGTCTCCATGACGGCTGGGGTGCGGGGGGCTGCGGTCTCGTGGTGACAGCGGATAAACATGGTGGGAGCTGCCGATGTTTTTGGGATACCACGGCGACGCAAACAGACCCATCACTATGCCCTCTAATTGACCAGTCCCTGTAATCAAGTTCAGCCTCATATCAGCCTGCCCTGCCTCTCCACCATTCTTCCCTCTTCAATCTTGCGGTACACCAGCGGATATCTTTCTGGACCGTTTTGTCTGCGCCACTGTCTCCTTAACAATAGAAAGTCAGAGGGAGAAAACAAAAAGAAAGATCTGAGGAGATGTGGTTTAGATGCTGATACTGGGTAGATGTTCAATAAAAGGATCAAAAGGGCAGGGTTGACGGCAAAAGACCACTGCAGAGAGTGAAGAAGTTCAAATCAAGTTGTGCAGAAATTGCGAAGTGTTGATTTAGAAAAAAAAAACTTTCGTCCATACTTCCTTGACAATGCCTGATCTAATCTCAAATATCGAAAACTAAGCAGGGTTGGGCCACTGTTGTGTCCTTAGGTAAGACTTCTATCTCACTTAGCCTAAAATAAATATGGTGACTACGTGAGTGATTGGTGATGGTGGGAGGGGCCGCTGGCGCAGACTGGCAGCCTCTCTTAAGCCAGTGTACTTAAGGGCAGCTATGGCTACACAAGCGTATGAGGTGAATGAATAATGTAAAGTGCTTTGGGTGCACAGAAGGGTGCTATATTAATTATTATTTACATTTATGCAAAGTGAACTTCAACTAGAGGCGCGCTTTAGAGCATTCCGTAATTCGGATTGCAAATATAATTCTCATTGTGATTATGAATTTTAAAGTGCCATCAGGCGTAGTTACTTGTGTACAGAGCTTAAGGGATGGAATATGGAACGCAACCTCTTATTCATGTCCGAAGTCCTTTCTGCATTGCCAATATGATGAATGACAGTTACAACAAGTTGTTTCTCAAGCGGGCATAATTGAGCAGTGCAGGGCCAGAATGTCTCCTCTGGGATGAAAAAGCTGAAATGAGCCTTGTGTGTTTATTGCTGCTGCGTGCTTTGATCCACTTCAGGATGCAATGTCTGTGGCTTGTGGTCCCCGCTGTGTGTGTGCTGCTAAGTGCATATTGTTTGTATGAGTGCATGAGCTCTATGGGCGAGTGTGTGATGCGAGCGCATAGGCCTGGCGTCAGGAGTGGACCGCGGGGCAGCGTGGTTCCCGTGCGAGGCTGGACGGCGGTCGGAGCGGCGGTACGGTGGTGGAATGTTTGGCATGCTGTTTGCGCACACGCGTCGGATGGCACTATTCTAGCCTCTGGCGGAGGAGCACAATCAGCACCACAGCTTCCAGACAGGACAGCCACAGTCACACTGCGCTGAGCTTCCCACGGGGGAGGGGCACACCAGTGGAGTAGGAGAGGAGAGATAGCGGGCCCTCTGCTGGCATCAGAGGGGAAGCCTATTGTTGGTATGAAGTATGAAATTTAACCTAAAATATTTTGGATGTACTTTGTCTACTCATTTAGTAATGAATTTTGAGGTGTGGTTTAAAAATGTATTCATGGATTTCAGCTTTGGGGACCTTTCACTTTTCAAATGATATACTCTATATTGATTATATTACTTAAGCGCTATCCCAACACATCTAAAATTCTCTCATTAAAAAAAAATATATATATATAATGAGCTGAAAATAAAAAGCAGAAAGCAGACATAAGTATCAAATAATGAGTCATAGAAGTTATTTATTCAAATCTACTCAAGCCCAAAATTTATTGTAGATCAGGAAAATAACACTGCGCACTAGTCCAAAGAAAAAAATGACTGTTCTACCATTTATTGAACGATAAGTCACTATAGTAATTATCATGACAGGCCAAATAACCTAAATAAATTTGAGCCAGATCACCCACTGTCTGCTGCTCAGTTTAAGAGATCTTCATATACTATGTAAAACACCTAATAAATCCATAAAAATATTTTGTTAATGATATAATCAGAAGGAAAGTGGTAGTGGAATAGTTTTCATGACTTTAGTCAAAAAAACTTTTGTTTATTTAAACAACTTGACTTCTTTCAAACAGTGTGACTACTACATCTTCTCAAAGCAAACCCAGACACCACATTAGCCAATTTGGTTACTTTGAGTGGAGCAGGAACATTGATGACACGCTTCAGATAGCACCGCCCCCTGGAAGAAAAAAAATATTTTGCCAAATTATTAATTATCTTTTTAATGTTAATTTATATGACATTACCAATACACGCTGTCAAAGAAGTTCTCATTGACATAGGTAAAAAACTGGCAGTTGGAGTCATCATTGCATGCTCTCTGACAGCTTTCCGCATTGTCCAGCAGAACAAATCGCATGTCAGAGGCTCGGAAATCGGTCCCTTCATGAGTCACTGTTAGCCAGTCTGTCCAAAATGAGAAATCAAATACAAATAAGTGAATACATTACTATAATAATAAATGGTAGGAAATTGTATTGTATGTCATACTCATGTCTGGTTGACAAAAACGTGAAGGCAGTCCAGATGTTACTCCAGCTTTAACAAAGGTCACCATCTCATTGGGATTGTTCTTCAAGTAACATGTGGTGCTTGAATATATATATATATATATATATATATATATATATATATATATATATATATATATATATATATATATATATATATATATATATATATATATATATATATATACACACACACATACATACATACATACATACACACACACACATATATACATATATATAAAATAAAAATGTGCTCCCCACCTTCCACGGTGCACAGTATTTTTGCTGTTCCCAGTACTGCACTTTTCTGGACTGAGATGTCCGTTGTTTTTCCTTGTATCTGCTGTAGCCACTCTTCCAGTTTGGAGGTTACAGCCCCGAGTGCTCTTCTGGTGTGGTAGATCTGGGGCTCTATTGCTCGCGTGCCCAGGGCCTGCTCCTGAGCAGCCAGGATGAGAGCCTCTGCGCTGTCCTTCAAACCAGCCCTCTCAAGCCATTAGTAGGAGTTCTCGATATTAGCCACTTCAGTTATGTTTCGGTGGCACACCCCATGTAGGGGCTTGTCCTGCCATGATGGTCCCTCCAGCACCTCTTCCTCTGGACGCCACTGTCTGACACATTCTCTGAGCATCTCATCTGTCGGGCCTTGTCCTTGATGTACTCCTTGATGTTTAATCCTGGACAGTGGTTCCCACACTCACTAGTCCTCGGCCTCCTTCCTTCCGGCTTGTGCACAGTTTCAGGGTGCTGGATTTGGGATGGAACCCTCCAAGCATTGACAGGATCTTTTGTGTCTTAACATCTGTGGTCTGTATCTCCTCCTTTGGACAGCTTATGATTCTTGCTGGGTATCTGATCACTGGCAGGGTGTAGCTGTTTATTGCTTGGGCCTTTTTCTTGCCATTGTGCTGACTTCTTAGGACTTGTCTCACTCTTTGCAGGTATTTGGCCATAGCTGCTTTCCTTGTTGCCTCTTCACGGTTGCCATTTGCTTGTGGGATACCAAGGTACTTGTAGCTGTCCTCAACGTCTGTTATTGTTCCCTCTGGGAGTGAAACCCCCTCTGTGTGGACTACCTTCCCTCTCTTTGTCACCATCCTGCTACATTTCTCAAGCCCGAATGACATTCCAATGTCTGTGCTGTAGATCCTTGTGGTGTGGATCAGTGAGTCGATGTCTCGCTCACTCTTAGCGTAAAGCTTGATGTCATCCATGTAGAGGAGGTGACTGATGGTGGCCCTGTTTCTGATTCAATCAATCCAGGCACTGCACAGTTTGGTCTGACAGGTTCTGCAGTCAGGGGAGACGGTTTGGTGAACCAGGAGTTGGTATTTGACTCCCCTGGTGTTTTTGTCAATGCCTTTCTGTACTGTGCTCATGCGTTAATTTATGTGCCCGGTTATCTTAGCAGCAATGATGCCTGACATGAGTTTCCATGTTGTGCAGAGACAGGTTTTGGAAAAAGGAAAGTTGGATGGGACTGTACCCTTTGAGGGATCCTTCAGGTTCAGGATTGTATGCCCTTGGATTAGCCATTAAGGGTGAGTCCCATCCTTTAGCAGCTGGTTCATTTGTGCTGCCAGGCGCTCGTGGAGGGCAGTGAGCCTCTTTAGCCAGGATGCATGGATCATGTCAGGGCCTGGTGCGGTCCAGTTTTTCATACCTGAGACTCTTTCCTGGATGTCTGCCACTGTGATGGTGACTGGATTCTGTTTAGGGAAGTTGCTGTGGTCTTCCCTCAGATTCACCAGTCACGGTGCATCGGTGTTATGTGATGCCTCCCTCTCAGATATGCCTTTCCAGTTCCATTCAGTCTCCAGCCTTGGTAGGTCTGCTCTGGTGTTATTACCCTGCTATTGAGCATACACTTTTGCAGGCTAAGATAAGCAGGCATATGAATCAATACATGAGCACAGCACAGAAGGGCATCGGCAAAAACACCAGGAGAGCCAAACACCAACTCCTGATTGACTGAACATTTGCCCATGACTACAGAACCCGTCAGACCAAACTGTGTGCTGCCTGGATTGATTACAAGAAAGCCTATGACTCAGTGGCACACACATGGATCACTGAGTGTTTGGAGTTGTACAATATCAACAGGACTCTAAGGGCGTTCATTGCAAACTCGATGCAGTTGTGGAAGACCAACCTTAAAGCCAAAGGGAAGCCACTTGCACAAGTGTCTATCAAATGTGGCATATACCAAGGAGACACACTGTCTCCTCTGCTGTTTTGCATAAGTCTGAACCCCCTCTGCCAAATCATCGACCACACTGTCTATGGATACCGAATCAGAAACGGGGTCACCATCAGTCACCTCCTCTACATGGATGATATCAAGCTGTACGTTAAGAGCGAGCGAGACATCAACTCACTGATCCACACCACCAGAATCTACAGCGCAGACATTGGAATGTCATTTGGGCTTGAGAAATGTAGTAGGATGGTGACAAAGAGAGGGAAGGTAGTCCACACAGAGGGGGTTACACTCCCAGAGGGAACAATAGCAGACACTGAGGACAGTTACAAGTACCTTGGTATCCCACAAGCAAATGGCAACCATGAAGAGGCAACAAGGAAAGCAGCTACGGCCAAATACCTGCAACAAGTGAGACAAGTCCTAAGAAGCCAGCTCAATGGCAAGAGCAAGGCCCAGGCAATACACAGCTACACCCTGCCAGTGATCAGATACCCAACAGGAATCATAAGCTGGCCAAAGGAGGAGATACAGACAACTGATGTTAAGATACAAAAGCTCCTGACCATGCATGGAGGGTTCCATCCCAAATCCAGCACCTTGAGACTGTACACGAACCCAAAAGAAGGAGGCCGAGGACTAGTGAGTGTGGGAACCACTGTCCAGGATGAAACATTCAAGCTCCTTGAGTACATCAAGGACAAGGCCCGACAGATGACGTGCTCAGAGAATGTGTCAGACAGTGGGGTCCAGAGGAAGAGGTGCTGGAGGGACCATCATGGCAGGACAAGCCCCTACATGGGGCGTACCACCGGAACATAACTGAAGTGGCTGATATCAAGAAGTCCTACCAATGTCTTGAGAGGGCTGGTTTGAAGGACAGCACAGAGGCTCTCTTCCTGGCTGCACAGGAGCAGGTCTTGAGCACCTGAGCAGTAGAGGTTCAAATCTACCACACCAAATTAAGACCCACAGTGTAGGCTGTGCAAAGAGGCTCCTGAGACAGTCCAGCACATAACTGCAGGGTGTAAGATGCTGGCAGGGAAAGCATACATGGATTGACATAAACAAGTGGCGGGCATAGTGTACAGAAACATCTGTGCAGAGTACGGGCTGGAGACCCCAGGATCAAGGTGAGAAACACCTCCAAAGGTTGTGGAGAATGACCGAGTCAAGATCCTGTGGACCTTCCAGATACAGACTGACAGGATGGTGATGGCGAACTAGCCAGACTTAGTAGTGGTGGATAAGCAACAGAACAAAGCCGTGGTGGTGGACATTGCAATCCCAAGCGATGCCAATATAAGGAAAAAGGAACACGAAAAACTAGAGAAATACCAGGGGCTCAAGGAATAGCTGGAGAAGGCCTGGAAAGTGAAGACATCAGTGGTGTCCGGAGCACTCGGGACTGTAACCCCAAAACTGTAATCCCCCAAACTGAAGGAGTGGCTACAGCAGATACCAGGAAAAACAATAGATATTTCAGTCCAGAAAAGTGGTACTAGGAACAGCAAAGATACTGCGCAGAACTCTCAAGCTCCCAGGCCTTTGGTAGAGAACATGAGTTGGATGAGAGGGAGAGAGACAAACCACCGTGGAAGGTGAGGAGCACACACACACCCACCCACCACACACACACACACACACACACACACAAACACATGCATATATTACGACATAACCAAGTGGCGGGCATAGTATACAGAAACATCTGTGCAGAGTACGGGCTGGAGACCCCAGGATCAAGGTGGGAAACACCTCCAAAGATTATGGAGAATGACCGAGCCAAGATCCTGTGGGACTTCCAGATACAGACTGACAGGTTGGTGATGGTGAACCAACCAGACGTAGTGGTGGTGGATAAGAAACAGCAGAGCCGTGGTGGTGGACATTGCAATACCAAGGGATAGTAATATCAGGAAAAAGGAACACGAAAAAACTAGAGAAATACCAGGGGCTCAAGGAGGAGCTGGAGAGAGCCTGGAAAGTAAAGGCATCAGTGGTGCCTGTGGTGATCGGAGCACTCGGGGCTGTAACCCCCAAACTGGAAGAGTTGCTACAACTCTTCAGGAACAGCAAAGATCCTGTGCAGAACTCTCAGGCTCCCAGGCCTCTGGTAGAGGACCTGATATATATATATATATATATATATATATATATATATATATATATATATATATATATATATATATATATATATATATATATACTTACACTTATAGTTATGAATGTGATATTGGGCCATTACCTTTCAAAGGAGAAGTAAGTACAGGATGGGTGAGTGGTGCACAGTATTTGACAGTGTTCAGGAGAAGCAGCAGGCATCCTCAAAAGGTCATTTCCAGGTATGTCAGCATTGAAGAAATATTTGGTCTGGCATTCTGTTGAAAACAAACTTGAAAGTAACTTAATGATTTATATGAAATACAGTTTTATAATATAATGTACCTTTGAAGAAATTCTGACTTGTGTCTATCAGTGCATTGTGAGAAAAGCCAGATACCACACCACTCTTTTTTTCCACAATAGGTGTCAATGGAACTGTCCAGCTGAACTTCAGATGACATTTGTACCTGAAAACACACACGAATCTAACATTCTCTTCACGTAACTCATTGAGAAGGGTGCATTCTGAGAAGGGTGCATCATTCTGCTGTGCTTGTATGTACCTTATTTTCTCATTTGAAAAAAGGCTGTTTGCCCATGTGAAAAACTGGCAGCCAGGATCCTGTGTGCAAGCTCTCTGACACTCCTCATAGTCAGTGGTGAAGAGAACGCGATAGTCAGCCCCAGGAAAGTCCAAGTTAGAGTATGTTTGATCAAAACATGGAGCTGGGACAACAAAGTTAGAAGGCAGCACTATAACAAACAATTTAACATTTTTAAAACTATCATGTTTACCTTGATGTTCAGGGCAGGGTTTGAGGGAATACCCAGAGGTCACTCCCAGAAGAGGTGTCTGGACACTAGGCTGTCCAGAGGAGGTCTTCTTCAAGTAACAGTAAAAATGTCTGTTTAAGATTAAAATTATGTTTTTGTTAGGGCTATAGTGTAATTTTTTATGATTACTTGACCAAAAAAGTGTCAACTTGGATTTAATAAATTAAACAGGTAACCAAATCTCCTAATAACCTAAAGCCATAGGATTTGCTTCCATATATGGAACAACAACCATTTTCATTCACACATCCGACACATCCATTTTTGTCTGTTTGAAGGTAAGAGTCATGCCTCCATCTAAGTGAATTGTTTCATGTCAACATCAAATACTTTCTAATAGCTTCTCATTGAACTACAATGTGTGTTGACCAGAAATCTTAAGATTATTGAAGTTTGACCTCCCTGTTATCTCTTGTCCAGTCTGCACGGAGAAACGTAAAGAAGAGGCAGGAGGGGTGCTGAGTACACATCTGCTGACAATGGTTCACATCTGGAGAGTAGACAAACTCAATGTCTGTTCCTGGAAAATCCACATTCTCCAGAAGCTCTTGGTGACACTCTGATTGAGAGAAAAAAAGGTTTGTTATTTTTTCACAAAAATACCTTAGGTTACTTAACATTATTACACTGCACACTGTAAAATACCTTGACTTGAGGAGTGTCCACATAGGCAGAGCAGTGACACAAAGACAAAGAATCTTCTCATGTTGTCTCCACTAGCTCTCCTCACCACTTCTGCTGCAACACTGGCCTCAACCTGAGTTTATGATTAGGCTGATCTTATGATCAAAGGGCATGTTTACTTTAAATCAGCCAGCAACTTTTGACCTAAAATATCAATGAAACGTCAATAACTTCATTACAAATGCCGTTAGGTATTTTAAATTGAATCTAATCTGTCTCTATTGATGATATATCATTTGGGTGAATGTTTTAATATTTGTAAACTGTATAAATTGTAGTCCGTGAAAAAAAACAAATTGTCTTTTCTGCACATATCTGTTGAATTGTGATTACATAATCAGATCTACACACTAGAAATGTATTGGTTAAGAACTGTTTTGCAGTGAAACTGAATGAGAGGAAACTAATTCTGTTCCATAAGAGGATTAATTTCTTTAATAAAAAGCTTTAGTTATCAAGGTCCATGGCAGGGCAATTTTTGATTTTAGAGAGTGTCAGGAGTGGGGTTATGAGTGCTGTAATGACTATTAAATGATTGTAGAGTTCAGTGTTTGAACATCCAAAATAACATTTAATTCAAAATTGAATTATGCTGGTTTGGTTAGGTTTTATTCAGGATATTCTCCATTTATTGATTCAGAAACATCTTCAAATATTTGTAATGATGGGGACTACAGTGTATGTAACATAGACCTATAGAAAGTGTATTTTCGTTTTAGGCTCTATAGTAGCATGTTTTTCTTGTGAGCTCTAAAAATAAATGCACAGCTTGCTCAACTTGAGTCATAAACCTTGAGGACCAATTCATGCATCGTCACATCTCTAATCTGTTCTGTCTGCCAAGATCTTTGATCTAAGAATTTGTAGGGTTATGTATGTTATAAATTCCCCAGGATAACTGTTATTTCAGTAATGTTTATTTAGTTTAGGCATCCTTAGACAGCTCAGGAGTCCTTGGGAGCACCATGGTAACGCTGTAACTTCGAGCTCAACTTATGGATCTATTAAAATAATAACTCAACTGCTCAACTGCTGTAGCTTCTGCGTCTATGATAAAGGTGGGTTTGTAAATATTTGTTTCTTTGATAGTTATTTCATGTTCTGATACTAATTAACTTGATTAATTTACATATTTTGGGTGATTGTTGATGTAAACTCTTAATAGTTATTCAAAGCATACGGTATATGTGTGTATAATTTTAGTTCGTAATATGATTCAAATGTTATAACCAGATGAAAGGATAGATTATCAGACGGACAGATGAAAAGATACAAGAAATCACATTAAAGCTCCTCAAATCCATTCAAGTGTCCGAGTTCACTCTATGACCAGAGTATTGTTTTAAGTGTCCCCAGTATACATCGCACTCAAGTCTACAGCCCTAAGCCATCTCCAATAATGTACAAGGAACAAGAGGACCATCTAGTGGTCTATGTCAGAACAACAAGACTCTCAAATACTTTTCACAGTTTACCAGTTACACATCACATTTTAAAGAAGGATAAAAAATAGTGTTTTATGTTATTCTACATTCACCACATTACAAGTTAAGAAAGAGCAACAAAGTTTTCAAAGGTCATTAAATTTAGTTTCATAATTTTAAATATTGTTTTCAGACTCAAATTTCATTCACAATTGTAAAGAAGTTGATTTAGCAAAAGTAACCATTTGAAAAATTTTATTTTAGCTTACAGTAGCAAAGTAGTGCATCAATGATGTCAAAGCAGACAAGTGCAAATTGGAGACACAAGTAGTTAGATATCGCTGAGCAATGGCTGGCCAGGTGTTTCCTTCCAGGTTGGAGGCCAGGACTTTTCAATGCTGGGACGAGTCTTTAGGTGGTTGTAGTAGCCAGCCAATTTGGGGTATTTTTCTTCAGACAACCTACAAAAGATAGATTTGAGTACATTCTTTGTGTGCGTGACTAGATAAGCATCAGCTCCACACTCACCCGGATACTTACCCCAGGCGGAAGAGCATAGCAACGACAGGGAATACAATCACATCAGCCAATGTAAAGCTCTTCCCAGCCAAGTAGTGCCCATTACCCTTCAAAACAAAAATGTAGTCAGAGGCACATTAAAAGGGGTTTGTGTATATGCATCTTTGTTGCAGTTCACCCATTTTATTCAGACCATCTTGTGAGAAATAAGTGACCCATCTTGAGACTCTGGATAAATTTGGTTTGAAATTTACCTTTTGCAAATAACCCTCCCATAGTTTGACCTCAGCAGTCAGAGCCTCTTTATTCCTTTTAAGGGTTGCTTCATTTCTCTCAGCTTCTGGGATTCTCCAGACGTAGAAGGCAACATCAACTGAAACACAAGGAAATTTTAAAAAATATACACAAGATTCTTTACATCATTGTACTGCAGGAAAGCTGGCCACAGTGGATGAAGTAGGCGGCTCCTAACACAATGACCACATGCACAACTACACTGAAGTCTCTTCAAAATAAACTCTGCTTTTATACTCAGTCTGTGGATGGAATCGGCCATAAGGTAAGTCTACTGTGCTAAGTGTTGGGAGTAAACTTTAGTAGCAAAACAAATCACATTGCATATCCTGTAAGTTTTAAGTCCCAATAAATGTGTGTTTGAAATGAACTTAAATTCAAGACAAATATTGAAACTCAGACCTTCAAAACAGTTCTCCCCTCCACATGGTCTGACCCATGACCTCACCCAAAGTTTATAAAAATGGCAGACATTGGACACACCTCCTCTTTGTCTAGACCATGTGGGATCAAGGTTAAGTATGAATGTATGTGAGTATAAGCCTAAAAATGGAAAGGTTTTAGAAAATAAAGAATGAGTACATGTGTGGTGTAATAATTAAACTGACATATAATAAACAAAACAGGACTGTCATGTCAAACTGTTAAGTTGGAACTGGCAAAAAAAATATGAGACAGTGACCAAAATACAAGTGGTGTGTCACAAGTACTTGGCCGATATTATAAAAAATATTTTGCTCAAGGTGACCCATTCCCTTTGCCAAAGTTGGATGGGTATTGCATAATATCCAAACTTTGATTTAAAAAAGTCCATGATCATGCTCCCCATGGGATTCTTTGTGGAATTAAGGGAAAGCATGACTGCACTGTGTCACTTAAATGCTATGCATTTTTGCAGGGCACTTGTTTTGAATAGTCAACATCATTAGGGTTGGCAGTGTGCTGGCTGTCTCTGAGGACACTGACTGCAAGAAGTCAACTCTGTGGTTTTGAAAACTAAACAGCTGCCTAGAGCTGCTTTGTGTCCCAACACACAGGGTCATACAGTAATAGTGAAGCCATAAAGCAGAGATCATAAGGTCTCAAATGCCCTGTGTAACCTGACCTGCCCCATGTTCTATTCAAGCTGTGTAAATGTTTTAAAATAATACAATTTGAAATGTACCAAATTTAGACATGAGTGTATTCCCCTCATGCATCCGCTGCCTCATCATTGCTCTGTCCACTGGGTCTTGCGGTACCAGTGCAGTTCCTTGGCCCTTAAATGTGTCCTGTTACCATTAAAAAAAAAAACACACACACACACACACACACACACACAAAATGAACACAATTTCCTGTTGACCATTGTTGCAAAGTTCAGAGACTTTGACTATGAACTGAATGTTTAAATTACCTCCAAATACTCGCAGATGGCAAATGATTCATTTACAATTATTTTTCCATGTTGAAAAGCAGGAAACTAGAAAAAAGTACAGATTTAAAAACGTTTGCCTAGATGCAGAAAATTAATGCTAAACTTGTTTAGGTACAGAATATAAATTAAAAACATACCTGGCCCCTTGGATTAAGTTTAAGAACTTCTGGTCCCTTGTGCTCTTGTTTCTCAAAAGACAGCAACTTGCTGTGGTAGCCTTGCAGACCCTTCTCCTCCAGAGCAATCATAGCCCTCCAGCATGGGGGAGAACCAGAGCCCCAGTACAAAGTCATATCCTTGGCCATGGTTTAAGAATAACTGTCTTTCTTAAAGGCAGCAGAGGGAATGTTGAGTGAAATCTTGAATTCAACCTGGAGTGTGGAAGTCTGCTGCTTTTTATAGGAGCCATTTTGTATACGGATTGGTGGAGTGAAATCCTATGACCATCCCACTTCTTTGTTATCGGAGTAATCACTAAGACAGACCGTGTAGTTACATAACGCCACAACTATTAGGTCTACTGCCAAAACTGGGCTTTATTTGCATTTAAATTATACACATTATGAAGTTACTGCACAATTTATTGTTAAACTGTGAATTTAATACTGCATTTAATCATTACTGTATCATTCACTGTTTTGTTTTCCGTTGTGCACAGTCCCAGTGGTAGACTGACTTCACTACTCATAGTGACTCAGCATTTTTCATTCACCTCACTTCACCCTCTGCCAAGGAACTGGCTCAACCACTTTTCTCTTGCATGAACTATAGATCACCATTGCAAATGCATTGTATTTTATTGTAAAAACAAGCAAACAAACAAACAAACAAAAATAATAAATAATGTAAATGTAAATTTTAAAAAATGAGCATTACAAAAGACAACCTTCAGCACGTTTGGTATTATTTTGTTGGTGATTATAAATTCAATTGAGTTTAAGGAAACTCACCATGACTATGCATTACTAAAAGAGCGTGACTCACGTTTGTTTAAAAACGTCAATAAGAAAGCCAGTCACCTAACATCATAGCAATTAATAAATACAAAATATGAAGAAATAAAATTTAAAGGACATTTTCAAACCATTAAGGAATTTTGCAGAAATGGCTACCTTGGTCTGCCAAGACTACACATTCTACTACGAAATATTTAAACATAAGCATAACATTGCTCACTTGGCAATGTTTGACTAATAACCATAGCTTATAAATGTGCACTGTCCCCGTCTCATTAAATAAACAAACTATAAGACTGGAAACCAAATAATTGAATCATTAGCATACAGGCTACAGGCTATGAGATAAAGATATTTTGGAATTTAGACACAAACAGTGATGTGTGTTAAAAGTGGTAAATAAAGCATTTTGCAACCATCGATACACTGTGCATCATTTGGGCCTGCAGGAATTGCATTTATGTTTGAAAAATATCACAGTGGCCATCAAAATCAACAGGCCTACTTTGAATATAATGATACAAGTGTAATATAACTGATAACTGCCCTTAGAGATAGGGTGAGGAGCTCAGTCACGCGGAAGGAGCTCGGAGTAGAGCCGCTGCTCCTCCACGTCGAGAGGAGCCAGCTGAAGTGGCTCGGGCATCTGTTCCGGATGACCCCCGGGGCGCCTCCCTCGGGAGGTGTTCCGGGCATGTCCCGCCGGGAGGAGGCCCCGGGGAAGACCCAGGACACGCTGGAGGGACTATGTCTCTCGGCTGGCCTGGGAACGCCTCGGGGTTCCCCCGGAGGAGCTGGAGGACGTGTCTGGGGTGAGGGAAGTCTGGGAGTCCCTGCTTAGGCTGCTGCCCCCGCGACCCGGCCCCGGATAAGCGGAAGAAAATGGATGGATGGATGGATGGCTGTAATATAAATAAATAATGTGATATCATTTCTATGCATAAAAGTTAATTGTTATGGCTGCATTGGACATATGTTATCCATGGTTATCCATGAGTGTTATTTTGATAGATCCATGCCATAGAACTGTGAAATATGATAGAGATCCATGAATATGGTCCATAATAAATCCATGGATCCATGGGTTGTGTCCACTTGGTCGCGTCTTTCATGACGCAATATATGCGACTGCAAAGAGGTCAACAACGAACGAGTTGCCCACAGTTCACTTATTAACCAAAAATTAACAGTCTAGTATCGCATTCTACTAAATTTCTACCACCGAAAGGTAAGATCCTATAACAATTTGTTCTAGTAATATCGGATAAATTAACGCTATGCGCCAGTGTTATTGCCCTTTCTGGAATTTTCTTCGGCTAACGTTAGCATACCACAAGTTAACGTAATGTCTTGCTAGCAAACAAATAATTGACCCTACTAAATGGTTAACTTTTGCTTTATCTGCACAATACATTTGCCATTGTTTTACACATGATACCTTCAATCTGTTTAAGCTCGAAAACACAACAACGCCAAGATGTCGTATATGTTGCCGCATCTTCACAATGGATGGCAGGTTGATCAAGCTATTTTATCGGAGGAAGACCGAGTTCTCGTGATTCGTTTTGGTCACGACTGGGACCCCACTTGCATGAAGATGGATGAGGTTCTTTACAGCATCGCCGAAAAGGTAACGTTACAGTGATGCGTATTTGGTGGTTAACTGTTATTAGCATCATAAACTATAGCTATGGATTGAAGCTAGCCATTTTGGCTGTAGCATTAGCAGAGGGTGTCCTCAATGGCGAAACACTCTGATAACATAGACCTGTTCATTCAGAAGTTTCCTTCAAGTTTAGTCACCTATTTGATTTAGGGTATTCGTTCTGTTACAGCAGCAATATTTCACAGGTTAAAAAGATACTGTAAGCGGCTGCTTGCCAATATAAAACTGTCCTTTTTGTTTTTTACAGGTGAAGAATTTTGCAGTGATCTACCTGGTCGACATCACAGAAGTACCAGACTTTAACAAGATGTACGAGTTGTATGATCCTTGCACTGTGATGTTCTTTTTTAGGTAATAAAAAAGTTGTATTATTCCATCTTTACTTAATAATTATTTAATTTAAAATCACTGCATTTGTTGCAGGAACAAGCACATCATGATAGATCTAGGAACTGGAAACAACAACAAAATCAACTGGACAATGGAGGACAAGCAAGAAATGATAGACATTGTAGAAACCGTTTACAGAGGAGCGAGAAAAGGAAGAGGTCTTGTGGTTTCTCCTAAAGATTATTCTACAAAATACAGATATTGATGTTTTTATTTTATATTATGATGAATGTTATTGGTCAGTGTAATGTTTGGATATGTATACTTTTTTATTTGAAAGACATCAGAAGATACTGCCAGCAAAATGGACAATTTACAACAGTGATGTCTAAATGTGGTCTTAAAATTGCGTTTAACAATAAATGTGTTTCATTTGCATGTGTCATATTACAGTGTAGTATGATATTCCACTAGATGGCGCCAATGATTTGTCATATAGGTTCTACATGGCCCTGAAATTATATTGAAACAAGAAATTGTAACATAGTTTATGATGTACTTTCGTTCATTTTAAATGATTTATTTGTTTCAATCCCAAAGCCACTTCATAATCTACTGATCAACCACTGTGTGTGCTTAAAGTTTGTATAAAGAAGAGGTTTCAGTTGCTATTAATATGCCCTTTGTGTTGAGGAAGTTCTATATACGTGCTGACACTTCATTCAGGAAGCACTTTGAAGCTGACATTCTTGTACAAGCTTGATTTCCTTCATCTGAGTATTCAACTATATTGTGAACTAAATTATTTGTGTAGGTCTCCCAAGTTTGCTATCAGGCTAATGTTAAATTTAGAAATTGAAATATTCATTTAGGTCTTGAACTGAACATGCCTTGTGAATCTAATAAGTTATACTGCAGAAAGGTGTACTCTTCAGTCCTTTTGTCTGTTTCATTTCCATAACCATACAGCCTGCAGAGCCTGTGGAGACTGGTATTGTGCTGTTGGCCCCATACACAGCATGAGGTTGGGGAGGGTGCCTCCACTGGTCTATAATGATTTATATTATCAGGCATTGTTGATCCTTATTAAAATTAATCAGCTCAGCCTACAGGGAATGAAAAGGTCTAGACATGTTGATATGCAAAACAGAAATGTGTCTTCATAAAAACTTAAGTGGTTTCTAATTTGAAAAAAATTTATCAGAAAACAATTACACTGCTGTGTATGGGGAAACTTGTCTATATAAACAAAATGTTAATAGCTTGTAATAACCAGTGATATGTAAGGTGTAATCAGTATATGTCCCAAGAAAATGTGGTCCACCTTTACAAAAATCTCAAAATTCAAATACAGAAACAGTGTCACAGTTTGTCATGACAAAAACTCTTACATTACTGTAGTCTACAGAGACCTTGTCATTTAACTTTCTTGACTACATAAACTCCATCTGTCCCTTTGCCTATTTCCTCCAACTCTTTATATAACCAGCATCAGACCCAACAGCATCAGGACGACAGATCACATAGCTGACTTAAGAAAATATCTTGAAAGAAAAATGTCAACAACCTGACACAGCCAACAATCTGCAATCAGGTGGTTATTTCTGTCTCAGTTATCTCTTATTCCTTTTACCTTCCCATGTAGGCTGATCCGTTGGATCTGCCCCCAGGGGAACATTACTCAGTGCAAACAAGTTACTGCCTACAGGCTTTGAGAGATTACCATGAGTGGATGTTTAATACAGATAATAAGGCAAAAAACATGAGAAGACTTAAAAAATAAACTATTCCCCATCTGCTAGGAGGGCTGACACATTTACAGCATCATAGCTTTATCATGGTTTCAATCCTCCCCTTTGCACCTACTACACACTACACACAGCGCTTATGATTAACTGGATTTGCATGTATCATTCCCAAAAGGGTGTCATTGCTTCACCAGAGGACCCAGTGTTTAACTAAATTGAGACAGAATGCAGTGAGCTCACAGAAGGGGGGCAGGGAGGTGGCAGGTTGAGCACAACAAACACACATGGAACACACAGGGTTTCTCTCAGCTTCATTCATGCCAGACACTTTCATTCACAAGCTCACAAGGCCCCAATTAGCACCTAGCCACTGTCCACAGGGTGGCTGGCTACTGTTGTGGGAGACTGGGAGAGGCTACACTACAGCTAAACTAACCTGCCAGTCTGGCCCAAATATGCAGAGGTTAATAGGTAGGTTAAATTGGTATAGAATAGTTAATTGACTGTAAGTGTCATAATATTGTGATTTTTCAGTGTAAACTGTTTTAAGAACAAAAATAAGATAATGCGTTAAAGTACAGATGCCAGAAACGAACTGATGCTAAAAGTAGTATCAAAAATAGCTACCGAACAGGATAGATTGGACCTTTACTGAGTACATTTGCAATGGTCTCAATCTATATCAGAACTAATCTAAGACCACATCATAATATAAATTTTTATGAAAATTATAATGTATTGTCTAAAAATTGTAATGTGTTTAATTATTTTGGTATCAAAATCAGCATTGTGTCTTTATCTTACAATAGGACGCAAGTTTGAGATTGTAGAGGCAGAAAGCCAGGCCCTCACCCTAACCCAATCAAATATATTGGGTGCAATCCACCAGTCAGGTGAGATCACATTGATTTTGTTAGGTGGTAATGTCAAGCCCTCTAAAAGTAACCACTGGAATTGTTGATTATCTTTTCACATGGAGGAAAATATCAAATTAAGATTAAGATTTGTAAAACCCTACTGGAAAGAGTGCCATGTTTGTCAATAAAAACGTCAAAACTGCACATGCTGTCTCCCTCCCCCATGCAGTTCATTGTCATCCTCTGTTGTTATAGGTCCACATCATTTCCTCTGTCTTCTCTTGTTCAAGTCAATGCTCCCTACCTGCCTGTCTACACTGGTACAGCCCCCTTCGCCTCACTCCTGTCAATGCATTTTGCCCTTATAAGGAGAGAGCACAGGCAGACTGTACTATCAGTACAGGCTCCATGGGGGTGTTGAGAGAAAGGGCAGGGGAGACTGGTGCTAGCTGGGTTCTGAGATGCACAGAGGAGGATGGATGGAAGGATGGAGAGAGGATGGGAGCTGCCAGGCAACCACAATTCTGTCAATGGGACCAAATGAGATGACAAAAATAGACACAGGAAGTGTGTGGGGGCAGAGTGCAGATAAATGCATGTGTATTGAAGACACAATGCACTTGGGTGTTTGCCTGATAATTGTTAGTTTACCATTGTGTCCATTTGTGTGATAAATTCATATTATTTCTATAACTCTAGTCAGCTCTTAGAAATATTTTTGTAAACAATATAATTAATTATCTACCTTCTTGTGTGCAGTGTTTTTTTATTATACTGGTCAAGAGTCCTTTCACCCAACCCTTTCACTGAATAAGCAGTGCAAGGTAGTAACATTATCTGAAAAAGTGGTATCTGTAGTGTATAATAATATAAGATGATTATTTTTTTCAGTTTGGCTTTTCAATAGCTCAGCAATCTAACATTTCTTCAAGTATATCAACAAATTTCATTTTTAAGAAGAAATTTGGATTTAAGTTTTGTATTTTTATTCCTGCATTCTTTGTTTTCCCAATCTCAATTTAAGGCCACATGCAGTTTCTCCACTTTTTTGTGTGATGCCAAGTGACATAAGTGACCTGAAAACACAATACTGACTATATAAATAATCCAAGATGCCCTACATTATCTTCCAAGCCTCCATTGTGTATTTTTTAAATATTTAAACATTTACACTTTTCTAAGACCTATATTTATATGTGCAGGCAAACAAAAAAATGTAAATTAGTTAAAAAAAATATGCACAGCTGTATAGATATATTCCTATAATGGCTTTTTGTGAAGGTAAACTTTATCCAGACACCTATGCAAATGACTTACACACCATCCTCCTCCCATGGTATCCTTGGTTACGAGTTATTAATTCATTTGTCGACTGCAGGATGGCGCTTTACAGAGCATCACCAGGATCAGCTTCCCAGCTGGAGTCTTCATTTTGTTTATTTGAACTGTGCCAAGGAGGGTTGGTGGTGGGCTGGGATAAAGATGGCCACTGCATGAGATAATTCTCTGTTGTGACCCTGGAATAAAGTGGACAAACAATGAAATAACTGTTATGTTAACTTCACAATATTATGTATATTTACAGTTGTATACAACTGTTCATCACTGTTGCTGCCGGGATTATGTTCATGGAAAAAAAAAAAAAATATATATATATATATATATATATATATATATATAATATATATATATATATATATATATATATATTATATATGTGTGTGTGTGTGTGTGTGTGTGTGTGTATATATATATATATATACATATATACAGATATATATATATATACAGATATATATATATATATATACAGATATAAAAAAAAAAAAAAAAATGTGTTTCTCACCTTCCACGGTGGTAGGTCTCTCTCACCCTCATTCAGCTCGGGTCCTCTACCAGAGGCCTGGGAGCTTGAGAGTTCTGCGCAGTATCTTTGCTGTTCCCAGTACTGCACTTTTCTGGACTGAGATGTCCATTGTTTTTCCCGGTATCTGTTGTAGCCACTCTTCCAGTTTGGGGGTTACAGCCCCGAGTGCTCCGATCACCACAGGCACCACTGATGCCTTTACTTTCCAGGCTCTCTCCAGCTCTTCCTTGAGCCCCTGGTATTTCTCTAGCTTCTCGTGTTCCTTTTTCCTGATATTACCATCGCTTGGTATTGCGATGTCCACCACCACGGCTCTGCTCTGTTTCTTATCCACCACCACTATGTCTGGTTGGTTCGCCATCACCATTCTGTCAGTCTGTATCTGAAAGTCCACAGGATCTTGGCTCGGTCATTCTCCACAACCTTTGGAGGTGTTTCCCACCTTGATCCTGGGGTTTCCAGCCCGTACTCTGCACAGATGTTTCTGTACACTATGCCCGCCACTTGGTTATGTCGCTCCATGTATGCTTTCCCTGTCAGCATCTTACACCCTGCAGTTATGTGCTGGACTGTCTCAGGAGCCTCTTTGCACAGTCTACACCGTGGGTCTTGTCTGGTGTGGTAGATCTGGGCCTCTATTGCTCGAGTGCCCAGGGCCTGCTCCTGAGCAGCCAGGATCAGTGCCTCTATGCTGTCCTTCAGACCAGCCCTCTCAAGCCATTGGTAGGATTTCTTGATATCAGCCACTTCAGTTATGTTCCGGTGGTACGCCCCATGTAGGGGTTTGTCCTGCCATGATGGTCCCTCCAGCACCTCTTCCTCTGGACCCCACTGTCTGAGACATTCTCTGAGCACCGTCATCTGCCGGGGCCTTGTCCTTGATGTACTCAAGGAGCTTGGATGTTTCATCCTGGACAGTGGTTCCCACACTCACTAGTCCTCGGCCCCCTTCCTTCCGGCCTGCGTACAGTCTCAGGGTGCTGGATTTGGGATGGAACCCTCCATGCATGGTCAGGAGCTTTCGTGTCTTAACATCTGTGGTCTGTATCTCCTCCTTTGGCCATCTTACAATCCCTTCAGGGTATCTGATCACTGGCAGGGCGTAGCTGTTGATTGCCTGCACCTTGTTCTTGCCATTGAGCTGGCTTCTAAGGACTTGCCTCACTCTTTGCAGGTATTTGGCCGTAGCCGCTTTCCTTGTTGCCTCTTCGAGGTTGCCATTTGTTTGTGGGATACCAAGGTACTTGTAACTGTCCTCAACGTCTGCTATTGTTCCCTCTGGGAGTGACACCCCCTCTGTGTGGACTACCTTCCCTCTCTTTGTCACCATCCTGCTACATTTCTCAAGCCCGAATGACATCCCAATGTCTGTACTGTAGAGCCTTGTGGTGTGGATCAGTGAGTCGATGTCTCGCTCACTCTTAGCGTACAGCTTGATGTCATCCATGTAGAGGAGGTGACTGATGGTGGCCCCGTTTGAGTCGGTATCCATAGCCAGTGCGGTCGATTATTTGGCTGAGAGGGTTCAGGCCTATGCAGAACAGTAGTGGGGACAGTGAGTCTCCTTGGTATATGCCACATTTGATGGACACATGTGCAAGTGGCTTCCCCTTGGCTTCAAGAGTGGTTTTCCACAACCGCATCGAGTTCGCAATGAACGCCCTTAGAGTCCTGTTGATATTGTACAGCTTCAAGCACTCAGTGATCCATGTGTGTGGCATTGAGTCATAGGCTTTCTTGTAATCAATCCAGGCAGTGCACAGGTTGGTCTTACGGGTTCTGCAGTCGCGGACGACTGTTCGGTCAACCAGGAGTTGGTGTTTGGCTCCCCTGGTGTTTTTGCCGATACCCTTCTGTGCTGCACTCATGTATTGATTCATGTGCCCACTTATCTTAGCCGCAATGATGCCTGACATGAGCTTCCATGTTGTGGAGAGACAGGTTATTGGCCGATAGTTGGATGGGACTGCACCCTTTGAGGGATCCTTTAGGATCAGGATCGTACGCCCTTGGGTTAACCATTCAGGGTGAGTCCCATCCCTTAGCAGCTGGTTCATTTGTGCTGCCAGGCGCTCGTGGAGGGCAGTGAGCTTCTTTAGCCAGTACGCATGGATCATGTCAGGGCCCGGTGCGGTCCAGTTTTTCATACCTGAGACTCTTCCCTGGATGTCTGCCACTGTGATGGTGACTGGATTCTGTTCAGGGAGGTTGCTGTGGTCTTCTCTCAGATCCACCAGCCACTGTGCATCGGTGTTATGTGATGCCTCCCTTTCCCATATGCCTTTCCAGTACCTCTCAGTCTCCAGCCTTGGTGGGTCTGCTCTGGTGTTATTACCCTGCCACTGAGCGTACACTTTCGCCGGTTGTGTTGCGAACAGCCGGTTTATTCGTCTGGCCTCGTTATCTCGTGTGTACCTCTTTAGGCGGCTGGCCAAGGCTTGGAGCCTTTGTTTGGCAGTTTCGAGTGCATCAGGTATGGGCAACTGGTTGTACCTCTTGGGCACTTGCTTTTTCATTGCACCTTTCTGGGCCTCTGACAGTTGGCTCACTTCTCTCCGCACCTCCTTGATTTTAGCCTCTAACCGTCTTTGCCATGGTGGGTATTGTATCGCATGGCTCCCATGGTTGCTGTTATAGCCCAACACATCTAGGATCACTGCTGCTGAAGTGTATATCAGCTCATTGGTTTCAGTGATTGTTGTGGTAGGGATCGCTCTCAGTGCTGCATTCACATCGTCTAGGAGACTTTCAGATGGTACTTCACTTAGCCTCTGTAACTGGCATCGGGGTTGCCTTGTGTTCATTCGGGCCATGATCTTATCTTTCAGGTCAGTCGCTGCCTCGCTCAGCGTGATACTTATTGGGGTTTCGTACCCAATCTCTGGTTGGGGAGTTGGTGTCAACTCCCCTCTGACCTGGCACACTGGTTCCCCCTTGCCGTGGCATTTGTGTTGTACCTCATCAATCTCTAGTTGTGATAGCAGTTGCCGTTTGTGGATGTTGGAACACTGAGCTACTAGTTGTTTGGCCGTTAGTTTGGACTGTGGGTATCGTAATAACCATTTCTCCCACATCCTGTTCATGTAACCCCTCTGCCTAGGGTTACTGTAGTAGTAGCATTCCAACAGAGCCTTGTTCTCGCATCTCGCCCATTTCCGCCGTGTTCCAGTAGCCCATTTTTCATCAAGGTGCCCTGGTTCCCCAGCACCTGATGCAGAACTTGTTTGGCCGGGCGACGTCTGATTGTTGCTGCCGGGATTATGTTCATGGAAAAAAAAAATATATATATATATATATATATATATATATATATATATATATATATATATATATATATATATATATATATATATATATATATATATATATATATATATATATATATATATATATGTATATATATATATATATATATATATATATATATATATATATATATATATATATATATATATATATATATATATATATATATATATAGTTTATTAATAATGATTACAGTTTTACAGTTCTTTATCTGCATTTGACATATTGCCACTGGAGAAAACTGTCAGAAGTGAGAGTGCAGAGAGCAGGACTCGATGACCTTCCATGATCATGGTCAGAGCACCTAGCTGGAGGATTATTGTGAATATTTTAGATTGGTAATGATGCCTTCTTTGCAGCTCTGGTTCAAATAAATTAGGCTACTTTTTCCATTCCAATTGGTTGTTTCTCAAACTGTTAGTATGAGGGGTCCCCTGCTGATTGAGTTTTTGTGTTATTTTTAGATAAATCTATTTCTGTATAATGTTTTTGTCCTCCTGTAGGTTAAACATTATAAGTACTAATATTTTTTAACCTGGTTTTGTTTTATTCAAGACCATTTAGCCCCTAGTGTAGGTCTAATATAGTTTGAGTTTAGAGTTTGAGTTTGGGGAACTTGGAAAGTCAAACAATCTTAGGTACTTGGTGGGAAAAGTTAGGAACCCTAGTTCTACAATTTAAGATGGAGAGCATAACTCACTGGGAGATTTACTGTTTGAAAGAAATATCCAAAATGAAAATCCACAAACAATGAAGCAGATTATTGTTTGTTAGAGACTTGGACAGGTCCACAAACCTGTCACCATTTATTGAGGCTATTATGAAAAAACAAAATAAACAAACAAACAAACAAACAAGCAAACAAAAAAAATCTGCATTTTGACATATAAAATACGTATAAAATTCTATCACAGGATTCTTATGTACACTCTAGCTCAATGTTAAACTATAAGCAGTTTAGAATGTTGTGATTCCTTAATAACGCAACAAACTAAGCCAAATCCAAAACTAACTAATATTTGACTAATAATCCATTTACAAGTGGAACAGGTTTGTCAGTAGGTTACTAAGATGATCTGGATACAGATCATCTTAAAGTTTCAGTTCCTTTGAGCACCCTTTTTCATTGTAGTAAACAGAGTCAGGGTATTAGACATAAAGGCTGTATTCAAATGTGCATAGAACTGTAGATGATGCACACTCTCACCCACACGCAGTGCAAAAAATACCTCAACGCACATCCTTCTCACACGATTCACTGCACACATGCGTGGACAGAGAGGAGTCAGGCCTCTGCTATAGCAATGTCAAACACTACTACTGACATCACACACAGAGGAGTAATGCCCCCCTCCTCTTACTGTCAGCAGGACGGTGGCTAGATGCTGGTTCTGGGGGGAGGGCGGTGTTTTGAGGACAAGTGGGGTGCGCTGGGGGTCTTTGTGATTCAGAGGTGGGAGGAGTGGGGCGCACACAGTGTTCTATTTCTCACAGTAGAGAGAGAGAGAGAGATAGAGGAGAGAGAGGGGAGGGGGGAGCGGCCGGGGGAGGGCTGGACTGTGAGGCGGTGCGTGTGTGCGCTCACTGTGGAGGTGAACAGCGCCTTCTGGCTTACAAGCAGAACGGATCTACAGCCACCGAAAGCACCTAAACAACAAGGAACCCCTGCTTCCTCTTTCTGCCATTTTTATTGTTCATCAGGCGAGCTACGACCCTGCCAGTGTGCGCGCCATTCGCCACCTCTCTGTCCTTTTGTCCAACGCCTTTTGTTCCCAGCATCCATCTGTCCTCCAGCTCAGAGAAGGAAAGAGTCAGGCATCACCATCTTCCCTCCTGCATGATAGCCGGTAAGCATGTGCTCTTTCTTGGGTTTTAAACGTAAATACACAGATCCACGTTGGACTTGCTGTAGCCTAAATGTTGTTGAGCCTATGGGGAGGATGGATAAGATGCAAGTGCGGTGGTGTTATAGCGGAAATAGAAGTAGCATGGGTCAGGAATCGTGGGTAAGTGTGCAGGGAATGTGTGTGTTTGCCCCCTTGGGACTGGTCAGCTGGGATCTACTTGTCCTCTTCTCAGTGCTCTCTCTCACAGCAGACTTACATTATATTTCATGTTAAATATATTCCTTTTTTGAAATGGTCTTGAGGCATAGAGGATTTGACCTAGAAGTATTATAGACAATCAATGCACCACACGGCATCAGGGCAAATTGTGTCTTTGTGAAGTGGAAAATTTCAGCAAATATGTCAGAGTAGTAAGTTTGAAGCTTAGGTAGTTTAGTGAGCTACTGTATGTGCTAAAAACAATAGCCCACAGATCTGATAAGAAAGAGGAGGGTGCATGCGGAATAGAAAAAAAACATGGAAAGGGGAGGGAATTTGGGAGGAAAAACCTGAATGGCAGAGGAATGCGTGAATGGGAATTTCGAGCTTTGCAAATTCTACAAATGTCAGAGATGTGCGGTGTACCGGAGCATGGAGAGAGGTGAGGGTGAGGAGGGGTGAGGAGGGTGAGGCCATCGGATGACCATGTGACTCTGCAGGTCTTTGTGTGCACGGAGGAGAGGAGCTGCAAGGTGGAAACAAGGAAGTGCATGAAGGAGCTTGATACGGTCCATCCCTCCATCCCTTTGATAATCTTCTTTGTATAATCTATAGGACTAGATTAAGACATTGTTTGGTGACATACAAGATGCACCTGGAACGTATACAACAGCATGTAAGACATTATGAAAAAATATGGATATTACAATTACACATATGCAAAATAGAAAATGGCTGCCTTCATTAAATTTACACTTAATTTACACATTTACACATCTCATAAAAAACTCTGATGTTCTACTTCTGTCAACTTGTGTATTTGACTTGGAAAAATATAAAATATTTAAAAATAATTATGCAACAGAAGAAAATGTATTGAATAAATACAAGAGAAGGATTTTGGTGTTAATGATTTACACCATAAAATTCAATCAGGCACATCAAAATATTGTATATATATATATATATATATATATATATATATATATGTATATATATATATATATATATATATATATATATATATATATATGTGTGTGTGTGTGTGTGTGTGTGTGTGTATATGTGTGTGTGTATATATATATATACATACACACATACACACACGCGCGCACACATATAAATTCTTAGTATGCATCATGTAGCCTATATGTAAATAGCATTATGAATCAAGGTTAGGTTGTGGCACAGCTTTGCAGAGATAAATCATACTTTAATGATACTGTGTCTTCAGTTTTTTTTTTATCCTAACATGCTTGTCTAAAACACACACGCTCCATTGATTGTGCATTTGCTGCTTGTTCCACTCTCGCACCAAGTGGACGCTGCTACGGTATTTACTCGTGCTGTTGCTAGGACACTCCCTTTGAACATTTTACCCGAGCCGTTTGATTGGCCTGCTGCGATGATGCAAGATTCCCTCATCCCAAATCTTCCCATAGAAACATGCCCGTCTGCATTTCCCTCCGCTGCTCGTGCTGCCTGCTTGTCAGTCTTTGTCTCGAAACCACAATCCCTTTTCACATCCATTATTTCCCAGCCCAGTCTCTGTGCCTACTTCTTGCCTTATCGTGAGATGCTAATGTATGCCAGTATCGTACCTATTTTCTCTTGCTTTTATTTGTCAGCTAAAATGCCAGCAGTCTGAAGTTGGAAATATGTGCCGGTATCTCCCATTTTCCATGTGGATTAGAGCTTGCTGTGTGTCACCATGCCTACAGTGCTGTCCATATGAGATGTGGTATTTAAGTATACGTCACTGTGATTCGGTGTGACAAGGAGGAAGATAGCTGGGTTAGGTAGCATCCAGGAATATAGGCTATAGGCCACATGGAATGATAGCATACATTCAGATTATGAATAACAACTAAAAGATACCATATTACTCAGACTTCAAACAGTAATTTTCAAGTTCAACATTAAAAGCTACTGTATGTTGAGTCATTAAGCCTTATATGACAATAAAATCCATCCATTTGCATCAATTGGTGTGGCTGTAGCTCATATCTTTAGGCCTCTCATAATAATACAATAAACCATGTAAGGCACCAAACACCAGTAAACT
Organism: Boleophthalmus pectinirostris; assembly: GCF_026225935.1. NCBI lineage: Eukaryota > Metazoa > Chordata > Actinopteri > Gobiiformes > Gobiidae > Boleophthalmus > Boleophthalmus pectinirostris. The sequence continues at coordinate 16,363,511 of NW_026571175.1, read as the reverse complement.
CATTGACATTAATAATAACTATTTATTCTGAAATACTCCTAAAAATGTTCTGAATTAATATGAATTCCATTGATTTTCATAAGCAATTTTTCTCCCACACACAAAGGGCAAGCTATTTGTCAAGCTATTACCTTGCTCAGGCATCATTTCCCATGGTGCCCCTGTCCCTCCTCTAGTGGTGTGTGCAGTGATTTGGTGATTGGGTATAACATTTGGAGGGATTTGGCTGCGTGACTAAAGTGAGTAGGAGGTAGAGGAGAGAGCAGGTTATTGTGCTATAAGTGTGATGTAAATTCTTATTTTTTTGTTCTTGGCCATTTGTTTTACACACCCTGACAATACAGGCCAAATGCTTAAATAATAAATAATATAATAATTCAGTAATGGGCTGAGATGTAGATTAGGTAGTAACACATATGAGACACTGCTGATGATTAAAACTAAAACATATTTTTTGTGAAGATATATGTTATCTCTGATCTTCTATCTAAAATCATATACTCATTTAATAACTCTTGCGTTTATATTTTAGGTGACAGAAATTGGTAATCTGTTACACTATAAATCCTTCTTCTATTTTAGATTGTAAAGATCCAAATGATACAAACTAAAGAGTTCAGACAAAAGTACAGTCTAGTGGCATTGCAGCTGAAATAACTCTTTTGCATATTCTTTTGATCAATTCTGCACATCACAAAGCATACTGTCTGTAAATATTGGATAGAAGGAGCTAACCAAACTAAATTAAATTTAGTGTAACCCACCTGCACTAAAAATGCTGTCTTCATTCCAAATAGATTCCCATTATATCTTTGAACAAGGTCAGGAGGACAAAACACAGCTCACTCTACATAGTCTGTAACCCTTGTGTCTGTCGAACAAAAGAGTACTTCTGCTTGTTCTTTAGATTTTACTCCCTGCCATAGAAAGTGGATGTGGAATAATTTGGGATTTGACATGTGATCCCTCTCAACCTTGTAATCTTTCAGTTTATAATCCATCGTCGGGGTCAGGCATTTGGGATTACCCCCCAAAGCAGAGATGATCCCATTAAAGACACACAATCTGAGTGTGCTGGGGATGTGAACCAGGGGCACAGACTACACCAAAATTGTTACATATCAATTCATTTGCAGGTTATACTATGAGTAAGCAGTCAAATAACAGCCAAAACATTATGACCATTAAACCCACCAAAAAAGCCATCATCTTTCTATCACACTGTGACCTTTGTCAATTTTAATCAGACAAAATTATTTCTAAGCTTTTAGCACTTTTTACCTCAAGGACGAAATGCACATCACTGCTCAATATATCCACCTTTGACAGCTGCCATACAAATTAGAATCAATGTTAATGGCCAGTCATTGATCAAATTAAGTTGTTTGAATGATGTACAAAGGCTCACAGTTTTCAAGTTTGCTCATAAAAAATGTGCAAATTTACAACTCTGTGCATGAGTAGGGCCACCAATCAACTAATTGTGCTACAAGTAGGCAGTAGTTCAGGGTGTATGCCTTGTTCAGATGAGTCTCTTATAGCTTCTTATTCTCAGAGTATTACAGAAAAAAAATCTACTAAATTATTACTCGATATTATTATTAGGTGGTGCCAGAAATTGTATCACCACCTTTAGCTTTGTGTATGTGAATATTCAGTTCATCAGGCTCCAGGTGGAGTATTTCATTCAGTCCAACAAGCTCCAGGTGGACTATTTCTAAGCTTATGACTGCTCTAACTCATCCAGACAGTTGGGTTAGAGGGGTGAATTTCAGTCTATAATCCTATTAGCTCAGATGTTCACTTGAGGACTTCCTACAATATCACGAGCCGCTGTCTGTCAGTTAGATCAATGGTGTCCACTGATGTCAATGGACAGTCCCGATGGCTGCCCCTCTTGCCCATCCTCATGATCAATATTCCTCATTTAGAGAAAGTCAAGCTAATTCATCCCAATGGAAGTGCCACGAAAGAGGGAAAGTAGGACAGAATCTTGTTTAATGTGTAATCAGTGACAAGGCGAATTATCGTTTTAGTGATGTTATCTCGATCATAGAGCTGCACTTCATATTTTATACTAGGTCATAATACAAGAAGCCACCTTTGTCTGCATGAATTAACTAGATATACAATATAGCACAATTTATGCATCATATCCAACTAGCACTAAGGGTACTTGATTGTCAAACAGTGTAAGTGAAAACAGAAGTATTTAAATCTATCCACCTCATTCATCACTCTCAACTACAAATATTCTCATGCATGCACACATTTTTGGAGAGTGTGCACGGCTTTGAAGGGGAGCACAGATTTTTATCATTTTAGCAGCTAAACAGGCTCTTTATTTTGGGTTTGGAGTCAGCAATATAGTTTACACTTAGCTTCAGCATGTAGCAATCTACTGGTTTTATGCAAGTAATTAAAGATTGAAGGAAAATGCTAGTGTATATTTGTATATTTGCATAAGTGTATATTTTAGTATTGCTGTAATAAGACTGAAAACAATGGGGAAATTATTGTTTTAAATGTAAACATACAATTTAATAGTAAGCTATATGTACGGTGCAAAAATATAGTTTTTCTTCAAAATTTGACTCAAGTATAACTCATGACTTCCCTCCTCTGGTTTATACCATGTCAGCTGAAACCCATAGCTTATATTGCAAGCATTTCCTGTATTTGTGCACTGGTGCTGTTCCCCTCCCACTGGGAAATAGTGTAACACTGTGCTCCTCCATTTGAGACACTGCAGCACAGTGATGGAGCACAGCCTGTGTCAAGGACATGCAGTCTCCACAGGTCTACACAGCTCTACACACCAGCTCTCAATAGATTCTGGGTCAAACTGGGGTCAAAGGATAACACATTTATTTACTTATTTATGTGGGTCAGTGGCTGCAATAAGAGTAAATAGAGGTACAAAATGCTAGTTCCTATGTTATGTTTTTATATTTAGCACTAGCATGAATAAAGTGTAAGTGCAACATGGACAGAACCAAGTTAATTAATGGGTTATAAATCAGAGTATATTTTTTCTAGTTCCAAACCCAGACATGATTGCACACAAAATAGTTTGCAGGCAGTACTAATAGAGAAGTAAAGAGGAAGACAATAGTCATAAGACTTCCTGTTTGGAAATTTAGAGACATGGCTACTTATGTCACAATATAAAACTTTCACTGCTATAAATAACCTTAGTGGGAGATTTTAAACTAATTTAAATTTGTAATTTATCTTCGTCCCACATAAGATGTGGTGTGCCAATGTACTTAATCACAAGCGCACCTGCAATTCAACATAGTATTTTTTTTTAGGCTGTGATCAGTAGCTAGGATCCCAGAAAAAAAGCAAACAGTTTTCTGTGAGGGAACACTGGATCATTAACCCTTCTACCCCTGCACCCTATTTGTAATGCTAATAAATTAAGACATGTCATAAATATACATCTATCTACAATTTGTCTTCTAATCAAAATAGGCTAACATAAGCTGAACTACTCGCTGAACACGAGCTGTAAACTATGGGTCTATGGGCAAATGAGGACAGTGAAAAATGCACAGGAGGTAGTCAGGCACAAGGCCACATGGATCAGGGAGATACATGACAATGGAAGTCCTTGGAGTGAAGGAGAGTTGAAGGGGAAGCACAGCGAGATGCCAGAGAGTAGTTTATGACTGCTTTTATGTACACTTTATAGAACTCTTTTACAGCATTCTTTAAAACTCAATCCAGTGTCACACTTGACGTAAACCTGTCCAGCCTGACTACTTATTCTTTTCATATGATTTATATGATCTTGACATAGCATAGCATCTTTGTTTGAGGGTCAAGTGAGGACAACATAGGTAAAGTTGTGATTTTATATGAAACTTTATTCTTTAAGGCCAAAGAATCACTTGCTCTCCTCCAAGGCTATTCATTTCCAGGTTTCACAATGCACCCAAGGTTAATTCATCTTGAAAAATGAATATCGTAATTTAAATGATGATAAAACAAAAACCTTGATCTGGCAACACTGTACAATAGCAGCTTTAATTGTTTAATACATTCATGTAAAGCACTATACATGAATACTATCTCAGCAAATAACATACTAATCCCACTGGTAATGCCCTAGATATTGCCTATACTTGACAATGATCTTACTAAGGCACATCACACAATGGAAAATAAAATAACTGGTACTACCACTATTTTTTGTTCTTTCAATTGCCAGCTCTGCCGCCTAGAATCACAATGCACATTAGAAACTGAGACACCATTTATTTAGCGCGTATAAACCAAAATCGGGGAGGGGCAACACTGCTCGATTCTTAACCTTCTCCACCCGTTTACAATCACAATTCCTTTTTCTCTGCCTGTCTTCTTGCACCCATACACTCTTTCTTCATTGTCCTTCCTACCTCACGTCCACCAGCCAGGAGCAATTCATAAGCACAAAAGTCCCCATGATACTCTAAGAGAAATTGCCTGGAGCACTCCATCAGTGGTCAATCTCAAGCTTGCTGTTAGCTGGCCGAGACAACGCCACTTCCCATTTACTGATAGAATGTGGGACATTCATAGAAACATTAGTGTTCTCCAATATCTTTTCTGTTTTAGATAAAAGAGTGGGCAAAATATGGAACTATGTAATGGAGATAGGACAAACGAAAGAACATACAAAGAGGAGGGCTGTGGATAAAATGATGAAGGCACAGTGCATCAACATGTCATTTACTTATTATTAGACAGTGGCCAATACCAATTGTTTAGAATTCAGAATAACTGATCAGCCTGTGGTGTAGATTTAAGGTGTAGATTTAAGTGCGAATATCAGCCCGATATAGCAGCCAACCGATATATCGGGAACGGCATCTGATGGGTGGTCTCTGGTAGAGACCCTGGAAATTCTATTCAGAAATTCAATATTATTAATTACTATTAAATAACATGGTTATCATAGTTCTTCCATTCTGGAGATTTCACTCTGACCAAATTAAGGCAACAACAATGAAATATTGATAATAATGTAAAAAAAAGTATACACAACAATATATCAAATGGCTGTAACATTTGTTCCAGTAACAGTCAACAACTGTGGCTGTCACTCACTTAGGAAGTAGGAACTGGTAAAAAATAAGTAATATATAATATTATATATTTATAGTAACTTTTATTTTTAATATTTAGAAAACCCTGAAAAACTTTCCAGCATGAATCTATATTGTTTGCATCAAGTACAAATGCACTGCTCTTGTGTCTGTATGTTGCATGATGTCCTAAAGCCCTGATGTATTCAAAGCCGATCCCTGCTGCTGACTAGCCGTCTGTGTGCTCTCTGGAGACTGCAGAGTAGTCTACTATTTGATTAGGATGACAGTGATGTACGATGACGCTTCGCTTGTTTGCCAGATTACCAATGCATTGTACTGCCACTAAAGGATACTCATAGTAATATATTCACTAATACTCACTAATAATAATATTTTAACTACCGTACCACATTTTTCACACAGGCTAACCAATAGTTGTAGTTGTGATGCTGCTTACAAACAAAAAATTATTACGGCACAAAATTGAGGAGATTCTTGGTTGACTCTTAAGTTAAGAATAAAAAAAAAAAGGTTTGTAGGTTTTCATGCTAACAATTCAATATTACATACCAATACAAGGACCAAATAGGACCCACAGACCACCAATCTGTCTACTATGGATTTAGTATTAGTATGGCCTTCTTAGACTTTCCCATGCATCCCTGAGTCTATAAAGATATTAGTGCTGTAACCTTAACCTTCTTGAAGTCGACAATATGCAACAAATTCCTGTAAGCAGTAAAATGATGCTGGTATCAGTTGCAGTATAAACAACTGCATTCAGAGGAGCTTTCAACCATGCCATTATTATGCAATCTTATGGCAGATATGTTTAACACACTTTAGAAATTGTTAGGAATGCAATGCAAGTCGAGCATCTGGAGAGAGGTTTGAGGGAAGCCAAGCACAGAGAAAGTTAACAGGTGTCATGTGGCAAATGGAGCACTCAGCTAATTAGGAGAAATCCATCAAAGACTCCAGTCAGGAATCTAAAAGGAACATAAAATGAGAAATGTGCTTTTAGATTGAACTAATGGAAATATTCATTATAAAATATGTTACCAAATCTGCAACAGATAAGAATAAAAGAGGTATGGGGTAACTAGTGCTACCTCTTGTAAATTGAGTAACCCAATCTTTTAAGTTGATTTAGTTCAAGTATTCACCTATGCCACTTGACCTTTGCACTTTGACCAACAGACGAGGCCAATCCATCAATAAGTATTTACTTAAACCTCTAGACCTCCACCTTAACGTTATGTAAATGCACTAGTGAATAGTTTAAATTATAACCTCCGATTTGGTGAGAGAGTTAATGCTTTTTGTCCCATACTAAATAGATTAAAAGTGCGTGGTCAAAGCATCCATCCATCCCACCTGATTGATAACACTGTGCGCGTTAGCCAGGCTGCGTTGTTGCCATGAGAATGAGAGGCTGAGTTTCCCTGGCAACTATTCTTCAAAGCTGCCTCCTCTCTCCTGACTGCACTTTCACATGCTGGGAGTCGATGATGCAAGTGCAGCACAGCTAGTGTTAATGCTTACACCATTTAGCAAAGAGACAAAGACATTGTTATAACACATAATGGTGGTACATGTGTAGTAGTAGTTGAAATGAAAAACTAATCGACGTACTAGCTATAATGACAGCTTGTCAATTAATGTAAAAATAACAACAGGGAACACTAGTGTAGCAATATCTGATATAGCTAGACACTGTTTTGCAACTGGACTGGGCTTGAATGTAAACCATTTGGGGAAAGTATTTAATTACCAATTTTTTATTTATTTTTTTTACATAATTGCTTGGTTAATTGTTTGGTTTTAAATCAAGATTTAATTCAAAGAACACTCTGAAAACATGCATTAACACTGAACATGAGAGAAATGGGAATAATTATATAAGACTATATTATATGATTTGTGATTTGCTGCATCCATTCAAACTACAATTTTAATGCAAATTTTGATTTGCAGCTATAAAACAGTGATCATTTGCTATTGGCTAAAGACTACTAATTTTCAAACAGAATGAATACAAAAGTAATTTCTGGTGCATATACATGTAAAGCAGCCTACACCTATGCAACACCCTTAAACAATGTAATAAATGCATCAAGGATACAACCTGGTTAAAATAGTACCAAAAACTAAAAGATGTAGCCTAGCCTGAACTGAGTAAAGGCTGAGCATTAAAACAGTTTTTGCTTCATATTATTTTATGGTACTTAAAATAGTCTATTGTTCTATGTGTTTTCAGATTGTTGGTGCTGATGCTGTAACTCCTGTGTGGAGCTTACTAGCCCTGGTTAATGCAGTGAAGTGTTCCAGTGGGATAAATACTAGAGAAGGTAAGAATACGTGAACAAAATACAATGACAACAAAAAAGGAGAGATGGGTTAGTTAGAATGTTATTTCAAAGATAAGACTCTCAGTACTCCGTGCGCCAGGAAGTGTGAAGAAAATACATATTGTAGAAGCCTATTATGACTAAACATAGTTTGAATATTACTGGTCAGGGTTGGCACAGATTGTGCTAGTGTCTTTTCAGTGGCCAAATCCAGCCTGATCAAGAGCCAGGGCTCTAACAGGAGGCATCTTTCACTGAGGCTGAGTGGGAAGCAGTGGCCTTCGCTGCCGGCTTCCACTGTGAACCAGGTTTTGCTTTTGAGTATCCACGTGGGAACCTTACCGTGTCTGGAAGGCCTTAGTTCAACTTGTCCATTTGGACTACAGATGAGAACTGTGTTCTTGTTGCATAAGGCCAGCACTTTGCTCCACTTCCCTGCAAACTACAAAATGGAAAAGTGATTTGCAACATTGTACTTCCTAGTTCAAGTAAGCAGAACCTTGGTCTAACTGATGTTTTATTTTAATCTGAAAACTCAATGAAAAAAAAAAAATAATGAAAAATTCAGTTAGCTATAGGTTGTGTTTATGATTTACCCTACCTAATTATCACTGATTTTAGAATTAGATTCATAGTAGTAGTATGAATCTTGCAGCTCACTGTCTAAATTATGTAGCTCTAGTCTAATTAAAAATAAATAAAAAATATATGGCAACCTACTGGCAGCCATGCTTCACTACAGTGAAACTGTGAGAATAAATTGCACTTCGACCATTAGTGTAAGAACCAAATTTGGCAAAAAAAAAAAACAGACCAGAGGAGGTTGAATTGCTATTAAGTGGCAGAAAGAAGAAGTGGGACAGAGAGAAAAGCCAGGGGCTATTTTTGAGGAACTTATTCTGACGTCAGAAACAAAACAGGGAAAGAAATTAAAGCTTTTTACTGTCCTAACAACTAGGCTATATAATTATTTGCTGTACAATGACTAATGTGATGTTAGTTATAATACGCCAATAGACTGTAGACCTAACAGAGTTTATGAACATTCAGTTTGTTGAGCAGAGTTTGACTATATGCAGTGAAACCTCAATTCTTAAAATAGATGGCAGAAAACGAGAAGTGTGAAGTGGTCATATGCAGGCAGTGACAGAAAGAGCACATTTATAAAGCTAGTTTAGCCAGTGAAGTAGCTCAGTGTACCTCCACAGTGTCTCTTCGGGATCAGGGTGTCTTGGGATCCCAGTGTGTTTTTGACCTAGGATCATAATAACAGCAAGTGTACAAACAGAAGACAGGAGAGGGGACTCAAACTACTAGTTGGGCAAATCAGGTAAAAGAGATGGAGGATGAGAAGAGTTGGTCAGAAATTGATTTTGTAAAGTTGCTAACACGTGTGACGAGAACCGCTTTGCTAACTGCTAATTTCTAGGCTAAATGATTGAAAATAACCATCTATTCTGTCTGTCTGTGTAAGTTGTGGCATGTTTTCGATTAGTAATTGAGTAACTGACCGTAGCATGTGTGAAATTATGCTAGCTCCACATCTTCCCAAGAGTCTCACATCTTCCGAGCATCACCAGGCCAACAGTATCCAAGCAACCATCCGGCCAGCTCTGCCTCCATGCGCTGCGGCAGACGTGCATACACGTGTCGGTGTGTGCCATGTACTTGCGTTTTGCGATGGCGTGTCACCTGAACGGCCTTCGCTTCATAGGCCCCAGAGATCCATGCCTAGATCTCAGCTTGACATGGCGTTTGCAAACATCTTCGTTTAAAAACAATGTATTAAGCGAGGTATCCGTGTAATAATAGAAACAGAGAAGCAGGTGGTCGAAAGTCAGGAAGTGGTTGACAAGTTGCTTTGCTTAGGTGTTGTCGTTACTAGTCTAGACATAAGATAATTACCTATGCAAAAAATATACATACATTATATCCTACTATGCTGTATTTGGCAAATTTTTAAAAAAGGATTTGTCTTACTGCATTTTATATAGGGTGACCAGATGTCCCTCTTTACCTGGAACAGTCCCAGTTTTGAGCGCTGTGTCCCCTGTCCCAGCATATTTTTACGAAACCAGTGTTTTGTCCCAGTTTTATACAAGAAATGTCCCAGGTGTCCCTATTTTTGACCACTTTGATCTAAACCAGGACTAAAACAGGACTATCACAATTTTTGACTAATCAGAATCTTGCCGACAGTAACAAGGAGCATAAATTGTCATTTGTTTAACCCAAATACAATTGTGTATGTAAATGACAATAAAGCAAAAAAAAAAAAAAAAGCGTCAGAACAGTAGTCCCTCAGATTATGACAGACGCAAGAATGCACAATGTTACACTCACCCTAATCCTGGTGTCCCAGTTTTGAACTTTGAAAATCTGGTCACCCTAATTTTGTACATTATAGTAGACAGTAGGCTACTTTCTGTTTAGACACCTGAGTGCTGCCCTCTTCTGGTAACAGAGAGGAATAGAAAATTTTTACTTTTTAACTAGCAGCAAGGCTATTGTCAAAATAATGCTAGTATGCTTTTGAAGTTCATGTAATAGGAACCCTGTGTAGCCCATTGACTGTACAGAGATTAAGATGTAAACTTCTACTTCATAGATTCCCACGCAGCCATCTCAGCCTCTGCGCAGTGTAAATCTAGCCTGTTCTTCCTCCTTTTCTGTGTGTGCTGCATTGCAACACCTATTCTTGCTGAGTAACAGTAATAGGGCCTGACTTTCTTCACAGACTGAGGGCATCTTGTGAACATGTTAAAGTCGACTGTGAATCATGCTGAGAAAACTGATTGGTCAGGCAGGCGTGCTAACCTATCACTCAGAACAGTACAGGAAATGAAACTATAGACCATCAAGACTACTTTTAGAACTAGACTCAAGCAATGAAGTGGCATGTTTAGCAACTAAACTATCACCGTCTAGGCCTCAAAATAGGTAAGGGTAAAAACCAACAAAACACAAATAATTTTAATAAAATGTAGATAAAACAGTGGAGCTGAAATACATTTTGTTTTCATATGCACAGCTGAATTGAAACTAGATTTTAACATTGTCAGTGAGAAAGCTTAATTAAATTTTTTTTTTACATTTTGAAGAAGGCTGTTTCCAGGTTTTAGCTGCATAACTGTGACTGTTTCAAAATGATTCATGCTTATACAACTTTTCAGGTGAAGTGAAATTTTACTTTTGCAAAAAATGTGCCATTTTCTACCAGTATTTCATTTTGGCCACCATAATGTGCAGTGTAGTGTGTCATCTCTTTAACACCATTCTTGCATCTATAGACTGCTGTATTATGAAAAGCATTAGGGGAGAGGAGTCCATACATAGCAGGTTGTAATTGGTTTACTATACCACTGTAAATGCATTACGAACCTTGGTGCATTTCAGTGACTCGCACAGCAGGCTAAATGTCTTACTACTATCTATACTACTATCTACTAATCAAATACAGCTGTATAGTACATAGATATGAGGAAAATTTTAGACATAATGCATTAAAAGCAATATGTCTAGATTTCTGATCTATGTTATGGTGTGGTTTCTTCGTCCAAAATACATCTAGAGTTTTGTTTTGTGTCCTTCACACATGTTTAAAACATACAAATCCTGCATATCTGGGCAGAGTTCTTCTCTCAAACAGAAAGCACTGAACTCTGTTTCACCCTGTAATGTCATGTGGGGATAAGTGCTCCACTGTGTTTTAAAAATCCATTCACCTTTGGATGATTTCAGCCCTGGAATGGCCTATCTCTACAGAATTATAGCTATTAACTTGAAAACTATCACTGCATGACATCACAAGGTGGAGCAGAGCATTTTGAGCTTTGGAGATGTAGACAGACTAAGAATAAAGGATTACTGAAACATATGTGAATGAAACAAAACACAATGCCAGATATGCTTTTCAGGAGGTAACAGCATGATATCATGGCTTAAAGCTCACCAGTGTAAATTATGTGTAATATAGAACAGAAGGGTAGCAGAACTGGGGGTAATTACACAAGTGCATATGGGTATAACCAAACCTGCTGTGCCACCTGTGTACATTGTAGTGTACTGTTACTGTGAGCTGCCAGGTCCTTCCCATTGTATGCATCTTGTTGTTCTCCTCCCTGTCCAGGTCGCCAGTCATGGGGAACCTCATTAAGGTCCTAGGCAAGGATTTAGAGAACTGTCCACATTTTTTCCTGGACTTTGAAAGTAAGTGGGTGCGGGTTGCATGCACGTTGCCGTATGAGTGTGCCTGCCTGCCATGTGAGTGTCCATGTGTGGGCAGTGTTCAGTGTGAGGCCAGAGAAGGTGCGCTGGTATGTGGGATACAGGGAGGATGGGATATGGAGGAGAGTGTGTGGGGGTGTGGCTTGTCGTCATGAGAACCACTGTAGTCCTAGTACTGCTTTGCTTTGGCTGTAACATTATAGATTATACATTTCAGCATCTCCCAGACTAAGACTAATAAGTAAACAATTAAATGTAGAATCATTGAGTTGTTGTCTTAATTTGTATTGGAGTTTAGTCTATCATGGAGATATTTAATAAGAACAATATTAGCTTTCACCGAATCAGATAAATATAGGGTGGTTGGTTGCTCCACTTCTTCCTCTTGTCTCTCCGTTTCTATATAATTTAATGATAAATAATTAAGCTTTAAAATTGTGTAGTTTAATGTCTCCAAAATTCCTCTGTACACTAATCTAATAATCTTTTTTTTTTTTGTGAATACTTAATTTGTGATGTAATGAATATCTAATCACAAGACTACAGTGGCTCTGAGTCCATGCAGCCATGCCTCACCACACCTCTCATCCACACTGTTCTCCCATCGTCCACATCCGCTCCTCTGCCACACTCACTCCACATGCGCACATAGAGTCGTGCACCGCCCAGCTCCATCCCTCATCGATCACACATACATTACATATTTGTCCCCTCTTTGTTTTCCAGGGGGCTCATGGGAAACCTCCTGAAAGTACTGACTTGCACCGAACTTGAGCATGGCCCAATAGTTTTCCTTGACTTTGAACGTGAGACCATCCGCTTCTTATTTTTTGAGTTCTCCTCACCTGTCCTTTGCTTTTTGCTTTATTTTCCCTTCTTTCTATTGCTGACCATTGTGTCTTTGTGTCCTTTCCATTCTTCATTTTGATTCCTGCCCAAGGGACTGGCAATTGAAAGGCATTTGGTTTCTTGAATAAACAAACACATAATAGCGTGAAGATGAGAACTATAGTGCCATGATCTGGATCTCCATTTGAAATAAAGAAAATAGGAAATGACAGATGCCAGTCCTTTGAGGGTAGTGCAGATCAGGGATGATACTTTGTATTTTCATCCGCGCTCATGGCTCATCCCATAGAGTGTGACGTATTGTGTCTGTCCAGTATATAACCTATGCCTTTCTCTGTTTCCTTTGTTAATGTGAAAAAATATTTGACACTTTAAAGGTGCACTATGTTACTTTGCTGGTGGACTATTTTCTACCTGCTTGTCTCAGTTGAGATATTATTGCTTTACTGCCATATTTCATAGTATGACATTAAAGTAATCTCCATGGAGACAAGCAGATGATGTCACCAAGTAGCAGGCCATGTCTGTGAAGAGGTGACCCTCACTGTAAGAATGCATGTTTTTGAAAATATTTTTTAGCATTAAAAGGCAAGACTGGCAAATTTAATGCCATACTATGGATCATTCCAGGCCAAGCACTAACATCTCTTTGGACACAAGGAGGTAGCTGACTCCCCACTAGAACTAACAAATACAGAAATACACAGCACATCATACTGTAACCATGTAATGAGTCACATTACAAATGTTTTTGTATTTCAAAGTTAAACATTTTTCAAAGTGAAAAACAATTTTCTAATAATTCCTAATATGAATTAGTTATTCCACCTATAACCACAACCACATAACCGCAGGAGATAGTAAGTTACCATGTGGGATTTGGTGGTCTTGCAGCACCACTGGACTTTCCAAACCTCAAAAACATAAAATAACATCTGATTAGTGTTAATAATATGGATAAAAGCAGTACAATCTGGCAATGGGAAATAAACATTTTACTATTGGCTCCACATTTCAATGATAAAAAATTGTATGTAACTAATAGATGCAATTAACTAAAATAAACTTTCCCAAATGTCTTTCCAATTATTTTTGTGCTATATATTTTGCACTGCATCTGTAATTCTCACCTTTTTTCCACTCTATCCTAATTGCTTCACTCTTCTTTACCTACTGTTGAAAACATGAGGGAGAGCTCATAGCTTGTACATCCAAGCTGCTTAAGATTCTCCTTTGTTTCATATCAGTGACTTCAAAAGCCAGTGTGATGAGTCAGGGGCAGGCAGTGCAGCTCCTCACCCCATACTCCCCCACACCCCTGTACCATCTGTGAGCTCTCCCCCACCATAGACAGTGCAATACAGTCACCTTTATGACACAGAGCAAAGTTTGTGCTAACTTAACATGCCACAAGGTTATAGGATACATAGTCTAAAAGGGGATATAGGGGATATGGAGGCAATTAAAAAAAAAAAAAAAACTTAAGTCATAACAGAAATTATACTTCCTCCTGAGCTATTTTTTTCAAGTATGCATCAGCACTTAACTCACATTATAATATACAGTGATATGCATGTTGGTTTGGCATGAGATGACTCTTCCATTTACACAGGCTTGGGACCATCAGAAGGAACACATTTAGCTTGCGATAGCAGTGATTAACTGATTAATAGGTTGCTTTCATGAAACATTACAGCTCATTAAAAGCTGTTAATCTGGTTTATGAACATTTTATTACTGGACCTACTCATATGAAACAAAAACTTTTTTTTTTGTTTAACAATTATTCTGTTGAAAAGAATGAATTGCTGTCAGTTGAAATTACTTCAAGCCACAAGATTAATATGGCAAGTGTGTGGAACCAGTCCAAACAAATGCAACAAATTCAAGGGGCAACTTTTGTAATTTAGAGATGATCTCAAAAACAGTGAATTTCTCATAGAGTTTTGCACACCCCTGTCCTCCCTCCCTTATTCATTCATTTACAAAAATATTTTACAAGTACTAAAAAGTGTATCATATTTTTCAAAAGCAAGTGTTGTTTTTGTGCTTGGCCCAATCCTGAACAATGGAAATGATCCTATACCAAAAATACATGCATGTCACTGTATGTGAGAATGCAGGCATTTTGTTACCCCTGTGTGGCAAAGAGTGACTAGAATGTCTCTTGAGATATTATCACTTCTTAGTCATGTGACAGATGTCTACTTCTCTATGACCTGACTGTTAACCCAAGTAAACTAACACAGAAATGTGGACTTTGCAGCCCTGGGTTATCTGGTTTATCTATGCTAAGGCCTTTCTGATTATTCTGCCCAGTTGACTAATTTACAAATTTATCTTATTTTTATTTACTTCCCCAAACACCCCATCCACCCCTCCCCTCTTCATTTCCCTTCCCGTACCTCACTCTTTCACTTCCCTTTTTCTCTTCTTCCTTGGCTCTTCCTCTTTTGGGTTTGCCTTTTCCGACTCAGATGCACAGCCCACAGAGGCGGAGACAGCCGTGTATAACCAGGTCAGCGCGGTGCTGGAGGAGGCTCATGGGATACTGGCCGAGCTGCAGTCCTATAATGGAGCAGGCCAGGAGATACGAGAAGTGAGAAAGATGCACAAACACAATTACCACAGCTAAAATCAGTACACTGTCAAGAGAGGCTAGAGATGGAAAATAACTTTAATGTGTTTAGTAAGATGTATTTGAATGGGTGATGATAAGCTGCATGACCCAATTAAAAAGTAAAGTAGATTATACACATTTGATATTAATCCTATTCTAAATTTGGATTTGTTAATTAACTAATATTATTTTTATGCAGGGCTTATTAACATATGATTTAGTTGCTAATAGAAGGAAAGAGTAGTATGCATATGGTAACAACAATTAATCAGAATCAGTGAATCTAATACCAAAACTACTTTTGGCTCAATCTGTCAGTCTTACTGAGTATTTAGGGTGAAAACATTCAAAATTAACATCCTTTTGTTTTCAGGCAATACAGAACCCAGGTGACTTAGCTCTTCAAGAGAAGGCTTGGAATGCAGTCTGCCCCCTGGTGGCTAAACTTAAACGCTTTTATGAGTTCTCACTCAGACTGGGTAAGTAGCTACAGACCACAAAGAATTTCCTTCTTTAGTATGCATGCCTCCGTAAGTAAGCGTTTTGTTTTGTTTCATTTTTGTTTCATTTCATTTGATGACGTCTTTAAAACTGCAGAATAATGAAGGAAAGTGTAAGTGCCAGACATGTTCAGCTGTGTGTGGTTGTCACTGGTTTCTATTTCATTACATAAAACAGACTGCTTTGAGTCCTCGGACATCTGATAGATCTTGCCCTTACACTGAAACGTTATATACAGTATCTCCACAGCCTTCTATAACACTTCTATTACTCACACCACACTATTTTCTCAGCCATCTCTGCAGCATCCTAAACGGGTAGCCTGGCAGCCGTTGCTAAGGAAACAGTGGTACATGAATGTCCAGCACAGTGTGAGACAGAGAGGAGAGATGTTATGGAGGCTTGCTTTGCTGCTTTACAACAAAATGTTCTTAGTGTACATCAAGGCTAACAAGTATTTAATGAAATCAGTTATAATAAATAAATAAATAAATAATATTTGAATTTCTAGTGCAATCTAAAAACAAATTAATCAATGTTTAAAAAGAACAAAAAAATCTATTGTGATTTTAGCTATTTGTTTGTATCTTGTCTATTTTCCTTTGCGGGCTAACAGGTAATACTAGCCCAGTGTTGTGGTAGCCATGGCTTAACAAACAGCAGGAGAAACTGTGGGGTTTCTACCCAAGGCCTTTAGATGAAACAGCTGAGCACTGTATTTATAGAAGGCCTAATACAATTTTAATGCAGAGGAAGGAATGGCTCCTCAGGGGACTTTGCTACAACACACAGTCAGTGTTTTGTTGAGAGGAGAGACAGGTCCAGGTCAGAAGGGATGTAATATTTGGACTTTTCTGTCTAGTAAAAAACATAAATTCATAATGAGGCGTTTTTGTATATGATTTACAGCCCATGACCCGTAGTGCGCCTATAGAGTGTAGAGGAATAAATTAGTAAATAACAGGTGATTAACATTGCAGATTTTTTATGTTTTTGTGTTATCAGAGAATGCTTTGCGCAGTCTGCTGGAAGCCCTGACCAGCCCGCCCTATGCTCCCATGCAACATCTGGAGAGAGAGCAGGCTCTAGCTAAACAGTTTGCAGAGATCCTTCATTTCACACTCAGTTTTGACGAATTAAAAGTAAACACAACATTTCAATCACAGACAGTTTGAGAATTTGAATTGTAAGCAATCATTAATTAATAATTAAAATATTTTTACAGATGACAAATCCAGCCATTCAGAATGACTTCAGCTACTACAGGAGGACCATAAGCAGAAATAGGCTGAACAACCAGCAGGTGAGGCTTTGTATAGATGAGTTGATATTGAAAGGGCATAAAAATTATGAGAATTATGAGCATATATTTTGTTTGATTTTAGCTTGAAGCAGAGAATGAAGTAAATAATGAGATGGCCAATCGGATGTCCTTGTTTTACGCTGAAGCCACGCCCATGCTCAAGACTTTGAGTAATGCGACAACCAAGTTTGTGTCAGAGGTTTGTTTTTAACTACACTTGAACATCACTTATTTCTTATGCTTAAATATGAGTAAAATTAGTACATGTTCACTAAAGGTTAAACTAAACATGAGTTTACCTTTCTGATGTGCTTTGCCTCCCCCTTGTGGAAATATTTTGTCATAAATTTCTTCTGTATGCTTCAGAACAAGACCTTGCCTATAGAGGACACCACAGATTGCCTGAGCACCATGGCATGTGTGTGCCGTGTCATGCTTGAAACTCCGTGAGTACACATTATTTATGTGCTAGCCTCCCTGTTACTAAAAATAAAAATAAATTACCTGCAATTCAAAGAAAAGAAAGAACTGATGACCTCTACTTTTCACTATTACATATTCATTCATTAGGTGAATGTGAATGTCATTAGGAAAAAGCTAATATTGTGAAGAAGTGCATATATGCTGACAAGTGGAGATTAGTCCTATAATAATATTATGTTCTAATGTTATGTTCTGTAGGGAATACCGCTGCCGGTTCACCAACACAGACACTATGTTGTTCTGTATGAGGGTGATGGTGGGTGTCATCATTCTCTACGACCACGTTCATCCAGTCGGCGCTTTTGCGAAGACCTCCAAAATCGATGTAAGTTGACACTTTTGTCTAATTACTACATTATTCAGTATGTTATTACTTGACTTTATCTGAAATTATATTTTTTATAAAATAATGGGCCACTTCAAAAGTACTCCTACTCCGATTACTACGTTTATTGCACTCTGTAAAGCACTTTGTGATTTTTATCTGTGGAAGGTGCTCTATAAATAAAGTTTAATTACTTATAGTTATGGTGGTAAAGATATGTCTCCCTATCACCAGTGTCCATGAGTGGAAATTATTATTGTATATTGTATTGTTATAAAAGGGTGGATTCTTTTTTGCCCCCATTAGATAATCAGATAATATTTTTGCAGACCATCAGATATGCCAAAATGTGCTTGTAAAAGTATGAAAGATGATACTGCAAATTTCAGTAATTTATATTTTATACTGTAGTATTGGATGCATTGTATTTACTTCTATTGTTATGACTCAGATATATAAGGGAAGACTGGGTTAAACATTGAGGTAAGTAAGAAACTGTGTTTTTGCAGATGAAGGGCTGCATCAAAGTGCTGAAAGAGCAACCATCCAACAGTGTAGAGGGCCTTCTCAATGCGCTGAGGTAAGAAAGCATAGACACATACAACAAAAGCATAGAGTCAAAGAACAATGCAAACATTTGAACATGTTTCTTTTTTGTAGGTATACAACGCGACATCTAAACGATGACAGCACCTCAAAACAAATCAGGGCCCTTCTGCAATGAGGAAGGAGAAGAGAGGACAAGAAGATGAGAGGAATGATGCACTTGGAGAGGGGAGGACGCTGTTACAAGTGGCTGAAAAATCTGTTTACAAAGAAGTTAAATTATCCCCAGGATAGAAAACTGATGGTAGTGAGAAGAAGAAACAAATTATATATATTGTTGGCTGTCCATCATCCTGTCTCTCATTTTGTAAAGTAAGAAAAGAGAAAAGTGTCAGAAAATAAAGTATAGATATTTATTGAAATGACTAAAAACAAGACGCAAAATAGATAGGACTTAAAGAGGAAGCTATATTGCAAAATTTAAGGTTGGAACAACATGTTTAGAAGAGTCGTTTTCCAGCGGTAGTTGAAATATTTTTGCACACACTTTGAAAACATTGCCATCTGTTTCTCTAAAATTGGATTGTAAATGAACACCCTGAGCTCCTGGTTTTGCCTTGTCCCTCCCGCACACTTATTCTAAAGGAGCTGATCTAGCACCTTTATGTAAGTACAGTTTGTAGTGTCGTGGAGGCTACACTGATGTACCAACAGGTAAATAGTGAAGCAATGTGATGGATGCACTCCGGAGATTTGCTTCCGCCTACTTTGATTTCTTTGCCACATTGGTGCAGGTGAATATTGCAGGGCACAAGCTGATTAAAAAACAGCCCATCATGCTTACATAGCTCCATTTGACCACACCCCCATTCACCCACGGCATACAGTACTCATGGTTTTATCAGGAACGTAGTCTGGCTGGCTTTACTTGAACATCAACTTGTCCCATGGTGCTGAAGTGGCTTAGAATCTCCAATGTCTGTTTTTTAGACTTTACAATACAGCAACCAATGTACAAAGAATGAACCAAGAGATTACTTACCGATTCTAGTCCCACTTTAGCGCACAAATGGATGTGTTTTGAGAACCCATAGCACACTTACTTGATCACACAGTGCCAAAGTTGAAAGGTCAATGCTGTTAAATGAAGCAGCTGATAAAGAGGAGTCACACTGAAGTAATCAGAAGATATCACATAAGAGACTTTATTATTGGCTTGGGTGTGGAGAGCAAATATCAAAACATGTGGAAAGTGGTAAAACAGGAGTGATCTACGATATGATAAATGAATCACTGGATGTCTATAGCCCTTAGTCTAAATTATTTTATCTTATATTTTCTACACAGGAGTATGTGCTCAAGCAAGTCTGTATAAACCTATAGATGGCATGTTCTAAAAGTCCTGACAGTGTAAATAAGGTGTTTTTATCATTTTTAATTGTTCAGTGATGCTGAAATTGGGTACGTGTCGTCTCTCAGAATTTACCATGCGTTTGGCTTGGACCATCCGAATCGCCATAGTTTCAGAAATTCTGCGCCATGATGAATGAACCAAAGGGAGGGAGGGGCCTGTGGAGGAGGAGGTGTCATTTGCTTGTTATTTTGTACATTTTGTGCAACAATAAACATCATTTATTTCAATGAGCTGTTGTGTTGTGTCTATTGTGATTGGAGGCAGACAAAATAGAAAGAAATTAAGTGTAATTAAAGAAAGTTGAGTAATGAATTAGGCCAGATATGCAACACTGACAAGTAAATACCAAAAATATAGAGGGCCTATTACAGTAAACAAAGTGCAATTGTATTTCAGAGGATTAAGTGGCCTTTTACAATACAAAAAAACAAACTGTTGGCAATATACATGGACAATTAAGGAACCGAGCAAGACAAAATAGTAGCCTAAAGAAATGTGTGAGGATAAAATACAAAAGCTGAAAGTGAATAAATGAATGTACAAAAATGTCTGTAATTATTTAGGCGTGCTGAAAAGTGGCTATGTGGCTCAGGCCTAATAATGCATATATGGATGACAATGTGTAGATATTACCAGAAGAGGGCAGTACAATGTTACAGATAGACAACTGGTTACTAGTGCCCATTCTTACTCTTACAGCATTACTGCATCATTAATTGAAAAAAGAAATCATAACATGATACAGTGTAATTATACATAGACCACCTGTTCATAGTGTCTATTTTTTAATTAAAGTCTGATGCAAGTCCAAGTCCACATGGCTGTAGGTACCAACAGTCATAATGTGTGAAAGGAGTAAAGTAGGGCAGGGGGACACAGGAGACACTTGAGGTATAAATATGGAATCCTGAGCAGATTCTGGACTGTTTTAGGCCAGAGATCTTACATGATCTTTCTCACACACACACAGACCCACACACAAATAAAATATGATGTGACAAATGTAAGTACACCTGTTATGTCTATTTCAGTCTGATGGCCTGGGAATATTTTAAAATTTCTTATCAGGGCATTATTATTTTGAGAAACAGAAAAAATAAGAGTGTTTTAATAATGCTATACAAGGTTGTGTGGATAATTGGAAATAACTAGGGTATATGCCATTTTCTTTACAAATCATCACTATATATTGTTCGCTTACATATTAATTTTGGGTGCTATTTAGAACTTTCCATGTACAATTTCATTCATCAGCAATAGTCAGTTTGTAGCATAGGGAGAAATGTCTATTCTTTCCAATAGTCTATCTCCATATTGTACAACCTAAGATGTGCAATGATTCAGGAGGGTGTGTATTATGTGCACAACAGCTGCTTTTGGCTGATTGGGCATAATGTTACACAAGATTGCATAACTGGAGTCAGTGCTCCTCACACTGCTTTTCACAGACTTTTCAGTACAAAATAAACGCAACTTTACCCAGTCTATCACGGGCATGTCTGGTTAGTGTTTATACAAAATTAGACACTTGCATCACTGTATTTTGTTTGCCTTTGGGACATTAACAGTCATCAAATAAGGAACCAACTGCTTCCCCAAAAGAATGAATGGAATCAGAGATAAATTACTAGTTACAATTTAAACCTCCTAATGGGAAAGTAAAAACAGATTATAATTCAAAACAGTACACAAATGGACACACATAGACAGTAATCAATTTAAAGATCCAAAAAGAATACTTGGGATTTTCAGACACAAATTCTCCATTAACTCATGGCTTGGACATACAGATCAACTATGAGCCGTTAACTGCCCCAACACAGAGTACACCTTATCACCCTAACTGTGTGATATGGACCAGTGGTTTCCCTCCATTCTCTTCCCTTCCCGCTTCGCATAATAATCTCTCTCTATTCTCTATAACCGTTGTCATACGCTCACCACTTAAACAGAGTTAAGAAATACAATAGACTGTTGTCTGCATGTCACATAATGTAAATGAGTCACTATTGTTATCAGTGCAGTGTAGTAAGCTATCCATCGGTTTCAGAATGGAAAGTTAGGACTGTTGCCATCATAATAAATAAAATAAAACAAAATAAATAAAATAAAATAAATAAATTCTGTTAAATGGGAAAAAAGTTTTAAAAAGTACTAATTGCAAAGACTAATTTGCAATGCTGTCTAAAAATTTAGTTTTTAGTTGTACAAAAGGTTTTATCTATGATGAAGTGTGAAAAAAATACAGGTTAATTTTGGATGTTGTTTTAGAAGATTTCTCATTGAGGATTTGTGTCCTGTAGGGTCCATGTACAATTTATTTCAACAGCAATAGGCAATTTGTATCATGGAGGATATGTCTATTCCTTCCATTCATTAAATGTTTACATTAATGAAAAAGAACAATTTAGTCCAGTTATAAAAGGTGATATGCAAGTCCTTGCAAGCCCTGGAACTCAACGTATTTTGTAAGTTAACAAAGTATATGCATTTTACTTTTTAATTAACTATTCAAATCATCTTTGTAATACATTGAGACTTGGGTACAAATTGCAACCGAATGCATCAAAGTGAGAATCAGTGCAATAAGCGGAGGGAACACTATGACAACATGTAAATTATATGGTGAATGATTTGACCCTCTGTTTCTAAAAAGTGTGCACATTGAAAGACTCCATTCAGTGTACAAGAGTTCTTTGTTTGCAACTGGTTCAGGAGGGTGTGTATTATGTGTACAACAGCTGCTTTGGGCTGATTGGGCATAATGTTACACAAGATTGCATAACTAACTGGAGTCAGTGCTCCCCACACTGCTTTTTGCAGACTTTTAAGTACAAAATTAAAGCTATTTTACCCAAGCTACCACGGGCATGTCTGGTTAGTGGTTTATGCAAAGGGTACAATTTAGATTTGTGTATATTCATGAATGTCTCTGAAGTGTGGGAGGAGGGAGGATGGCTAAAGAAAAGAACATTAAAAGGCTACTGACCTAAGAATTTAAGCCACAACATCCTTGGTGAAGATTAACCACTCTGCCACATACTTATTACAGCAAAATGAATGGAGAAGAAAATAGAAATGTAACAGCAGCTTCGAAAGACTGTCGTGGAACTTTGGCTTTAGACAACATAAAACATAATATTATAGTTCTAGCCTTGATCACTAAACTAAACAAAAAAATATTTACTTACAGAATTATTCAACAAAATTTTCTCCCGAAAAGTTTCCGGTCAGAAAATCACAACATACACAGCAAAGAACCTAGTCAGATTTTCAGCGTCGGCTCTACACTGCAGCATTGAAAGCGTTAAGGGGGAGGTGCCCAGTCCCGCCCCCTTGTCTGCTCATTTGTATATCAGGCGGGAAGGCTGTATCCCTTTATTGCTGCCATAGAGCAAGGCCATGGCCACTCCCACCAAGCACTGCACTGGCGGGAAAAGGTGCTGAGAATAGAACAGACTTACAGTGACACACACACATTGTCTTTGTCTTGAATTTAGTAGACGCTAGAGAATTGCAAGAACAAAACTGAGCATTGCTTTATATGGGGTGGTAGTTACCTTTTTCCTGTCTAAAGATGAACTTCTTAGTGGAGGCCATGAGCATGAATTATTAGGTTAAGAGGAATACTGAAATTATAGGATATGTCTACATACAATGGCATTTATTTATCCTTTTAAACAAATAACTTCAAGGGCAAGAACGAAAAGGAGCAATACAATGGACTGTGTTGTGTATACATAGTGAAGTGTTGCCCTGGGAAAGAGTTCACTGGGTTGCTGGAAAAAACAGGAAGGAATGTCATGCTCTGGATTGGGGAGGGTCTTAAAAAAAAGAAAAAGAAAAAAGAAAAAAGCAAGTTAGCAGCCCCATATTACATAACTCAGGAAATATATATACAGTGAGGCACAGTGAGTTGGATAGGAATGGGACAAATACAAAGGCAGACTTTCCTTACAGGCCTATCACATCGAATCACATCTCACAGTCTCTCATCATCCCTGAATAGCTGTTTTGCAACTTGGGGAGCCAGACAGTTGTTCAAAGTGTGTGAGGGAAATACCGCAGCTTCTTTGTGAACTGGATGAACCCTCTTCATATAGACGGCCATTAATAAATAAAAGATAGGGGAGTGTGCCAGGATGCAAAGATTACATTATAAACATCTTGCTGAAGGGGAGGAGAGATCTGAGAAGCTTATCCCGAAATGACTGTGAAATATAAGCAGAGGTATGTATAGGGGGAGAGCAAAGCTGGTAGTGTTTTTAAGGACAATAAGAGGACACCAGCAACACATAACAAAACAATAGAGTGTTGACCTGAAGTGTCACACCTGACCTGAGTGTTATGGTTCCCATATGGTTACGTAACAGCAAGGCAACTGCCTTTATGAGCTTCCAAGTAACTCTAGAAGAGAAGAAAGAGAAGGTTATATGGACTGGCTTAGTAGTAAACCCAGGTTACCTTAAGAGCAACATGCACAAAGGGATGAAACTGAAGCAAGCTTTTTGGTGAAAGTACGGATCAGCAACTAGTAATGGAATATGATGGCAAAACAATACCATCTAAAATAAAATAAAATAAAAACAATAAAAACAAGCTTGGGTAAATAATGTCCACAGTTTTTATTTATTTATTTATTTTTTACAAAAACCCCTTTTACAAGAAAGAATGACTCTGTAAAAGCATCAATGTCTGAGGGTTTGGGTTTCCACCACAAACAAAATGGAGAGACCTTCACATTCTGCATATTTGAGATTAAGAGTCCCTGTGATGTCTACACTGTGATTCCTGACCTTCTTCCTATCAGCAGAGACAGTTGTGTTGTTAACAAAGCATTTGTGGCACCATCTTTGACTACAACTGACCCTGTTTGCTTTGCCTCTGTACGTAGGTGCATGCCAGCCAGTTTTTTAGTCTCGCCAGGTCCAGATGGCAGAGAATGTTTAGTCAAATGGGATTACAGATTAGGATTAAGTGGACTTCAAATTAGCCAGACGCACAGTCACTGGATGACACACTACTACAACAGAAACAACTAAAGGGGGCGAGGCTCAAACAAGTTCAAAAGCATATAAACAAAAAAACATGTTTTCAAGCAAGAAACAAGGTCATTGTTATTTAACCTGAACAACATTCAGTGCAGTTAACCACCTCAAGAATAACAATAATACATGTGGGTTAAGCAACCCACAGTGAGGCAGAATGGAAATACAGTTTTTTTTTTACTATAATATTTGAATACTTATTACTACATATCAACGCAAAAACAAAAAATATATTTTAAGAAGTGAATTAAAACTAGTCTGGTCAGCTACATTGTCTGTATATTGTTAGATAATAGAGGCAATAGAATCAGTGGCAGAGGGCAGTGCAGAAGCAAAGTGGTCATTCATGTATAGGCTGCAGCATGTATTACATAAGTGAGCCTGCAGCGTCCCCATAGAGGGCCCCATCTATAGGACAATGTGTGCTCTGTGCAGACAGACCAGAGCTGCACTGCACAGACTGCAGAGCTGCTATACAACTGCATGACTCTGATTCAACAATGTGTGGAAATAAGTATCTCATCTTCTGCATGAAAGTGATATTTGAGAGACTTATTTGAGACAGAGTTTTACAGTGTGTCTGTATAGTCAGCACTGAGGCTCTGTGTGTGGGTGTACAAAGACGATCCCTCTACTGGCAGTGCGTAAATCACTAATTAGCCTTGTGACCGCCGACTCTGCCCTAGTTCTCTACTTCTGTGAGCAAGGGGACGCTCAGTTCAGCAGCTCAAACCTTATGTCATACATTTGCGCAAGCTTTTTTCTTTTAAAGTGAAATGATTCAGCAGAGCCTGGAGGTGCCAGCTGAGACTTGTAGCACTCAAAAAAAGCACATAACCCATGGGTTGTGTACACCAAGAGGTATTTAAAAACTGTCTGATGATACAAAGCCATGACAAAAAGGACAACAGTAGGAAAGAAAAACAAAAAGGCAGACACCAGTTGCACAGTGACCTTTGCTATCAGCATGACTCCCATAGTGCATGTAAGCCCCCTGTAAGCACCAGGCCTGACCCACTTAGAATAACAGAATATGGGACACATACAAGCACATTTCCACTCATTATACTGCTGCAAAAGTGTTTTAATAATGTGGAAGAGGTCAAGCAGCAGGAACATGTGAACACAACCTGTGATGATAACCTTCTGACACAGCAAGGTAAAACTTATACCACGGATCAATGTGTAACAATGGGTCAGTTATTTAGAGGCGCCAAGGCATAAGGGAAAAGCGGCTAGTGCAGTGTATCAAAGGTAGCGCCAACAGACCTCTGGAGGAACGCCAGGCATTGTGTAAGTGCTTTTACAGCAGCAGGCAGCGCACCTTGGCGGGAAAGGTGTTCAAGTGACTAACAGCAATGCAATCAGTGTTGTGCAAAATATGTCTCACCTCAGGGCCTGACCTGTCGCTTCACAACATCCACACCAGAGACGTGACTCACTATCAAATATTCAACAGTCAGGCATAACACTGTGACAGGTTTTGTTTTGTTTATTAAAATCCTCATTTGTCCCGATTAACACGTGAAGGCAATAAAATAAACATTCTTCAAAAGCTTACTATTCTATCCTCACTGTTACAGGAAGTAAGTGGGTGGAGTAATCTAATTTATATTTTGTCCAGTTGTTGTTTTAAAAAGGGAAAATTTCAGTAGTTTGCATGTGAGCAAGATAATCAAATTTTTTTCCAAATTTTCTGATTTTCTGAGGTGTGTCTAGAATATGATGGTTGATCCAAACTTATCACGATCAACATAAAATAGTCTTTCTTTTAAGTAGAGCAGTCCAATGATTTGTAATCTTTTTGAATAGGGATTACTGACACTGGAAGACAGCATTTTCTAAGGCAAACTGAGAACTTGTAAAAAAATAACTATCTCCCTGCTGTGCGTAGCAATTCCATATAAAAAATTCCAAACCAGTCCAAACAATAAAAAGATAAAGAGCCAAAAATGAAAAAAATAAAATAAAATAAATAAAAAAAGGTAAGATTAGATTATAAAAGCAGGCCTTCCAAATGAAATGTTCCTTGGGCCTGGAGAACAACCCCCAGTGGACACATGCAATACTAATTGGTTCAAATGTCGCTAACACAGTTGGTAATGTGTTTTAGGATGTGACTGGTACTTGTGTGTGGGCTGCCCTGGCATCTGGGGAGGACTCCTGGGGACATTCACTGCAGCCTGGAGCGAGAAGCGAGTCCTGAGAGACATCTAGGCTCTGTGATTGGTTCCCACTCTCATCAGACTTCCTCTTCTTCTTCTTCACATGGTAGTAGTGTTTTTTGGACTTCAGATGTGCTGCAAAAGAGAAGAAAAACATAATTAATAACTAATAGTAATAATAACAGTAATACATATAATCTGTTCATGAATGCATTCAGAACTTGATTGAAGAATGTTGTCATGCACGCAGCATATTTGAATTAATTGCTAAGCCAGGTTGCAGTACAAGAGAATACAGACAAGTTTATGAGGCTAGTGATGAGGGGCCTCATTTATAAAGGAGGTAAGGTAAGGAGGGAGGGGCTCAGGGGGAGACGCAGTAGCAGAGGACACAGGCTTGTGGAACTTTAGAGAAAAAGTGAACTCTGCTTCTCTGAAAGAACATTTTAACACACAGACTTAACACTCATCTAATCATTTGGAAATAAGTGTTCTATTGAAACCACTGATGTTTTGGAGCGCATATAAAAGAGCATAATTTACAAAAAATTTTTGTCAAAATTAACCTTTTTAATCTTCCACTAGACATGACTTCCTCAAAATCTCTTTCCTCACAGCTCCTCTCTGCTCCCCGTGCCTCTGAGCCATGTTTCTGAAAAGTGCATACAGCGTACGCAAGCCCCAGACTTTACATGGAGGTCTGCAATGTTTCATGTTAATTTTTTTTTATAAATACCAACTTTGATGTGATGAGCTGCTTACACACATTTCTGGCCTCGTTTTGTGCGTAAGTAGCCTTTATAAATGAGGCCCCAGACCTACTGCAGCTTCTAATCCACAGATAAATGAAAAATCAAACTATGGTACGCAGTGGTGACATTTTGACCTATCAGCTGCTCACGTCCCAGTGTGAAGTCTCACCTGTCCACTCCAAATCTCCAATAATGACTTTGTCGCAGAGATCACAGGTGTGCCGGCTACGCTTGTTTCTTGACTCTGCCCCCTCCACTCTCAAAGGTGAAACAGCAGGCTCTTCACCCTGTATAATAAAATAGTACATTAGAAGTTATGATTTGAAATGAATATTAAAGTAGCTGGATAACCTAAATAGAAACTCAATCCAAGCTGGAAAGATTGTGAACAGGAAAAAGGAGACAGGAGTGGCAGAGGGCCCCCACCTTACAGAGCGAGGCCAGTATCTGCAGTGCAGGGGTCAGCACGGTCTCCTCCCACCGCGACACATCACTCACATCCAGACTGTACACTGGTGGCACTCCGTCACCTGGCCCTGTACACAAGCGGAATACACAGATAAAAACTTAAACCAGACATTCATATACATTATAATATAGTGTATTTACAAATGTAACTGAACAGTAAATATAGTACTATAAACAACTGGGGAAGAATATCAGCCTTACATTTTGCCAATCGAACAACTTCTTAGAAGCAAAGCTCTTTTCATTGATCTGGAGAGCTAAGCCACATTTCCTCTTGAAAATGAGACACTGTGTCTCAAGAGGCTGTTGTTTCAGTAAATTTCACTTTATACCTCACAAATAGAAGTGTTTATGTGCTCACAAAAAGAATAGGGAACAAATATTATGGCAGTACTATGCATGAAGTGGAAACATAAAACTTACTAATCTATCATTTTAGTATTCAATTCAAAATTGTTGTAATTCTCTATTTTACATGTTGCAATATTTATTGATTTCTTTTGCAAACGGAACAGCTTATTCAGTTAGAAAGTCAAGAAGCCAGTTTTACTCTTCCATATTAATGTTTTTTCTGGTACAGCCTAGATTTTAGACCAAAATAAAACAAATGAAAAAACAACAAACTTGCCAGCCAATACTGACATCCAATAATGGATGTTGAATGTAATGTTAGTAAAGGACCCATTTGCTGAAGTCATGCTGTAACAGTGATTGGAGCAGTGGTGGATCCATAGAGCACAAAGTGGAAAATATAACAGAACAGTGATGTGCTGGAGCCGCGCCCCACAGCCCTGTCAACCTGCTGACTCACACTGGCTCGATAATGTCTCTCTCTCTACTCTCCCCTTCTCTTCTCGCCTCTCTCTCTCTCTCTCTCTCTCTCTCTCTCTCTCTCTCTGGACATCATTCTTGCTCTGTCGTTCACCCTCCCTCCCTTTCTCTCCCACCTCTCCTCGGTTGGGTTTGTATTTTGCCCTGGTCAGCAGTCTGCCAGCCAGGCCTCAGCTCTGCCCTCCCTGTCTGTACACGCAAACCAGTGTCATGCATTGACCAGTGAGAATGGCACACCTATAGAAAACAAATAAGCAATAGCAGAGGGGAAATCAGGATCCTGTCATCAAAACACAAGCTATTAACCTTTATAGCATGCTTTGCCAACTCAATTAAGGCTTAATCTTCCTGCTTACTGAAAAAGTGATGTAGGGCCTGCAAACAAGGGGCAGTTAAGGACTTTAGGGTTATACATTACACAAAGCTTGGGTGAGAACAGAAAAGGAAGACAGTTCTTTTACCCAGTCATTTAGCGGTACCATATAATTTGATATTCATTATTCTATAGAGTCCAAGAACAGTGAGTAGACTAGTGGCCAAAACAATTATTGGGTGGCTATGAAGATGTCCATTGAGTGCACTCTTAAATGCACATTAACACAATGATAATGTACTAACCCATGACATTGCATTCAAATTTAATTTCTAGGCGGCCATCATCTTTGGACACCACATAGGCCAACTTCAAAATCAGTCTTCTAGTGCTGACCTGCATATGACTCCCATTCTATCACATTGGTTGTATGATCATAAAGGCCTTTGATTGTCAGTGTTAATCAAAGCCTCAGGTTACATTGGTGGGGTTACTGATTCTATTTAACACTCCACAGGGGAAAACCTATTATGCGTGTTGGACAATAACGGGCAGGTGGCTGGCATACCCCTAGCGGACAAACAGTTAATCTTTATAAAGTGTTCTAATTCACTTTGAGAGCTATCCCTTTGTGTGCTTATCTTTCTGTTTTTGCCACCAGCTACTCCCAAAGGCAAAGTAGGGAGTGTGACAGTAGACTACCAGATGTTGAATGAAGAAGTTTTCCTGAAGTGAAATCCAACTCTCTTAATCCACTCGAATGAATGCAAGCTAATAAGAAAAGAGATGCTACGGGTACAATGCGCTGGGTGGTCGGCTCAAACACGCGCCCATAGTAGAAGCGTATACATTTCAGGCGCGCAGGGAAGATCGTTTTGCCAAGAAGAAAAGCCCCCATATCGCCCAACAGCTGCCTAGCCCCAGTCAAAAGTGTATGTGGTGAAACTGTAGTCCACCTGTTGTCTTCTTTTGCGCGCTTCTTGTGTTTGCTGAGTGAGAGAGTTAGCGTGTGGATGTGTGTGTGTGCTTTTCCTATAAAAACGGCACTAAAAAGCCCCCCCATGTGTCGTGCCCCGCCCCAGCTGTGCGGCTTTGGCTGTCATCCACACCGGTTGGCCTCAACAGCTGCCTCCATTGAAAGCTGCCCCTTTTAAATCTATGGGCACTCGGTCACTTATTGTGTGCTTGTAATTGTTTGATTGCTTAAACGGTTTAATGATAAATGTTTTGGATGTAATACACTAGGTTATTTATAGAGCCTCTGAGTAAACTAATGAAATTAACTGAAATCAATCCAGTCAAAAGCGGCATAGATGAGCGCACTCTATGAGCTGGTTCTAAAATGGTTAAAAAATAAATAAAAAATGCTAAGGATTGTCACAAATGGCTTATGAACTAACGCTACAACATTAAAATATGTGCCTGAGTAAAAGTATACAATGCATACAATTTTGTGTTTTTCCAAACTGCACTTAAGCTTATTTGATATGATCTATATGATTGATTGTAGTGATTATAATCTATAGACATAAATATTTGAAGCACTTGGTCATGTCTATGGCTTAAAATAAACAGTACAAGATTCAAACTTCCCGAATCTAGTACAATACAACACATACCTGTCACCATATCGATCACTAAAAATAGACTACTCATTGTACTGATGAAATTTAAAACGATAACAAAGCCATCACCAGTTGTGTGGGAAAGGTGACAGACCGCCTCCATGCCGGCAGTAGACACTATGTTTTGGCACACTCAGCAGGAGGAGTTGAGTTAAACTTTTTTTTTTGTTATTTTTTTGCATCGGTTTGAAAGCTCTTACACAAGGGTCAAGGGTTTACGCTTGTCTCGCACCTGTCGACTCTGCTGGATTGGGTTTCCTCACTCTCCATCCGGCCTGCCGCCCATGAGCTGCTGTCTATGGTCACTTCTGCCTAAACAATAGCCACGTCTCATTACTTAACACTCACAAGGCCCGGTCAAACTACACCTGCGTATCCTGGTTACAAGAGGAGAGAGTGCTGGCAATCCTTTAAAGAAGAAGATAGAATTAGGGCTGTATATTTAGGGAGTCTCAAATCTATTTACAGGAGCCAAAAAAAACAAAAACAAAAAACAAATATAGGCCATGTCAGGAAGGCCATCTGGCATTAAAGCTATGCCAAATCAATCAAATAAATGTAATAAACTGTCATCAATTTATAAGAATGGGTAAAATTTAAATGTATGCATGAATGTATGTTAGTTTCAGGGCCCGTTCAGACCAGAGCATCAAGGCGTCCAGTTATTATGCAAAGTCAATGTGGATGTGCGTCTAGGGTGTCCTGCGTTTTTGCTGCGCATCTTCGTGCGTCAGCACAGCACAAATCTGGTGTTGAACTTTTCGCATCAGATGTGCCGCGTCAACCAATCAGGGACAAGTATCCAGGGATGTAGCAACGTTATTATCCAGAAGAAAGAGAAAGACCCGAGAACCTGAGCGGAAGCCACAAACATTAGCACAGTATAAATATATACAACACAATCACACACCCGATCGCGAGGACTACACCAGTCGGTGTAAAGAGATCTGGGCAGCAATCGAAAGCAGGGGCCTCAATGACCGGATCTCCGGACATTGAAACTGGGCACTCCCTTAGAGATAGGGTAAGGAGCTCAGCCACATGGAAGGAGCTCATTGTAGAGCCACTGCTCCTCCACGTCGAAGAGCCAGTTGAGGTGGCTCGGGCATCTGTTCCAGATGGCTCTTGGGCACCTCCTCCAGGACACGCTGGAGGGGCCATGTCTCTCGGATTGCCTGAGAACACCTCGGGGTCCTGACAGACGAGTTGGAGGAAGTGATCAGGGTGAAGGAAGTCTGGGGATCCCTGGTTAGAGTGCTGCCCCCATGACCTGATCCCAGATAAGCGGAAGAACATGAATGAATGAATGAATGAATGAATGAATGAATGAATGTATCCGAGAAAAGTTAAGGTACTACCGATAATATACTACAGAATGCATCTTTTGCTAACAAGCTCCAATGCCTGGAGGGTGCTGAGAGAGAGCACTATTGGAAGTCATTAGGCAGCATAGGCAGAGTCACTCACTGCATATTAATGAATGAAAAAAATTGCACTTTTCCCTAAATAAACAGTATTCTATGGAATTAATGAACATTCATATTTTTTTATTTTACCATTCTAATTATTTAGACACTTAGAGTTACTCTTTCGCACCATCACTTAGTACTTCTACTTGAGTAAAATTATTTTTGAAATAACATTACTCTTACTTGTTCTCAAGTGAGAGTACCTTTTGGCTACTCTACCCACCTCTGTTAATATCTCTAATTAACAGGGCTATGCATCCAAACACAAAACAACAAACTTTCTGTGTAAGCATAAATAAACTCAGCTGCTACATATCACGTTGTTTTCCTAAATTATCCCTTTATAGCTTTATATATACACCAGTGTGGACACCTGTATAAAGCACAATGTTTTGTCTTCATGGTCAATTAAATCTATTGAAAATCCACAGACACCAGACACACTGAGGCAGACATAAAAGGAAAGACAAATTGCTTGATTTAATTTGAGCTATCTGACCCATGACCTCCAAATCCTTTCAGTAACCACTCCAGTAGAGTGTAAAACAGTGCATATTCTGGTCACACAAATTCCCAAATAATTTGCAAAACAGTAGAGAACATAATGAGATAATAATAATAATGCTGATGCTAGTTGCTCAGTTAAAACACCATTATTGTTAATTATATTTTTAAGGGCAGAATTATTTAAGACTAAATGTGCCATCTTTTTTGTAATTCGTTTAGGGTTAAATTTTTTTCCATGAAATTAGCATAGTATTATATTAGCATAACTGAATTTGAACATTTGTATACATTTATGTAATCTAAGTTACTGTAATTCATTTTTGTCTCAAATGTGTGGATCATATCTGTGATAAATGTGATTTTCTTTAAGGAAATGTTTGAACATGTTTTTTAGCTGATGGACATTTTGTTCCTTTTGTGCTCTTTGAAAAGTTGTCCTCTAACTGTCTCAATTACT
This sequence comes from Boleophthalmus pectinirostris, assembly GCF_026225935.1. Taxonomy (NCBI): domain Eukaryota; kingdom Metazoa; phylum Chordata; class Actinopteri; order Gobiiformes; family Gobiidae; genus Boleophthalmus; species Boleophthalmus pectinirostris. The sequence goes on along the minus strand of NW_026571175.1, from coordinate 16,330,182 downwards.
CTATTCATACATTTACATTGTGGGCCTATAATCAGGTCAGTTTCTGCCCCGTGCTAACCTAATTCATTGTCCCCAGCTGACAGTGCCATGTCTAATTCATGCCTTGCCTGTGACCTGCTAGTCTATATGCTTGGGTGACCGACTGTAGCCCCTTTTGACCCTGTTGCACTGGGTTTTGGTGGTCGGGGGCAAATTCCCGGCAGCTCTGTAATGCTTCACGAGATTAGCCTGCTCAGCTGAGGCCTCCTGGAATGCCTGTGTGCGCTAGGCTCAGACACAAGAAAAAGGAGGTCAGCAGCCACAGAAAGACAGAAGAGCAGGCTTTTAAGGACAGTAAGGTGAGTGCAGCGCTATACAACCACTATAAGCGGGATCAGAATACACAAGGCCAATATATACATGGTCTAACCCTGACTGAACCCAAACAGTTGTCATAAAGCAATGCATATCAAATACATTATTATCAACAATAGCCAAAGAAATAAACTGAACTCTACTGCCTAAAGAAACTATACAAATACATAGTAGTAAGGATGCAGCGATACTAGGATCAGGGCTGATATTGAAAATTTTGGTGAATCAGATATTTGCTTCCAAGATATCCCATTTTAGTCTATAACTTGGTGCAAGTAGATATTTACTGGACAATGGTAGCCCATAATATTAAACTATTCTATAGTATTATTAGGCTGTAAGCTGTTCTATATTTATACATCACATTGTGACAGGCCTAGAGACACCACAAACTGTAAAGAACTGTGTGTGGCAACTGCAAATTGTTTTACAAATGAAGAATTCCATGCCTGTTTCACAAGAAATAATGACCTTGCAAATACCAAACTTCAAACAATCCTAGGCTAAAAACCGAAGCATGCCAAACATAAAGCAGTATGCAACTTCAATTAGGTGGGCATTAAGACTACTGTGTGCTGTGCTACTGTGTGAGACTTGAAACTTTACATTTCATCCTCAACAAAGCTGATCTACTATAATCGAGAGGTTAGTGTAACATGAGGGTGAAGCATGGGGAGGACATTCAGGGATTTAAACCCCAAATGCTGAAACGGGTACAGAGCACAGCATGTCCTGTGATCATTCCCTCTGACTATAGCGCAGGATGATTTGAGCTAGTTTAACAGAATTGTAGAATTGTTAAACCTACAAGAGCTAAACTTTTGCAAGAGTTTCTCATGCAGTTAACTAGCAATAACAGTCTGTACTAGTTACAATCAAAAGTGGACCAGGAAAGGAACAGTGGACTAGTATTATTACACATTATAATTTGGTGATAATTGCACTTATTAGCATATCCAGTTCTTTTGATTGTTTAACCTTCTGACTAAAGAATCACATAACAAACTTGAATGTGAAGAGGTTGCTGAAGAAGTTTTATTGTGTAGGAAATTATATAATTTATGTAATTTATGTAAGTAAAGTTAAATGGTAAATGCTGACATTTTTATACAGCGCTACACCTTCAAGACACTCAAAGCGTTTTACAACAACCACTCACCCATTCATACACCAGTGTACACAGAGACTGGGGCAAGGTGGGTTAAGTGTCTTACACAAGGACACAATGACAGCATTCATCTGTGGGAGCTGGAATCACACCGCCAACCTGTAGATCAGTGGGTCTGATGGCTCAACCAATGATGTTTATGTCGAGAGGGGGAAGATATCAAAATCTATCTTGCATTTCTGTTTCAAAATATAATATATCAATGGCACATAGCTAATTGACCATTGGCTGCTCTGGATCCAATAAACATGGAATTTATATCAGCCATGAACAAAACAATATGATACAATGGTTATGCACGTGGGAGGATAGTGCTCAAGTCACGGCGCTCAACATACAGAAAGTAAAAAATGCTTTGCTTAAAAAGTATAATTCATCTTGGATCTCTGAAGTCTTGCACAATCCACAGTTATAGTGACTACTAACTAATTTACAACAGGGCTGAACAATGTGGGAAACATTCTAACTGTGATAATTCCAAAAAGCTTTATGTTTTAATAATAGGATTCTGTTCAAAATTGCGATTTATCTTGCAGCTATACATTAGAACCACATATTTTTGAGACTTTACCTTTAAGAATGCTTTAACTAGAAGTAAGAAGAAGTAAACCAGACAACAGCCCTTCTTATAGGGTAGCATGGTCTATATCAGTCCCCCTACTACACAGTAAACATGCCTAGCACAGATATGCACGTGTGACAATGACCATATGGTGAGTTGTAGGCAGGCTGCTTTCAGGAGGAGGCATTAGGTTTTGGGTCTGGTGGGATATAAGCCACTTGGGCCTAAAAGGATTAGACTCCTGGGTTACTGCAGGGCATGCTCCTGTGGGTAGACATCTACATTTAAAGGCTGCGAGATGTCTGGACCAACCTGGGAAGGTCCTACCACTCCTTCTGATTATAAATACATGTTATTTAAACTGTAAGATGTGAAAAGTGAGCTGGAATATTTGCCTGACAAGTTAGGGCTGTACAATTAATCGAGATGGAGATTTCGGCTGTTCTAATGGTCAATGATATGATTAGGTTTTTTAATCAAGAGGTCTAGAGCCCATTCCCTGTCAGTAAAAGCATGCAGTTTGGAGAGGAGTTCAGACTTTGGAGGAAAAGGTAAATGGAATATGGAAAATTGAAATGATAAAGGTCTGTCTTGTTTACATTCAGGAAATTTTAATTGAAATGATTACATTTTGTAAAAATGTTCTTACTGTCCATTTGATTACTGATGATGAATTTGTTTATTTCTGTCAATACTAGAGCCTATTCAAACTAGTATGGGCACACTGTCAAAGTGGTCATTTGTTCACATAGAACCAGTCGATTAATTTCAATTATTTGGAGCAATTTTGAATGACCAATGCCAATTGAAATTGACTTGAAAAAACTGATAGTTAGGTACTTCATTATGTGACGTGAAATTAAGTAGTCTTAAATACACAATAGTAAATAATGTGTAACATCACTAGAGCCATCTATTCTGCTTCAAAGTCTGTGACAAAATGATTACAGGAACCAGATAGTTAAAACCCTTCAAGCATTCAGCGAGAGACTATTTGTACTTGTGATAACTCGCACCACTGTTCATTTGGGTAACGTGTGCTCAAATTGGATACACTTGCTGCCTGTGAACAGCTTGTTTTGAGAATACTCACGTTTAAGGAAGCGGTTCCGGACCCATTTATTCTGTTTGCGAGCATAGCGTCTTGTAGCAATCTTCAAAGCCTCTATACCTATACAAGAGCAGATGATAAGCATTATTACATTATTCCATAAATATTAATCTTTGATTAATGCTGATTCTTTGACCTTTTTTGCGTAGAGTGTCTCTTTCTTGTTGGCTGCAGCTCTCTGAAGCGATCAGGTAGTCATGGAACTCCTTAAAGCCAATGGACTGGAAAATCCCATGTTGATAGTCCTGACTGAGAGCACAGCAGAGGAAAAAGAGGAGTTTTTTTCTGTACTTTCCATCTTCACTTGACCATTTCTTTTGAATCATTTCACCTCCATCTAAAGCGGCTCAGAACAAAAGACTGTCACAGTGACCAGATGAGGCCCTTTGGGGACAGTGGCAGATTGTCGACTGGCTCTGCTCGCATCTTAAAATGTCAAACAATGGACATTTATGGAGTTATATTGACTATAGACACTCAATTATTCTGTGTGTAAAACTGTTCTACTAGTTTTGATCCCCCATTACCATCTAGGAAAGTTACACATCCAAGTAATGTGGGAAAACTATTATTTAATAGTGGACTTAACATTAGTATAGTAATAAATAACAAATGATTCAATAAAAGATATGTTTCACATAATTTTTATCTATAGTATCTATATAGTTATCTATATCTATCTATATATTTATGTATATATAGTTGAGTATTAACAAGCTCTGGCAATACAGTTTTATTAACTAGAAAGGAAGATACTGAAATAATGTTATGCTGCACCTTTTCTTCAATAGCATTAGAAAATATGTTGAATAGTTTACTTGACTATTGAAATAAATGCTTAGAATTTGTTTTAAATTCAGATCTTCTATGAGTTTCATTTTCAGCTAAGATAAGCAGATAACAATCTCTGGTTTTGTGAAAAGATATTCAATATTGACATACTGACCTATAAAAGTCCTAAATCCCAAAGCACACAGCATTCACAGCTAAAATGAATGTAACCAAACAGAAGAGGCTGAAATGTGAGAAGGGCCACAGAGCACAGGAAATGTCGAGTCAATGGAGGGCACTGAGACTGAGTGTTTGACCTTGATGTCTCGCCACAGCAGCCGAGAGGAGACAGGATTGCACTGAGGAGATGTGTGTATGCATGCGTGTGTGTGTGATGCATGTGTGCGTGTGCGGGTGTGTGTGTGTGTGTGTGTGCATGTGTGCGTGCATTTGTGGGTGTGTGGGACGTGGGGGGGGTAATACTGCTCCAAATGAAACAGTGGCAGAGAAAGAGGAGGAAGATGTTGAAGAGGCTGCGGTCTACTGAGGCTAACTAAGGTGATGGGTGGAGACTTGGAGACTTTATGAGCTGTTTTATACACCTATAGGACAATAATTTAAACCTAGCATAATAAAATACAAAAAAGGCCTTTGTTTCTGTTCTGTAGCCTTTGTACAAGATTCAGAGCAATCAAATGGAAAGGGCTACTTCAATGGTCACAATTAGCGAATCACAAAGGCCATCATTATTTAGCAGGTAATACAGAGAACTAAAAATGCATGCTAAACTTTGACAAAATTTAAATAAATACCACATCTAATTGCAATCACAATTCAGGCCTAGTAGTTTTAACTGTGAAATTTACTTATTTCATTATTATTTTTTTAGCATTCATCTTTAGCTTTGAGGAGATGATATTCTATGTAAAGGTATAATGGCTAAATACATACTTCAACCACTAATTTAATTACTGACATACAGTCCCTGACAAAAGTCTTGTCGCTTATCCATTTTGTTGAAACAAAAGCTTATAACCTGACTTTAAATTAATCGATTGGTTTTAGAAATGTCTCATATGAAAGCTAAAACCCTCCCAAATTATGCTCAATATACTAAAATAAATTTGCTTCACTGAAGAAAGATTGATCATTTAATGAACACAGAAAGGTCAGATTTTGGCAAGACAAAGGTTTTGTCTCCTACAGAAAACTGAACAAATAATTTACTTCAAATACAAAAATATGTTGCATAACGTCAGTGAATGAAGTAATGGTGCTGTGAGATCCATATTTAATATCTTGTATGACTTCCATGAGCTTGAAGGACTACATCCATGCGGTTTGACAATGATTCATACAATTTGTTGATGAAGTCATCAGGAATAGCAAAGAAAGCAGTCTTACATGCCTCCTAGATTCTTTGGTTTTGCCTTCCATGCTTCCTCTTTCATTCTACCCCAGTCATGCTCAATGATGTTCATGTCTGGTGACTGGGCTGGCCAGTCCTGGAGCACCTTGATCTTCTTCACCTTGACAAACTTTGATGTAGAGATAGAAGTATGCGATGGAGCACCATCCTGCTGCAAAATTTGACCCCTTTTATGGTTGGGAATGTAAGAGGTAGCTAATATTTCTTGATATTTTAGGCTATTGATATTACCTTCCACCCTGCAAATGTCTCGCACACCCCCATACTGGATGGAACCACAGACCATGATTTTTCCGCCACCAAACTTAACTGTTTTCTGGGTGAATCTTGGATCCATGCGGGCTCCAGTAGGTCTCCTGCAATATTTGCGGTGGCTGTGATGTAATTCAACCGAGGATTCATCTGAGAAATCCACCTTCTGCCACTTTTCCAGTGTCCATCCTGTTAGCAGGCTGTGGGCCTTGGCAAATGCCACACGGTTTTTTAATTGCCTTTTGTTTAGTGCTGGTTTCTGTGCACTGATTCGACCATGGAGGTCATTTCGAGACAGAATTCTGCAAACTGTCCTGGTTGACACAGGGACTTGAGGTGACCGGGCCTGGTGGAGCTCTGCTGCAGTGGAAAAGGGGCTGGCCTTGGATCTTCGAATCAACAAACGGTCCTCCCGAGCAGTTGTCTTGCGGGGTCTGCCGGACCTGGGCTTGTCAAAAACATCTCCAGTCATTTCAGATCTTTTTCTTATTCTTTGTACTTGACGCTGAGACAATTGAAGGTGTCAGTCAGCTCAGCAGTGGATCTGGTCTTCAGCCTCTTGATAATTAATGCTTTGGTCTCAGGGTGCATATTAGGCATGTTGTCAGAGGTCAAGTTGCAGTTGATGTGAAGGTCTGGTGTGCTGGGGTTCTTTTTATACACATCCACTAATTGATTGATCAGTAACTGATCACAGGTGAGGCTGTAATCTAGGATTGGGTGCATCATATGACAAGGCGACAAGACTTTTGTCTTGCCAAAATCTGACCTTTCTGTGTTCATTAAATGATCAATCTTTCTTCAGTGAAGCAAATTTATTTTAGTATATTGAGCATAAATTGGGAGGGTTTTAGCTTTCATATGAGACATTTCTAAAACCAATTGATTAATTTAAAGTCAGGTTATAAGCTTTTGTTTCTACAAAATGGATAAGCGACAAGACTTTTGTCAGGGACTGTACATGTCCAACTCTGAAAAACAAAACAAAACTTTTGAACTGAATATCTTACAGCAAATACTTTTTGAAAATTGCTAGATACCTGTTCCCTTTTGTTTGTGCAATAACATTGAAAGAGATTCAGTCAAAGAAATGCAATCTGGAGTCTATGCTTGTGCATCTATATCAGCAGACAACAATGGACTGTAAATATGATGTGGGGAAATGTCAGGGAATTACCAAATCAATCTCTAACACAATTATGTATTTAAACAGAACTGTACCAGACAACAATGTATAGAGCAGAGAGGGGGGCATTCCTGTGCCTGAGACTTGCCAGGTGCTGTTAGTGCTAATGGTTTAAATCAGGCTTATCAGCATTTCATTACTAGGAATCCCTAAAAAAACTATGTCTCTCATTTGTATTAAAGCCACAACAAGTCAGCTTTATCTAAAAACCAAAGAGCACAGTCTGAGCTGTCCCAGCAAAGAGTAGAAATAAAATACACACAGTTGGTTGGCAGAGTTCACTTAATGTTAAGAGCCTAGTTAGACAAAGAGGGGAGTTACTCTCTGTATGGACAACATGTCTGGGGCATTACCTCAAAGAGTAGATGGTAAGATCATCTCAGTCTTAAAACAGTGACATCTCTGCAGCACCAGCTGATAAAAACATGAGTCTAAAGATGTTATACCTATTTAAGGGAACTAAAAGAACTAAGGCAGCTATTACTTAAATTGAGAAAGGACAGGCATGTGGAAAGAAATTGGTTGGTCCGTACTTGCTGGTTACCTCTCATCCTGGATTTTCTTTTGATTGTAGCGAACATGGAAATCTTTCAGCTCATCAATTAGCCCTGCAGCCAGCATCTCATCCACCCGAGTGTCCAAACGTTTGTCCAGAGCTGGGGGTCAGACAAATTAAAGGTTGTTTCACACAACATTGTTCATTTCAAGTGTTTCTGGGTAGAAAATATTTTTATCAATTTCAAGTATAGTATACCTTCCATGTCAGAATGTAGCCAGAAGATGCAAGGGTCTGGGTACCGTAGTGGTCCTCCCAAGCCTCCTCCGCCCTCCTGCCTCCTCTGCTCTTCCAGCCACACACTGTGGGGGATGCCCGTTTCCTGGTGGATTTGCAGACTCCTGGAGATGGAAGCACTGGTTATTGGTTTGGAACTTCAGTGCTGATTCAATTGTTTTAATCTGACATTTCTGAATGCACCAAAACAATTTGTTCTTATAATTACTACATTTTGGGATATCCGAATCATGACTCATTGAGAAAGTATTTTCAAATATTCTTCTGGTTTATTAAGGCAAAGAACTACGACTAATGTCACTCTAGTTAATTCATATTTTAATAACTAATTTAGATAATATAAGAGTTCATGTTTCCACATACAAAACAAAACCAACTGAAAACAAAATGTGGCCAACCTCAGGGAGACATTTAATTGGATCACTGAAGCATTCTGTTTCAATTAAAATGAACAGAAGCTCAACTCTAATGTAATCTCAGGTTAAAGCCAGTGCCGCAACATACTTGAGAGTGTTAAAAGTGATTATTAGATTGTTACAACACCTACAACCATGTGTGAATAATAGGATAGTAGTCACAGTCCTCCTTTTCTCAGCTTACATGACCTGTGTTAAAACCAGCCTAAACAAATTTTTAAAACATTCATTTTCAAATCCCAGTCAGTCATTTTAAGCGTGCTTGGCTGCACCAGAGGTTGTGAGGAGGAAGATGATTCTTGTCATCTCCTGTCAGGCGGAAGAACAGGGTAACCTAACCTGTTCACTCAGGGGACTGCTACTCATCAGCTCAGTGACTGTGAGAAAGATGGCGGGAAGCAAAAATGATTGCTAATTTATACTTTTCTTTTGGTAGGAAGAATCACAGAAATAGCTTGAGAAGATTTTTTTAGTTTGTTTTTTAAAGCCAAAGCAAAAATAAAAAATCTTAACTTCAAATAAATGCACTCACAATCCACCACTAAGATATTAAAATCCACGTCTACAGAAAAATATATATATTGTTTTCCCAACTGAATAATTTATGAAAAACAATTACCAAAAACAAAACAATCGGTGGGCTATGATTCTATTAAAATCAATTCATAAATGAAATACAAGCAATAGCTGATGTAATAATATGTGCTGAAAATCTAACCATAATGAGTCAATACATGTACAACACTGTCGAAATTATTATTATTATTATTTTTTACCAATCGGACTCCCATTGTTTACCTTGCAACCTTCCGTTTATCATTGGGGTGCAACATGGCTGCCATTGTGGGGTCTACTTCCATCAGTTGTTTATGTAGCTCAGCTCCTCCCAGTTTTTCCAGCTCCAGTTTCCTGTTGGGCACTGAGTCTTCACCATCACCTGAGTCCTCATTGTCCTGCAGAAAGATAAATTCGATAATAATTTGAGAAACGAACAAGGAAATCGCTAAATGCCTGTTAAGTTGTTTGGTCTTTCTGACTCACCCCAGTATCCAGCAACACTCTCCACAGTAGAGACTCTATATAATAATTTGTTCCTCCCACAACAATTGGCAGCGTGTTCCTATTGTGCATATCCTCAATGTTGAAGTACAAGTTAAGGGAAAAAAAGCCTTAGTTTAACCTTGGTTTAATTTAAAAGATGTTAACTAAACTATTAGTCAAATAAATATGAAAGTTTTACACAGTTGAAAGCAGTTATTGTTGCTATATAGGCTTTGAATAGCACACAGCTCATAACAAACTCATCATTAGAGTTTAATATAGAATACAAAGTACAAAATTGATGTTAACTGTGCACAAATGACTGAAGCCATTAACGCAGTGTGCAGCCAATCAAAAGTAAAAGCCTCAGCTACTCAATACACTAAAATAGAAGCACAAATCAGGACTGTGTAGGGCCCAATCACAGCATATGTGTTAAGGATTTAATTCGATGTTGTTGAGGGACTGCATAATATTCATGGTAGCAGCCTTGTAAAATTATGGAAGAGTGTCAATTTATTTACAATTCTGAAAGTGGGATTTTTTGTGTATAGTCTTTTTGCTTCTCTGCATTAGCAAGGAGGTTGTAAGTTTTATTCTTGCACCAGCCAACAGTTCACACACTTCAATAGTTGTGACCATAAACTGTTCATTTGCCGATTAGATAAGAAGTCCTGTATAGACTGAATGTGCTAAGCTATATCAAATAGCTTTTAAGTAATCAGTTGACTTTCATTCCATTTCTAAGAACAGATCAAAAATTCCTTCCTCTCTTGTCGCAGTTCTTGCACTCTCCCCCTCTCCCTGTATGGCACGCCGTCTCTCTTTCAGGGATAATTAAATAAGCACTCTTACAAGATCAAGGCAATTGCCACCAGTCACACTCCCTCCCTCTCTCTCACTCTCTCTCTCCCACATAGACACAACACTGGCTGCTGCATCACTGTGTCTGCATCAGGATAAGGTGCGGGAGGTTGAAACCAGAGAAAAAAAAACTGACGCTTGTGACTGAGAGAGCGCTGACTACAGAAGAGGGAGTTCTTGGGAACAGCCAGCGTTGCTGAGTGAGCGATTGATAGCTGATGATGCGTCATTATGTCCATCACTTGCGTTTAAGAGGGCATCTCCTTCTCTTCGGCCCTCCCTCCTCTTCCCTGATTTACAGTTTTCCTTTGCTAATCTGTAGTCATCATTCCATTCGTCTCTTCCCACCATGCAGCAGCAAACTATTCTTGGATCTTTACCGCATCCCCACGCTGCGCTGCTATGCATATGTGTATGTGTGCGTGGCAGATCTATTAATACCATCTCTAGTTATCGCCTCCCCTAGCCCACATCTGTGTGACAGCCAGAGTCTGCAGGAGAATGGGAGTGAATATTGGGAGGGGAGGGCTGCCTCAGATGTGAACCTTTTTTTTTTTTTTTTATATCATCCCAAGTGATCTTTTTTAACCGCAACATCTGTAGCAGCAATGGCCAAACAAGGGCATTGCATAGACACCACTACAGAAACCACCCTACGCAATTTATAACAGATCTAGCACAGGTAGTTGGCTCCTCAGGGGGGAGGTGGTGGCAGTAGTGGTAGTGATGTGTGGTGGGTATTAACAGGAAAAAGGATATAAGAGCCAGAGCTTTGTTTCGGAAGTCCACTACGGTATAGGTGCACACTAGAGGGTCTACGAAGCTGATCATGTGATGTCTGCACTGGGCACGCTCCTCTGCCGTCACCTTATTAGTGATGATGTCTAGACCATGGTAAACCTGGAAGAGATACATTGAGCCATTTTAGATTAGTCCTAAGCCTAAAAAAATGTCTACGTTTCTGTTTCGAAAGGCAATGGCACTGGGAATAAGATATACCAAATTAAAAGAAAATGATCATCAATGGACAAAATGTGAGATCTTCATATATAATAAAAAGCAAAAATTTCAAAACTAAATTCAACAAAGCACCATTATGGTATGGAAAAAACTGACAGATAGCTACAAAATCCTTTCGTCCTAATATTGCAGGACACAAGTTCCAGTGTGTAGACGAAATGTCCCCGTAAACTATGAAAGAGAAAAGTTCACTGCTTGTAAATGTAATATACTGTAACTGTAGGAGTATGTGCATATCAATGCCAAAGCCACAGTTGGAACAGAAGTGGCAGGCCCACATCGTGTGAAGCACTAGTTTAACACAGCCCTTCTGTCATTTTTACATAATGCAGTGGAGGGGCTCCCTGTAGGAATGTGACAGCTGGGTGTCAGAATCTGTCATGGCCCTGTGTGTCCGGCTGAGCAGTGCCTTCTATGGACTAAGACTTCTAACAAAACTCATAACTTTTAGCCACTACAGCCCTGACAGCCCAGAGGAGAATACCAGATCAGAGGAGACCCACCCCTTGTTCTAGAGTAGGGTAGGGTGTCAATCTTTGCCACATTTTTAAACATTAAATGGAAGACCACAGACTGGTTACAAATTGTTGTTCAGGTCATGGTTTTTAAACTTAAATTAACTATTACTATAGTAACTTGGATCAGATCAACAAAAGCATAACCATCCTTTTGGTGTTCTGACAACAATATTCATTCACAGTAATCACTAGATGTTATTAAAATTACATGTCAAATTGTTTGATCAAACTAGTGCACTCAGTGTCTATGCCAGACCTAGGATATGTATATGAACAGGGTTGCAAGTTGAAAAGTTAAGAAACAATATTAAGCCTTGGTGGTTTGTATATTATCCAGTTCTAGGCAAGGCAAGGCAAGTTTATTTGTACAGCACAATTCGTACACAAAGTAATTCAAAGTGCTTTGCAGAATAAGAAACACATTAAAATCATAATAAAAATAAATCAAAACATAAATAATCATGAAGATTAAAATTAAAAAAGAGAGACAAATTGGAGAGAAGAGTGCGGAATGAAAACCTTTCAGTTATATGCACAGTTAAACAGAAATGTTTTGAGCCTGGATTTAAACAGCGTCACAGAAGAGTCTGTCTCACATGTTCAGGAAGACTGTTCCAGGTTTTAGCTGCATGAACCTGAAACGCTGACTCCCCTTGTTTAGTTCTGACTCTGGGCACCAGCAGGAGGCCGGTCCCTGAGGTCCTCAGAGTGCGAGATGGTTCATAACTAACATGTCACAGATGTACTTTGGTGCTCGGCCATGGAGAGACTTGTACACAAGCAGAGATATGTTCTATGTGTTTTGTTTTTTTTTTCATTTATCTTTTGTTATGTCCTGTCATGTCAGTATGTTAATGCTACTGGCCCCTGATCTGAGCCAAATTTCTCCACAAGGAGATGAAGAAAAAAATAAATAAAAAATCTTGCTTGTTCTAACAAAGTGAAGTCAAGAGTAAAGACTAAAAGGGTAAAAGTATCTGACTGTCTCTAAGTTTTGCCAAACAGTATAACAGTATGTTCTTGTCCTTAAAGTGTGTGTGTATCCCATTTTAAATTTTAAAAAGATGGATGTATGCACACTTTTGCTGGATCCAAGAAAATCTTTCAAGTTTCATTTCAACAGCCTTGCATCATAAATGAATGATCTCAAGGTGGGATGAACCTTGAAATAACCTACAATATCTTAGCTTCTTGGTTACCTTTCAGTATTTAGCCAAAAGTTGAACAGACTGATTGATTAAACAATTGATCATTTTCATGACATGAGTTGCTTGCCTTGTACATGAACTGATCTCAAACTTTGTGGCAAATCAAAAGCTGTGAACATGGCCAGGTAGAACAACTCAGTGGATGAATTATTTAAGCCTCCTCTGCACGACACCGGCCCAAGGAGGGATGGACAGCGAGAGGCTGAAGAATATTCACAAGAAAAATAAGTTATAGAAGGTCTTAAAATACAGTAGATGATGAGAAGTAATGATATGACAAAAGAGCAGTGTGTACTTGTTACAGAACAGGATGGTCCCTGACAAACTGGAACCATCTTTCAGCTCCTCCTTTTACTGTCATTTTTCACAGACACTTGAAAGAAGCTGAGATGACAGGTAGCAGTAGGACGGCAGGATGAGAGTGAGAAGAATGTCAAAAGCCATTTCGCATCATGTAAAATGTAGACTTCTTTTATGTGTCAGAAAAGTCCTACATGCTATAGTGGGAATCAGATCTTGCATTTTTGTATCAAATTTAATGGAGTAAACATTTTCCAATCATATAAAGCATAGAGATCATAACCTGACTGCAGGTGGTTCTTACCAAGTGGTTTTCCTTGTAAGCAGCAACAATGACAATATATTATGAAGAACTTTTCTAGTACGGAAGTCCACTGCCTGCTCCATGAAGACATTATTGCTTTGACTGGAATGTCCCAGAATGTGGTATTAAATGTATCAATATAACATTTATTTTATTACAGGGGTTTTTATTGCTCAAAAATACCATGAAAAAAACATGCATAATATGAGCATGATCACCTCTCAACATACAGTGTATGATCTGTAACCTACATTTTCTAACTGATTTCTTCCACCGTTACATTAGATTTTTTTACAATCTCTACTCAGATGCCTCTTTGTATAGCTGTGCTGTTTCTGGGGACAACATGAGATTTGTGGGTATGATAATGTTTTCCACTGAAGTCTATAATGTGGGTTCAGCTGCCTCCTCTCTCCTCCCAGTGAACGTGAATGGATGTCCGTGCCCAGCTTGCATGCGAGTCCAGAGCCTGTGTATGTGCCTGTGTGTGGGGACAATGAGCACAGTGTTGGGGCTCTGTGGAGCCTGCAGCCGGCCGGCCTGGCCCAGCCTTATGCCCTGCACGAGACAGCTGTTCCTCTACCACATAAATAAAGAGGAGGCACGGCCCAAATAAAGAAGAGGGCAGCAGAGGGAAAAAGAGATGTGTGTAGAACAAACACATTCATTCACACAGAAAAGAAACAGTGGACAAAGGCAAAGTACAAAGATGCATGAAACGACATTTATTAATTTGGGGCTTGTAAAATAGTGCCTCGAAAGCTGTCTAAGATTTCACATTCTCTGAAAGTTCAATTCAATAGAGCCTGATATGCACATTTTTAACTTATCGGATATCAGTCTTAAATCTCCAACACAGCCTGATATTTTGTTTTGGCTAACCTGCTGTACACATAGATAACTGCAGTTTAGGTTCATGGTAAAAAGGGCTGTGGGTGAGTTTGTAGGTCATTTAAATGACAATTTGACATATTTAACTGAAGCCCAAAGCAAAGTACTTGCATTTTGTTACACAGATTGCATATAACATTGTTGGTATTTGCCCAAGAACAGAACAAGAATAGGCCTACCAAAAATCATAAGAATACTCAAACTAAAATACAAAGCAGCACAATGGACAACATCCATTGTTTATGACCTCTAAGTAGAAGCTAGTGTAGGTCATGTTTATTTCCTGTTTCCTTTGTTTAGCTTCAACAAATTTTTCACATACACTAACGCTTAAATACCAAGATGCATAGTCTTCTTTTCATCATGTTTATGCTTGTCCCGAATGGCTCTGTCTTTCAACAAATGCATCCTTCCATCTTCCTCTCCTCTCCTTTCTCCACGGGAACAGTAATGCCAGACTAATAAATCATTCATGGCACTGTTCCCGCCTCCTCCTGCTCTCCTCCACCCTCCTCTTTATCACCACTTTACAGTAGCGTAGGGATGCCATACCACAGTCTAAACACTGCAAAATAAAAATAATAAAGACGTATTCAGCTTGGAGTTTGATCGCTTGATGAGGTGAGTGACAAGGATGTGTCTGAAATGTGATGATGTGGGAGGATGGCAACCGGTGTCCACGTTGCGACACACACAGATACGTCAAAGCCAGACAGGTCATAGCCACAGCAGACGCACAGACAGAGAGAGAGGAACACAGAGAGAGAGAGAGAGAGAGACAGAGACAGAGAGAGAGACAGAGAGAGAGAATAGAGTGAAGAGAGAAAGGAAAGAGAGACAAACTGTAGCGCACATCCTGCCCAGTGTGGGAAGTGTTGAGGACGTCCATGAACATTTTGTGATACTGACGTGATGCTTGGAGATTTGTGAGCTATAAACCAAAGGAAAAAAAATTGGATGAGAAGAAAAGAAACAAGAACCATTTCACTAAAAATGCAGTATGAGGTTACAATTTAGCAATTACAGCAGTTATGGGCAAAGGCTATGGTTTTATGGTAAAAAAAATAAAATAGTTACAATCTTACAAGAGGAGAAACATGATAGCAAAATGTTCAAAATAAATTGTCAACACAGCCCATCACATTGCTCATTCTCACATGAAACATAAAATGACTCTTGACCAATGATTGTTTTGTGTCACTTTTAGACAGTTTCATGCTGCGTTTGAGCAAATACGGCTGCTCCCTTTAAACTAGGGTCAACAGTCACCAATAAGTCCACTGGTCTGAGAGACCACACTCACACACCACAACAACAGAGGATGTTTGCACATGACCTGTTAAATCACCCAAGAGACCAGAGGGCACTGCCCCAGTATCCACGCCACAGCACGCCCCGAAGCAGAACCACCAAGCCACGGGGGTCAGCAGTACATGCTTTGCACAACATTTATCTCTTATTTCAAATCAGATCTTTAACTACTTAAAATTAATTGTTCTAGCAGTGCATCTCATTTTTGGAAGTCTTACTAAAAGTATATAAACAACCCACAAAATTCCACCTACTTTTCAAACTTGCTCACTTAATGTCCCTCAGAGCACACCTCCTACCTATTCTTCTCTGCTGTCTGAAAATTTTGACACCCAAAGCATAAAGTTTGTGAACCAGACTGCTTATTTCCAGTCTTTTTATAGATCACAAACTTAACATTGAAAGTCACATTATGCAACATTTTTGTGTACACATGCTGTATAAATGGCATCCATGAAGCCTTTCACATTTTCCAATATAAGTTATTTGGGCAAATGTAACAAACAAACATATTTCTATGACAAATACATAATCTGAGAAACTTTTGAAGAGGGAGCTATAAAACCACTGCTGGTTGAGAGGGCTTCCAGAGCTTAGGTTCAGTTCATGATCTAACAGTAGAGATACTGTGTGCCATGGATAGCATGTTCATTTAATGAGAGAATAATATCCCCAGCATGTCCAATGAACTATGAGTCCAGGCCATGGGCTTGGGGCAGGAGGGGTGAGAACCATACAATAGGAGTGTTAGGGAGTGTGGGAACCAATTCTCTGTTGGACAATAGACACTTCCCAGTGGCCACAGTGTGCCATTCACTCTCAGCTGCTGGGCCAGTGTAGCATGCCTTCGACTATGCACCAGCTCAGCACAATGTAGCCTTCTACCAAACAAGCCCAGACTGTTTCCTCTCCCAAAGACAACACAGCACTAGCCCGTATACGGCCACATTCATAGTGCTTCTGCTTAAACTGTAGCCCCTTAGCTTGTCTCCCTTGGTTCTCTGTCACACACACTAGCAGGAGCCTCTAACAGGGACACTGATTGTGGAGAGGCAGGCTCTATCTGAAACTAGGCCACTGTTTCTCACCACAAGAGATGGAGCTATGGAGATATTCTAGGCAGAAATTATCAGAGTAACCCAGTTTACCCACTAGCAGGTGACTGCTGGAGGAACAGCTCCCTGCAGGGATACACACTCTCAAGGACATGGTTAACCTAGGGGTGGGGAGGAGCGAAGTAAAGTAATGCAATGGGTATAACTAACTGGCTATGAAGCTATAGATGCAGAGACTGGATCCACTTAGGACCATTAATCAAGCCACCATTGTCCATGTGGAGCAGATAAAGTTAAGATCATGCTGCAAACAAGTCAAGCAATTAGGCACAATAATTCAAAACTATACAAGTTTCTGAATGATATAAAGACCTCAGAATGCCTACTATGAACACATAATAGTAGGCCTGGTAACAATAGCCACATAGCTGTTTACGTTCTTGAAATGTTGCTTGTGTCAAAATCATCTTAGTCAAGACAATGTGTTTTCTAAAAAGTCCCAAATCAACTCAAATTGTAGGCCAATGACAAGATGTGTTATAGGCCAGATCTGTGTAGAGGCAAGAATACTTACATAAAGAAAGATGTTTTAAAGGTTTTCAAGTTTAATGCCATACTCTGGAACATTCTACTCCATGGGCAAAAGCAGGCGTTAGGTC
Source organism: Boleophthalmus pectinirostris (assembly GCF_026225935.1). Taxonomy (NCBI): domain Eukaryota; kingdom Metazoa; phylum Chordata; class Actinopteri; order Gobiiformes; family Gobiidae; genus Boleophthalmus; species Boleophthalmus pectinirostris. The sequence goes on along the minus strand of NW_026571175.1, from coordinate 16,312,969 downwards.
CTCTGCTAAAATGTTACAGGGACCTTTAATGAGACGCTTTATTGGTTTACTTATCAAAACAAACATGAAAACAAGCAAGTTTCCTTTAAATTTTAAAACATGTTCTTGAAATGATACATGACAAGATCAAATGTATGCATGAAAAAGCAAAATAGGCCTGCTTAACTTAACAGAGTCCAGATCATGCCATGTTATGTGCACCAATGTCGACACTGCCTTTCGGTGTTAGACCGACTGCACCGTTGAATTTAATTTTCATACACTAACTAATATAGTGCACTCCTCAACGTGCTCTGTACAACGTGCTCTCGAATTTGTCAGATTTTGTCCTGTCCTGAAGGGGGGACAAACCACACTGACTGACCGCGTGTCCTACCTGCATAGAGTCTGCGCTGATGATTTCCCCCTTCAGGCGCTGGCCCAGCTCGATGGCGAGTTTGGACTTCCCTGTTCCCGTGGCTCCCAGAATCACAACCAACGACGGTCTCATTGCTCTCCTCAACGAGCTTTGCACGCAGATAGAGGACGCCGCCATGCTGCTGCTTCCGCATTGTACCAGCTGACTGCTTGGCGCATGCGCAGAAGTCTCAAAGATGAGAGACGAACACAGTTGCTTAGCAACAAGCAGGCGTTGCTCTGGTAACGCTGATTGACAGCGCATGGCGTCTTGCTCATGTAATTTGGTGAGAACATTTTGATTTGAAAGTATCAGCACAAAGACTTTCGATCATCTGATTTAAAATGGCAATAGGCTAGACTAGATACTGAATAATTATGAATAGATTTGCATGTGGTGAAAAACTGACTAATTCCAACATTTATTACAATGGGCTCTAATGATGCTTCCAATTGTTTCTATGGAAACATTTATAGCTATGCAGAACCTGAAGATGCTTGTTACCATGGTAAAGATGCCATCATGTGTTGCCGTGGAGACTGCTCAGGTGAATGGAAGGCTACACAGAGAGTGAGGAGTGTTTACTCATACAGGTTGTTGGACTACTATAGTACTCCCATTCAGTTTGAATTGCTCTACCAGATTAAAATGTATCACTTGTAGTATAAAAATAGGTTTGAATAATTACAATACTGCCAAGAGTAGGACTACATAGTAAGCATATAAAGTAAAAACGAATAAAAAACGTGATGTCAAACAATTACATTTTATTAATTTTCCAACTCTTTATATAGAGGCAATGAGGTACAGAAAAACAAAGTGCTGAAACAAGGCTCCAAACATCACTAGATTACTTAAAGTAAGCAAATGTTCACTGCTACAATGACAGAGCCAAGAGCAGACCATTACAAGTCAAAAATATACAAAACACACAATGAACCATTGCTGAGGGTTCACTTTAATATAAAAAAACAACAAAATAATATTAACAAATCGGGCTGATGATGGTTTGTGCCGTTAATTAGCAGAATGTACTCTGGCATCGCAGTGGCCCTCTATGTAAGTGATTTCATCTAGATCTGTCCTCACAAGCTACCTGGGGTTTCCTGAGAATGAGCAGTGGCCTACTCTGCCATCATTGGTACAGTACTAGTCTGAGGGCTACAGTGTTGTATGTTACATGGCTTGAACACAATAGAGCAGTTGTAAAGGTCACTAGGGCTACACTTGGCCAAAAGTTTAATCGCTAGATCCTCTTTCCCTGCACCCTACCCGTAAGTGCTACAGCTAAAGGGATTGGATTCTTCACACATAGAGGGCCAAACAATGTTGGCTAATTTTCCAGCATAAAACCACATACATCCCTGCCAGCTACGAGAACAAAACAGTCGTTAGCTCACACGGTCAGAACATAGCTCTGTAGGAAAATATATAGTATAAAATTTTTAGTTAGCTTACAGAAAGAAACAAAAGTAGGCTTTGCAAAAGAATGTGACAAAGTGGCTAGTGTGATCAATGTTCATCGAGTGTTTTATTTTACTTTTTCATCTTTCTTTTATTAACAAAAATATATAAGCTTTTGAGTTTTCTTTGAAATGCCAGCAAGCTTGGCCCTGGTTCAGGAGGACACAGAGGCCAGCCACAAACTATAGGTGAGTTTTGACAGCTCTGCTTTGGGCAAAAAAGGGCTGTACAATAACAGGACTATATACAGATACATCCAATTGGATACTTTAGATATATGAAATGCTTCTAATGCTAACACAAAAATAAAGCAAGATCAAAATAATATACTAACAATATAGGCTAAGGGTTCATTTAGATGAATATTGTGAAATACAGAACTTTCAAATTTAGTTTTGTTTAATAAGCCAATTAATATTTTTGGCTGATTTCCATGGCACAAAAGAAAATGTTTACTTATGCATGAAATAGGATTTGCCTGCATGGCAATAAATATCAGAATGGTGCTACAAACAAGCCGTTTCTGCAGGCATGGTGCTGCTCTGAGGACATCCCACATGCAAAAACAATACACTTCAGTTTCAACAGAACAGACAGGCACAACCATTTTCCTAAAGGTGCAGAGATTATTGTCACATTCTTGTAACAATGAATGAAGTTTCAATAAGTTCTTCTATGATGTCACTTGCCTTGAATGTTAAATAGATAAGCCATTGACAAAGAAACAATGAAAATACTAACAAAGAGAAGGGAAAGGTAATTTTTTTACCACAAGATCCAAGTACTATCACCAGGATCTACATTTTTAAGGGAATCTTCAGGCCCATCGAATCCCAACCAATCATGAGAGTAGGGATAAATTATATCTAGAGGTATGAGAAGATGTTTAGTACAATCATAGTGTCTAAATATTACTTAGTTGATACCCACTGGAACCTACTGTTGCAATAAAATTTTAATGTATGTAATGTAATGAATATAAAACATAGGAACAAAATTGGCATTTGAAAACTCAGACATTGGATCAGACCATGCAGTACTGAAACAGCAAACCTGTAGCAAAGTTTTTGCTGTAAGTTACACAAAATCTTTTTAAACCATTTGTAGTTAGGGAACTTTAATTTTGCAAAGCTTTATTGGGAACCGTGGACATATGATCCACCCACACTTTCAGTCCCTTGCTTACCTGACTTATTATGGCCTTGTCAATCACTCAGAAGCTAATGTGCAAACCACAAAATCAAAAACAATCCACCCGCACCATTCCACCGTGATCAACCCAAAGTGAACATTAGTGTCTCTGTCTGAAGTGTGCGTGTGTGCAGTTCAGGAGCGCTTCAGCTGGGCCAGTCGGTGCAGGAGTTGGAGCCTCTTGGCCTTCAGCTGCTTCCTTTCTGCAGTCTTCTGCTTCTCACTGGCATGCAGCTGCTGGAGGTACTCTGTGGCCCGTGTCAGGATGGCCACTTTGGGGGTTTTGGGGCAGTCGGCTAACCCCGGGATCTCATCTCGCAGAGAGAGGAAACGAGAGCGCAGGTCATTGCGGCGCTTGCGCTCCAGGAAGTTGTGCGCCTTGCGTTTGTCCGTGTCCTCACAATCTGATGACTGGGGGCTAGAAAGATGGGAGGGGGGGAGGTGCTTTACAGGTGAGGTCTGGGAGGAGGACGAAGGAGAAGAAGGAGAGGTGGAGGAGGTAGGGAAAGAGGCGCTGAAATCAGGAGATTCCGACCTCACTGTGCCTGAGGTCACATGACACCTTCTACTGTCCAAATTCAAGGGGGTATGGCCGGGTAGAGGCTGCTGCTGACAGTTCTGAGCTCCATAAGCACCACTCTCTTGTCGGACCCTCTTCCTGGGGGGCTCAGGAGCAGGGGGCACAGAGTCCGGGGAGGGGGCAGCATAGTTGTGCTGCTGCTGATGAATCGAGATGTGAAAGCGCTTCATGCCAGGATCCAGGGGGTCTGCTCGCACTGTTATAGTCACAGGCTTTCGGCTGTTCACCAGACGACGAGGTTTTCGCTGCTGCTTGTGTTCCACTGTCACCACGTCAATCTCCTCTTCATCCTCTTCTTTGTCATTTTCATCATCTGAAAACATGACACAAAAGGTCATGAGTACAACAAGTCAATCTAATGGGAAATACATTTTATTTAATAACATCATTATGGAATAAAATTATGCCTTGTGCGTACATGAAATAAATTTTGGAAATTATGATAAGTTAATCGTTTAATACTTTTATCATTATAACATCTGTTAAGTCCTTTGAGAATAACTCTTGCATTCTTAATGGAGAAATAATGGCATGTGGAGTGACTTAACAAGTAAAGACATCTGGATACAGTGACCACAGTCTCCATCTCAAAGAATCTTATTAAAGGTGTCATCACAGTACTTTATTTGATATTAAAATTTGTATAATAATGACAGGATCATGTCCCGTGGACAGGTGAAACTAAACTTTTTCACTTATAGTGACATTAAATATACAGACCAAATTAATGAATGAATTACAAATTTATTTTGTAGATTAGTCAAATTAATAATTAAACCCCCAACTATTAAACATTCATGTCTACACAGTTATAACAAAAGATGACCATTAACATTACATGCTCTAACAATAATAGTGTGCCACTGAGTTCACCTTAGGCATTATCCTACATGCTCATTTTAAAACACACATAATGTTCCTAAAACGGTGTAAAATACTCTGGCCAAAGCTTTGCAGAATCCTATACAGCCCTCTAAATGGCTAATCCCACTCTATTCACATCCCGAGCTGGCTAGGGACAAATCCACCCACTGACACAATTGGCGCTGCAGCCTGTTGAGCGCAGGAATGCAGCAACAAGTTTCCCTTTGTAACATTCCACACACCATTATGCATGGCCCAACATCACATGATAGCCTACATACCAGACCAAATTATATGGCATTGAAAAAGTAGGTCTTAAGGTGACAAAAATATTCCCATGTATTATATATTAATATTCCTAGCCTAGAGTTTTGCTTTCCTTGTCATTCAACTGATTACATAAAGTTCCTGTGAAGTGGGCTCTGATTGAACTCGTGTCAGATCAGAGGTGTGGGATGGTGGGAAGAGGATATTGTTATCATAAGTCTGACTGGAGGAGCAGGGGAGAGCAGCTGGGCTGCTGGAGTCATGCCAAGCAGCAGATGTTTGAATGGGCGTGTCACTCCGGGAGCTTCAAGCATGTGTTGCATGCACCAAGGTAACGCAATGCAGTCATCATGTGCTACAAGCATATCGACATGGCAACTGCTCAATAAAATACTGGTGAACTAAGTTTAGAAAATCAAAAAGTCTAGATCTGAAGAGTCAGTTATAATCTGAAGTGATTTTTGGGTATTGCAAAAAGAAGTAGGAACGCAAAACTGTGATTTCTTAATTAATCTAATCATTAACAAATTGTCTTACTTTAAGTATACAGAGAACTTTTCTGTTATACCATATTTTAACTATACTTGGATATAGAATTGGTAAGTGTTGTGATTTGTCCATCTAAACAGTTAAAACAATAATGAGAGCATCTGAATTTTTTGAATGACCCACTGACCTGAAGATTCTGAATGTGACTCGGATCCAGATGACACTTGCTTCTTACTGACTCCACCCAGGGGAAAAGTGAACACGGCCCCTGGGTCAACGCAGTCCGCAGCCAGACCGTTGAGTGAGGGTGTGTCCCCAGCCCCGCACTGACCGCCTTTACTCACAGGAGATGGCACCACAACAGGTGCTCCGGACAGTTTGGCCTGCCGCTCTCCCGCCACCACCCTCTCCAGATGCTGTCCAGCAGAAAACCCACTCCACATACAGTCCTGGATGATGATGGAGCTCAGGTTCCCAAAAGTCTCTGTGGAGGTGGCAACTCTGCAAGGCGTGTCCTGCTGCTCGTCATCCTGCCCTAAGAACTGAGAGACCCATTCCAGTTTGTCGCCCAGAGAAGGGTAAAGCATTCCAACCTTAGCCGACCCCTCCACTGCCCTTATGGGGGACATGGGTGGGGTAGGTACCAGTTCAAATTTCTTCCATATGTCCTCACTGGGAGCAGTGGACTTGAAGAAATCCTCATCTGGGTCATGGTCATCATAGAAGTAGTGCTGGTAGTGGTCCAGATGGTCCATGTCCCAGTAGTCATAGCGGGGCGCGGTGGAGCTGATGCCCGGCATGAGGGAGTCTGAGGCAGGCAGGGGGTCACTCCCTGTTCCTGAAGTCTGCAAATCATCACACAGGTATATAATTAAAAGGTCACATGAACTGAGGATGGAATGTAAAAACATATCCTTCAAACTATATATTTTATTAAAATAGGCTATTATGATTGACTATATAAAACTGATAAAACAGCTTATGAGGGTTCTGTTTAGAAGTGAAGGAATTTGGGTAAAGCAATGCAATGACCATGAGTAACAATAAAGAAAAAGACAGCATGAAATTATATAAATATGTATATGTCAAAAGCCTAATGCTTGCAGACCACATCTGTAGGCTACTCTTACATATAGTTTGAAGCGAAAGCTATTATTGCATACTTCGCTCCCACTGTCTGCAGACTCCAATGCGCACGAGAACATCGTGTCTCTTGTACAAATAAGTGCTCAGCGGTACTTCATATCCTTCCCTAAAGTCTTCCCAGCCTTAGTTAAACTTAAACTACCGCGTTTTTGTTGCCGCTGAGAAGTTCAAGTTTCGCAAGGGTTTCATTACATAACAGTGTTTTAGTAGTGTACTGTATCAGGCGGGCAAACAGGGAGGAGGAGATGGGAGGGGAAAGGCGGGTTAACTCGCTGGCTGCTCAGCTGATAGTACGCTCATCTAATTAGATAGAAAGTAGATCGTTGAGAGACTGAACTTATTGTTGTCAGCTTAAGCAATTGGTGCCGACAAGTTGTGTGTCTGCGATCTCGCCTTCCACTACTAAGCGCAAAAGAAATTCAACCGCGACTAAAAAGTGTTAAATAGGCTAGACGCATCAGTGCAAAACATGCATGCGCGCAACGGTGAGCTACTGTCATAAAACACTTGTCCCATTTCAGAAAGTCGTACTCTTACCTGGAAGTGGTAGAAAACCTGTCTGCGTCCTCATAGATCCGCTGTGAGAAAAAAATAAAAAATAAAGTGTCCAAATTACACCAGCGCTGTTTCAGCAGTGCGCAGAACGTTACGTTCGTTTGGGTGTGAATACAGGATCTTCTCTGGTTGTCAATAAACGAGTAGTCCGTGTGATCGCAGTCACCCCGCTTCTAAACACGAGAGGATGGATGGGGCTTCCACTATCTAAGCAGACTACTGCACTGTATGAGCCGCTGGACAGAGTTGGCTGTTATGCATAAAAGGCGGGCCGTAGTAGGGGAGCCACGCCTGCCGTTTAAAGAGCCAGAGCGCGCAAACAGACAGCTGCTACACGGCTTATGTGATAGATTTTCATAAGGCAACACTGTGCTCTTGTGCAACAGATATTCAAACATATTTTCAAAGCCTACTTATATCACCCCTCTTTTGTTAAGTAGGCTACATGTTTGTATTTGAACATACAAGCCAACAGCAAAATAGCTAATAGAAAAGCTAATGGAAACACAACAAAATTAACAATATTACAAGAAATCATGATAAAATGTCTAGAAAACAAGTAGGCCTATCATATTTATTTATTTACTAGCTCTAAATAAATATTTTATAACAAATGGGCCTAATTGGACTTTTGCAGGATATTCTAATGTTTTGACAAAACGTGTAGTCTAATTGGTTTGCTTTACCTGTTCAAATCCTGTCCAAACCATCTTGATTTTTATGTTTGGCTTCTGTTCAAAAGTAAAACACAATTTATTGTATGCCTAGATTACATAACCCCATTAGTGTGTTTAAAGTGTGATCGTATATCCACAGTTATTCCTGGAGCAATTATGTGTCAGCGCTATCAAATACCAGGCATGCATCTCATAGACCTGGGATCAATAAGCAGCCATGATGTGGTGCTGCTCTGAGCCTGGTTGAGTCAATACAAAAACGATGATCTGTCTACACTGTCATCCCTGTGTGTATAGGCCCAACAGCCACACACTCACCACTGCTGACAATGCATCCCTGCATTGCCTTTTAAGACCTCACTCCAAAAATATGCTTGAGTAATTTAAAAACATCCAGGGGCACTGACATTTGAGAGAAGACTAACTGCTAAATAGAAAGATAGGATATTTCTGCTGCAATAACTAGCCTTGTGATATGTTCAATTGCAATATACTAAGCAGCCAACCTACTAGCCCAAGAAAATAAAAAGAAGTGACAATGTCCATTTGGCCAAAGTATAAGATCAGTGCTGAACTGGTGATGCGTAAAGTCAACCTGGCTGACAAGATAAGGTAGCTCAAATTGTTGTAAATGTCATAATGTTATTGAATGCACTAACTTTTAAGTTTCTTCACAGCACAATGCAGACAGCGTGAAATTTGGTCCCTGTCATCTCCATGAGCCCCTCCACTCCCGATCTTGACTGTCACTCATTCGCTCGCCTCACTCTCTCATCAAGTCTCAGATGTGCTGCCTCCCTCCTAAGCCTTTATCCCCAGTCGCCCCTGATCATACAAATCTTGACCTGACATGAAATGCATAGACTTTAGGGTGAGATGCTGAATTTCCCATGGGAGATGTTACAAAGACACTGATTGGGTGCATTGGTTTTCTTTAATACTGACATTACAACTATCTCTGTTTTTGTACTGTGTGCTTTTATTCTTTTTTTCTTGGTTCTTCTTTGAAAGTCCTAATCTTCAAGCGCTGCTTTGAATGAGTGATCATAAGTGAATGGGAACAAAGATATGCCATACTTCCAAGTGAAATGCCTTCAGAAAACACATCTGTGGATGACAAAAAAAATGCCTGAATTATTTATGTGTACAAACAACTAGATGATGTTTAAAGCATAGTTTAACCACAAGTCTATTTGAAAGAGGAGAAATAAAACCTCTCTATTACAGGTTTATTTGAAAAGTGCATTTTATTATTGATTTGTCTGAACTCCATAATTGTAGCCACTGTCTTTTGGAAAATTGTGTCTGTAACAAATGTCCTTGCTTTCTTTTTGGAATGGAAATTGCAGCTAGTGTACCATACAACAGTGTCTGAGATAATAAATAAACACATTACTACATGTCTTAATTGTGAAAATCGTTTCTAAGCAATTTATAACGGACCCAAAGCTATTCCTGTTCCCTATTGTTAGCTTATATTAAAAGAAACCATTCATATACAAAATGTCAAAAATGTTTATAAAGCTGGAGCATTTTCTTACAAGAACTCATAGAGCTACTGTGAGCGGATGCAACAGATGTCAACTCAACTCCCATAATTTGGAGAATATAAAGGGATAATGTATGATCCAAATGGCAAACAGGACCTACTTAGAAATATGTGGAAAACATTTACTTTATGTATATTTTATTTTGGGATGTGAAATTCTGTGTCTCTGTGTTTATTGTTTATTTGTTTTTGAATGGGGACAGTTTTTGTGTGCTGTGTTTATTAAATGGTTAGAGCTATATTTATATTTTCTACTTTCAAGGAACCATTCACCCATTTGCACACTTATGATTCCCATAAGGCTCCAGACACAGAGCAAATATTATTCCTTTAAACCACACAATACAGCAGATCGGCAATCACACTTAAGGCAATGTGCTATGAAAGGAAAATAAGATTGCTTCATGCTTTATGCTAAAATGGCATAATTTTAAAAGGTGACATTTTTACATCTTACATAACACAATATTTGAAAATGTCAACGTCTAAAATGCATGAAGGTGATATGGCAAAGAGGAGAAGAGACACCCTGTCCACTTGGGGTCACTGTTCACATGATCATGCCCCCGCCCCCTCCACCTGCGACCTTCTATGGGACTAATCAATGGACATGTCGTCTGGTGGGAACCATCCGCGTGTCTGGGTGTATGGGAGAGGAAAGGAATAACAGCTGCACTGAACTGGACACAGGGGCTGCACATAGAAGGTCATTACAGTAATTCAGCTTTTAATGTGTCTAACCTTTTGACCTAAATATGTCCCTGTATGTGTGGACAAATAAGTGGCCCAAGAGCCAATGGTGGACCTCAGAACATTATTTTATAGTACTTGTCTGGCACTTGTTACTGAGGGAAAACACAGAGAATTATAGCTCATAGAAATTAGGTTACATCCGTGTAAGTCAATATGGTTATTTCATGAAAGTGTTCTACTTTACACCTCTATTTACCAAAACCAACTGAATAATGTAAAGGTAGTTTAAAGGTTCATTGAGTAACTTTTCTGGTACAGGTAGAGTAATTTGATTGGAATGTTCCACAGTAAGGCATTAAACTTATACTGGAAAACATTCAAGGCAAAACCACAACACTTAGTAACAAGTAGTATAGTACACCACTTGCACACAATTGAAATCACAGCCCCTAATTTCAATCCAGTTTGTACTATTCAACTAGCTTTACACGTACATTACAAGCAAGAAAAAAAAAACTTTAAGTGAGTGAGATAGTGAGAAACTGATGAACTGAATCTTTTAGAAAACAGAAGAAAATATTATATGAACAATTACTTAAATAAGCATATGAAAACAAACACTATACCATGGTGACCCATAGACAAGGTTGTAAAGTGTCCTCATGAGTGTAAACCATGTCCCTAACTTGTAGCACTTTATTGACATGCTGTTATTCCTCTTCTGTTTTCATTGGCTTTTATTGCATTCTGGGTAGAAATCAATTGAGGAACAGGCTGTCAGCACAGACTGTACTCCATAGAGAGAGGGGGAGAGAGAGGGAGAGAGGTGGTGAGTGTGAAAATTGTTGTTTCACAGAATAACAAGAGGAAAAAGAGGAAATTGGCTCTTATTATGTAGTATAACTGATAAAGCAGGTATTTTATATAATGCCATTTAAGATGAATAAGAGCAAGTTCTATATGGGAAGTCATTCCAAATGCTACTGCTATTAATACATGTTGTATTTTTACTTTTTATTTTAGGTCATATTTTCTTGTCAGTGAAAACATGCCTATAGATGCAGAAGAGGAAGATGGAGATTTGATGGGGGAGTAGACAGCCGTTCACAGGAACAGGCTTGAAGAAAATTACATAACTCATATTTGGCTTTATTAGGCATTCTTGGAGCATTGCATACACTGGCACACATGTATGCACTGGCCATTTTAATAGGTACACAAGGTACCAATGGAGTAATGCATGTAGTCCCACCACTTCACCATTTCTCTTTAATGGCACTATGTAACTTTTCTGGAAGAAGGTCAGCCACCTGCTTGTCTCCATGGAGATGTTACTGCTTTAAATGTTCCACAGCATGACCTTAAATTTGCATAAAGACAACGTTACATGTAAAATCTACATGGAGAGGTGACAGCACTCACAGTGAGGATATATGTATTTAGGCTTTAAAATCCTGTAATATGTTTAATGAAATGCTTCGAAACATTCCAGGCAAAGCGAAGACATATTCATGGAGAAAAGCCTACGATGTTACAGAGAAGTTACATTCCATTAACCTTTTAGGACTGAGTTTCAAACAAGATATAACTCCAACCTTGGGTGTACCTAACAAAATGACCTCAGATTGTTCATAGACACACCGCCACATGCACTATTCCACTCTTAGGTATACAGCTATAGTAAACAAATGCTACACTCCTCCGCTAGCATTTCCCCTGATATATCACCTGCTGTTTTTTGTTTTTCATATTGCATAAGCGTCTGGGAAAATATTTAGTGCGCCTCTGTGGGCTAGAGGCATATGTCTTGCTTATTTTTATTCACAGCTATTGAGGAATTGTGCAAGGCGTTTATTAATATCACACAAAGAGGATGATGTTATTAAGGAGAATGAATGCACTGAGATTTAAAAAATGAGGGATTATTAGATTATAACCTTAAAAAAGACATGCCATGACAAATGGGATTAGATGTATAGAAAGATGATTAACTAAATCCATTATACAAGTACAATAATGCAAAACGTTAAAATGCCAGGTACCGTTGCACAATGTTATGTTTGACTTCAATAAAGATACTGTGTTTTCAAGATTATGTTGGCTTCAATAATAGATAGGCCTATATACATTTCAACTGTTTAACATATCGTATTAGAAGACTATAGAGCAATGTTGCCAGTCTGACTTGAGACGCACTTTATTTTATTATGGAGCATATTTTACTGAACCTTCTCTACTGAATCTTTACTACTACCACAATCTATTTCTGCCAACAGACCTGAACTGTATGCAAGATTTTAGTTTTAAATGTCATAAATCTGACCTATCCTATGTGTTCCCAGATAAGAGGGAGCCATTTTCAAATTAAATATAGCTTTTAAATGTTCTGCTGATTTATTCTTCATTACAAAAACATTGGGCATGTTCAATTTATTTATCCTATAATTTGGTGTTTTTCAAACAGAAAGCAGAATGGGCCTAATTTGGGTTGCCATTTTAAATGCTGAAATCCAGTTGGTTTAAACATAAAAGGACTCTCAGTGCCTGCAAGTGCAGCCTCTGCAGCTCCCTGAGTGACTCCTGGAGGTTCTGAGCTTTCACATGAAGCAATGCCTGTCCGTATACTAACAATGAGGAAAAACATGTACATGTCCTCTATATGCACGATAGGCACTATAACCCAGGTTCAGATGTGATTAGTTCAGTTGTGACTCTTTTAAAACAGTGCAGCAGGTACAGTTCCTTTAAGGCAAACACTTGGAGCTATAAATAACCTCTTTGTGACCCATTCATTCAGTAATTGAGAGTCACTAAGCAACTAGGTTTTTTCAGTTTTCAGCTATTGAAATTAATACATCTCCATTAAAGGATGTTTTCATTTTAGAAACAAATCAATCATTTCAAAAGTAATAAGATATTACCTTTGAAATGATTATTGTATTTTCTTATTTTATTGTATTTTCTTATGTCATACTGTTGTTTTTGTCTATTGTTTATTATGATTCTTAATTGTTTTACTAGTTTTTATTTTCATAATAATGACTGGAGCTAAATAGAGAATATTTCACTTTCATGTAAATTTAGGTGCAGCACTTTGGACACTGTTATATATTTATGAAATGTGCTATATAAAGTGAACTTGGACTTTCTGTATTTTGAACAAGTGTGTGTTATGCATCATGTAATTTTAAATCATGTGTGCCATTTTCTGTAGTTACATGACTCCCTCACCTGCTGTGCCCTCAGCTGCACATCAGAACATAGTGTAACAAGAGGCAGTGAGACACCTAGTGGTGAGAACAGCCTTCAAATCTACTTTACATAGAAAATGCTGTTGAGCACTTTATAGTTTGCCCACTTTGATTGTACAGAATGAGGTGAAATGTTACCAAAGATGCAGAATGTTAAGGTAAATATTTTCATTTTCACTGTACAAATAGAATGTTCAGACAAAGAAGCCTTGAGCATGCAGCTCTAACAAGGATAAAGAAAAGCTCACGTGGCTTTTGAATGCAGAGGAGAGGTAACCTTGATGAGTTGATCCAGAACAGTTTGCGGAGGATTGCAGTTACAGAGGCAAAGAGATGTGGCTAATCTGCTGCAGTGGAGAAAAATACAGGAACTATGTCTGAAGAACATCAAGCTAAACTGACTAAAGATTATCAATACATATAATCAATAATTAATAATATATTCAATAAAGACCTTGCAAATAATTTCCAATGTATTTTGTCACATTTTAAACAGACCTTGGAGGCAGTCTGATTTAACCCTATTACTCCACGTACAAATTCTTATGGCTCAAGCATCAATAAATTTAAATATTTTTGTACTTACTGGACTATTGGGGCTCAGTATGCTGAAATACTAAAAAGTACAGTTGCTTTTTCAGTCATTTAACATGCCAGTTGTAAACAGCATGTCAACTTTTTCACTGTATTTAACATGCAAATTGTAACTTCCTAAGCAAATAGTTCTTCTTTGTGTTGTCAGTGCAAATATTGACAACTGGTCTGCTTGCTAGCTTGAAGAATGGGGAGCATTGGTGTACAGATTGGTGTCCACGCATTGAAAGAGTCCAGTATAGTGTGAGGAGGGCTTGGGTCTGTCCACAAAAGAGACAGATAGACCTGCCATCTGTAGAGTTTGGAGGAAAGAGGAAGCAACAGGATGCACATGATGGACAAGTATTGATTGGACAAACGCAATGAATGGAGATGGAGAGGCTGAAGTGGCTGAGGTTTTAGTGACTTCCTGTTAGAGGGAGTGCCATTACTTTATTAGCAGGCTATATTAACTTGTGTTCTCTTTGCATTTTATAATTTGGGTAAGACTTGGTTTATTACTATACCCAGAATGCCTTTTTTGGCACCTTCTACCTGGGGCATTGTGCCTGGAGTAAACTTAATAAACAGATGGTAAACACTGAATAAGTCATTAGCTGTGTTTGCGGGCTGCATATACTGTATGTGATGTGTTCTCCAAACCACAAACATGCACCATTTAAGTGCACACATAATGAGCTCCAGAGCACTTGAAAAAATTTATTATGTAAGATATCAACTAACAATATATTCAGGCCAAACATCTCTGCTATAGGTTCACTAGTAGTAGCAGTAATAGTAGTAGGAGCAGCAGTAGAAGTAGTAGTAGTTGTTCTTGTAATAGAAGTAGCAGCAGCAGCAGCAGCAGTAGTAGTAGCTGTAAGAGTAGTAGTAGTAGTAGTACCAGTTGCAGTAGTAGTAATAGTAGTAGTAGTTGTTGTTGTTGTAACAGTAGTAGCAGCAGCAGTAGCGGTAGTGGTAGTAGTAGTAGTAGAAGTAGTGGAAGTAGAATGCTTTATATCAGAAAATCTTCTGAGTAGGTTACTTCTGACAACTCTGGTAAAAGAATAAAAGAACAGACATTCACATACACTGCCCATAGTCTATATTAAAGTGTATGTGATTTGCTACTTGCCATTCATATTCACCATCCATGAATACCTTTGTACAAGTAGCAGTATTGTGCAAGGGAGGAGCAGAAGAAAAGAACCTGCAGAGACCCCCTCAGCATATAATTATTTCTAATGAGGAGTAATTGCTTGATCGCAAGGATGGGTAGCTCCAAATGGCCGCGTGGGTGTGATTTTCCTTATAAGGATGATTAAAAACAAACAAGACTGTCCGTACATTACCTACAAGTACGTGGCATTCTTTCACACTACGGTGCACTGGTAATTTCACTGACATGCTCCATTAGGCTCATTTGAATAAAACATACAAACCGGAAAATGCTGCTATAATCAAAGAGCTATTTTGAATATAGTGGCAATTGTGGTTAGAGTGAAAAAAATAAAAAAAATTTGCATATTTGTAAATGGATGGAAATTATGAGGAAAAATAAGTCATCACCTAAAATAGGTATAGTGTGAGGGATTGGTTTGGCATAAAACCATCAATAATTACATAACTATTTGCAATGGCAGGGGTAATTTACTGTGGTAACCCTGAAATTGCTCAAAGCACATGCATTTACCCCAGAACAACAAGACGCCCTGTTTGACTAAAATCTATTCTTTGACTGGCCATTGCGAGAGATGGTCAAAGTCTTAGTGATTGTCTGAGGTTTACTACAACAAAAAAACAGAAAAAAGGGACTTGATTTTTGTGCTCATTCAAATGAAAGCAACTTTTTACTCAGTCTACCTTGAATATTCTCTCAGTGGTAATATTAAGTGACTAAGACAACCAACATTAAAGACTGCCAAGAAAAGAGCTGCCCCAAACCACAGATCGGAGTATGGGACGCCCACACACAGTCTGCAGCTTAACACCATGAATTCATTGGGATTGTCTGCTTGTCTCATCAGCACTAGGCCTTTAGCTGTCTCATCACCCATCACAAAATCTTACCTTCCCCCTCACCAGCCAACTTCTCACCTCCTGCCCATCCCTGCAGAGGAAGACACAATAGTTAACTCCAACAATGGCTTCTGCAGCTCCTCCTCAAGTGGTCCAAATGTGTGTATCTCTTTTCTTTTGTATGTGAAACATATGGCCTTCTGACACAGTGGCCTGGAGGTCACACAGTAAAGGAATTCAATACATACTGAGGGAATCTGGGGGTCGTCTCTGGTTAAAAAACATAGTTAAAGGGCGCTCATGCTTGTAAGGCACACACCCACAGGCAGAGTGGCCATACATAATTAGATGAAATGTAGCAAATTGGCGGGTTGGTTAAGGTTCAAATTTGTCACTTTAATACATGACATTTGAAAATAAGACATAGATTAATGCCTTGATTACAATATTGCATATACGCATATAATATTGTACGCACCACAACACAAAACACATTTTTGTCTCAAAGTAGACCTTCTTGTTGAATTTTAATAGTTTAAAGGAAAAAGTTAGCTGAAATTCCTACTTTTTCAGGATGCTGTTGATTCACTGAGATGTCTTTTAATCATTTTACACAAAAACCAAGCTAAACTAAAACAATATTTGTAAATACTATATTTATCTTTAATCTTTAAACATTCACTTAAACAAATTCAAACTTCCCACAGAGGGAACATTTTCCTTTTACTTTATGCTTTATTATTATGAGATTCATCATAGTTTTGAACATGAACCATTTATCCATAAGTAAAAGTACTATTGCATGATTTGCATGCCAGCAGCCGCTTCCATATGCACGCAAATACATGTTAAAGGTAACGGTGAAAGACTGTTTGAGGCCAGAAGTTAGAGGGAGGGTCCAGGCCCCCACAACCCCTGATGCAAGAAGAAAAAATGGATGAATGAATGATTTAGGTTGAGACCATGTCTGGCAATATGTTCTCCATTGTGAGATGGTGCTTTTATGAAATGTTTTATTACCTACTTAAGTTTGTTGTAATAAAAAGGCCCTAAAACTGCAGACTCCATATGTTTCAGACAGGCCTCAGTCATATGAGGGGCTGGTCACATAGTGCACCCCAGGGAGATGTTCTCAGTGGGCTCTAGCCTCCCAGGGTGTTGGCCTGGAGGACTGGCTGCACTAAAACCAGCACAGATGTTGGTGTCAAACTGTGATAACTGAGGTACAACTATGGGCCTTGGAACAGTGCAATTATTCTGCAAGCATGATCCTGGACATGATTTTTGACACAATATTGAAAAGCATTCAATATTCAAATATACTTTTATTTTAAGATTTTCCCTTCATTAGGGATACCTCTTTAGTCCTTGTTTGAGAGGCTGAGATAAGCAAGAATACTATATATTTTTTAATGATTTAAATTATGCTGTAACGTTTTAAAGTACATAAAATGTAAATTATTGAACGTAATAATGAGCCTTTTTATTTCTAGAGGAACCCACAAAGTGCATAGCTCATGTGTTAGGTGTGTCAGGGCACATGCGCTTGTATTGAGGCCATATTAAATGAATATGTAAGTGATCCATCTCCTCTCCTCCTTTGGGACAGTGTCTGATCAGGATGTGATGCTGACATGGATGTATGAGCAAGAGCCGCGACATATGTCTTTAAGTGCCCTGGGACAAACCGGGTGAGAATGGGGATTCTCATTCAAAGCACTGGAATTTACATTTAGAAAGCTGCTATTAAGACACATACTCTTAACAGTCGTAACAGGCATGCTGGAGAGTGGAGGTTCCTCTACATCTAAATGTGTCCAGTACTGAATGAAAACAACAAATAAATCAATAAAATAAATAAAATAAAATAAATGAATCAATACATCTTATTATAATTGCTTCTCTATGGGGGACTTTTTACTAGTTAGATATCTTATTTGCTTAGAAAATCCACCTTGTGATTTCATGTAATAGTAGTTTTCAATTTTGATAGTTTTACCTTTAGTTGGCAGTTGACAATCTCTACTGAAAAACACAGCAAGTGCACTTGCTATATCACATGACATCACCAGGTGGAACAGAGTGTTTTTAGCTCGAGAGAAGAACACAGCATAAATTTGCAGGAATTGTGTGTTAAAATGTGTAAATGAAACAAAACACAATGCATTTTTGATTTGGAAACAACATTATAGTATAGGTCAAAAAGTAGCATAATACAAAGCCTTTAACCTGTAACTGTAAACCTGTAAATTGTTTGTATTATTTAATTTGATTATAATCTATTCCATCTCCTGTGCACATGGCATCCGGACACGTGTGTGTTCCTGTGCGTCACTGCAGTAAATCCATCTGTGCCATGATTCTAATAATGACTGGTGTATAGACATGAATTTCTGTGCTGTTGACAGAGCTCCCACCTCATGCACCTTGAGAATACATGTGGCCCCAGTGTCTCTTCCTGGTGATGTAGCTTCCTCTTGGGACCCTCATCATCACATCGGGACCATCTATCACTGTGATTGATCATCGTGTGGCCCCTCCTTTCCCCATTCCAACCCCATCTTGCTCACCCTCTCCGCCCACTCCCATTAATCACTCAGTCACACAGACAGGTAGCCGTGACATCATCCCATACTCCCCCACAGCGCAATGCTGGACAATATGAGAGGGATATAAACAGATGGGGTCAGCAAAATCTAATATGCAAGTTTGAAACAGTCTATTTTTATTACTGTTTGTTCCTTAAAGGGCCCATATTACGCTATTTTCTGATCTATGATATAATGTTGATTTCTCACCACAGACATACCTGGAGTTTTATTTTGTTTCATTCACACATGTTTAACACACAAACCCTGCATATTTAGGATGAGTTCTTCTCTCGAACAGAAAACACCACCTTGTTCCACCTTGTGATGTCATGGTAATTTAAGAAATGCTCCACCATGTTTTTAAACTCCATACACTTTCACTAGAACCATTTGGATATTTTCAGACCTGGAATTGCAAAAGAAAGTTTAACTTGAGAATTACTGCTTCATGACATCACAAGGTGGAACAAAGCATTTAGAGCTTTGGAGATGTAGACGGACTAATAATAAAGGTTTACTCAAATATGCGTGAATAAAACAAAACACAACTCCAGGTTTGTTTTTGAGGAGGTAACAGCATTCTAACATGCTCTGAAGCTCACAAGAGTCAATTTTGTATCATATAAGACCCTTAAAACTTTATGGACCAACATGGATTTTAAAAAAATGTATCATAAATCTCCAAAGCCATAATGACTGACATTGGCCACAACATAATACATAGCAAAGCAATATATGCCACCAAACCTCAATTGTATTAATCGTAATCAAAATAACAGATTTACAAAATGTACCAAACAAATCGTACAAAGCCTTAGACACGATCAAGAATTATCATGTGAAGTGGTAAAAACATTTTTTTGTTTTTTTTTGTTTTTGCTGTCTTATTTTGTCGTGAAATACTCATACTACATATTACAACTACCATTTTGTTTCTCATGTTTTATTTTGATCAATTGTTAAAATTTTGGTATTAAAATAAATAAATAAGTAATCAAAAACTGTGGTGGACAAAGGTACTGTAGGTTCTGTAGCTTGCTAAAGTCATATTGAATTGATATGGGACCTTAATTTAGAGGTAAATGTACCCATGTACCCATTAAGTTATACTGTACCTTAAATTATTGGATAAGATGATTTACTGCCCCTTGTGACTGAATATAATATATAGATAGAATAGAAGCTACAGGTCTTCCTTTGGCACAGGTTATGGATACAGACTTGAACATTACGTCAGATATAACTATTTACATTTTTTTGCTATCACTGAAGCAGACACACAACCAACAAAGCAAAAACCCAACTCTGTTCTCATGGTCTGATGATAAAGATTTCAGCCTTTATCATAACTGAGAAAAATACATAAATACTACCAAACAAGATTGCTTCCTTCAGCTATCCACATTACTCACATGCTCAACTGTGTGGTTTTCACTTCTGATTATTTCAAGGTCATATAGACATTTGCTGTAAAAATGATGGCTCCTGTCCTCTCATCACCTGTTGCTGAAACAATATGGCGGTTTTGTTTGGATATCCAGTGCCATCTGCTTTGAACTTCTGTGTCATTACTTATACATAACTTGTTCCTTTCATGAAGCACTGTTCAGCTATCAAAGGCATTTCACATCAAGGAAAGCATTTTTTGAGGAACTTTTGAAAATTACAAGAGGACTGAAGGATGTTACAGCCCTTCACAAAAGTATGTAAGATTCTGGACAAAATAATAATAATAATAATAATAATAATAATAATAATAATAATAATAATAATAATAATAATAATAATAATAATAATAATAAGTCTATTGTAACACTGATTAATGGTTCATTTCATGTATTTTCCAATAGATCCATGGTATCTTCTTAGACTTTCCTTTCTGGCATTCCGTCCTAAATAACACAGGGCTGCCCCCTTGTGGACAGGGTGTTTTATTTTAGAAGGTCAATGCAATTTTATTTTTTGTCGACAGGTGGTAGCAACGATCTAAATTAAGTGTAGTTGTCGTAACCTGAAGCTTTCAGACGAGAAACAAATATAAAAAACTATGATCTGCATGTATGTTGTTGTTCATTTGTCACATACATTTACACATTCTTATTTCTGTAGGTTAAAGTAGGTATTTTATTTTATTTTTATTTATTTTTTTGCAGGGTCCATATTACACTTTTTTTTTTTTTTTTTTTTTCTTGTTACGTTTAAACTGTTTATCCCAAAATATAACAAAACATGGAATTGTTTTTGTTTCATTTACACATATTTAACACACAAACACAGCATATTTAGTTAGGATGAGTTCTTTTCTCAAAGGGAAAACACACTCCAACTTGTGATGTGATGAAGTAATATAGGACATCCTCCACTGTGTTTTTCACACACCTTCACGAGAATCATTTGGATAATTTCATCCCTGGAATTTCTAGTCTCCGCAGAACAAAAGGAAAAAGATAGCTGTTAATTTGAAAATTACTGCTTCGTGACACAAAAAGATGGAACAGAGCATTCTGAGCTTTGGAGATGCAGACATACTAATAATAAAGGACAACTTTTTGATGAGGTAAAAGCATTTTAACATGGCTAAAGCTCAGAAGTGTCAATTTTCTGTAATATGACATTTAATTTGTATTCAATTTCACATTCTTGTAAATAGTATATGGTATTAGTAGGCTTATTCAATTCCAATTCTAGAATAAATCAGTAAATTTGTAATTATTTAAAAATTGGGGAACAATGCCTTCATTGCTTTCATTCCAAGATCAAAATTTTGGTCATTTCCACATCTGCAGCTCTACAAATCCATCAGACAGGAAATGGTTAATGATTATTGATAATTATTCAGTTAAGTGCTTCTTGGTGGTTTGAGGTCACATCAACGTTACATCAATAAATATATTTCAGCACTTACAAAGCCATACCCATAGACTTTTTAAATCTACTATACTGTACAAATGAACCTCCACGTGTACTAGCTAGAGCCACAGGCTGCTCTTTTGGTTGTCCTGCATGACCATTAAGGCTGTCCCTGTCCCTTGTCCCACTTATTTAAAGACATATGTTTATCCTTTTAATACAAAGTGAAATTACTTAAATAAAAAGTTAATTTACATAGAAAACTTTTTTTTTCCTCGGAGAGAAATCATCAATGTTTGGATAAAGCCTATGATTTTTGGAGTTGCTATGTTGGCCTCTATTCCAATCACTCATGTGCATTATGATTAACACAAAAAATCATACTGTTTTACTGTAGTTATTATTTATGAACTTACTTCCAGAGTCTGTCTCTCTGTGTCCCATCAAATTCATTAACTTGTCCCCCTTTTTGTACAATTTGAGGTGGTCACTCCACTTATAGCCTATCTATTCTGTCCCCTTCTATTTTGTGTGCTGGGGGGTGGTGAGTGACATGCCACTGGATCATAGGAGCGCTCAGCAGTTCACACGTCACAGTTTCCATTCCAAACATAAACAGCATGCCTCCCCCTGACTCCATACCCGTACACAGAACTTCCAGGGCACTGTTATAACACTCCAGCTGTTGGGTCCAACCGTCACTGTCAACCATCTCCACATATATAGGTCCAATGATCACCTGATGCATAGCCAACACCAATAACATAATTTAACCTAAAGATTCCCTAAAATGTGACGTCATCAGTAAGGTCAAGGTAAAAGTGTAATATTTATTGTGTTTTTAATTATTAACTGATAGCAAATCTGATTGGATTTTTTCTTTATAAAAATCTGCTGCAGTTTTGAATTTACAGTATAAATGTTGATAAGTTTGCTTGTTTTTTACATAAAATAGGAAAATTATCGATTTTCTAGCCTCAAAAATTATAATTGAGATATATGACAATCTTCATTTTTATAATTTTCACAATTTAAGATGCCTCCATTCTAAAATGTAGATTTGACTTTCAAAGGGTCTGTTCTCTGATCAATAGGTGGCATTGATCTTTTTAACATTGGTGTACATAGTTTGACCTATAAGGTAGACTCTGTAACCTTCAAAAGTCATTAGTGTGTGGCGTTACTGATACCACAAGTACACCTACTACTATACTGTGAACCAAAATAAACACTCTAATCTCACTGAAGAGCAATAAACATCTTAAAGCTGTAATTAAAATCGCCATAGTGTTCTCGATAAGATAAGAGAGTGTTTGATGACAAGACTGACTTTTGCACTAGATCTGAAAAAAAAATTGGAAAGTTCCATATCCCTGCCTTCAAAAGTGGACTTTGGTCAAAAGTGATTTGGGATTATAATTTAACTTGTGAGTAATTACTGCCACGTGTTTATAAAAGTGGAAGTTGAAGCAATATTGAGCTGGAGCTGAATATGGTGCTGATGTAACATACATTACTAACATTTAGGCCTGTCATGATAATTACTATACTGACTCATAGTTTTTGGCTATATGATATGACTCGAGCTGTAGAATGAATAACTTCCATGACTCATTACAGAAATTTGCTCTTTGGTTATTGCGTATTATTATCAGTATTATCATTTATCGTCTATTTTCTTCAGCAATACATCACACTTAAAAAATTGTTATCGTGACAGCCCTACTTAAATTCTTAATTACAGAAATGCCACATATTTAGTATTGTTGCAAAAAGGCTCTGCTCTAAGGTCATAGGGTACAGTTATGCTATTTATTATTATTATTGTTTTATTTTTTTCATCTTGCCCAACTTGTGTCTTAATATGTGCTGATATTTCAAATTGTCTGTTCTTTCTAGTTATCATGATAAGAATGGTGAAAAGTCAGTAATGGGGAGTCACATCTTCCATACCACCACGTACCTACATGTAAATATTGCGTACTGGACGTTGCTCCATCATTATACAAACTAGAATGATAAGAGCACTTTTACCTATAGTCCGAGACAGCGACCTCAAATACACACTCTACTGTCTGTCTCTGTATGATGAACAAACTGAATGATAACAGCTCGACCAATTTTATTTCCACTCGACATCATCTGAAAATATACTGCTGTGGATTTAAAGGAGCACTGTGTAACTTTTCAGATAGAGGGTAGTACTTCCTTGTGTCCACGGAGATCATATTACTTTGCCTGGGATGTTCCACACTATGGCGTCTATTTACATTTATTCACTCAATTGCTTCTGTTTTATTGCCCAAAAATACCATCAAATACTTAAATTCTTATTGTGAGTGGGGTCGCCCTTCCAAAGATCTGACCTCTAACTTGGCCTGGTGATGCTACCTACTTTTCTTCATGAAGACAGATAAGTTTAATGCCATATTGTTGAAAATTCTAGGCAAAGCAATTACATGTACGTGCTTAAAGGTCTTATATTACTCAAAATGGACTTTTAGGAGCTTTTAGCCATGTTATAATGTTGTTACATTGTCTCAAAACATATCTTTCATTCACATCTATCTACATCTCCAAAACTCTGAATGCTCTGTTCCACCTCATGATGTCATAAAGCAGTAGTTTTCAAGTTAACAGCTACATTTTACCTTTTGCTCAGTAGAGATTGGCAATTCCAGGGCAGAAACGGTCGAAATGATTTGAGTGGCGGTGTATATGTGTTTAAAAACATAGTGGAGCACTTGCTGTATTACAACATGACATCACAAGGTGGAGCAGACTGTTTTCAGGTTGAGAGAAGAACTCAGTGTAAATATGCAGGGTTTGTGTGAATGAAACAAAACACAACTCCAGGTAGTTTTTTGATGAGAAAATAACATCATAGCATGGCTCAGAAAGTAGTGTAATATAGGCCCTTTAACTTGTCTATACTTTGCAGGAAAAAGCGGTCTTCATTTTGTGCATATGCTTTTTGGTCTGAAACGTCAAGAACATTCTGACCATTTGAAATCATTAGGCACGAGTCATACAGTTGTCATACAGTTGTCATACAGTTGTCAATTTAATCCAAATGCTGATCATGGGCCACAATCAAAGAAATAATTCAGTCAGATACATTTGAAAAATAATTGTAAATGAAATTCACAATTTGGTAAATATTATAACAGAAACCAGAAAACTAACCAGTAATTATTTTCTAAAATCCAGAGTCATGTTTAGTGTGTAACTGCGTCAGTAGAGTTCAGTTTAAGTGGAAGAGCATGATTGATCAAAAACAAAACAAAACATTGAATTCATGCAAACTTCTACATGCTACACTTGTCTGTGCCAGAATTATTCCAAGTTATGCAAAGTGTCATTTTGTCATGTTTATGTTGCTGTTCCTGTTTGGTGTGATCCCCGGGCAATAATCAATGTTGTTTTGATATAAATCAACAATGTTTCCCACAGTTCTCATGTGGTTATTCTTTCCAAGTGCCAAACCCCTTGAGCATTAAGATCTAGATAATGTAATGTTGATAATAAGAAAGAATACATAGCTCGTGTTACACATATCCCACTGTCCATTGCTCTGTGGTTCTGTGCAACACGCAGAGGCTGACCCTGTTCCCCTCTTTTCAAGTTTGTTGTACATTTCCATTTAGCTTATATCTGCATTGTTTCAGTGAAGAATGTCAAGGCAGTAGAATCTCAAGGTGTCATATTTGTAGAAGTAGTTAATGCAAAACCAACTTTCACTGTCACCATCATGTACAACTAAACTGCCACATTGCTGAAATGTGTCCGTTGTCATCTGATTCCAAAGGGGAGGAAGAGTCACACAGGTTGCATAGTTTTGGAAAAGAAAAGTAATACCAACTGAGATTTTTCTGACATGGTTTGTGCTTAATTTTTTTCTAAGGCCACAAATAGGGATGTCATTATGTAAAATTTTAATCACAGTTTCACTATTATTTACAATTACTGACACACTACAAAACAAGTGAAATCCTTAATTTTCTTTCATTCTACCCTCTCCTCTACAAGGCGGCCAGTGTTATAAAATTACAAATGCAAAAGTGAAGTTATTATGATATACACAGCCACATACAAAAAATTATATATTTAGGCATATGTTTTTGAAGTAGAGCCACTTAGAATGACAATTAGACAATTAGAATGATTTTTGTTCCTTTATATTGTGTGATTATATTGTGACCGCAACAATCACAATCAATTAACCTAATAATCTTCCCCAATCATCCCTAGCCACAGGAGACATATAAAATTCAGTTCATTCTATTAGATATATAGTGTATCAAATGGACAGGGTAAACCTCATTGTCTAACACAATTTAAAGCATGTCTTTTCAATACTAGTATGACCAGACAGACAACATAAACACAGTGACATCATCAGTCTGGACCAAATGTCACCGTGTCAACAAGGTCAGTTCATTCTGATACCGTTGCTCAGGTTCAATGTTCCCCATACTCCGCCACACAGACAGGAAGAATGGACTTTGAACGCATCACCCCAGCTTCCTACACACATGTGAGTGCAAGTGTAAGTCTTAATGATTTGTTGTAAGAATTTTGTAATATTTTCATAATAAACCTAATTTGGTCTTTCTCACGCCACTTCTGGATGCCCCTAGCTTGCAATGGAACAAACAGCTTTCAAAATTCTGGCATCAAGAGACATTAACTTCTTAAACTGTCCATTCTTTTGATTGAAATGTCTACGCATTCATGTTCAGATTTATACATTTTTTTAAAAAGACAAATGTAGAAGCAAAAAACATAGTAGTAGTGGGGAGTCCTCCTTGCCAAACATGGTGGTAAAACTAATCAAACTATTGCTAAATGCTACATACCACAGAAATATTACAACTGAACAAAATTTAAGTGTGTCTCTCATCTGAGCAGTTTTCTATTTAGTATAATGTACAATGTGTAAGGCAAAAGTCTGTTTTAAATCAGTTATCACACTTTTGAATTGAATCCTATGACTACATGTGCAATCTCTTCAGTGCACGTGACTGGTTGCTGCCCACACTAAGAGATTTGTAAATATAAAATCTATTCACTGCCTGTACAAATATTTATTTACTAGTGCACAAGGGTGTAGATGGATACATGTTAGTACAGGAAGAAGTATGAGATTGGTCTTGCCCTTTGGTAATTAGCCCTTCAGGCTGGAAGGCTATGGCAGTTATAGAGTCTATTCACTGCCAGATTCAATAGAAACAAACTTAACACATAATAACACATAATAACACATAATTATATATTTGAATGCATCACAACAAGTGTGTGAGTAGATCTTGTGTTGACAACAAAAATAGCTCATGAGCATTTGTTTTACGTTGTGTGATCGTGACCACCTGTTACTTGGAGATAGCATGATAACACAACGTAATACTTCAATGAAAGAGAGTACTTTCAGTCTACAGCTGAATCATTTTGTAAAAATAACTAATTATGTCTCTTCTGATAAGCATTGTGATTAGATTAGCAATTTATGTATTAGTACAATTCTCTTAAGTTCACATTTAAGTTTCAAGTGCATTTACATTTGCGAGAAGTGCTCAACTTATACAAGAATTACATTCATTTCAGAACTTGTTTGTAGAAGCGTAAATTAGAGTTAGACAGGATTTTCTTGTTGTAAACATTCAAAGAGCAATTTCGTTTTGATTGGAATCTCTTGCTGCCCTAATTCAGTCACCAAAGAAGAACTTACTATTACCTTTTCCTGACCTAGAAAGTGGTAAACAAAACATTTAGGGAATTACAGATTGCCTTCTGGTTTTAATCCCTAGTTTGTCCATGTTCAGTATATTTGCTATGCCAGTTGTAAGCAATGCATGCATTAAAATACCTGTGTCTTATTTATGTTTGCAGAAGGCTATTTATCCCCTCCCCTTTAGATTTTCCATGCCACCTGAAGCTGTGTGTGTCCTAAATCTGAGATGACGCAGACAAACCCGGACCTTGTGAACACCCTCTGCATTCAAGGCATTGCAGCGCTCCCTCCACCTTTCACACCAGCCCTGTTTGGAAACAAATACGAGCTGTGACCCTTTGGATTCTATGGACAAAAACACAGCAGCACAATTCCATATTTTATAGTCGAATGACCATCAGCTAGTCAACAAACAACTCAAGGTGATTCAGGGTAGCAAAGTGCCCACACAGTCATGTGAAACACTAAAGACAACATAGGCAAATGCCAGACAACTTTTAAAGCTTTTCCATTGCCACTGTGTTCCGTCTGTTTTTAGTAAGGATGGAAAGCACTATGCGACTAGTATATATCTGCAGGATACTGTTACTGTGTTTTGAAATGAAAACAACAACAAAACCAACAACAAAAAACAATACAGACATAAATAATACTTTTCTATGACAAATGTTTTCAGATGGAGAGTGTGGCACCTGCTCATCTCCATGGTGATGTTACTGCTTTGCCAGCAACATTCCAGATGATGCCATCAGGCCAAGTTATAGGCCATAGCACACTGTTCACCTTCTCCCCCAAATATTTTCATATTGCATTTGAGACAGGCAAAATATTTTTTTGTTCGTTTTTTGGTCAGTTTGGTTTCTTAGCATATAAGCTTTTACATGAAAACAACTAAATTGTCTGCTCTGCACTGAAAGATGTCTAAAAATTTTATTTAATCTAGTTGTATCCATATTATAATAATTATATGAGGCAGTTTTCACCCATAAAAGTAGCACGTACATAAACCAAACCTCCAAATCTTGAACTTAACAAGATTTTGACAAAATGTACAGAAGGACTTTTTGTCCATGCTTGATTTGTTACAGTTTTAACTCCAAAAAAGAGATGAAATTAGAATTTTTAGGGAAATTTTAGGGAAAGATTTTTTTAACATTTTTATATATTCTCTTACAGAACAATGCTACTACAATTACAAGAGTACTACAATTATTAGCTTTTACAACTACAACAGATGCAACTACTACGGTTACTAATATTGCTAAGTAAAACATCTCTCCTTCCTCCATGCAAGTTTATTCTTCACCAACTGTGTAAGTATCCCAGGAATTTTCACCACTTTCTCTCTTTTAAATACACCAAGTATTCAAGACAAGACTAAAAGCCACATCCAGGCCATTGTATCTGCAAATTAAAGAGCTCATTCATTCTGTACTCTAGGTCTGCCAAGCACTTCATAACATGTGTTCTGTCCTTACAGGGGCCCAAGTAGGACAGGTAAAGTGATCCTTGAGAAATCTTGTTTGCGGATTGTTTGGGATTTAGGCTGAGTATCCAGGGAATCTCGTGATAGAACAAAATAGAAAAAGATTGGATTTCTCTCAGAACAGAGGTCTTCTATTTGAATAAGCTTGGACACTGGACAGTGGGATGGTTTATCTAGCTCTTGATAAGCTTTTGGTTTAGATTTCTTGTTATGTCATCAGTGGTCCATCTGAGGGAAATCTGCATTTCCATGTGTTAATTCTCACAGCAATCTTAAAATGTTTCCCCATAGAAGGAATGGATGTGGGATAGTTTACCTCTGGTATGTCTTCAAGTGTTGGCCCTGTGACATTCCTAGGACTTATTTTCCATTGTCCAAGAAGTATCCCCAACCTGGCTGGAGTACATAGTGGAAGGCTATCTTCCACCATGTAATCTTGACACCTGTAAATTAGTAAAGGACCCATATTACTCTATTTTCTGATCTGTCGTTTACTCTTACTTAGAGTTCTGTTTGGTTTCATTCACACATGTTTAAAACACAAGCTCTACAAATTTAGGCTGATTTTTTCACTCAAACAGAAAACACTTGTTCCATCTTGTGATGTCATGTAATACAGAAAGTGTTCCGATGTGTTCTTAAACTTCAACATACACCCTCACTAGAATCATTTCAGGAACTGAAAAACTGTCAAAGGAGCCGTTAAGTTGCAAACAACCACTTCATGACATCACAAGATGGAATAGAGCATTGTGAGCTTTGGAGATGTAGAAAGAGCAAAAATAAAGGGTTACTCAAACATGTGAAGGAAACCAATCACAGCTCCTGGTAGGTTTTTGAGGAGATAACAACATACTAACATGACATGGCTCACAAAAGTACATACAAAAGGCCAATATAACCATACCAATATATCAAAGAATTGCCATAAAACTGAGTGAACTGTCAAAATAATATTTATTTTTGTATAATTTGTTTATAATTTCTTGTAGTTCTGTCGTCACGTACTGTTTACTAACACACCTTCACTAGGGCCATGACTCCTTATCTAATCTAGAGCGTATTGACACACATCGATTTGTTCAAACTATTCAAAACTCACAGCTCACAGGGTTGGAACACAGTAAGAGTGCACAGTTGGCAAAGGGGTCATAGTTTGGAATGAAATGAAAAGTTGAAGATAGTGACAGGCCGCCTTAAATTGTTCTATCAGTATTGATGTGATTTGGCAGAACAGTCTGAACTTGACAGCTAGTTAATAATCAACTTATTTTTCTTGTGAAGTAGAATAATCCTATCATAAGTATTTTATCTGGGCAGTTAAAGATGCACTATGAAACTTTTTTGGTTAGTGGTCCATCAGCCTGCCTCCATGATATTATTCTTTTGTCTGAATTGTTTCTCAATAAGGAAGTCAACTTGTCTATCTCACTGGAGCCAAACAGGCATTAACACTTCACCATGTTACATCTTATATTTTGGAGAGGCAATCCCAATCACAGCAAGAATACAAGTTTTCAACATATTTTTGAGCAAAAAATCCCTGTGATTGAATAAATACAGAATAGATGTGTTTAATGCCATATAGTGGATCATTTCAGACAAGTTTAGACAATTGGAGTTGGATGTCTCCAGTAACATTATTGACCAATTAGAGCAGGGGTTCTCAAAATTTAAGGGCCCTAACCCCCAAAATAACCATGCAACTGACAAGGACTACCACTGCAAAATAACCTTCTTTAATAATTGCTAAAATTTTGAAATCAGATTTAATTGTGTATATTTTGTTGTGTTATTTGACACTTTGTTAAAAATAGATCGATTGCAGTGACATTAATCATTTAAAAATTATATCTTCCAATTCATCTTGCAACCCCAAGCTCAGTGCCTCGTGATAGGAACTACTGGTTTAGAGGGAACTCCACATGTGTACACAACCCAGGGCGGTGTGTATGCTTAACTAAATACAGAATATATAGGCTACATTCTAAACTTGCCTCTATCATAAAAAAACTGTAGAACACATCAGAGAGCTCACAGATGCAGGCAAACCATGTAAGAAAACCTGTTTAATTTACAAACCATGATGGATATTCTGTTTGCTGCAATCAACCAAAGAAGTTAAATACTGTAAATAAAAATAGAATTAGGTTGCCTCACTTTGAAGGTCGATCAACAAGAGACAAGACAGCAGGAGGTCCTGGTCATTTTGATCTGTGAATACATTTGAAGAAAAATACTATATATGCAGCAAATCATTTTGGGACCATACTGAACATGTAAATCTACTTTCTGTCTGTTTGTAAATGTAATATAAATTAAATGCAAATTTTTATATAGCGCCTCTTGCAATGATTGTTGTCCCACAGGTAAGTTAATGTGAGATGAAAAAATGCCATAGACCTATATTATATTAATATTAAAGTAAATGATGTAAAAGACTCAGAGATTACATAAAACTATGACTATGTGCTGTCAAACCAGTGGGCTACTTGTTCGATATAGGATACATAGAAAAACATATCCTCCTGGGACTCGAAGAAAAACAGTGTATTGCAACATATATTTTTTTATGATTTTTCTGTGTATTTGGAGGTAAATGAACATTTTAGCATTTACATTTTGTTAATTTTATTTTTATTTATTATTTTAAGACGTGCTCTGTAATGGACGCTGGGGACATTTTGGTGTTAAATCCATGTGACGTTAGATTAACAATAACAACTTTTTTGATGACCAACATTTCTGACAAGCTTCTACAGTCACCTCAGGTTTTTAGACTCGCTTTTAATTTCTTTCTCTTTTTTACAGTGCAGCCACCAACTAATTCCTGTTGATTTTTTTTTTTATTTTATTTTTTTTATCCTGGTACCCTATAATGTCCCAGCCCTGTTTAGGCAGAGGAACATAGACTCCCCATTAAGAGTCTATCTCAAAACACATAAAAGATTGACTGGTTAACTCAATGTCCACTATAAAGGACAAAATGAATGGGCCGGGTCTCAGGAGGATACAGCGTAGGCCCTATTAAAACACAAGTTTTAAGATGTTGACCTATGCAGTTATGTGATTTCTTTTCAGATTTGAATTAGCCTACACTACACAAATCTAAGATAGCTACGCTGCTGTTGTGTGCCCTAAACAAAAAGGTAAACATTTTCTACTTTATCAGTATAGACTGGGTTTCTCGGCGGTATATTTTCATTGGATGCCTTTTATCTTACCATAGCAGCAGTGCTCATGTGATGGTGACGGTGTGGCGCTGCCCCGTGGCCCTGGAGGGCGGGGTTTGTATGGTCTGAATGCACGTTGGAAAAAGGGGCGGGCATCTCTAAAATTACTATAACCCTTTTTGCCTCCGCATCGTTTCAGTTTTCACACAGATAGGAGACTACCGCGATTCACTTAGGACGTTTTCATCAAAGCAATAGTTTATCTAACTCGTATTTGTTTAAATTGATTTTTGTATCAAGTTCAAGCCTCAGACGTGATATGGCCAAAGGAGAAGGAGGCGAACAATACTCCAACGCCAGTTTGTTGAATAAACCCAGTTCAGATGGCATTCAGTTGGCAAGGAAGGTAAGTACGTTTTATTAATTTAAAATGTTATTGATCAGACGTGATCTGCTTTAAACGTGAGGGGAAATGGGTCAGTTTCGTTTATATATACCTGTATGTAGCCGCTGAATGAATGAAGCACGACGCCGGTAAAGTGACATTTGTGAGAAGTGAGTCATGAGGATGAACGCGCCTTCTTCAGGACTGGCTTTATTGGGAAAGGCTCGATGAATGGACATTTAATCCGCAGTAGTCGTAGTACACTTTACATATATACAATACGTAGCCATCATTTCGATTTTCACATAGAATATAATCTTTTTATTTAAATCAGTTGCTCCACACCATCTCCTCTCCCATGTCGCGAGTAGATTTGCAGATCTTATCAGGTAAACCTGTAATAAAATTGGACACGTTGGCTAAGTCTGTTGCCGCCGCCAAGTCACAATGGACAAATTTTAAAATGAACTGTCGCAAAATGGGTGGGCGTCTCTCATGTGGCATCTGTGACTTCCTTTCAGGCGCGTCACATCAAGTAAGCGTTTAAAAATCACTCACTGCTCTCTATTAAAGAAAGTGTTCAGAAATTACTTGTATTTGGTTTGGTAGGGAAGATGGATTTTTTTTCCTATTAAAATGCGTAGACACCCATATTTCCGGCGAACGCGAATGCAGCAATCAGCTACACCCACCGGGAAGGCGACGTGTCCCAGCTTGGAGGAAAAGCCGGTGGATGCGGGATGAGACATTCCAGCTAAAGAGTGTACGTCTGTGACTTCAACCCACGTCAGCATCTTATTCATCTTTTACGGTTGTTATAATAGAGTCAACATAACAAACGCGTGCTCTTGAGTGAGACTAGAAAAGGCAATGTGTATCGGATGCGCTTTATCAGTGCACAGCATATCAGCACTGGTAGCCCTGATAGAGCAGCCTCTGTCTCACACATGTGCGACAGTGCAAGTGTTTCATATTTGCACGGGCACACAGCTGGGTTTATGCCTAAACACACACATATGAAATGCATACGTAAATAGAACCTGTGTGAAGCCTGGGACATTCTCACACATACCTATATGTTCCTATGGCTTGCGCAAGGAGACGCCGGTGCAGTCAGTCTGTAGTATTAGACTCCCTATAGAGAAAGTCACAGTATGTTCTCTCAATCTCTGTGTGAAGTGAAAAAATCAATTTAACTTTTAATAGTTTTTCAAGATGGATCTGATCCTAATCTTAACCATAGATACTGCTTGCCTAACCTTAATATAAGCTCTAACAGTAACCTATTAATACCATATCTTAATTTCATCTAGACCTAATAATAAAGTATTTATGTAATGGGGAGCTGATTTTGATCACCACAAGGGAGGCAGGTCTCCATGATGTGAGTGTATACAGATTTTTGTTGGCACAATGCGATAAATACCCCTGTAATCTTAAACTGTAAACTGTTGCCAGTCAGTGTCAAGTTTATTTAGGAACATCACCTTCACACAGCGTACCATGGAGATGTAAGCCTTTAATCTAAATCACCAGGTAGCACATGCATCATTATGGAACTATTGTATGGGCCAGTCATTTGAATAATTCTTGTTCTGTTTGTTGGTACTGGTGTCTTATTTCAACCACAGAGCTGTTTTGTCACCTAAACAAAGAGTAGGTTGGGTCCGTCAAAAAGACAGAGACTGGTTTATGCTCTGTTATACACCCTCTGTAATGGTATGCATATGTACAGGGTGTATCAGGAGAAAATGTGGAAACTGCCTTAAGTTATGGCAGAAATACTTTTCAGAAATACTGGGTTAGCTAGTTTACAATTACACTCTTCTGGTGTTGCAATCTAAAGCAAATTAGGCTGCTGTTTAATACAAAAAATTGATTGATCGGGAACAAGGGTGGTTTATTTAGTGCTGGTCAGAAAGGCAGCTATCCAACAGCAGTGGAGTCAGCCAAAGACCATGGTTGCCCTGGCCTTTCAGTGAGTATGACACCATGGTGCTGCCATGCCCAGGCTCAAGTCAAAAGGCATTTGTGTTGGAGGTGTGTAGTGCCGAGCAGGAAGGGATATTATGACACTGAAGAGATAAGCAAGAGGGTTTGTCTAAACTTTCCCAATGGCTCTTATGGCATTGTGACTTTTTGCATGAAATGTGTATCATATGTGCCACTTTCTTTAGGCCACTAAAATGGACTTTATCTTTAATCTAGCTGCTGACTTGAAAAGCGTGATGTGGAAGATTAGGTGGGGAGAAATGGAGAAAGTTATTTTAAATGTGTTTAAATTTATCTCAAGGTGGCTTTAGACACCCAGTTAAAAAAGTGCTGTTGACTATGCAGAAATAAGCCTCATCTAATTACAAGCCTCAGTCATGCAAAAAACCTTCAGAGGCTTGCAGCCACCTCAGCAGAAAAAGTTATAACTGTTGAATATTGTGTATATTATGTGTGTATTTGGATGTCCAAAGTAATGCTGTCTATTATTTCTCTTCAGCGTGACAGGAATAGACTATCCATCTGCAACAAGTTGTGCTATGCAGTTGGAGGTGCGCCCTACCAGATCACAGGATGTGCCCTGGGCTTCTTTCTGCAGATCTATCTCCTGGACGTGGCTCAGGTGAATGGGCTGATATTATCCTCCATAATCATTTGTCACACATTCATTCACTGTTACTCACAGCCTAATTATAGGGTGCCCTACCCCAAACATGGGCAGCAGCAGGAACTTGTTGTACATCACCTTTGCTCTTTTGCTGTACTCCCTTGTGGCCCTGCATTGTGAGTGTTGGAGACCACCAGCATACTACCCCAAAAAGGGGTAAAAAAAAAAGAAGTGGAAAATTAGCTACTATACTGGGCTGCTTCTTAGTAGGAGGACTCACTTTAATTGGATTTGACTTTAAGCCCATGGTCATGACCATGAAAAGTTTGTAAGCCATGTGCTTCCGAGGGTTCAGCTTTGTCCAGTTTCTTTGATTCCTGATTAAGTCGCTATAAAGTGACACAGCATGGTGCAGATTGTACAGTCAGATGAATTCATCAGGCTTGGCGTCCATTCAGGCGTGCCTCCTTCACACAATACGAAGAAATCAGGGCAGGAGTGGCCAAGTGCCTTTTCAGACTGAAATGGCCATTCTGTCAGTGGATTAAATCTAATTACTGTAAACAATAGTGTAATGTTTTTATTCACCTTTGTTTCTATGAGTGGCATTTTTGTGTTTAATAGATCTGGCTTCTAACATTCTGTATTTTCTTTTTATAAAGTTGGACCCCTTCTATGCATCTATCATTCTATTTGTGGGAAGAGCTTGGGATGCAATAACTGACCCCACAGTGGGATTTCTGGTCTCTAGAAGCCCATGGACTCGTTTTGGACGCATGCTGCCATGGTAAGTCATTTGACATTTAATAAAACATTCATTGTCCGTGTAAAACTAAAAGGAAGACCTTTTCCTACGCCTTGCTTTATCAGTAATGAAATTCCTGTGATTGTAATTGTCACTGTCACATTTTCTTATGCATTGCTCAGCTGTGGTGACTCATCACGAGGATAGGGGTATTAAGTGCCAAACAGGGGACATGTGTCAGTGTTTGGGGCGGAGCCTTGTGCTGACATCACTGGGGGTGTATTCAGGGTCAGTCTGATGCAATTGGTGCCATAACTCCATTGACCATTTAGCTTCTGCACACAAAAGTCTGTGTTCGATTATTTCCCTGTAACAAAACAACTCTTTTCCCTCTGTACTGAATACAAACAAAGTATTAAAGCCAGGAGTGTCATCACATTTCACACAACATGGCCTTTGGCAGGGCACTGATAAATATAACTTGTGCCTGTGAACTGGCATGCAGACTTGGCAACTGGCCCGGCTCCTTTCAGATCTTTATGTTCTTTAACTGAATTGTCACGTTTTTATTATTAATCCGTTACATAATCGCTACATAATTAATACATTGAAGTTTTTGCTGCATTGCCTTCCTTACTGGCACTGCTTTTGAGGCAATCGAAAAGGCTTTGGAGGTCTCTGATCTGGTAGGGCACAACAGTGAATGACC
This sequence comes from Boleophthalmus pectinirostris, assembly GCF_026225935.1. NCBI lineage: Eukaryota > Metazoa > Chordata > Actinopteri > Gobiiformes > Gobiidae > Boleophthalmus > Boleophthalmus pectinirostris. The sequence continues at coordinate 16,276,985 of NW_026571175.1, read as the reverse complement.
CCTTTTCTAAATGACATTCTCTCCATGCTTTTCTTAACTCAAAAATGTATACATCATCATTAGTTCATGTTTTATTAATTTTAGTCCTTTGATTGTGGCTATGACAAATAATGTTGACATATCTACACTGAGTATGATATAAGTGTGCGGCAAGGTGTCCCTTTTGATTTGCCAATCTCTTGTCAACATTAGAGCAACACTTAAACAAAGTAATACATATTCACAAGAATTGTTTGCGTGTGAAAAACATCTCTGTTCCGGTTGACTTGAGAGTAAGTCAAAGCTGCAGGTGACTGTTGTAGCCTCAGGTGAATGTCCTTGACTCAGAATGCATTTTGTAATTGGCACCACAGGGAGCCTCACAGGTTGGTGAATGCTATTCCTTATTTAAATCCTTAATTTAAAATAAAAATCCCTAAAGAAAAGCTTGCATCCAGTGGGGAACAATAAGCCCCTGTAGAGTTCTCCATCTCTTAATATACCCTCAGGTGCAGATGGATTTTTTATTATTAAATTAGAAAAAATGAACATTTTAAGGAACATTTTGTTGCAATGATATTTTGAGTTGAATTAAATGCATAACAGAGGGTTTTTCCATCCATCACTGTGGTGTTCCAATAGTGACAGGTGTGGTCCATGCGTGAAAATGTGCATGACAAAAGTCTAAGTAAGCGTTTGGCAGAAGGGCGCGGTTTGTAGTTTTCTCCAGTCCTTTAATTTAATCCAGTGATGCTGCAGAGTTAAGATTTGACAAATGTTGGTCACAAGCTTGGTTCAAATCTGCATGTATCCAGGCGTGATGGAGATTGGAGCATATTATTATGTTTCCGGGACAATAGTGGAAGAAAGGAATGCCAGGCATGTTTGGTCACATTCACGCCGAGACATAAAGATTTGAAGGCGAGTGTGTTGCATGAGCCGGAGAAGGCGCTCCATCTTAAACGTGTGAGTGGAGGGAATGGGGGAGGGCCCAATGAGTTCTGATTGGTCCAGCCCACAACACACCACTGGAGCGAGCCAATAGAATGCTAGTTCTCAGCTATGAACACTCAGATGGGCGTTGAGGAATCTAAAGGGGTTACTCAAGTTCAAGTTTTGAGGAGCAGCAGAATGACTATCACTGTTGCTGCAGCCTGTGACCAGAAGAGTCATAAGAAACTGGGACGATCCCAAACTTGTATTATATTGCTTATGAGGATTCTTGTTGGGAATGAAAAAGCTTTCTAATTTGACATGGATGTTTGCAGCAAGAATATTTAACACTCACTTTAAAACAATTGGCCATTAAAAATATGCTTGCTGTATTTCAAATCCTAAATTATTATCCTATTATTATCCTTAGTCATCCTTTCTCATTAAATTAGTAAAAAGATGCATATAGTAGAGTCTTATGTAGAGATTGACCGATATGGGTTTTTGCATGGCTGATGCTGATACCAGTTTGTTAGAATCCAGAGCAATCGTCAACCAATGATATTTGGCCAGTATGTTGGGCCAGTTTTAATCATTTTCCCATTATTATCTATTATCTAATTTAAATTTAATATCAGTAAAAGTCATACAGACCCTTGGTTTACTATAAACTGGATAAGAGAGCTGTGAAGACAAATGTAGTAAAGATTCAAGATGGATTGCTGATAGACTAAAAAGTACACATTGGTCCAATGTATCAGTCTATCTCTACTCTTATGTATGTCCCATATCTTGTGTATCTATGTTTTTTTCAACATCAAGAAAATTTGCATATTGCCATTTGCCACTAACCCAATATTACAGTTGTCTATAGAGATCTATACAACTCTGACAGGCCTGCTGAACCTGTTTGGATATGAGCTCCACTTACTTGTCAGCAGTTTTATTTTAAACTTTTTAAATTTGATTCCTCTGGGTCATCAGGACATTATAGCCCACTGTCACTGCTGAAGGAGCTGACCTACTGTACCAAGACTGAGGGTAGTTTTTATCAGTCACTACTCCACAGTAGTTCACTTGAATTTTATAAAAGTCCATCTAGATAAATCAAAAGCATTTTTCATAAAATTGAGCCTGAAGTGATGTTTATTACTCTATACTTATTTGTATACATGCATACATGATGCATACCCCATAATGTGTGTTTGACCTGTTTTTTCTCTAAGCGAGTCTATAATCTAGAACACAGGATATCATAGCATGAGCTGTATCCTGCCTTCCCCCCAGCCATTATTGCTTTAAAGAATCTGATTGGCCAAAGGAAATCTGACCATCGGAGGAAATAGACAGAGAATGAGGAAGTGACCACATGCTTCCACCAGTGGCTTTTTTAGAAAGGATTCCCATCACAGAATGACATCATACAGTACAAATCACCAGATGCAATCTGGTAATATGCGTGGGAGGGAAATTACATACAAGAAAAATGTGTGTTGAGATGATTCGTGATTTGTGATTTATACAGGATTTGTATTCAAATGAAAAATATTTATAAGTGCATGTAATGGGTTTATGCTGCATTCTTTCACCTTTTAAAAGAAAAACTGGCCTTACAAAAGATATTTAAAAGATATATGTTAAAATGTAGGTTTAAGTTACATAATATATTTCTTTGATTTACAATGTTACCAGTCAATTCCTAAATGGCACATTTTTACTTTATATTTTGTGTATCAGAAGTAAGATTCACATTTAAAGCTGCTAAAATTAGAAAACCCAGGAAAGCTGTGGTATTACCCTGTTTGTGCATGTGCACACTCAGAACACTGTGCTCCAGTTGCTACACGTTTAAACTTGGCATCAACAAACAAATGAGGTCCAGAAAATTGGCTGGGTATAAATGAGAGCCAGTCACATTAACTGGTGTGTGGTGCACCTTACGTAATGACCAGTGCCTCTCTTCATAACAACTGTTTACAAGTTCACTCACTAGTGCACTCACGTTGTCCATCCACTCATGTTTGGGTTTGTTCTTTCTGTCCTCCTACAGGATCCTGTTTTCTACCCCTCTGGCTGTACTTGCCTACTTCCTCATCTGGTACGTGCCCCCCTTTGAGAACGGCAAAGTCATCTGGTACCTCTTCTTCTACTGCCTCTTCCAGACCCTCCAAACAGTGAGTGTGACAAAAGCACATGTGCATTCTACTATCAGAGTATTAGGCACAACTTTGTTTAATGAAAGGGATTCTTAATTGCACATTGCAATGTTTTAAATTGAAACATGACATAAAATACTATTTTTAAATGGCTTTCTGTTCTATTTGTAGTGTTTCCATGTGCCATATTCTGCCCTCACAATGTTCATCAGCTCAGAACAAAAAGAAAGGGACTCCGCGACTGCATACAGTGAGTATTGTACAATGTTTTCAAATGGACTTGATTAATAGTCTGTTCAGTTTGGGTCTAATCTCTAATTACATTCTCAGATTTGGATTAGACACAGTGCTGTGTAAATATTGTTGATACTATGAAAAGATAAAGATGTGAAAAAGTGTCATTGTTTATGATTTTTTTTTCCCATTAATTCCATTTATATTCCAAAGTGGCTATCACAAATTACCAGTTTGTCATATGGCACAATTTGACAAGCTGATCTCTTGTCCTTATTCAGGGATGACCGTGGAGGTCTTGGGCACTGTGCTTGGTACCGCAATCCAGGGTCAGATAGTGGGAATGGCCAATGCACCGTGCCTCCCGGGACCTAATGGCAACAATAGCAACAGCTCTCTCACAGAATCCTCACCAGAACCTGGCATCTCTATTGAGCACACTGTATGAATGCACACACAAAGAATCAGTCTTAAAATGTTTTGTCAATAAAATTCTAATTGTGATTGTGTTTATCTTTTGTAGAGAATGGCATATATGATTTCCTCTGGAGTCATCTGCTTAATCTACATCCTCTGTGCTGTGGTTCTCTTCTTTGGTGTAAGAGAGCAGAAAGGTAAGAAAGTATTGAAAACTTTTTAACCTTTTAACAACTCTGTAGTTGTTGAGCTGCAGATGAATAGCTTACACTGACATGTTAGCCTTCATCCAAAAGTTCTGCTCAGTCTTGGCTTGTGTTGTGTGGCATGACTGTAGCCTGTCTCAGACAACGGAGGCTACTGTTAAGCCTCCTTGGAAGTCTTGTGACTAGCCCCTGTAATGGGCAAGATGACAGAGTTCAAGCTCAAACAGTTGAACCAAGAACCAAAACAAATTACTATAACCATGTTCTATTTGCTTTCAGAATCATGTCGGCCAAAGTCGGAGCCAATGTCGTTTTTTCAAGGAATCAGGCTAGTGATGGGCCATGGACCCTATGCCAAACTGGTCATGGTTTTCCTCTTCACCTCACTGGGCTTCATGGTAAGTAATACAAATATCCAGACATAGCCTGCATTTATACATTAACACTGACCACCATTGTGAAATCCTTTCCCATTCTCAAAATAATGCCTCTCAGTAATAAATAAATAATAATGTGGTACCTTCTTACAATACACATCTGTTAATATGAGATGTGTTATATTTGGGGTCTTGCAGTTTATAAATGTACAATTACTTTTCTTTCTCTCTCTCTCTCTCTGTACATATAAAGAATACTTTAATCTTTTATGTGAAGTGGCCATGCTTTCCCATTAACCTTGATTGTCTGTTGGGCTTTTTAAACTTATGTGTGGCCTTTCCTTGGTATGTGCCATGTGTGCCAAAAATGTGTCTTTGCTACTGTAAAATGAGATTGATTCCTGATGCTTTCATTTACAGCTCCTGGAAGGAAACTTTGCCCTTTTCTGCAGCTACACTTTGGGTTTCAGAAACGACTTCCAGAATATCCTGCTAGTCATTATGGTAAGCACACAATTCCCAACATACTGTAACTAGCTCCCCTGAATTTACTAAAAGATCCACGTTTCCATAGTAGTTGGCTTTTGAAACTATTACTGACTTGTTTATGGGAACTAATTTAGGCACTGAGACAAAGGAGCTTGCACATAAATTCACTGTAGCTTGAAGGCTGCACAGTTCTCCTTTGGAATACATTGTTTCTCCACTGCCCTTTGGAAAGATATGTGCCCATTCTTGCTGGTCAGTTTGAATGCCACCCCATTCCCACTAACAACAGCAGAGATGGTGCAACTTGGCCACAGTTTGGTCTACCTTTATTTCACTAGCTGTAGCCTGTACATCAAAGTAAGGACCACACTACTGTAACAGGTGAAGCATAACCACTGAAGCAGGCTATGAGTAAAAACTTTTTTATCCCAAGTCAAAAAGATTACATGCTTTGATCTTTTGCATCATGGAATGGATCAAATCTCCAAGTCAACTACATTTAAAGTATTCTTTGAAAATGTCTAATTTTTGACACTAAGCCTTTATAGAAGTGGGATGATGTCAGGCAGTAAATGATCCTTATCCTTACCTTTGCTTAATTTAGAGGGACAAAGATCGAGTTTTTCAAAAAGACACTTTGCTAACAAGCCAGGCTTTCACTGCGCATTATATAATCTCTTTAGATGTATCTTGCACCGAGTGGAAGGTCAAATAACATGAAACATTGTCCCAGAGCAGCAAGGAGTTCATTAAGCAGAACAGAGAGGATCTTTGTATAGCTTTTTACTCATGTAGGGACTGTATGATCTATTATTATGGTTTTGGTTTCTGGGTTATATGATAAAACATTACTTTTTTATCTTCATATTAATCATCATAATGGTATTTAGTTTAGTTTAGTTTTTTATATTTAAAATATTAATAATAATAATAATAATAATAATAATAATAATGATAATGATAATGATAATGATAATGATAATGATAATAATGGACATTTCTTCCTCCAAATTCTGAACTCTGCTCCAAATCCCATGTTTTTACTGAGAGACAATTGGCCATAGACCTCTCCATTAAGATCCAAACTGATCATCAAGTATTAGAGATGACAGTGGAAGATTTTCACATCAAGTGTCAGAGCAGATGGGAAAAATACTGGTACTTACAAATATTTGTATATACTTTAGCGTGTTCAAACAAGGAGAGGTCAGGGGCCAGGCTTACTCACTGATATGAATGAGCCCTCTCCGTTGAGCCACAGGAACCCGCTGGACTTTTCAATAACATGACTAAGATCAAGTTTGTTTTGGGTAGAGCTTTTGGGAAGAGCCTGAAGCCACATGGAGTCTCATGTGCAATGTTGTGCTTGGGCAATGTGCTTCTGCATCACCACACTCTGCCATGTTAAAGCCTAGCGGAAGCAGGGAAAAGTATCCAGAGAATGCCGATAGTGAACACAATTCATTCATTGTTACATAATATCAAAGCACTGTGCTTACACAAATTGGAATTTTTAAATATAGGAAGTGAAAGTAATAACTGAAACTTGTAAAACAAAACAAAACAGCAGCTTGACCTCATGCTTTTTTTGCCCACAGCTCTCTGCAACATTGACCATTCCCTTCTGGCAATGGTTCCTCAGTCGCTTTGGGAAAAAGACTGCAGTTTATGTTGGAAGCTTGGTAAGAACACTTTATCTTAATGCATAATAGACAAATGACTAAGTGTTTAAGTGTTTATGGAAAACAGTCTCCTGTGCATTATAGTCCTAATGTGTTTCTGCACTCTACAGTCTGTGGTTCCTTTCCTTGTCCTGGTGGCACTTGTGAAGAGCAACTTGATCATCACCTATATTGTGTCATTTGCTGCTGGAGTGTCTGTGGCAGCAGCCTTCCTTTTGCCATGGTAAGAAACAAGCTGTCATGGCACATTGGCTTATATTGCAAGAAAAAAGGTTTATAGTTCATGCTTAAACTTGCCTTGTAGAATCCTGATTGTTAGGGCTGCATCATATATTCCACATTTATTTTTGTTTACATTATTGGTAATGCAATAGCTGTCCCACATATAACTGACATGCTTTTTTTTTTTTTATAAATCAGATCAGATTTTTTTGGTTTGATAGAAGGGTATCTTAATAGAAGTGCAAGACAGGGCTGCACAATTTTCATAATTTGAAGACCAACATTAGACTTAAGTTGATGAAAACACAGTTATCGAATACTGCATTTTTTTCTCATATCCTGGAGCACTTGTACAAGAGTATAACTATGTGTCTTTTTTCTGTAGGTCTATGCTTCCTGATGTGGTAGATGATTTCCAAGTGCATAATCCCGACTCTACTGGCCACGAGGCGCTTTTTTACTCGTTCTACGTCTTCTTCACCAAGTTTGCATCCGGGGTCTCACTGGGCATCTCCACTCTCAGTTTAGAGTAAGTTATTCCACTGAAATCTTATTTAGACTGCAGAGCTGTTTCGGTGTTGACATGAATCTGAACTAGTTTAGTAGGACAGATTTAAAAAGTCAAACGTGGGTAAGACAAATCTCATCGACAGCAAATCCGGCTTCAAAAGGAAACATTCTGGGCCTTTACATGATTAAGTACACTCAGGCAGAGTACTGTATAGTGTGCTGTATCTGTGTCACATGACTGAGCTGACATTACTGCACTGACTCTTGTGGCCTGCTGGGAAAAAAGATTTTATTTGATTTTGGCATTAGTTCTACCAAGTTTGATACATATGACCATCACTCTTATCAAATCATATTTTTTTCTTTAGTTTTGCTGGCTACGTGACAAGAGGGTGCTCTCAACCGGCTGCAGTGGATTTAACCTTGAAACTCCTGGTCTCTGCTGCCCCTATTGCTCTCATTATTATTGGACTTTGCATACTGTACACTTATCCGATTGATGAGGAGAGGAGGCAAGGCAACCGCAAACTGTTGCAGGAGCAGAGGTATCAGAACCATAGCTATTTACAGTATTAATTGAGGATAATTGATGATTGTAAATATACAGTATGTTACTGGCTTGTGAATGTAAAAAATAATAAACTTCTGATGTTTTTACAGGGACAGTGAAAGTGATTCAGAAACAGACTCCACAGAACTGGCCAATATGGTGTAGCAATGTGCCGACCCTGGACTAAGTGGCTAGTTGGCTGGTTGGCTGGTATTTTGCACTGGGTTGGGACCAACATACCTGGGCCTGTTGAGTAAGACAGGTACTGCCTTGTCCAATCACAATGCTGCTGTTTGAAGTCTACAAAACTTGAGTGTCAGCCACATGAGGCCTTTTCTAAAAAACAGTTCATCTACAATCAACGCATTTTATAGCATGTTATTCATCCTCTCCTTTATGTCAGTCACACCTCAAAAGCCTTAATTTACCAGCATGCTGCTTTTGAGTGCTGTGGGAATTTCCTAAAGATTGTCTTCTGGGTGAGGAATGGCACAAAATATTGAAATGTGTTGGCAAAGGAAGGTTTTCCAATGCTGCCATTCATGGTGCTACAAATCTGAACTTGAGTTTCCATCCATTTTTAAAACCATGTTGCGCATTTGTGTCCTTTAAACTGTGCAAAAAAACTTTTTCCTCAGTTGCAGACACCAATAGACATCTGTATATACTTACCTGCAACTAAAGGACATTGTACCTAAAGACACTGGAAAAGCTGCTCTCAAATCACTGACACAGCATTTTAAAGCACATTTATGTGTGGTTTACAAAATCACATCGTTTCTTCAGAGTTTACAAATCTGTCAACTGTCCCATCTCATTCCACCTCAATGTTCTTTCTGCTACTGGTCATGTGATGGTGGAGCAGCAGACCTCACCATAAAGTTGAAACCACTACAACAGTAAAGAAAAGCTTTCTGTTTGCACAATTAGAGGCCATAACATACAGTATATACATCAGACAATTTATAGATCAAAATCTAAAGACTGGAGAAACTATTTTCTCTGCAAAACCACCCTCAGTTGTTACCATTATATGTATTTAAATATTTATTTCATCTTGAAATCCTGTTTGCCATAGTTTTGCAGTATTTAAAGTCTGTATGGTTGTTCCAGCTGAATGGTGAAAGTTTTAAAATGCTGATTGGAATAAAGGTAGCTGTAGGTGTAATTTTAAAAAAAAAACAGATTTTTTTAAATGCATGTCACTACAGCTGCTTTTGTTCAGAAGGGTATTCTAAAGGGAAATTACGTTGAAAGTTGAAGATGTGAATGTGATATAGCCTCCTGTGTTGACTTTTTTGTTGTAAATATGTTGTGAAGGAACAGAATACTTTGTGTCCTTGTCATAAAAATGACAAAAGGCATAATTCATATCCATTGATATGAAAATGTACAGTGTCATATGTTATACATACTGCTCCATCTGTAACATGTTATTTTTAATAACGGGTTGCCAGATTTCATATTTATTCCCCTTTTTGTTTATTTATAAAACAGAATTTATTCCATTCGAAGAGGGGGATACTGCACAATGAACACTGTGCCATTTCTATGTAAAGCCCTAAACGAGTTGTAGATTATGTAAATGTCCTGTTTTATCTTATCAGTGTGTTGTATTTTATGCCAGTGAACTTCCCAAATGACTGAGGCTGTAGCCAAATTTGTGATCCACAAACGCCTTGTGTACAAGCCTCCTGTGCATATGTATATATTGTATGTATACTTGTAAATATCTTTGATATTTGGTGATGTAAGTCAATTCTGTGTATTCTGTACTGTACTGTAGTTATTTAAAGAAAAAGAAAATGAAGACATTGTTAATAAACATTAATTGTACTGTGAAAACGTTTGATTGTGTTACCTTGTTCCTCTTGACCATAAACAGGGAAACCATAAATTTATAAATAACACTATTGAGTGTGATAAATGAGACGTAGTTGTCTGCCCTTGCATTGTTTCATTATTTAAGATATAAAATACGAAAAGCCAAGAGGATAATTGGCTAAAATAGCGGTAAACGCACTTTGTGGGTCTACTCTTATTTTATCAGATCCATGGTCTACTCTGTTGCTTAAAATCTGCAGGAATCTTGCTTAAATTCCGTCTCATTGAATTGTTGGTTTCTTGTTTAAATCGACAGCGACATCTAGTGACCAACATTAGTAGTAGGCTTCAACAGGCTACATTAATAGTATGTTTTATTTTGTAAAGGGTTTGCAGCGACTATTTCCGGGAAAAAATATTTCCAATTCCTGTTCACTGGACTGAATCCATTGTTTGGGTCTTTTTTATTTGTAGTTTGGCCATTACCTTCAAATGCGCGTTTTATGCGTGTTTATCAGATTAAAGTGCAAAACTTTTAGTTTTCTTTCGTGCCGTGCTACGATGGCATCTCCTCCTGTGGGACAGGGCTTCCAAAGCAAGACCAGGGTGGCCATTCTGGCGGAGCTGGACAAGGAGAAGAGGCGACTGCTGCAGGGTCAGTCTCTAAACTGTCCCGGGGCGAACACGACTCTCTCGTCGGTACCTCGGAGCGGCCTGAAGGACGCGAGGGACTCCGCAGAGCAGCAGCACATCGCAGCGCAGCAGAAGGCCGCACTGCAGCACGCACACGGACACTCCTCCGGCTTCTTCATTACGCAGGACTCAGCGTTTGGGAACCTCATCCTCCCAGTGCTTCCCCGTCTGGAGCCAGACTTGTGACTTAAGAAATGTCACAGACGTTGCATCTTGAGTTGATGATCAACTTTCCAAAGTGGTTAATTTGCTTCAGAAACTCGACTGACTGTTCAGTGACAATGTAAAAAGGGGAAACTCAAAAGTCAAATGCTTTTCTGCCCGTGTTGTCTTGTCTATTCTGTGATGTGTTTGTGAAACAGAAGTGTTTTTTGTTTTTGTTTTTTTTGGTTTACATTTGTCATGATCATGTTATTGGCCTGTAAACTAATAAGAATAAGAAGAACGTGTTCTTTGTTTGTTTTATCTTGACTAGTCTTCCCTGGTTATCTATAGGAATATTATGTAGGCTATTGACAACATATTGTAGGCCTATTAATTAACAAGGTAAATGTTATGTTGTTGGCTGGGCTAATAGTTTGGATCAGCCATAGGTAGACCATATGGAGCTAGGCTATATGAAGTAGGCTATATAGGTCTATGTGTAATGAGTGTCTGGACTGCTCCTGTGAGACAGTTAGCAGAAACTCATACATTGTTTGTGACTGGTGGCATTCAAAGAAATGCCCATTGCACACGATGGTGCAATGAAAGTTTAAGTATAGCCAAAACATGTTAAAATCCACCACTCATGATTTGTATAATTACATAATATCCATGTTGATATCCAGAATGATACAGGAGGAGGATAAAACATAATAAAATTCTTATTATAGATCGATGGGATAAGCTCCAAAGATACACAGGTGGAGTTTGGCTCTCGATTACTTGTGCCTGTAGTATCATTAGGCCTGTTGGGTCGATTGCAGAGTTGAGCCGACGCTGATGCAACACTGACACAACACTGACAGCACCGGCTCAAGCCTTCTGTTTATCACTGTGTCAAGTAAGTATTTGCATTATACAATGTTATTCTATTCGAGTAACTTATTACTGTGTCTTTACATTGAGCTCAAAACGAAGAGAGAGACATTTTCGAACTAACGTGAAGCCAAGAAGCATTAGCCACATGGTTTTGGGGCTAACGTTAGCTTAAGTGCTGAGTGTTTTTAGCTGACGCGTTCATTCATTCAGCAACGTATGACCATCAGGGCAATGGGTACTCCTTATCCAAAATTTACCAGATCTTTATCTGACATACCTAAAACTTGTTAATTTCCTAAAATGTTAATCTTTTCTGATAATGTTGTCCCATGCTGTACATTTTATTTTGTGGAGGCCATCTGACATTTGTCGCTCTTGAATATATAGACTGTAGTAGCATATTTAGTTTATCAGGTTACAATAACCTGACTCATAACCAACTCATGTATGTACAATTTTGAACGTCTTAGTTTATCAGGTTACAATAACCTGATAACTAAGACGTTCAAAATTGTACATACATGAGTACCTACTACAGTAAAATAAAACGCTATTTGTTGTAAATGTTTTCCACAAATAATGCAAAACACGCCTTTTCTTTTAACCTTGTAGGTCTACTGTAATGGCAGTCCAGTTAAATCCAGATGAGAAGTTTGATCTCATCACCAGGAACCTCCAAGTAAGATCTATTTACAATTACAGTCATGTTGTACACTTTAATTTACTGTTCAGTGTACATTTTGCAGGAGGTTCTTGGAGAAGAGAAGATAAAGCAGGTCTTACAAGAGAGGGAGCTTAGAGTGTACTGGGGCACAGCCACTACAGGCAAACCACACGTGGCATACTTTGTGCCCATGTCAAAAATTGCAGACTTTCTGAAGGCTGGCAGTGAGGTGAGTACATTTTTTTTTTTTTTGAATCTTTGTACAAGGACAGACCACAGTAACACAAATTATGTCTTCTGTTTCTAACAGGTCACAATTTTGTTTGCTGATCTGCATGCCTACCTAGACAACATGAAAGCTCCTTGGGAGCTGCTGGAACTCAGGGTGAAATATTATGAACAGGTCATTAAGGCTATGTTGGAGAGCATTGACGTTCCTCTGGAGAAACTCAAGTTTGTCAAGGGCACAGACTACCAGCTAAGCAGGTATTTTTGGCAGTTTTCTTCAAAGCAAAGCTTGTAACTAGTAAGCTTATTAAATTCATTGATGTAATTTATCAGAGAGTACACTTTGGATGTGTACCGCCTGTCTTCTATGGTCACTGAGCATGATGCCAAAAAAGCAGGAGCAGAGGTGGTCAAACAAGTGGAGCATCCTCTTCTTAGTGGTCTGCTGTATCCTGGACTCCAGGTATTTCATCACCCAATGAGAGGTTACTGCTGTTGACACAATTATTTATAATATTAAAATGCATTTAACTAGTTAATAAACATGTGCTAGAATACTTTACAAGGAAAGTTAAAGACACTTTGTGCTATCAACAGGCTTTGGATGAGGAGTACCTGAAGGTGGATGCCCAGTTCGGAGGAGTTGACCAAAGGAAGATATTTACTCTGGCAGAAAAGGTATTTTTTGTACAATGCATTTATTATTACTTATTTTGTGTCTATGTTGAATAAGTTGAACTACTTTCGTTTTGTCCAGTACTTGCCTTCTCTTGGCTATGCTAAACGTGCTCATCTAATGAATCCCATGGTGCCAGGATTGACTGGGGCAAAGATGAGCTCCTCAGAAGAGGTCAATTTTAAACCAATGCAATGTGAGAAAAACACAGTATTATAGAAGATCATTTTGTGCTCATTATTTTACTTCACAGGAGTCAAAGATTGATTTGCTGGACTCAAAAGAAGATGTGAAAAAGAAGTTAAAGAAAGCTTTCTGTGAGCCTGGAAATATCCAGAATAACGGTGTCCTCTCTTTTGTCAAGTATGTCCTGTTCCCTTTGCATGGAGGTAAGTGTCCAAGGTGTCCAAGTCTTTCTCTTTAATTTCAGAACGCCTTAATTCCACCCATGAAGTAAAATATACTTTTTTTTTTCCAGACTTCTGTGTGAAACGAGATCCTAAATGGGTGGTGACAAAGTGTATACTGTCTTTGAAGAAGTGGAAAAAGACTTTGCTGCCGAGGTAACAACTTAGTGAGATTTGAAAAAAAATCTTGTTCTTTTTCCATTTTACGGGTTTGGCATTTCTTTGTGTAAAAATCCTTAGCTGATTCATCCTGGAGATTTGAAGGCCTCTGTGGAAGTTGCACTAAACAAACTGCTGGAACCGATCAGAAAGAAGTTTGAGTCACCTGAGCTCCGCAAACTCACTAACTCTGCCTACCCAGACCTTTCAAAGAGTATGTATTTCAATCTGGGTTTATTTCCAGTTACATGGGACTTTGATGACCAAGTATGTGTTTTGTTGTTCAGAATCAGGTGGGAAGGGAGCAAAGGCTGGGGGAGGGGGAGGGGTAGAGGATGACGAATTGTCCCCATCCAGGTTGGACATACGGGTGGGAAAGGTGGTCAGTGTAGAAAAGGTAGGACTTCAATGCAATACAAAATAAAACAATTACTTTATGAGCAGTTATGAGACTATAAGATTGTTTTGTCAGCACCCAGATGCCAATTCACTCTACCTAGAGAAGATTGATGTGGGTGAGCCAGAACCAAGGACAGTGGTGAGTGGCCTTGTAGCGTACGTTACACAAGAAGACCTACAAGACCGAATGGTGTTGGTCCTATGCAATCTTAAACCACAGAAAATGCGGGGTATTGAGTCACAAGCCATGCTGTTGTGTGCATCCATGTAAGTTTCCTTTACATTATTAAACCTAATGGGTTATTTCCTGTCTTGTTAGCAAGTTTTTGTTTTGTTTTTTTATTTAGTGAAGGAGAGCCGAGGCGAGTTGAACCACTGGATCCTCCTGAGGGTTCATCACCAGGGGAAAGAGTCTATGCAGAAGGCTACGAGACAGGCAAACCAGACGACAGACTCAACCCAAAGAAGAAAGTGTGGGAGAAACTACAGGTGAGGAATTCACTAATTGATAATACTTTTTATTTTGTTACCATACATTTCTGTCATTATGCTCTGGTTGCACATACCTTATATTTCCTTTTTCACCTCAGGTTGACTTGAAGGTCTCAGACGAGTGTGTTGCCCAGTGGAAAGAGAAGCGACTAATGACCAAATTAGGACAAATCACATGTAAGACACTGAGAGGAGGCAACATCAGTTAACTCCACACACCACACCAAGTGCCTCCATCTGCTCTCTGTCTACGGAGGAAAATGTCTTTCATCTACTGCCATGACAACAATAGCAGCAGAAGTTAATCAAATTTCTTAGAGAATCTGTGGACAATGAGAACAACATTTCTGAAGAATATCTTTGTGTTACCATGCTTCATCAACACAACTTCTCAACAGCTTCTCAATTTAAATTTAAATTCTTTCACTGCTTCACTGACCAAATGAACAGTAACAAAAGGTTTGATCCACATTTGTGAGTCAATAAATGCTACATTTTAAATAAATGAATGGTCTACAAAATTAATTACAAACCTGACAGGTTTTCTTCAATATATATGTATGTATATTTTATTTAAAGTAATAACTGTACATATGTTCTTAGAATAATAATAATGTGTATTTTCCACTCATCTTCAGGGAAAAAAAAAAATGCAACTGGGGACAAGCTATATTTTATTTTTCAGCTTTTATCATTTATTAAAAAGGTATTTTTCTTTAATCTCCATCTTTTCTATACCATAGATATTATTTGCAGCAAAACCTGTTGTAGTAATTATGATATTACACATTATTAAATCCTCAGTATTAATAAACTATGGACAATTTACATTTACCAACATGTTTTGAAGATCAGGAAATGACAAACTGCTGCAATGTAAAACAAAGTGCCGCTGACTTTTTCTACCTTGTGTTTGTAACACAGATTTTAGCTGTGCTGTAAATGCACTTTAAAAAAAATATTTTTCATTAACAACTGATTTATTTTTACAAAATAATTACACAACACAAGTAATATTTCACAAAAAGGCTTTTGTCAGTGCCAGAAAGGTTTAGCTACTACTTAACTCAGCCACAAGAGGGTGACCAAAAGCAAGTTACTTATACTATTTACAGTTCCAAGTCTACCATCTCTGGCATAGGCTTTATTAGAGATAAATAAAATAGAAAAATACTCCAGAATAAAGCTGTGATAAGAAATAGAGAGGCTTGATTTTTGCATAAATATGTAAGGCCATTACAGGCTAAGGCTTTTGGAATACTTAGAATACTTGTCACGCAGCAATAACAGAGTTCATACTGTCCATATAAGTATTTGTTTGCATGTTGTCTTTGCGTGTTCTTCAGGCTCTTCAGTTTGTCACCAAAAGGTAGCTCAGAACAGTGTCTCAATTGTGTCCGCTGTCACTCTTGTAGCTGGAGGGGAAAGATGGGTGCAGGTTAGACATAATGGCATCACCATAATACAGTTACTTATGAGTGCGCTGTCCTAATTGGATTCAGCTGGTGAAACATAATCATGAGCTTTAGGTTAGGGAGGCACATGCTTACACATTCTACTAAAAACCTTTGTAAGCAGGCCTGGTTCCTATTGTATATTGTAAGATGGTCTGCACAATGTTATTGTCAAGAGAGTTCAAAATATGCTTGCTCAAGGATTTCTGACTGCTAAGCTTTTTATTCAGCCACTATGTTCAGTTATATATTATATTTGGTACTAGAAAGAACCATTATTACTACTACACATTACTATTATTATTATTATTATTATTGGTAAAAAGGCAATATATTTTTGAATATGACATAATATTGCATTATCATCACTAGTCATAATTTGTCGATGGCTGTAATAAGAAGGAACGTTTTCCAAGTCACTGTGAATCACAGTATAACTAATACACCAAACTTGTATAAATTGTAAGATTTGAAAAGAAAGTAACCATAGGGTAGACATTTAAAACTACTATTCTCTAAGGGGAAAATTGCTTACTTTTTGTCTCAAGTGGAGCAATTTGATGCCTAATGCCAACATTTCCTGGAAGCGTCTGCAAGGGCCCCACACTGTCATAGCTTGGTTTCCTGGCCACTGGTGGAGGAACAGATTTGATTCCACCGTTGGAGTAGGCATTGCTCTTGGACTGTTCTGACAAATGCACAAGTTCTGCTGCCAAGTTCTGCTTCAGGGTTATTTGTGCTTCAGGAGATGGCCCCGCAGTTTCAATGACCACCTTTTTGTGACTCCGCGAGAAGATAAAGCTGGCTGTGGAAGCTGTGGACTTGTGCATGTCACTTCCTGCTTCACCTATAGAGCTGTAAGGAGGTAACCTTGCAACCGGTCTGGCTAGAAGACTTTCCTTTGTGGACATTGCTGCAGTTTTCATGCGTATAGCTTCTTGCAGTCGCAGAGAAGGTTGAACCGCTGTTGAAGAAGGTAATGGGGATGAGGATTTAGTGGATAGTGACTTGCGAATTGGCTTTTGTGGTATGTTTTGTGGAGTTTGGATAGCCACAGGACAGCTTTCTTGTGCTAAAGGTTCTACATTTGCTGTTTTCTCCTCAGAGGGGGCATTGCCTTCTCCTTCCACCATGCTGACCGACCTAAGCCGTACCATTTGAAGTAAAGGATGGAGTGACAAGAGGTATGTTGGCATCCTCTTTCGGAATGGGCATGCTTTTGTGGCGGGCATGGAACTCTTTGGCTCTATTTGCTGTACTGGGCTGTCTTCTGAAATTCACAGATGAGGGTGGGTTCTCTATGGTTTGGGGTGGGATAACATGGAAGGGATCTTCAGCTTTCAGAGAGTCTCGACTTGAAGAAGTTGATAATGAAGATGCTGAGTTATTTATTGTACTAGCAGATACTAAAATGTCAGAATGCGTGTCTTTTTTAAGAGCCATATCTTGACCCAAAACAGGTATTGAGGGGGACTCTTGTTTTGGCTCCTGCATTCCATTCTTGATTAAATTTGTCAAGTCATTTTTATCTGCTTTATCCGGCATGTCTATGGGGTTATCCATTAGCAGAGGAGGAGGTGGTGGAAGGGGGAAGTCCGTCTCATCCCCTCCCTCAAAAGCTTCTTCCAGTGGTGGAGGAGGAGGAGGCCAAGATGATTCAGGAACTTTGCTCTCCTCTTGTACCTTCTGAAATTCAACAGAAAGGTGGGTCGAATTTGATGACGGTGGTTTCCTGGTAAGTGGGGGTGTTGGGTGGTAGCTGGGTGGAGGAGTGACAGGGGGCGTGTCTTTTGGAAATTTAGGCACTTCTATTGCAAGTGTGTCAGTTGGTGGATGTCCATTTTCTTTTAAGTTAGTATGGTTATCTGCATTGCAACTTTTTCTGGTCTTTAGTTCTTCTGTTGAAAGCTGTTCTTCTGTTATTGTCACTGTTACAACTGGAAGATCGATAAGTTGTTTTTCAGTTTGCTCATTTGTCACTTCTCCAGCGGCATCCTGAATGATCAGATTTTCTTTATCCACTTCCATCTTACTTTGATCTTCTACGCCATGTTCCTTCTCCACTGATAGTTCCACCTCATCTTTCCCACCGTTCTCTTCCACTGGCAGCTCATTTTCTTCAGTTTGTGTCCCTGCCTGCTTCACTGTCCCATCTAGAGACTGTGACAGCTCAACATTCCCATACAATCCCAAAAGAAGTTCCACAGTGTGTCTATTGTGAGCCCAAACTTCTGGAGGAGGAGGACATGGTGCTCGGATTTTGGGATGTGGCGGTATGTTCATAAGACTTTTGATTTCCATTGTAAGTGCGGATGAGATGGTATGGGCAGCTGTGGAGTCCTTTGAAGGAACATCATGACTGATAGTTTCAGATGCACCAGATGACAGCGAGGTGAGAGAGGAGGAAGGAGATCCCGCAGAGGTTGATGCACGGGATACAGACCTCTCTGGTTTAATTGGCAACTTTTTTTGTTTTTCTGGGGAGGTTGGGGAGAACTCTTTTGGGGACAGTGTTGGAGTGCCGCTTTGACTGGAGTAACCACTGGATGGCGAGATTGTGCGTTCCATTTTGTCTCTATTCAAAAAAGAGGGGTCCGACTTGGGATGTGTTCCTCCATTCTCTATGACAGAATTGGGTGTGGATAATGTAACTGTTGTTCTGCTGGCCTCAGTTGTAGTCATTGTAGCATCATTCTCTACTACAGTTTCCTGGCAGTTAACCAAAACCTTTGCATTATTTCTGATCTTATTACTATGCAGGGAGTTTGTTCTTCGTGGCGGTTCCGGTGGTTGCTTTGTTTTTGTAACTGACAAACTTCTCCTTTTAATTTTTTTCTCCTCAACTTGTGACATGGTCACTTCAGAAACATCTGCAACCAAATGTTCACTTGTACTTGTAGGACAGCTAATTATACTAACAGAGCTATGGATGCTAACGATATCTTCACCATGGTCCCGCTGGTTCCTTTGCTCACTCACACTCAGTCTTTGTGAATCTGCGCTGCATGTGCTCCTTTTGGAAGAAGCAGGGGAGGAGATCAAAACAATGGTCTTTGAAGAATGGGACACACTCAGATTTAATGCTGAAGTTGAGTCAGATGTGGAATTGTTCAGAGTAGTGTCATTTTGGGAACTGTCCATGTCTGATCTTCTGGACAACACGGGGCTAACGGGTGAGTCCCCTGATCCCAGACTGCTTTTGCTCACAGTGTGAACGCTGTTGCCTCGAGTGCGGCTCAAACTGTGGTCGATCTCTATGACGTCCACAGAGGCGGGCAGCACAGCGTTGGGGATTATCGTGGACATGTAGGTGGCCTGAGGAGATATGGACATCACTGGACCCTGGACACATCAAGAAAAGTCACAGTTAATGAGTGCTAATGTAAGATTAACATCAAATTAAGTGTAAGCGTATTTTAATTTGATTTAATGTATTTGTTGTTTAATTCTGCTAGACTCTACAAAGGTAAAAAAGACTCAGTGATTAGAAAAATATTCAGTGTGTCTTTGGTTGTATTATTTAAACATCAAAACCAATGGCCATATTAACATTGTTTCTATTGATTTGAATTGTATTAACCAGAAGCATCAGCCAGAACTAAAATAGAATTTTCAACAAATGCAATCCTTCCCATTATGATTAGTTTAATGCAATTAAATTATATGGAATTGTACATTAGAATACAGATGATATTATTGATTGCATATTTTTATTCTCCCGCTGTTCTTGAACTTTGCGTTGCAACACTAAAATTTCCCCATTGCAGAACAAATAAAGGTCATCTTATCTCATCTTATTTTATCTAAAGATATCCAAATGTAACATGCATATTCATAGCTGCTGTGAGTTGTGCTAACCTGCGGCTCCTGTAGAAAGCTGAGCATTGTGGCTGGAGAAGAGAGTGAGGATGTCATCCCAGGAACTGCGACAGATTTGGGTCTCAGCATGGAGGTGGGGCCCGTGTGATGTCCAAAACCCTGGAAGCTAAAGTGCTGCTCATCTTGGTACATTGCCTGGAGATGGTTTTGCAATAGCATCTCCTCTTGAGAAACCTGCTTTGAATACAACAAATCAGTATAGAGATTTACAATACATAAGTGATTTATTCAGTATTATAGTTTACCTCCAGCTCAGAAAGGTGTACTCTTGCACCTCCTTTGTTTGCAATTGGGGTCCCTCCATCAACAGTAGGGATGATAACTACTCCTGATTGACTATTACTTGTATTGTTATTTTCAGGAAGCTGTTGAAACGTTGAATGTCGACGTAAGGCTGTACAAGAATATATTTTTAAATTATTTCAAAATAGATCTATGCTAACATTTATGAGCAGACTGTGGTCAGTTTAGCATACCAAGCTCTTTTTGGACCTGGTTGGGAATGCCCATGATGGTTGTCCGCCTGCTCCTCTTCTTGTTTCGGTCTATGCTTTTCACTGGGTTCAAAGGCTTAAATGTGGAACCTAAGGTATAATTTTACAATTACATTCCACACAAATGCTTGGTTTGACTTTTATATAAAGTTGAATCAAGACAAGTAACTTTCATATGCTACATTGAATACAAATGGGAGTTAGTGCATGCAAGTCTGTGGTTGCTCCCTCACTTTCACAGAGCAGCATACTCCACTTTATAGTGATATGCAGACAGCCGCAGTGCCTCTAATAAAAGTATATAAAAAAAAGAAGTTCTGCCTGTCTATATTAAGAGTAGGGGGAGAGAGTGTGTATGTGCCTTCTGGTTTGATTTCACACCAGAACTGTGGAAGCACCTAGCAGCTGCAGAGAGACTCAGTGAATGCTAAGTGCATGCCAAGGACTGATAATGCTCTAAAACAACAAATATGTTTCAAATAGGTCTAGGCTTTTTGATTTGTTGCCAGTGTTTTCTCCAAGACAGACATGACCCAAGTATGTCACTCTAGGCCGAAATGGTTTATGTGCTGTGCTTTGTGTTTATCCCAGCAAACTATATGGGGCTAAAGCATAATTCAGCCATAGATATTCTCATCTATGGGATTGATAATGGATTGTAAGATAAGATACTATTTGTGTAATTCCATTGTCAGTGGTTGAGCACATGTGCTCCCTGTACTAAAACAAATAGAGGCATTGAATAAGCTTACCTTGGCGGGTGAGCCCAGGTCTTGTTGACCCAGCAGAGTAGACACTGGTATCAGTATTCCCTGAGGGGGATCTGAACTCCGAACAGCCATCTTCGTCCTTGGAGCTGATATCCTGCTCCTGCTGCACAGTGTTGGTGGACTGCACACAGTGATGCATCAGACGTGTGCTTTGTGTGTGTGAAGGGCAGTGGAAAGAATCAGAAATGATAGAAATACTTACATCAATGCTCTCATCATCAGGAAAGGACACTCCATTTTTGTGCTCTGTGGACAAAACACAGGAAAATGTTTAATCTATCTATCTAACAAAACTAGATCAGGAAATGGCATAATATAGGGCCTTTAATAAACTATTTGTTCATTATAAATCTTTTTTTACACTAATTAAGGTGTAGCTATTAAAGTATTACCAAAATGAATCAACTGTCCAGCACTATAATGCATTCACAAGTGCCTAATAGAAGTGTTCTTTATAATATATAATACTGCAGTAAGTCATATATTCCAATATTCTAACCTTTCTGCAATATTTTGAGTCCCTCCTGAGCCTCAGTGTGCAGGTCCTCCAGGTATTGTGGTCTGCTGCCTTCAATGAACACATTTTCCTGGTAATGCTGAGAGGCTGTGTAATGCACCGACAACCTCTTCTGCTCCTCTGTCCCCTTTGGCCCAGCTGTGGAGAATGAAAAAAACCAACTATTTATTCACAGGTAATAACACAAAACAATCGAGTAACTAGTTAAACTTCATAAGTGTCCTCAAATGTAAACATAGTGGACAGGTGTTTCAGTCCTAAAGCTTTGATCAGCTTGGAGTGAGGCCCTTGGTGCAAGAGTGTTTATTCTAATTCACTTGGTACACTCAACCAATCTCTCCAGGGCAGTTTAGTTGGGCACTCGTCCAGTTTAGTCAGGTGCACAATGCAAAACCTATGGCTAGTCTGCGGGGGGTTGGATAATCTCATTGACCACATGTGAAGATATTTTTGGTGAGTTTAGTTTCCCACATGAGAACTACAGAGAGTTCCCCTATAAAAATCATTATTTTAAAAGTGGGCTACAGATACTGCAATGACCAGAGGAAGAGCCTTTCTTGATGTTTAAGTGGATCTAGCTAATCAAAGAGCAGCCTTGAGGTGTCCATTTTCCCTCCTTTGTTGGTTATAACACAGTGGCTTTGACTAGCACCTGGTTAGGTAATCTTGTGCATGAGTGAATAGTGCACAGTAGATGCATGGGTCTTCAGCAGGTGTTCAAATATCCTGCCCCTGTCAGCGACAAGGTTGTCTTCACTTTCATATAAGTTTAACTGTCCAGCTCATCAAGAATATGGAAATGTGTATTCTAAGGTTTATACATGAGCCACTATCCATCATGGTTTTATTACCATTTATTATGCTAAGACAACAATTACCAGGCAAATTATTTATGTGAAAATTGGGGTTGTCCCTTACCATTTGAAGTCATAACATGTCATTTGTACCATAAACATATCCCTGGTGTGAATAAAAGCATTGAATTTCCAAGTTGTTGTTTTGTTTGTTTGTTTGTTTGTTTTTTTCTTGTAAATCAATCTAACCTATCTTAACTTTTCTTAACTTCAGTCAAATGTTACCCGCATAAAAAGCTCCAAGATCACTGTGGGAGGTTACGGGCTTTAGCTTCATTAAGACAATCGTCAAAAAAGTCTGTTAAGCTCTTTATCTCATTAGCAGGGTAATGTGCAAATTGGACATGAATTGTATACAAGATGGAACACAGACCAAAATTAGTAACAATGAACAGTTCAAAATAGCCAAATATTATGATTAAAAGGTACACATTATTCCCAAAGCAAAGCAGCACTCACCCTTCTTTTTGAAGACAGACAGCAGAGAGTGGATGCTTTTCCTCAAGTATACCACCATGCCTAAACAACATGACAAGTACCAAACTCGCAGCGAAGAGCATGTACGTCCCCCTTGTGTGACTCAGATGAAATATGAAGTGTAATGCTATGCACAGGAGTGTTGCTCTGTAGCCTCTTTAAGGTATGGAGTGAGTGACTTGATATGAGACAAGTGCACAATGAGATCTGCCTCCAGCCCGCTGGCCTGTCCCAGCTGCTTTATCCCTAGGTCTGATACTCTGGTCCCTCCCCCCTCTCTGTCTATATCGCCCTGTTGCTTCTCAGTCTTCATTGGGATTCTTTGCATGGAAAATCCTTCGCCCTATTGTCGATTGCTGAACCCCCCTCGTGCAAAACGGCTGTCAGAGTTTGCCTTTCAAGAACAACCAACCCCCCCTACCTCCACAGCACTTCAGACACGTGTGTGATCATGCCTATACAACAGCATGGTGAATGTTAAATTCAGCTATAAAAAATATGGTTTTAAATTCACAACATGAAATTATATCTTTGCCAAAAATGAAATGGTTATTATATTATATTAACAACATTTGAATATGTTCAGATGACAAAGATATAAAAAACACATGTCTAAGAGTAAACAGATCAACATAGCAATAATGTCCTTGTCCTTTGTCAAATGTGGAGCCCTTCAGCATCTGTCAAACTAATTATTTATGGCGTATGGGGGTTGCATCAGAGGTTGTGTGCTTAAAATCTTAATGTCATTTGCCAAATCTATCGTATTATATTATATCTCTCAGTTACCTCTTTCCGACAAATGTTGCCTCTGTATCCATCATTGCTTTCTAGAAGTTTGAGTTATAAATAGCTAACAGCGTGCCTTCATAGCATCTCTTATAGTGCTGTGCTTGGCTTTATCTCAGTCTACTAATGTTTCCTAAAGTACAGAGGCCATGAAATCCAACACGCACCAAGACAAGTGAATAGCTGATTCCATGGTCGAAAATGAAAAACAATGCAGCGTTTAGATCCACTTGCACTGTGAATGGCTGGCTGTTTCCAATGACACGGGACAGCAGGGGGCTACAGCTGCAACCATACGCTTGGTCCAGCTGGAGGGACACGCGGCCATTACAATTACCTCCATTAACCCAACATGAACAAACTTGCTCTTGGTTAGTTATACCTTGATATTATTTAAAGAAAACCATTTGCGTGAGTGAGCCATTCAGAGCAGACCTGTTATGTTATGACCTATGTTATCTTAGCCCTATCATGCAATGCTCACAAAGGTTATGATGTCCAGAATAAAACTTAATAAATAGATTCTCTAGTTTAGGGTAGATTGATGGAAGCAAGGCTGCTAATCTGCAGAATCTGTCCCTCCAAAAAAATAGGAGTAATTATTTCATTGATCTAAAAAGTCAGATTACAAAAAAGTCAGATTATAAATTTAAATATATAGAGCTGGAATAAAAATATACATCCTTTCTTACTATGGAAGTTAAATGTAACAATTATGTTCATGCAATAGCCAATAAAACCAACAAATGTACAATAGAAGATGGCAAAATGACAGAAGCTTGGAATCTGTCTGATAAGAAAACCACTTGTTGAGACAGACACATGCAGTGTTTTGTCTAGCTCAGAGGATGAAGAGCTTATCCTTGGCCTTTTCACAGACTGTAAACACAGAAGAATAAATGAGCTCCTATATTTGTGGTACAGGCAGTTTTCTATTCAGATCTTAATTTTGTTGTCACTGTTACATGCAGGCTATCTCTTTACTGAATCAAACTGGATCAGTGGAATGCAAATTGTACCCTCTGTACAAAACGGCACTGTGTGACTAATATGGAGGGTGACATTATTATTATTTAAATTGGGCTGTGATAAATTGCAGCCTTTCAAGTGAGCAGTTAGCATGGTTAGATAGGTCTTGGCTGATGTCTGTTTTTGACTATACCAGCTTTAACCTATTTGCAAATTATGACAAAGAAGGAGCACTGCCTTAATTTTAAGATGTCCCTTTTGCATGTTGTCTTATATCACAAATAAGAGATAATATGTTATTCTGTTACTAACTGTTACTACTATACCAGTACTACAATACTACTACTCCTGTACTACTACTACTATACTGCAACCATGCTAAAAAATAATTTGATATAGAAAGCAATAGGAAACTGTGTTGTTTTCTTGAAGACACAAACAAATAATTTTTCATCAATTCCTTTCATGCCCCAAGTTCTCAATGCACACGTATACTATGCACACACCTGCTTGTCTGGCCTGGCTGTTGTTAACCAAGACCCCATGTATCAATATTCATTAGAAGGTCTAAAGAGACACCATCTGTCGTGGGGGTAGATGGGAGCATAGCCGGACATAGCTTTGATTCAATACCAAGCAACGCACCATTCCTTCACATAAGAAAAAACCACAACAAGGAATTCACGTCACAAACTAGGTCAAAATGTTGTGCTTGATTTTAAGTGTTGTTAGTTATAAGTTAAGCTTATGATTTATTGTTATGCCTTTGTGTTCTTGGCCATAAGTCAGTGGTCTTGTTTGAGCTTTTGTTAAAGTGCCAAAGACCACAAAAGCCCCACTTCATTGAAACATGGTCAAAGTGAAGCTGAATTGTTATATGTGGTTAATGTTGCTTTTAACAAGTAAAGGTTTTTCCCTGTCCATATTTAAAATCCAGCCAAAAGGGGCCAGCAAGGAACCAATATTAGCACAATCTTAGCTTTTTATCCAGATGTTGATAGTCATTTCCATATTTAACATACTGAAATCATCATCTATTACATAAGGAGAATACTGATGCTACCTATTACATCATCCACATAATTCAACACCAATAGCAGCTGATTCTTCCCGTTCGCTCAAACACACCCATGTATTAGCTCACTTCTCTGGAAAACACTCTCATCCCTGACTCTGCATGCATGAGACTGCAAAACAGCTGTCAATGAGGACAGTTACTGTAGATGCACAAAAATCATGTCTCCCTCTGGACTGACCAATCCCTTGCACTGACAAACAAAATGCACTCACTTATTGGAAAATGTAATGGCACATGTTGACCAGCATTATCTCATCTTGTGGCCTCAGCTCACCCTCCCAACCGCTGCTTTGTCGACAGAGAAGCTGAGGGGCAGATGAGAGAGTGATGGACTGCTTTTTTTATAAGCACAGAGTCAGTATCAGGTGAACATGGAGGTCGAGTCAGGGTAGTGTGGGTTTAAGCTTTGAGGCTATGTCATAATAAGTGACTTGCACTATTGGCTTGACAATCAAAACTGGTAGTGTAATTGTCTTAAAAATGTTATTGTCTTAAAGAACACATATTGTTTCCTCATCAAAAACATACCAGGTGTTGTGTTTTGTTTCATTCACACATGTTTAACACACAAACCCTGCATATTTGGCCAAAGTTGTTGTTCCCTTAAACAGAAAACACACTGTTCCTTGACCTTGTAATGTCATATACAGGAAGTGCTCCACACACTTTCACTAGAATCATTTGGATAACTTCCGCCATGGAATTTCCAGTCTCTACTGAACTAATGGTAAAAGTTAACTGTTAACTTGAAAACTACCATTTGATGACATCACAGGGTGGAACAGAGCATTGTGAGCTTTGGGTATGTACAGAGTAATAATAAAGGGTTACTCAAACACATGTTAATAAACAAAACACAACTTTGGGTATGTTTTTGAGGTATTTGACCCATTTTATCAAAAAAGCCCAGCCGCTTCTATTCTTTGTATGAATGTGTAATGTGCATAGCAAAACATTTTACAAACAAACTGATGATCAAGATATAAAATAGTTGTCACCAGAAGTATGAACTGTACAACAACATTACAATATGGCAAAGTTGGCTGGTGTGTCTATTATGTAACTGTAGCGTACTCCTGGAAACAAAAACAGACTGGAGCTGGCTGTGACGTCATGGATCAGCTAATGTGGGGTCTACGGAGACAGGTGGGGGCTTTTTATGTGGAGATCCTGCTGGCATATGGCCCTCACATTTCCAGTAAGTCCGTGTTTAACTTTGTGCAGACCTATTTTACTTTGTGCTTATCAAAACCTGCATATAAAATAATAATGCAATATTATTCTGGATTATTATATTTTTCAATTCAATTTCTAGTTCAGACAGAAGTATGGCATTTAGAAAAACACAACAATTTGACAACTATACTACACTACGCTATGCTATAATAATAAACTGATTGAATGTAAGAAGTGCATATTTTGACCTTGAAGCATGATAGTTGGTTTACATGTGACCATAGAAACATCAACTTCAAAGACTAATTACACTCTCAGACACTCTTATGCAGACATTTGCTTTAACCTACATACTCTCTCTTTTTCTCTCTGTTCTTCCTTGTATCCGCACCCCGAGGAATTCTCTTACACAGAGGCATCATGGGAAGTGACAGTCACACTACCTGGTGATTTATTTCCTCCCCTCCTGCCCTCTGCCTGCTCTGCTTCCCCAATTCCTTCTCAGATGTTTTGGCTCTATTTCCCCTTTAACTATGATCAGTCTCCTGGGTCTTACATTCCGTTAAATATAAACTTCTATACAATATTGTGAATTTATAAAGTGCATATATTCCATTAGTTTGCATTGGGGCAGATGGGTTTGTTCTAGTTAATACAAAACCAGTTGATGTAGAGGAGCTCATAACTCAGACTCCCCAGTGCTCCTTTAGAATACAAATCAGGGCAGTAGCCACCATCAGTGTGTACCTGAAGGATAGGCTGTAACCGTGATAGAGGGCCATATTGCTGGTCACATTTTAACCTGAGCTTGATGTGCACTGGCAGTTTCATTACCTTTCGGACTGGCAGCCGATATGGACACAAAACACCTTGGCTACAGTGATGGGTGGGTTAGGATAGTAGAAATATAGTTGAGTTATGCTAATAATAAGAATAACACCTGTTTGCAAAAAAACAAAACAAAAAACGAAGCTATGTTTTTCATATAATGGCAGAAATACAGAAGATAGTATTGGTCTTTTGCTGCTTAAGTCATCAACATTCCCTGTGGGTGTGATGCTAACTCAAAGCACTGCTCTGTTTGAAAATTAGACTTAACATTAGACCTGGTTGGAACTACAACAGGTGAGATGATTTGTGGAGTTAACCATTTTCTCACACATTAAATTACAGTCACAAACTAGGTAGCATTAGCCAACAGTTTTTCAGTTAGTCACTTTCACATTTTTGTTGAAAATCAAACGCCTAAACAGACCCATGAACATTTGTATTGATCACAGGCTCCTGAAATTATGTTGTTTAAATCCATTATGTACTTATTCTTGAATTTTTAAACTATATTTTCATTGGTTTTCAAACTGTATTAGCTTTTGCTAATGTGTGCATTGTATTTCCATGGTAACTGTTGAACACTCCGCCAATAGATATACACATAGAACACCCCCAGTGTGATGCCACTGCAAAGTATCAATACATCCAATTATGTACTAAAACATAATTTGCTATTATAGAGGCTCCTACAGGCTGGAGTCTAGATCTGGGTTTTGTATTCCATTAACATCAGACTTTTTATCTTGCTGATACTGACCGGCTATACCAACAGAACTAAACTTATGCAATGGGCAGTCTGATCTCGGAAAATAGTAGGTTGCTACTAGAAGAACAAATAAGAAAAGACAGGGTTCCTTGAAAGTATAATCTATAAGGCTGTACCCAATCAATATTTTTTTAAGTTCTCAAATAAACCACAATTTAAGTGTGTAGACTTTTTGTTTTGAGTTAGAATAATTTTCCAGTGCGCATTTAATAAAGCCTTGCTGGAAGTTCTAATTGCATTAACATCCCCGAACCAATTCTAGTGGACAAAGTAATTACATATAGCAGTGATATGTCTTCCTGACCTGTGTGCTGTCTCTTTGTATTTCTCTGTGAAGCCATCATCTTTAATGGCGACTTAAAGCTTCAGCAGAAGTGACTTTCCCTGCAGGACCCCTGTGAAGAGTATCCAAAAATGACAACCCAAAATAGTATCTGTCACTCTATTCATGATAATTACTTTCTTACTTTTTGTAAGAGGATATTTGGGTATTTTTCCAGCAGGATTGTGGGATGTTTTTTGCTTGTCAACTTTAGAGAGTTTTGAAGAGTATAAACATTCAGATACGGCTCTCAGCTCAGGCACAGTTGACCCTTCAGTCTCCCAAAACAAGATAATAAATCAGTTTGTTGCAGTTTAGCATGAGTGAGCAAGCAGGTCTCTCAAGGGTGACCTCAAGGCCAGTAGAACCAGCCAACTGAGAAAGGACAATGCAGAGCAACCAAATGTGATTTTAGGGATAGAAGTTACACAAAGATCTAGCATAACATTATGACTACTGGCAGGTTAAGTAAGTTAAGAAATGTATTTCTTTTGAGATGGGTTAGAAACTGAGATATTTTAGGCATAAGAGCAAATAAGACAAGGAAAACTAGTAGTGGAATGTAACAAAAATAAAAATAGCAAAGTACTGTATTTTAGTAAAATACTTAACTGTATGTACTTTACTTGAGTACATTTTAAAGTTGATACTTTTTACTTTTACTTCCATACATTTTTTTAATTAAAAATTGTAAATGCAAATGTAACAATTCTACAAACAATATATGTCTTAAAAATAATCTTATTTACTTTTCAATTTAAATCCATTGTTGTATGCATCCAAAGTATTTGCAAATATGATTCTGGTACATTTTAGACATTTTCAACCTTTATATATTTATTTTAGGAATCACATAAAAGTATTGTGACAAGAAGAGTTATTGTACATGATCTTAAAATTCTGTATCCTGTTTAGTCAAAACCCACCCAGAAATGAAATTGTGTCTGCAGTGGTGTTGTGTGAGAGAGAAATAGAAATGTGGGGAATAACAGGTCTCTCCAGCTCTGACAAAACAACAAGTCATTCTGACAATTGTGAACTCTCAGTGTCACTGAAACTCTCACTCGTCACTCTTTCTCACAGAAATCCCATTATGCATGGCCAATGAACTAAGCTGCTCTTCGGTAAACAAGTTCAAACCATTTTGACTGAATCTGTTTGAAAGCACTGGTAAATCCCCATAAAAAGACGACAGCATGTTTGGGCCACCCTTCTGCCAAAATGCCCCTGCACAAAGGCTGGAGCTGGCAAAAGACAAGAGCCATATGTTTTTGTCCACATATGACATTCTGATAGGATCTATGCTTAATGTACATGTTCTGTGATACCTTCAGAGCTGCTGCTAACAAACTAATTACTGAAGTAAGGGTGTATCATCAAAGTGCAAAGTACAAAAACTTGGATAAAAAACTAAATAGTCCATATTTTATATCTATACAAAAAGGTACAGCATATAACATTTCTGAAAATGTTACTGACTTGCATGGAACATTCCATAGTATGGAAATAAAATTATCTATTCCACATTGCAAAAATTATGTATATCTTATACTTTCTCAATAGCATAGAGAAACTACAATCAGTACGCTATGTTTTCAAGATGATATGATAACATGATGAGTGACCAGGCATGTAACCTCTACATGCCTGGTCACTCATCATGTTATCATATCATCTGTTTGCATAGCATCTGACAGATTTTTCCTGATGGAGAATCATGTATCTTGTTGATTTTCATCCTTGTACCGTACTATTTGGGTAAAACTATACTGTTACCTCTTAAAAAAGCCTAAACCTCATTTCATATTCTGTGCTATGGGGAAAGCAAAAACACAAGCGGAAAAGACCTGTCTGACTGAAGCATGATTTCATTTTAGTTCATCAGTGGTTTAATCTCAGTTTGGCTTTCTGCAAAGTACTGGCAGGACACGCTCAGCTGTCACAAGGTTTACATTATAAATGAGATATTGTCAGTACCACTTTGCTTACAGGTCTCAAAGTGATAGTCATCTTTTTACCCTAACCATGTCATAAGTAGAAAGAATGTCCTTGGAGTTTTGTACTAGTCTAGTGCACTGGTTAAAAACATTTTTGAAATAGAATTAAACTAGAAAATAGTAACCTCCTCACTCCTCACAACATGATCACCAATGTACTCAGTTATTGTTTGTGTGTACACATTTACAATAGAGCTCATCACTGCTGTTCAGTTCATTAATTCCATTAATTCAAAATTTGGGTGTGTCAGGGAGATAAGTCAGACCAAAACATATAACTATAGAATTATTTCATTTGCAGGACAGATGTGAAAATTCTAAGTTCATAAGTATATAATTTGATTGTGACATGATTCTGTAAAAACTCCTGATGTATAGTGCAAACAATCCAAAAACAGGGTACTGTAAAATTCTATATCAATTTTTTCATTCAGAATATTGATAGATCCCATGGCAATGGAGTGCTTGAATTGCATTTGCATCTGTGGCTATCTGGCTCAAACACTAAGCAGTTTTTGAAACTTTTGGTTTTTGAGCTCAGTTTTTAACATCCTATCATGGGATTTGAATCAACTAAGAAGTGCAGCATGTGCAGTTCAAACAGTAACACAAGTAAGGGACTGTTGGATTGTGTAAAATGAGCAGTTTATTTTTCTCAAATCCAGACCAGGACCGTGCAAGAGGCTAGCTAAGAAGCAAGCTATGGACATTTGAGATGCTACAGGCTTTTTGCACCATATGTGGCAGCAAATGTGGCAGAAGACCTTCCAGAGGAAATATACAGAGACCTTCAAGAGGAAATACTTCAATGGAATCAACATAAGGGACTGATGGATAGTGTGAAATTAACTGTTTGTTTTTCCCACATCCACGGACACTGCAGAAGGCTAGCAAAGGAGTCAGCTAAGGAGTTAGCTATGAACATTTAAGATGGTACAGGCTTTTATAGCATATGTGGTAGCAAATAAAACAGACCTTCCGGAGGAAATACTCTGAGATACGACAGAGGAAATAATAGAGAGAATGAACCAACAATATAGCTCTGTCTTTGAAGACTTGAATCACCCACCCTAACCCACCATGAAAACATCTAACAGCAGGACATAAGCTATGGAAAACTTAACAAAGGAGAGGTAAGGAAAAAGAAATGGCAATTCGAGTTCAAGGGAGATCCTACTGACCACTAAAGGGCTTCTGAAAGACCAGCAGGAAAACAAAACACTTAAGGCATACTCCAGAACAGACCATTGTACCCAATGTAACCAAGTAATTATTCAAAGATGGAAGAGTTGCAGAAGATATAAAAAATTATATGGAGGAAAAGGGTTCTCTAGAGGTTGATCTTTGAGGCAGTATTTGAGAGATGCATCACTAACAATAAGTTCTAGGCTGAAGCAAACAAAAAAACATCAGGATAGAATTAAGGAGCTGACTGTTGTTTTGAACAACAGTGAAGACGAGAAATTATCTATACACCTCAGATGTGAAGAACTGATAGCTTCACAAATAGAGATAGGGGATCAGCTGCAGCAAGATAATATTGGAGTTGAGCATTGTTTGCCTTGGGGTTGGTATGAAATTCAAAATTTGTGACTATGTTTGCATACATCCTAACAACTAGAGCAGCTTAAACACTAACTAACTCCTTAGAATGACAGAGAACTTTGGGAGTGGAAGTAGAGCTTTTGAACTTATGATGACACCTTTAATAGCTTGAAGCACTAATAGTGTAAAGGACACAGTTATAAAGCATTTTCAGGTTTCAAAGGTAGTCACAGAGACATTTTGACTGCCACCCTGACGTTCGGATGTCAGATCCTCAATTCTACCTTGAAATTAAGTAGATTTGTTTGGATTAGGATGGCTCTATTCTGCCCACCCACAGATTTGTACCACCTTCCATAGGCCTGTCTGTTTCTACTGAAGACTAATGTAAGTGGCTATTACCTCACAGTGTGTAGTACCTCAAAAAAGTTTAGATAATACACACTGATCTCACTTGCATTCTACATAAAAAGACAAAAAGGTTGTAGACAAGAGTATCTAATATTATGTTATTATGTATGAAGAACAGTTAGTTGTCTCAAAATCTTTTATGTTTCAACATGAACTTAAACTGAAAAGAAAAAAAAAAGATTTATAACATGGGGAAGTGTCATCTTAACAGCAAGATCTGAAGTTAAATCCCAGTTCTAGCATTGTGTCTTTCAGCATAATACAACAAGATTAAAAAAATAAAAAAAATAAAACACTAAAATGAAATTACTAACCAAAACTGTCATTAAAAACCAGACCACCAGAAATTCCCACAGTCAGTGTTAAAGAGTAAGGCAGGACAAGGCTAGACAGGGACTGAAGTGCTTTCAAGTGTATGGAGCCGTGACATCTGGCTGTAGCAGGTCAGAAAACAAGGCTGCAGGTGGAAATTGATGGTGACTATTAAACCAGGCAGAACTGAGAAGGAGATGGTACTGCGGCAGGGGCTAATGTCACACAAGGGAGGAGATGGGTAATGAATGACAAAACTTTCACTGAACTTTTACCACACTGTCAGATTTGTGTGTACTGTCTGGAACTGTGTGAAAATCATGACTCAAAACATGTGCACAAGTAAAATTATTGCTAACTATTGTGTTACTAAATAAACTAATAAACCCACCACTAATACTTGAGCAGGAACAGTAACATTTCCTCTTCTGGTGTCTACTGACCATACTACTACTTGTATTAATGTTAGTAGGTAACAAACATTCATTTATAGACATGTTGGAATTGTAAATCTTGAGGTATGTGCTCAGATACTTTAAAATATAATCAAATAAATTACTTGTGTCTGGTTATTCTCTGGCTTCGTAAAGAAGAGATAAAACACTTACGAGAACATTGTGTTCAGCATATTAACACTCCCAACAAGGCTACAACATGAGCTTAAGGAGAGCTAAATGACATAAATGGAAAGTCACAACACTCATATGATCCGACTTGGTGCACTGCAGGGAATCAGGGACAGTATAACTAAATGGGATCTTCAAAGGAGACCTAGACAAGATCATCCTAACCCAGCTTACAGATTTCAAAAGGCTTACAGCAGAAGTGGGATAATAGGATTCTGAATTTCACATGCTGCACCAGAGAGCTACAAAAAATTAAGAAAATACAGTAAAGAAAATGAAATCATCACACTGCTATGAACAACCAAATTCTCCAGTGAAACAAATTGCAGTTATTTTAACTTGTCTGCAGCTCGAGTAATTCTCGTAAGCTATAGGATGAAGCTTTCCGTTTCATTAGTTCTGCCTCAACACGTTTAACACAGTGAGATATAAAACAGCCAGCAATCCAAGGTCGAAAGAAAAAGTGAAAAAAGGATGCAGTGGATAGAAAGTGGTATTCGCAATGCAATGTTTAACCTACCCCCATTGAGGTGTAAGGTTGTCAATACAATGAAAACTCAGCTTCTAATCAATACTAAAACTTATACTGAAACTAGATACGCATCTGAACATGTATACGGAAAAGACAAAAGGACAAAACTGGACATTTCATTAATAAATTGAATTGTCTTTATCTATTGCAACTTATATACTGTTGTCTAAAAAAAATCATTGTGTGTCAAATTAAATAATTTACAGGTCTCTCTCACTACAGGCACACCTCCAGGAGAGCATATATGTAATATTCTACTTTGAGATATAGTATTTTTGGAACAACACAAAACAGAAGTCATTGAGTTCACCACCTGCTCTTTTGAAGTGGCTACTACCAGCACAAGCAGCACTAAAAACAGTACAGTATGGTCTGCTTTTCGTAGAATCGTATTTTATAGGCCAGAGTTAACATGGAGACAAACAGCCATAAAACAATATGATAGTATAACAAGTTGCAAGAATATAGAAAATAATACATTAATATGCCAATAGTTTGAATAAAAATTGGTACTAGTGTTTGTGAATGGGTGCCCATGCGAATGAAATGCTCTGGTATGTAGGAATGCATTCACACCCAAACTTTTAAAATAAACCTGGGCCAGGCATCTAATAACAAACTAGTCTAAATGACTCATTATCAGTGTGTAACTATTCTTGTCCAGTCTTTTTTAAACCAACATCTTGATGTTTGTGTGGCTTCTTTGAGGCTTCTTTCTTAACTCAGCAGGGTCAGTGGTATCCAAGGAAACAAGCCTAGACTAAAGAAAATGGATCAAAACTTTAACACAGACATAAGGCCATGAAAACATCAATGAGGGCAAAAGTTTAAATGGCAAACACAAAACATTAGAAAATTGAGAAAGCACAAAGAAGCATAACAAAAACTCAATTCTTAAAAGTAATAACTAGTTATTATTCACATCCATCTGCTGTATGCCCTTATTTAAACAAAGTAACACTGCCAGTTACAATATTGTGAAACTTACTTAGGAATTTATTTTAACTGTGCACAAAAATATCTACAGGGAACTATACCGGGAACTCTTCAGCAGACAAAAACAAAAGTCATTTTGAGCATTATCAGTCCATCAGTCTGTGTCACCCAGACCATGTGTTAAGCCTGTTTGTCTGGAGTTTTCAGTTGTTTCAGTGATAGCAATCAGTGACTCACATTAGTTTGGTAACTAGGCCTTATTTTCCTTAATGCCACAGCCTGAGAATTAAAGCATTACAGTTAATTTGCCTTGACATTTAAATTATGCTTGTAGAATAGAACCCCGAACACTAATTACCCAATAAACAGAGAAAACAGTCATGGCCTTGGTTTGTACACACGTTTGCGTAGATGGGCAGAAAGCAGGAAACCATGAAGCTGACTAAGGTCAAGTCAGCATGGGAATATTGCACCTCTAAGTTCACAAACACATAGCTAAACAAATAACTTCAAGTCATGGCCAAACAAATCACAAATGTATGTCTTGTACCTGTAATGAGTTTGTCTGGACGCCCAAACAGCCACAGCTCCTTTTGATTGTCTTTGCCCGACTTTGGTGATGCTAGGAGACTCTTCTCAGCCTGGAGTTTCTTCTTCTTCTGATTACTGTTACCCATTTTTCTCCTGATTAAGCTGGTTCTTCCATCTTGTCTCACATTACCCCTACACTTTGCCCTCTTCCAAGCCCTCGCTTCATATCCTGAACATGTAGTCAATAATGCACTCTCCTCAGTCCCTATGGTCAGATCCGTCCTGCTGATTCACATGCTGGTCAATGCTGTATGTGCCAAAGACCCACTGACACCATTTCTAGCAAGTGTACTCGCACCCCAAATATAGCAATACAAAAAGAGCAAAACAAAAGCTATCCAATCAGGGATATTCTTCGAGATGACACACTTCTTGTCGTCCAGCTGCTGAAGCCACACACCATCCAAACGCTGTCAGGCTCACTACTCGTGTGTGTATCTTCTGTGGCTGAGAGAGGAAGAGCCCCTCCCCTCTCCTCTCCTTTTGCCTCTGCCTTCCTCTAAGCAGCCACATACATGCACACACTAGAATACAATACACCTTTGCTTCTCCACTAATAGCAAGCTCCACTTAGTCCCGCCCTAATCCCATCTTTTGGCAAATGCGGTCATTATTTGTTATTGCTTGAGCGATTTTACCAGGATGACATCAAGGTAGA
Organism: Boleophthalmus pectinirostris; assembly: GCF_026225935.1. NCBI lineage: Eukaryota > Metazoa > Chordata > Actinopteri > Gobiiformes > Gobiidae > Boleophthalmus > Boleophthalmus pectinirostris. Next base: position 16,240,681 of record NW_026571175.1, on the reverse strand, counting down.
GTAATGGCAAACAGACAAGTACAAAGCAGATTATCAGTGGTGTTTATGAACCGGAATGAGCATGAAATAGAGGCAATAAATTGTATGATAAAGGAACAGAGGGTTACTGAATAATTCACAAGTACTGTTTCTCATGCCTGACACATCAGGAATTCCTACACATGTATAAATGTGTATACAAAGAGAGAGATGGAGAGTAGAAAGGGGGAAATATACGTGCATGTGAAGCGGTCTCAAACTTCAAAGCTTGTTGCATGATGAAACATTTACTGCTCTGGCGGCGTACTGCATGATGTGATAGAAATGGAAAGAAGGGTTATGATTTTTCAAAAGTTTGCAAAATAGGTAAACAAACAAAGTAATTTTTGGGGTAATTACAATGTGGTTCTCTTAACAATTTCATGTCAGTGTTATGCACTGCTCATTGTTTTTAGTCCTGGACAATATGACAAAAAATGCGTAATTTTTTTCCCCTAATATTATTCCATTAGATTTTTTTTTTTTTTTTTTTTATCAAAACAATACATATTATTTTTACACAAAAAATGTGTAACATTTCTTCCTACAAATCTAAACTGCTCCAAACAACATGGTTACTGACAGAGGAGTGGCTTTAGAACTCTTGATTAAAGACACAGAAACTGATCAGTTTTAAATGACAGCACTGTTATTGCACAATCCTAGTAATTCTATGCAGTCTAGCATGAGAAATAATTCTCAATATATTACTTTCCAAATCAATATGCAACTGGCTGCATGTATGAAGTATAATAATTTACAATGAATATCCCAAAAGAGATTAGGCATATCATTCATATAAACCCATTTAAAGGTAATGTCGTCATGGTAATGTTATTGAGCCTGACCACACCAAAACCTCCTGCGTCATTTGATGCTAATAAATGGGCTCCAAGTATCATCAGGAGATCAAGGTCTGAAATGAGGTCAGCACCACCAGGAGATGAGATGGAATGAACATGGAATAACGTCAAGTCGGGATTGCTACTATAGAAACTAAAACATTGTATAGAAATCGAAAGAGCGCAGTGATTGCCATAGCCACAGTGATCACGTTTCCTGCACGCCCTTCATCCACCATCCTTCGAGTGAACGAGAGAGAGAGAGGGAGGGGAAAACGGGAAGAGAGAGAGAAAGAAAAAAAAACTTCAATAAAAAGCAGATTTACTGACTAGGGTCGGCGAGGATGCCACAGGGCCGACAGAGTGGATATTTACCACCCTCATTTTTGCTCAAGAAGAATCAATTTAAAGGCAAGTTATTAGGGAGATTTCTATATTTTTCTTAATATGTATAAAGATTACCAGCATCTTGTCTCTGCAGTGTAAAATGATCTGTTACATAGAGAGAGATGGAGAAAGCAAGTCACTGCCTCCCAATGCAGCCCCAGCACAACCACACCCTTTGACTGGATTCATATCATACTACTATTCATCCTTCATCAAATCAACGCTTAGATCAGGTTAAAGTCTACTTTTATTTTTTCGTGTGAGAAGCACCCTTCACCCCACATTTAAAATTTGACAACTGCAGGAAACTGTATGGAAAACACTAAAGTAATGTAGTGAAATGCCATTGCAGTGGTTGTCACGGTGACCATTATAGAGGATTTCAGCTGAATTAGGCAAATGAAAGCACATTTCTCTCAAAGAGCAGCTTTAAAGGTAGAAAGGACACACTGTGGGGCAGATAGTGGGTGGCTGACCTGTATATAACCTTGTCTTTATTTCTCTGCTCAGCAAGAGTTGGGTGTCTAAAATGTAGCGATAGAATGCCAAGCACTCCCACTTGTGGCAAAAGGGTGGTATCACAAATAAAGTAAAAGGGACCTAGACAAGTTGTTTACCTGTTACTGCTTGTCAAAGCCTGATCTCGTCAGATCTCAGAAGCTAAGCAAGGCCGGGCCTGGTCACTACTTGGATGGGAGGTCACTACTTGGATGGGAGATCACTGGGAAAATCACGTGCCACAGAGGGGCGCCATTTACAAAAACTGTTGTTGTGTCCTTAGGCAAGGCACTTCACCCACATTGCCTAGTATAAAAGTGGTGTGTGCATGAGTGATGATGGTGGTTGGAGGGGCCGATGGCGCAGATTTGTATTCGCTGTCAGTCAGCTGTGGCTGCAGTATTAGCTTATCACCACCAGTTATGGAGTGAATGAATAATGCTCTGTAAACTGTCTTTGAGTGTCCAGAAAACTGATGCATTATTGTTATTATTGTAATAATATTTTGATATTAATGGTCAAGGCCAAGTCTTATATAGCACATTTACAAGCCCCAGTGTACTTAACATGCAGGACAATAAAAATGTCTAAAAAGAAATTAAACAATGATCTAATGTTGAGCTCTACTAGGCTACATTCAAAAAAGAAAAATATAATATAATATAATATAAAATGTATATAATTAATATAATATAATATATTAATATATTATATTAATTAACCATGATAGATAGATAGATAGATAGATAGATAAATAGATGGACAGACAGAAAGATAGATGGACGACAGGTGACATAACTTTTTCTGACAAGGTAACATGTTCATGATAAAGATGTAAGTAATGCCTCAATCGTCCAGGTAAGGCTCAGTTTGCATTAGAAAGAGCTGTACACTCACATGCTATAGACATGGAGAGGAAATTTCCTGAAGTAACATTTTGACGAAAACATGAAATGGATACTAATACAAGAGTACAGTCAATTATTTTACTGTTGCTCAAAGCAGAAACCAGCTCAAGATAAATGACTCTGATCATATAATCCAAACATGATCCTTTGTATGGCTCTGAACTGCCTGGGTTCCTTGGCTGCTCTGTCATGTTCCCGCTCTATGGACCACTTTGAAACGTTTGTCAAAAAAGGAACACACAGCGTGCTCAGGTAAACAGTCACCACAGGTGTATCCATTACTGCAGTTACATAATGAAAGTCTATATAAGCTAACTGTGATGTACACTGGAGCACGCTTGCCACCCTCAGCCCTGATGTCTTCCAGCTGAGCCCTCACCACATCAAGTCTACAGCACATTCAGTAAAACTACCAGCTCCTATCAGCTTATAAACAATAACCTCGAATGAAGTTTCAGGGGGCTGCTTTGCAAAGCAGACTAAAATACTAATTTATTATTGTGTGCTAATTTAGACAAGATTTCTAATTTCAAATATATGCCTTAAATTTCCTAGTCAGGCTGGCATCACCTAGTGCCTCCGCTCAATTTCATTTCTCTTCAGTGACTAGGTCAGGAATCGGAATACACGAGACGATTTGCAAGAACCCTGGAAGTGCGAATCCGTAACACTTCATTCTGTGTTGGCAACGATTCCCGAGATCGAGGATTTAAAGCTGCAACAAAGAGAATGTTTGGTGAATTTTATCAAGGGGAAGATGTTATTGTCCTTCTTCCTACAGGATTTGTCAAAAGCTTAATACACCAGTTATCCCCATTAGTGGCACATTACATACGTCACAACCAAATAGCAGCGATTGGTTAAATAAAAAAAAGTGCCGGCTTACCGTCGAGCAAACAAATTCTAACACTGCGAGGTCAGACGGTTTCCACATAGTGAAACCAGCTGATGAATTAGGCTATAAATTTCCAAAAATAGATAAGAAATATTGAGCTTCCAAAATTAGTAAAGAGCAAAATAGTTGAAGAATCACCGTGCCAAGCAATATTTTAGCAAAACCTTTTTTGCATTGATTTATTAATATGGCAAGAGTAAATGACAGGCATCATTCCCAAAAAGACCCTACTTACCTTTGGACCTTCCCATCTTATTATTATACACCGTATTATATAATTGCATTATTGCCTCTGTTTCTTGTTCTAACTACACCCACCACTGTCATTCTTGATCTCTGTTGCTAGTTTCAGCAGCTCTATGCTAAAGTGCACAGTATAATTCTATAAGAGGACATAATGTAGCTGTCCTGTTGTAAACTCAGTATTGCTGATTGACACTGGGCTGTGTTGCCTTAGTGACTTTCAGGAGTGTAGCTTTAGTCCTATACTGTGGCTGACGGATGGGGGTAAGAGGAATCTGCTTACCCAGGTAAAATTACCTCGGCCATCAAAGTGTGTACAAGTGGTGAATGATGTTTTCTGGAACAATGTGTGTTTTCATTAATCTTTCACACTATTTCCACTCATCTCTCTGTGCCTGTCCCTCCCAGTGCTCTGCCAGGCAACATTTCAATTGTGCTTTGTGGCCTGTAATAGAGTAGAAGCTGTATATGTAATGTTCTCACTATAATGAGATGTTAGCTTACCAATTACTCTGCCAAGTCTGTAATCTAAATCATAGTTTGTGAATATACCCAACCATACCCACTGCACATGATGTGGCAGCCACACATACCACTAGTGTAATTTGCAACATCTAAAAACTAGCAGGTAATCATATAAAATACATCAAAAGGTCAAGCAAATTCAGTTGAGCTTCTGGGACTTCACTGGAGTTTGGCAATATGTGAAAGAAATTAATATGATTTTTCACTTTAATTTATCAGCTATCATTTTCTATTATAATTCTTTATCTAATTTGGTATTAGTTTCCTGAACATAAACAAAACAGAGTTTTCATAATTGGCATTTAACATAAAACATAGTATGATTTCTTCATCCAAAACTGAAACTATTCAACATAACATGCAAGCACACCCCCGTATGGTAAACAATTAATCAAAGTTATCTTGACCCTTTTGAAATTAATCAAAACCTACCCTGACCTAATATAGACAACAGCAAGATACACATCACAAATTTATTACTCATCCACCATCAAAGCTAAACAAAGCAATACCGTGACAAAATACAAATACCAAACTAACATATCAAAGAAAAGCATTCTTCATTACTTCCATGTTTTCATTACAAATGTCGCAGTTCACTAGTGCTGAGAGGACCACATGGCTGGATGCATGTATAAACAAAGACAGTATATGGACACTCTGATGGAATCCCTGGGCCTATCTACAATGACCTCAGTGCTCAAACAGCCCAATGGAACACACTGGACAAAGCAGGTAGTCCCAGTCTCTATGCACTGTGTTGTTCAGTACAGAGGTGATGTAATGAGCCTGGTGTTAGGATGGCGCCGCGCTAAGCCAAGCAACGAGCCACTGACAACACACACCCTCTGATACAGGCTAGTACTGTGTCACACTAACATGACTTTAAATAAGGAGTACTGCTTACACAATAATAGGCACTGCAGGGGTCACACCCAAAGCAATGGAATATGTTAAGCAATCTGGTGAAGAAATCTTAAAAAGTAGCATGTAAGAACAGAGAAATAATTTTGTTTAGTTTTAGTGCTGTATTTTCAGCATTCACTGTGATGATTATTACGAGTTTTAACTTAAAGGACCCATGTGACAATATTTTCTTACCTATATTATAATGTTGTTTCCTCTTCACAAACATACCCAGAGTTGTGTTTTGTTCTGTTTTGTTTCATTTACACATGTTTAACACACAATTTCCTGCACACAGAAAACAATCTGTCCCACTTTGTGATGCCATGTGGTAATACATGAAGTGCTCCACAAGTGTTTTTAAAGTCCATACACCTTCATTTGAATCATTTGGATAATTTCAGATCTGGAATTGCCTATCTCTACTGAACAAAAGGTAAAATGTAGCTGCTAACTTGAAAACTACCATTGCATGACATCACAAGGTGGAGCAGATCATTTTGAGCTTTGGAGATGTAAATAAACTTATAATAAAGTGTTATCAACATTATATCATGGCTCAAATATAGGAACTTTAAGTAATGGGGAGTCTTCTCGTCTTTATCGTTAATTCTGACTCTTTCCCCCCAAGGCATCAGTTGTAGATTGATGGATGATATTGCAAAGTCATTCTAACCAGCACATTTAAAATAACTTACTGTACTTTAGCGTTTCAAAAAATAAATAAATAAAATCTATCACATTTATAACTTAGAATAGATTGGAGTTGTTTTTTTGCATTTGCTTTTGTGGAGAAGTTCTTTTAATTAAAAAAAGTTCCCTCAGAGCGCTCTCAAGGCTGAATAGGGCTTTGTGATTTGTTGTAATCTCTGCTCTCCATCACATAACTCTAGACTCAATCTGGCAACCAGGCTACCAAGCAGCTATACACACACAAAAACCTGAACACATGCACTGCATGTACCCAAGAAACAATACTTATTATAGGGTACTATTCCGGTAGTTACAAGGGAGGTATTGCTCAACTTTCTGAAAGTCAAGTCTGAATCACAACAAAGCAAACACCTATGTAATTTATAATAACTGAACAGATACTAGAACAGTGAAATGTCATTATTTAATGGTGGGAAAAGTGCTCCTTTACAGGTATTTTCACCTGTCAGCCAATTCACGACAAAGGTAATGACCAGTTTATTGTTCCCACATGAGAGCACCATCTGTCTTTCCTATCTAATCTAATCACTGTCTCTTTTGAACTTACCTCCATTAGTTACTTACAGCTGTTTCTTAAGTAATTCTTCTTAATTAAAGCCTCTGATTGGTTATTGATGCTGACACTGATGACATCTAAATAAAACATATAAAGCCTTTAGTTTTGTATAGCACAGTTACTACCAAATATATACAGTATGTGCTCGAAATAGTACATCAGCGTTTTAAAATTTTATTTTCAAACTTAAATAATATTCAGCGTGTTTAGTAATAAATGTCCTATCCATTTTAAAGAATAATGTTGAGAAGAAAACTAATGTACTACAAGTATAACAATTTGCACCTTTATTTACACCTTCACAGTCAGAGAATATAAACCATGTCATAATTTCTTCCATTAGTGACCATATTGAAAAAATACAAATGCTATAATTACTTTAAACCAACATACAAATCATTCCTTAAACAATGACATAGACCATGCTTTATTTATTTTTATGTACAAAATGAATACAGAAAAATAAATGTGAACCAATGATAAGTTTAAACCTTAATACTGACTTTCTGACCATTGGACCTCCAATATTTTAAAAGTTTTAAAGAGGAATAACTATCTGTGTAATAACTAGAAAGTGCCAATACAAAAGCATGAGTTGTACCACAGTTACACATGCCCACAAAGCCTACACATACAGTGACAAAAGCCAATGGAAAAGCTTTTGAAATGGAACAAAAACAGGAAATGTGGAGAGTGGTAATCTCTGTGCAGGGGAGCAGGCAGACGCATCAGTAAACAGAAAAGGGGATTAGACCCCAGAGCCTGCTTGTCTCTGTGTGTGGGTGAATGTACAAACTGATGGCCTCATAATAACTCTAAAAAATGTTTCTTATTCTTAATCCACAGTGAAAAGAACTGTATACTTTCCATCATTAGCAAATTTTGTGACATATTTATATCTAATACAAGTGGCTACGGATGTGAGTTTTCTTCAGTGGTCATCAGTTTTATTTGCAAAAGTAGATTATGATTTTTGTCAGCACCACCACTACTGTGCAGTATATTATATTATCAGATTTCAGACCAGAACAAGCGCTCAACATCATCTTTTATAAACAAATCCTTTGAATGCTGGACAGTACTTTTAATTTCAATTAACGAGTGAACCAAAAGCTAAAACTGGACTACACCAGAGATGCACATAGAACAAAAAAAAACTACTCAATCGCTTGTACCAATAGTGATATGAATCACACAAGATCAATATGATCTCATAATATTATTTAAATTATCAACAATCATTAGATAGATTTTTTTAATTTGCTTGATCCACCTTTGGTCAATACACCACATACTCCAGTATCCACCGCAATACATCTAGTTTTATGCACCTGAACATGAGCATACATGTTTCATAAGTGCACCAAAATCCAACTGAGCAAAATCTTATGTATATATAAGTATGACATAATATATATTTTCAGCTTTTACTTTTTCATATAACAAAATGTATAACAAAGTTAGCTCACCTTTGGCAGAGTCATGAATGTGCACAGCCCCTTTATTGTCTTTCACACCGGCAGGAATTTGATTGAGTCCATTACCAATGCTCTTCTTCCTCTTGCCTCCCTTTAACCAGCTGAAGGCTTGACCCAGGGAGCTGCCCGGCTTTCTGTGTCCACGTTGAACCCTCGCCTCCCGGGCTAAGACCTCAGTAATGTCCTTAGGCACCAGTTCTCCGGCCGACCTCCTCCTGGACATTTTGGAGAGTGATCCTGGATGTCCAAGCTTTCAAATCAAAGCAAGAATCATCTAGAGTAGACCATAGATGAAACAAGTCCCCTCTTTGGCCCCTGTCACTGTCATAGGCTGTTAGTTCTTTAGCACCTGGGACAACAGTGAAAGCAGCAGGATGAGAAGGAGGGAGTGATATGTACAAGTATGACATAACAGACAGATAAACCAATGCAAATCAAGAGCACATTCATTAGAATAGGGAGATTAGCTGGGATGAAATTTAACACTTAAGTCGGCTTATTGCACAATATGGGGATATGAAGTAATCATCAAAGCATAAGCCTGAGGTAGACTGCAGTATTTTTACATTGTCCTACTCAGGCAGTTTCTCAAGACAAGGCTGCCTGTCCCATTTGTCTATGTATGTAGAAGAAAATCCCTTGAGATGAATAAGACCTGGACGACTGCAGCATCAACAATAAGTGTGTGTCATATGCAGTTTACATTAGCAAAGCTGCATGAATATTTTTTATGTGTCTTTGTATAAAAAAGTCAAATGTATAACTAACAATAAAGCCTGTAGGTCTAGAGTTATAATAGCTAAAGCAACGTGTGTACAACTTACGGTTGTAGCACTATCTACTCCACTGCTCCTCTGCTCGCTCGCTCTCTGTCCGGACATTGTAGACCATGTGTATATGTGTGTTAAGTTGTGTGTGAATGAGGAGCTCCATGCTCAGTGCACAGACAGTCCCTCCCTCTGTACTGAAGCCAGCCTCTCCTCCCACCTCTCCGTGTCCTGCAAGAGCTTAGTCACACAATTTCAAATATGGGATATAAAGTTTGCACCTAGCATAACATCATAACAACATAACTTACATTATAATTATATGAATACCAACCAGACATTAACAGTTTATAAATTTAGCCTCCTTTGCGTGGATCAGGTACTGTCATTCCCGAATCCCCAGGGAAAGTCAGCCCAAGGCCTTGAAGAAACAGGAACACAGATAAAGAGAAAATGCAGTTTAAAACACCCATGGTTAACGCTCTAAACCAGGTAAAGCCACACAAATTCACACGGCTGTCAATATACTACAACAACAGGCGATAGCAGTGAACCGTTGCAGAGCACATCTGTTTGAATTACAGTAAAGGGGGTGTGTCTCTTCTTCTTCTCCTGGACGGTCAGGACGAAATTCGATCTCTACATTTTTAGGTAGACAGGTATGACAAGTCAAGGGGGACATTACCTGTTTATCTAGTTTCGATATACTCACTTAACAAAGCTTTAAGCCTCAAAGATACTTGTGAGTAACCCCTATTTCAAAACATGTATTGTACAAACAAAGTAGTGACATCTGGAAGCACTTTTAGGGGGGATTTCTACTCTGCCTAGAAAGTTACGTAATGCAGTGCAGACTGTTCTTAATGAAATGTAACGCTAACTGTTATATAGATCTGTTGGTAGCATTGTGGGTGTGACTGCAAAAAGAGATGATGATGAGATGATTTACTTGGCCAAACAGGTACCTGAAATGGGTGTTTTTAAATGAAACATTTACAACATCACTGAACTGAGTCGTGTTTTATAGTTGAGAATTACAAGAATGTACTTACACTGAAGCAGAAGCTTTCTTTTAGATTGGATTCCTGCTAGTGTCATTTAATTTTAATCTAATAATTTATAATACTCAATATAATATATAGATAGAATCTATCAATGGGTTTCAGAATGATGAAAAAAATAGCACTGTTGCCATAGCGATTAAACATTTAAAACAAAATACTTCATATTTGAATGAGAAAAAGACCATACAGTAAATGCATCATAATTTGCTATCATAAATGTAAAAATAATTTAATAGCAGTGAAGTAGGGAAGCCTCTGTTCTGAGGAACTAGGTGGGGTCTAAATGAGTCACAGTTTAGTTCACTTGTGCTGCAAAGACTGAAAAGTTTTGGTGTTTCCATGACAATGCGATAAAAACATGGCCTTATGTATGTCTACTTGGCATACCATGAACAACAATGTTATTACCAAGCACAAAGGTACATGCTAACAGTGGTATAACTGTTATTTTTACGCTTTATACGCTAAATATTTAAACTGGGTCATTATTAAGAACAAATTAGCAGCAATGACATCAACATGTGTATGATGTTGTGATTTGTGGTTTTAGTTATATAATGTTTTTTTTTCTGTGGTGGAGGCTCAATGTCTATACAAAGGCAATAATCAAAACATCATTATTCCCAGGCTAGAGTACTTGATTTAATCACTGCTATTATACAATATGTAGCTTGTTAGTCAGTACCATATAGCTGAGTATGTGTGGAGTAATTGAGAAATGAGGGCAGAGCCAAAGTTAAAGTGTGCAATAATAGACTTGGAGCATAGGGAAAAGTTTAAAACCTTGCTGTGCTATGAAATACAGGGATTCCTCAGCATAAATCAGAGGTGCTTTGTCTCTCTAGACACAACTAGAGCAGGCAGTACTTTGTGAACACCCAATATACTGATAAATATGCACTGTACTTTTGTATTATGGAGAAGTGGTATGTGATATTGTAACGACAGTGCAATAATACTGCTAGTAGCCTATTGTCAATATGCTTTTACTTCTGTTGAATAATATTAAACAGTGTTTGCATAACAATGGTGTACCATGAGTGCAGATTTGTAAAACACCTTCCAAGTAAGAATGGGTGTACAAGTTGGCATTTAAACACACATAAAGAAAACATATTGACCTTAAGTGCCCTCTGCAGTTTCCTGTCTGGACGTGTTGCTACCTGCACCTTTGTCATTACTATCACATTCCTCTAAACTGCCCCTGGAGAAGATACAAAAGTGTTCAATCGCAACATATTATTTGATAGTAAAAGTCATAAATGCTCTAGTTAGCACCAGGTGTTTAAAATGAAAATAGACTGAAAATGAGGTGTGAATATTGGTGAGACATTAACTACTGAATGAAGCTGTGGATGCAGACTGTTTTTATAATGCCTCTAGGAAACATTTTCTTCCAGAAGCCAGACAGCAACTCTAAGACAACACAGCAGCATTTTACAACCCCAGTTGAGTCCTAAAACAAGTCACAACTTAGTCACAGAGGACTCAACTGCAAACATGAGGCACCCTCCAACAAAATATTTAAGCATTATGGTATTTGAAGTTGAAAGCAGTGATGTCATGGAGAAACATGGCTGCACTGTTGACCTTGGATTAGCTTTTCCTGATGTCTATCTTTATGATGCTATCTTCAGAAGAGGACATGGGAGGGATCTTTACTCGTTTAACCCTTTAGCCATCCATCTTTTTTATTATTCAATGTGTCTGGATGGGCAAGTTGAATTTGGGTTTTAGTATTTGGCTGTAGTTTCTGGTAAGTTGGTAGGTCAACTTGTTGACTTTAGTAATTATTATAGTATAGTAATAGATTACAGTAGCCTTCATTTTACAGAAATGTGCTCATACCAATGTTTATACCAATGATCATGTTGGTCTCCATCACGTTACACACACAAAAAAATTGCCCACCTCTGATTTAGACCAATGTAACCCAACCAGGGATATGGGAGTATTTTAAATATGTTTCAAAAGAAATATAATATTATTAATTGATTGATTTTTTTTTTTTTGCTGAGAACCCAAGTTTGGCGAAGTTTGGAGTGTGAGACAATACATAGATTGTTCTCAAGATCAAGTATGGGAACCATTGTTTAGACTTCCCATTGATACTAAATAAATAGTTTAGAAGTTAAATGCTCGAGCCAAGTACTAATCTCAAAATGGCAAAAGAATTACCAGAAAATGTTTTTTTTTTTTTTTTTATCGATCTAGAGGGTTTGATTCCAGATGTGTTTTACAAATCCAACAGGGTATTTTTATGAAATAAGTGTCACTGTTTTATTATAAGTATCTTTAAAATAACACGTTTGTTCAAACTGAATGCTTCACCAAGCTTGAAAAAACCCTGAAACTTGTTAGGTGAGAGTGATGCACTCATTTAAAAACAGTGCATGAAATATTTGTGCAGCATGAATTCCTGAGGGGCGTTGCGGCTGTTGGACTGCTATGGCTCAGACTCAGTGGACACATCTTTCCATTCATCCATCTGTCTCCTCTTTGGTTATTTGTCTCTTCTGTGTCTGTTTTTACTCTCTCCAGGGGTAAGTTTAATGAGAGATTGATTTTAGAGCTGGAAAACTGCAAGTGATCCAGTACTTAATACATGAAAATAACTTAGAATAATTTAATAAATTAGGAAGTCACTTTAAGTTACAATTAATTTATGAATTACAATAGCAAAATGTGGATAGAAATATACTTATGCAGTCTAATCTTCCTTCCTCCTTACTTCATTGTAAATAGCTTCTTTTGGGTTTACCTAGCAATTTATAAGGTCTGTCTATCTGGCATAGACTTTAAATGGATTCGATGATGCAGCCCTCTCCATTCATCCAAGTGAAGGCTTTGTCCACTTTAAACTGAAAAATTGCTAACTAACTCTCTGCACTAACTTTTGACACCTTGTGGTTGCTATACACATTAATTTAAATACAATTCCAGTGGAAAACCATAACAAATAGACAGGGAGCCTAATACAGTACCTGTTCTGTGTTAAGCTGGTAAGATAATAAACAGCACTGTCAAACACTGCTGCAGTGGTGACAGTGTGAAGATGGCAGCTTACTGCTCTGGCCTCACGACTCACTGTAATATAAACATTACATGAGGCAGTTGTCATTAAAGCACACTTAACCAGAGTGAGAGAATACTGTATGATGAACTGTCTGGCAGGTGCAAGTAAACAAGAGCAAATATAGAAACATTAATTATCAATTGGAAAGAGGAAAGGGACTGCTAAGGCAAGATTAATGTGTAGACTACATTTGCAAGAGCACTGATTTAACCAAATGCAATAGCCATCTGGGGTCATCACCAGCATAAAACATTATATGGGTTTTGTACTGCCTATTTACAGTTAAATATTGTATAAGCTGTATATCTCTAAATATATTTACACTGGAATAATGGCATACGTTACTTTTGCGCTTAAGACATAAAAGTTAAACTTTGTCGCCCTCTTCTGGTTTTGTACCCAGCTGCTACTGAACGTTGTTTTTGCCTGTCAACTCCACCAACAAAAGACTAGACCACCTGTCTTCTGGTTTATCATTGAGGTCAACAGTTTCAGTGAAAACCAATCTTCCCATAGGAAGCAACCAGAAGTACAGCAGTTATTTAAAGGCCGCTTGATAATGAGGAGGCATGGGAGGCATTTGAAGTCATGTTTACGATAGGAACCCAGAATATTTGTGTCACACACCAATAATAAACATGTTGATACAATAAATATGATTGGATTATACTGCATTTATTTATATGCTAATCAACGGTGCATTTCTGAAGTTTCTTCTTGGTTTAAACTAGTATTAATTGCTGATCCCGGTCTCAGCCCACTGGTTATTTATAAACTTAAACAGACTTGGGGTAGTTATGGTGACACATAGCAGCCCCGTGAGAGAGCGAGGAGGCCGGGTCAACTGTCCTAACCCCCTCCTACTTAACTCACACACATTGGTCCCGCTCATTCTCCACTTGGCTGTTTGAATCACAACTTCTGCTGACCTGATTTACACCAGTGATGACACACAGGGACAAAGACATATATAGACAAGTAAGTTCTGCTTACTTTTATCACCCTTTTAGTTACAACTTTTATAGCTGTTATTGAAAGTGTGTTATAACAGCTGAGTTTCTCTTATAATTGTAAATGCATGATAAAGAAATACATTGTCAGGACTAAGTTGATTGTTTTAAAGAAGAAAAGTGTGCATGTTTAAAATTGTATTACCTTCCCTGGTTGGTGTAAGGTCTATAGGAATGTGCTTTGTTCTGATTCTGTTCTGAGCTTCTGTCACAAGGAGACAGCTGCTCATGTCTTGTGTGAGTGGGTAGCTCTTATACCCCAGATCTTGATCTAAAAGAATGAACACACTTAATACTGTTGAAGTTATACTGATATTTTATCAGAGGTGCATTCTAAATTACTGGGTATACCATACCATATTTTGTATGTGCTAATGTTAGTACTGTAGTCGTGTTTGGGGTGGGTCTCACAACCAATGTGCAGTCCCCTGGGCATCTAAGCTAGGCCACCAGCTGCAGCTGCAGAAGTGTCTGCTAATTTTGCACAGCTCAACATAGTTTTATATGTGATAATGACATGGGCATTGCTTGAACAGAAGTCTGGCAGAAACACTAACTCAACTCATCTGTTGTGTTGGCATCCACAGACAGTGGTATTTATGACATGCAGCAGGCTGCCAACAGCTAACATAGGCAGTTAAAATGAGTCACTTGAAATAACAACTACTGGTAGATGGTATTGTGTGAATCATGTGTAGTTTCCATTAGTATAAATTCACATTGAGCGGACATTTATATCTGATACATTTACTACCTTTCTAGGCCTGAAGATCACAAAAATGGAAAACGACTGTGTCAGTGTTAATGCTAGTGCTCCCCTCTTCATTAATGAAGGAGATGATGAGCCAGTTGAAGCAGCTGGTGGAAACTTACTACTGAGTCCAGCTCAGTCTGACCACACATTCATGGGAGTGAATTTGTGCCAGACTTTGTCGATTGGACCGTACTTGAAAGAAATGGATGATCTTCTTAAGAATTGTGAAAAACTTACAGGTATAAGTGAAAACACTTGGGATGAAACAAGTGTTTGTTCCCAAGAGTACATGTCCACAAGCTGTATAGACACAGAAGAAGTCCAACTACAAGACACTGGCTTTGACAAATGTGGGTCAGAAACATGTGTTTCCTCTGCAATGCCCTTGACATCTGCAGGTAACAAACTCAGTGAGAGCATGGCTGAATATGAAGGACAACTCATGGACATGTTAGCCATGTTGGAGAGCTGTGAGGATGACAACAGCATGGATTATAGACCACAGGACTGGAGTCCCAATGAGGAGTATGTACACATCCCTAAACTCTTTAAGGAAACAGGAAAGACGTCACTGGAATCAAATAAATCCATGATACTGGAGGCCCATGCAGCAATCAACTTCTGTGATCATCAAGACAGCACAAATGAGATTCAATCCAGGAAGAGAGCTGCAAGAGCACTAACACACAATATTTACAACAGCGACAATGCCAAAAGTCTGACAGTGCAAAGCTCAGATGAATGCAGTAAAGATCATAACAGTGAAGTTGCCCTTAACCCTTCTTTGTGGACAAAGCCTAAGCAAATCATGTGTCAGGTGACACACACTGAAGATGAATGCAAATTAAAGGATGCTGGCAACAGTGACCTTAATGACTCTACAATTGACATGGCACGTTTAAGTGATGGTGTGTCTGAATTACAGTCTCTGGGGCCTAAACTGGATGAGTTCATAGATGAAGTCCAAAGTCTAGTACAGAAAAGGAGGGAGCTGCAGACTGAGGTGATGAAACTATGTGGGTACAGCCAACAGGAGCAAACAACAGAACTAAATGAGGAGGACGAGGAACAAGGCCAAGGCAAAGTGGCAGAACTGATTTTGAGACTAAAAGAGGCAGAACAACTCCAAAAATGAAAAAAAGCAAGAGGGAAATTGAAAACTTAAGGCATGAACGGGCAGAAGAAGAGAGAAAACTGTGCCGTGTCAATGTAGAGAGACAGACACTACACAACGAACAATGGAGGCTAAAAAGGAATCTCTTTGTTGTTGCCAAGGAGTGTGCCCAGAACCAGGCAGCACTAAGGTCACAACAACAACATGTGGAACTACTTAAGAAAGAAGAGGTATACTCTGAAGGAAGAAATTACATTTTTGTTACAGAAAAAATATATATATATAAAATGTATTTTATATGTTTTAGGAGAACCTACAAACTGCAGAAGTCCAGCTGAGGGAAGACAGAAACAAGCTGATACAAGAACATCAAAACCAGCTTTTGAACCTTCAAAAAATGCTTGATCTTGTCACTTCCAGCCATTTAAGTAACACTCAAGAAGAGATGAGCCAGTCCAGGAGGAACTCCTGCGGTGATGTACAACAATATCTGCAGGACAGCCTCAAGGCACTGGAAGAACGGTCAGTGTGATGCACCATCTAGATGGCTGTCTCACTGGGGACAGCAGACAGACAGTATGTAGGCAACTGTGTAGGAAACAACATAGGTAAATATGACATAGTATTTTTCACATTTGTTTCCATTTATAGGTATGGGCCTGTTCTGGTGGCACTTTTGAAGAGGAGAGACTCAGCTGTGGATTCTATTGCAAAGGTGAAAGAGCAGGCCCAGGAGCACAGGGTCCAGCTCACACCTCTGAGAGAGGAGATACAGAAACTGATGCTCCAGAAAGTTTGTTTAGAAGAAAAACTCAGGCTGATGAGTTTCCAAAGAAAAGAGGAAATGGGACAATACAAGGTCAGATGCACAAATTATAATAAAACTCCTAGTTTAAATTCTTATATTGATGTAATTAATGTGTAGTTAATAAGTAAAGTTAAATTACAAAAAGTATATCTGTTTTGCAGGAAGTGGTTAACTCATTGGAAGAGAGCTGCAGACAACTAAAGATGGAGCTGAGAATTCAGAACACAAAAAACAGTGAGATGAAGGAACTAAAAGAAAGACTCAACAAACAGCTGGCAGCATACAGGCGGGTTATCAAACAATATAGCATGTTATGTTTAAAGTAGACATTTAATTAAAGATAAGCAAAACATTCTCCTTTCAGGTCTGCTATTGAAGATCATGTCACCACCGACAACGAGATAACAAATATTGATCCTTGATGTAGCTTGTTGAACTAGCCTATTACGGTGTGAAAAATCAATGCACTTTATTTATACCCAGTTTTGTTTCTAAATAAACCTTTATATTGACATGGAAAGTGTGATGTTGTTGTATGTATTATGCCTTAATAAGCAGAACTTAAGCTACTGTGATTAGATGACCATCATAATAAAATCATTACTGGGTTAGAAAGCTCAAGGGACTATAGGCCTATAACTACCATATTGTCGCTAGTCCACATGTGTTATAAGGTATAAGATAAAGTATCAAAAATAAGGATGCAATAAGGAAGGACTGGTTCCAAGATGGATACTGCAATACTGTTCTTATTATCTAATGATAACCATAAAATGCCCTACTTAACAGTGAGCTTGATGCTCCTCAACGCTCAATATCTGTAAAGAGAAAGCATTTTTTGTTTGTTTTTCTTCAACTGCGTCCATTCACGGACAATAATAAAGTACAAGCCATAGTAAATTGCAAAGGAAGGACAACATAGATGCTCTAGTCTCTATTGGTCCGTGATCAAGCATGCTTGAGTATTGCGTAATCTGATTGGGTGTTTCTAATAGCCTTCTTTCTATTGGTGCTGTGTGGCGCTAAAATTGACTACCGCATTGTCGGTGTGTAGCAGCAGCAAACGCTGTTAATTTTTGTTGGCATGACTTCTACTGACTTATCCTGTGTGCTGAAGATCTTGCACTCAGTTTATCGTAAAGTGGAGACGCTAGAGGGTTTTGCAGATGGCATCGTGTTCAAAGAGGGGCAGAAACCACGGGTCATTGAACAGTCTGACACCACACGATTCTCATCATTCGTCCGAGGCATTTATGTCTGCTCCGACAAGGAGCTGCAGCAAGTGCCAAGTAATACCCAGGTACACGTTTTATTTTATTTTTAAATCGGTAAATATGGTACAAGTAAGTGCTTTCTGAAAAAGATTTACCCATTTTACCGTTAGAGCTAAAAACCTGTTGACTCAAATGACTGGGTTTCTAATGGGGGTTAGAAATTATTTTGTGTGACTAGATAAAACAGCACCACAATGTAGGTGTTTACAATAAATAAATAAAATTAAATCCTAATCATAATAATCTAATCACAATAGCTATAACCTACTGCATGCTCGCTGACCTGATAAATGCATTTACCAAAACCATATTTTAAGTATTCTGCAGTTTGGACTTTGGAGAACTCCTGTTGATTAAATTAATAGATCCAGTGAATCATGAGTAAAGCCAAATGTATGTATTAGTGTATAATGATGTTAGTATAAGTTTATCCTGTAGTGTGTCACTGTCTTATATTTTTATACAATTCACAGATATGCACCCTGCCTGATCTGTTGGCCTTTGTGCTTAACAATCTGAAGCGAAAGAAGAGAAAGAATGTCTTAATACATGGCTACAACTTCCTGCCTCATAATGAACAGCAGAGGAACGCAGACGTGTTTAAATTCCAAGGAGACGTTACTCAAAGTGCCGCCTACATCCATGGCAGTGACCTGTGGAAGAAAGTCACCCAACGCCTTGGCACTGACATTACACGCTACCTTCTGGAAAACTGTTCTCTGTTTGTGGCAGTTCCTCCATCTTGTCTTTTCCAGGTGTGTGGTTTGCCAATTTATGACCGCATTTCCATGGCTTCCACTGTTACAGGAATAACTTTTCAATCCCAACACAATGCCAGAAAGGCCAGACGAGCAAAAATCACTATCAAAACATGTCATAAATTGTGCAAAAGTAAAATGGATCATGGAAACCAGGAAAGAAAAAGAAAAAGAGAAATGAATGGGTATGATGATGAAGATGTACAGAAACCTGCTAAAAGACAACTTGTTGGCAATCAAAACATAGCAGAAGATGAGCCCATGTTCCTTGATTCAACGCAATTTACAAAATCTTTGGAAAACAGCACCGGAACTGGTTTAAAGGAGGAAGGGGGGCCAAGTTGGAGATCAGGTACCTACCCCCCTTTGCCTCCATCACACTGTTTCTTCCGCACTTTAGGATTTCTCTATGGAGGCAGTGGCATGCGTGGCTTCCTCCTCAACAGAAAGAAGAAAGATGCAGAGGGGATTAAACGCTTACAAGGGAAAGATTTGATTCGAATCATCTTCTTTGAAGGTCTCGGTTATTTAAATGGAGTTAAAAAAAAAACTAAGAAACTACCTCAAAGATTTTTCAACATGGTGCCAGTGTTTAATCAGCTGTTGAGGCATCACAGAAGGTTTCCATACGGGCGCATTTTGCAGAAGCTGTGTCCCTCTCTACAACAGGCAGATCCCAGGCAAGGGGAGCTCAGCTCTCTCCTGTCCCAGCATTGTGCAGCTCATCGGGTCTACCTGTTTGTCAGGGAGTGCCTCACAGCTGTCATCCCTCAGCACTTGTGGGGCTCGGACCAAAACAGAGTTAATTTTCTGGCCCGTGCCAGAGGTTTCCTGTCAGGTGGGAAGTTTGACAAGCTCTCACTTGCTGACCTGCTGTGGAAAATTAAAGTGAATGACTGTGAGTGGGTAAAGATAAGCAAAACTGGTAAGATAGTTCATTTATAACATTGTTTTATTGAAATTCCAGTAATTAAAGTTTTTATCTATAGGTCGTGTCCCTCCAAGTGAGCTTGCATATCGAACACAGATTTTGGGTCAGTTCCTGGCATGGCTTTTAGACGGATATGTGGTGGGTCTTGTCAGAGCCTGTTTTTATGTCACTGAGAGTGTGGGACTAAAGAATGCATTGAGATTCTACAGACAGGAAATCTGGGCCAAACTGCAGGACTTGGCTTGCAGGTAAGATAATCAAAATCAAAACCATTGTTTGGTATATATGGTTTATGTTTCATTATGTTTTTATGTCGTGATTAAGAGGCCATCTCTCAAAAGGTCAGATGACTGAGTTGACCGCTGCTCAGGTGGCCTTACTGCCCAAATCCACAGTCATTTCCAGACTCCGCTTCATTCCCAAGAATGAGGGAATGAGGCCAATCACAAGGGTCATTGGAGCTGACGTCAAAACAAGAGTACCAGCCCTGTATTAGTTGTACTACCCCTTTATTACATTTGTGATGCATCCATATTAATAAGGGATACTTTTCTCTTCAGCTGTACAGAGGCCATGTCCGTGACCTCTTGGATATGTTGCGGGCTTGTGTGCGCGCCTATCCATCCATACTGGGCTCCACAGTTTGGGATATGACTGACATCCACAAACGAATAACTTCTCTGGCATCACAACAAAAAGAAAAAACACAACCACTGTACTTTGCTAAGGTCTGATAGCAATTTGTACCTATCCTACTGACCTATGTCCATATATATCCATATAAAACTCTTTATAATCACTGCCATGGTCCCATTGTCAGGTGGATGTGAGTGGAGCTTATGACAGCCTGCCACATGATAAACTCATTGAGGTCATTACTCAGGTCCTGACACCTTTTCTGGATGAAATATTCACCTTACGACGCTATGCCAAGGTCTGGTCTGATGCACATGAGGGTCTGAAAAAAACATTTGTGAGACAGGTATTGTAGTACTACAGTACTATTTACACATAAGCATTTGCATTATTTTATGATTTCTTGTTATTCCAAATAATAGGCATTTTTGCTTGATGATAACATGGGCTCTAGCAATATGAAGAGCTTTGTGTCCTCTCTGCAAATGTCAGGAAACATTCATCATTCCATACTGGTAGAGCAGGTAATAATTTTAAGCATTTTAATTCCTGTTAGGTTAGATAAGATTGTTTTTTTTATTTAATGTAGTGTATTTTAAATTATTATTAATACTCATGATCATATACATTTCAACTGAGGCATAGATACAATTTTTTTTTTAATTTAGTGTATTTTTAACTACTTTAAAATTTCTCATTTTCAAAAACTATTTATTTTCTTTCAGCACTTCTCCTCAGATCTTCATGGCAAGGATGCATTACAGTTTTTTACTCAAATGCTTACTGGAACCATTGTTCACCTTGGCAAAAAGTGAGTATACTTTATAATACTTATTATATACTATATAATACTTTTACTTTTTACAATCAAGTAATTACTTTTTACTCCTGCAGAACATACCGCCAGTGCAGAGGAGTTCCCCAAGGGTCTGTTGCCTCTAGTCTACTATGTTGTCTGTGCTATGGTCATATGGAGAACATTCTGTTTGATAATAAAGGCAAAACCAAAGGGTACAAGTGGAACCATAACTGTAAAACCTTATTGCCAACAGCAGAGTGCAGTATTTCGTCATTGCAATATGTTTTTCTCTGATAGATGTTTACTGAGATTTGTGGATGATTTTCTTCTCATCACGCCAGACCTACATGAAGCACAAGCATTTCTGAAGTAAGAGTCAAAATGTATTTTCTAAGTTCTAAGAAGTAAAAAACTCCCAAAACATTGATAAAACATGATGTTTAAAGGACTTTTGCTGCCTGGAGTGCCACAGTATGGTCTGGTCATCAACCCACAGAAAGTGGTAGTCAACTTCAAGGTTTCAGAAACTGCAGCCATTTGTCCTGAAATCCGCGTTCTGCCCCCTCGTTGCATGTTCCCCTGGTGTGGTCTGCTGCTGGACACATGCTCCCTGGATGTCTACAAGGATTACTCCAGGTGGTTACAAAACCTTTTACCTTAGATAGTCTTTCCTGAGAAGTGTAGCAGACTTTATAGATCTATATAAAGTGACTAAAACCATTTTGATACTTTGAACTTTCACATAAACATTTGTAAAACTTAATAAATAACCCCATTCCTGGAAAAGTGATTGAATGATTAAAATGCTTTCATTTTTGTTAAAATTTAAACTTGGGTCTAAAGGCATGTGTTTACTTAATTTCCATCCTTTAGTAATGACATTGATCTTTTTTCTTTAACAGCTATGCAGGTCTATCACTGCGTTACAGCCTCACTTTGGGCTTTTTCCATTCAGCAGGACAACAAATGAAGAGGAAGCTGATGGGGATACTCCGACTGAAGTGTCATGCTCTGTTTTTAGACCTAAAGGTTTTAGTATAAACTATACTTTGAACTGTTACTGCATATATATGTGTATGTGCTAGGGAGGTCAAAAATATTGATACCCAAATAGTAACCAACAATGATCAAAACTACATACAGAAAAAAAGCACATGAACAGGACACATTTTCTGGACAAATTTGGCCAAATAGTAGTTGTAGAGACATTTTGCCCAATCACTTTTACAGTATCCTTTTATATGCCATTTTTTTTTATTATTTATTTTCAGTTTTCACTCTTGACATTTTATTGAACATGAAATAATCACTAGCTTTCATTCACACAATATTTGGAATAAAATGTAATAGAATTTGTATTCTTTACAGACAAATTCTGTTGAGGCAGTCTATCAGAACATCTACAAGCTGGTCCTCCTTCATGCATGCAGGTAAACACTTATCTGATTTATTTCAAATATGTTCAATAATAGGTACTATTTATTTAATTATATTTAAGTGTGTTATCAAATATATAACAGATGTGTTTGACATTTCTTAATAAATGGGTCACTAAAGATAACACCCCCATAAAAAGGCTGGTCTATAGTGTTCAATCAATGTCAGCATGAGATACAATGTCATTGCCGCCTTTTATCTAAATGTAAATAATTCAGCAGCAGCAGTAATCTCAGTAATATGTTGAAAATGTTCTTGTCACACATTTTCCTTTAGGTTCCACGTATGCGCCCAGAGTTTGCCCTTTGGTCAAACGGTTGCCAAGAACCCCAACTACTTCTTGCAAATGATCTGGGACATGGCAGAATATGCAAATCAGCTCATTAGGAAAAGCAACAAAGGCAAAATAAAATAACAATTGTGACAAATACATATAACCTGGATTGTATACCTTTTCCTGGATTTTACTGTTGTCACTTTTTATACAGGCCAGACTTTGGGCACTAAAGCACAAACAGGCATCATTCAATATGAAGCAGTGGAGTTGATTTTCTGCCTTTGCTTTCTGCTTGTCCTGTCTCAACACCGTTGGCTGTACAAAGCTGTCCTTCCTCCACTCCAACATCGTAGGTCAACATTAACACTGTGACTGAGAGGACATGACATTTTCTTGTCTTGATTTTTTTCTTTATACTCTTTTGAAAGGAAAACGCAGTCTGCAGCAACGCCTTGGCGATCTAAGAGTTGCCAGAGTCAGACAAGCTGTAGGTGGTGGGATTCCTGAAGATTTTTTTGGTGTTCGGATTTAGAGGTATTTTGAAGTCCAGATATATTTTTGAGGGGAATATTAAATGCTCACTCCCCCAAAGTAATTGTTTTTCCACTTTGGACCATAATAACTACATAAATTGATCACCAGAATTTTACTTTTTTACAGATATTGTGTTAAAAGCACAGACAGTCTTAATATGTGATTTATACCAAACAAATGGTGAAGTGCAGCAAAGTCTAACAAACATTCAGGGCCCTGACATAAACCACTTAAGTGATAAACCTTGGTTGTAAACACACCTTACAAAAGGATGACCTTGGCCACATCTTTGAATTACAATGGTTGTGGTACTTTTCCACACAGGCACTTAACCTGTTGCTTTGCACTGTTGTCCTTGTGAGCTTGTCATCTGTGACATGTCAACATGTTAAACCTGTTTTCATTTGATCCCTTAATATTTGCAAGGGGAACCAACATAAAGCATGTTTTTATTCCTAATAAACAATGTTTAGATCTCGCAAACTCCTACAAATTCCATCAGCACCTGAATCTACATAAAAAAGATAATTGATCAAATAACATGACTTGTAATAAAATTTTTGTAAGAACATTTGTTGTACTCTTTATGGTCACTGAATAGACCAGGTTAATAATGCAGTATGTAGTGTATTTGTAGAAATAAGCACTCAGGAAGGTCTGTCCATTGACACAACATAATAGCGTATACGTGCTTTATGTCTTGGTTGGTCTGTAATTTGCATCAAAGCCAGCATTGCTATAGGCACTGAGCTCAGCCCTGGTGGAGGACCTCCTCAGTCTACCACGGATTAGTCCATTTAGAGCCACTATGGGAATGGAAATGATGGGTACCACACACAGGAGGATGATTATGGCAAAGACCCAGTCAGGATACTGCAGGATTTTGGTTTTAGGAAACAATTCCTGAAAAAAAGGGAAATAAATATGATGGCAAATGTATTTGGTCAATTATCATCCTTTTCAGCTTTCAAAACATTTCAGTGTAAATCCCAGATACTGCTGTTACTTACATATGATGGGTTCCATGTGGGATAGGTTGGGCGTGTTTGTGCATGTAAGGCCACATAGGCAATTAGCACAGCAAAAAGCATTAATGGACTGATCACCATCCAGCACACCTTCCAGAAAATGTTGGGTTTTTTCCCAGTCATGAACAAGATATCGTCACTAAACCTTGAAGAAAATAGCCATAAGTTCTCACCATCCTTTGTCCTTTCATATTTTCATTCAATCAGCATGATGATGGCTACCTTTTCATCCCACGTACATAGATGACTCCAACAATCTCAAAGAATGCTATTATAAGTAGAGGTATTGAGCCCACATAGGCGTTAAAAACCTCCAACCAGTAATTCCCAGAACCCAGCGTAAATATAAGTGCCGCCAGAAAGCTGATTATGCATATAATTCCTGGAAAACATTTGTAAAAAAAAAAATTTTTATTTTTATTTATTAACTTCTGCTGTGCTTGAAGACAATGAAACAAAAATGTTTTCAACCTGTTAAAAGTACTTCTGGGATCCACTTTGGCAATATTTTGAGGTCATAGATGGGTGTAAGGACTCCCTGTACATTACCGAACATTGAGGAGAGACCCAGGCTAAGGAGCATGATAAAAAATAGGATTGCCCATATCTGTGAACCTGGCATCTCAATCACTGCTTCAGTAAACACAATGAATGCCAAACCAGTCCCAGAGGCACTCTAGACAAAAGGGAGAAATTCACTTCAGTTACACCATGTGCGCTGTACAGGATAAAATGTACTCATGAAGAGAACAGGGAGGCAAGAACAGAATTTGGACTTCAAGTAAAAATTTAAATAAGAAATGGAAATATCTGCAGCTTCTTTTAAAGTAACTGTACCTGTTCAAGAAATGTCTGTAGATTACATGTTTGAAGATTTAAAGCAGCGATTGCATCTGGATATGTGCTGTTTAAATGGTTGAACCAATTGTCATAGTTATCACGGGTGATGTTTTGGTCAGAAATATCAAAGCGGTTGGTAAGGATCATGATGTTGCTGCAGAATAAAAGCAAAGTCAGAACATTAAATGATTAACAATAACCAAATAAATGTTGACAATATGTCCATACATACTCTTCTTGACAGTTGTACAAAGCACTTGTAGCTTTGAATCCCAAGATTGAGAAGATTGGTATGGAGGCATAGAGAGAAGTGGCACTGTTGATTATGCCAACCACAAGAGCATCCCTTTCGCAATTGTTTCTTTTAGAAAAATATATTTTAGTCAGCCATTCTTTCAGGAATATTACAGTTTACAATACAGTTGTTTTGCAGTTTAAGAAATGTGTTTATTAATGAGTACATGCTGAAATAGTTGTAAGCATAATATGCCTATATTGCATATAAATTGTCAATTTATTGGCCACACATGTCAGTTGATCTTTATCAAGACATTGCTAGAGAAATGTGTTTTTTTCCCCAATTTTCTGAAATAATATCTAAAAAAGAAAAGAAAAAAAAGATTGCTACTAAATGTACAGTATACAATAATACACTGTACTGAACATGTGCTTACTTTTCATCTGCATAGCTAGAAAAAGCAATGAGTCCACCAAAGGCCACGGATAGAGAAAAGAAGATCTGAGTGGCAGCATCAAGCCACACCCGAGGGTTCTTCAGAATCTCCCACTATCAAAGAAAACCTGTCTCATTTTACAGAGTTAGAGGTTTATTGTGAAAGCTGCAGTTAAACGTGGCTGACCTCTGGGGTGAAGAGATACTTTATTCCATCCACTGCTCCCGGTAAAGTAATGGCCCGTACTAGAAATATTGTCAGGACTAGGTATGGAAATGTTGCCGTCACATACACAGCCTGAAAAGATATTGAATATGATGTATTTTAACAATAATTATGGCTGATTGTCCTATGTTTCCAGACCTTGCCCATTGACTGGATCCCTTTGATGAAGCAGATGTACACAATGCACCAAGCACTGGCCAGGCACAGTACCATCGTCCATTGTATGGTGCCACTGCTTTCAATGTCTGTAGTAATGTTCAACGTCTCACGGTACCAGAAGTAATTTACTGGAGTGCTTTTCTCACACTCCTCATTAAAACCTGGAAGGAAATGTGGTTGTACAAGTCAAAGGAAATAGGGTATTATAAGACTTATCAAAAATACATCAGATTGTTATCATGTAATTTTAGATTTCTCTGTTAAATTGTTTCCAAAAAATTACCTGTGCGGTTTGCATTTAGTGGACATGTGCTCCATGGCAGGGGATCTTGAAAAGAGTGAAAGAAGTACCAAAGAACCCAGGCTAGAAGAGTGTTGTAGAAAAGGGATACCAGGAATGAAACAATCAGTGATCCAATGCCTGTACGTAAAAAGTCCAAAGCATCCAATGTTTATTAAAACATTGTATCTGTTCAGTAATTTTTTGATAATACACTTTAGGGGTTACCCACCAACCCCTCCCAGAAGCGGTGAGATTGAGTACCAGACTCCAGTGCTCCCCAAGCGCATTCTTTGTCCTATCGCCATCTCCAGATAGAGCAGCGGGAGGCCTTCAAACACCAGCGCTATCAGGTACGGGATAAGGAAGGCACCTGAACACAGCACGCACAAGTATTTCTCTCCAAAATGCCTGTTATTAGAGTGAATAACCAGGGTGATTTAAAAGTTCATAAAACAAGAATCCGCAGGGACTCTTCTTTGAAGTCACGCCATGCTGATAAATGCTTATTTCTACATGTATGCAAAGCTGAATATATACACCGTATTAACAACACTGTTTTTTTGCTTAATGATGACCCAGGGTTTAGAGTATGAGGAAGTCAACAGATGCATTATTTTGCCTTTTTCTAATCCATATAACTAGAAAACATCTGTGTCGATTATGCTTGGCAAATTTTGCAAATACAAACAAAAAAATTGATTGGGAATAGCTGGCTACATAATGTAGAACAATGCATTTTACTTGAAATTGAATTTTAATAGTGCTTATTATCCATGCACTGCTCACTCATTTACATACATATTTTTGATAAGTGTTTTCCCTCTATAAATGAAAAAATAAAAAATAAAGAAATTATCTGGTGCTGTAATTACATTTGGTGACCATTGTGATTTTATCATTTATTTTACTCGCAGAAAGTCACTCAAGTTATGACAATGGCAATAAGCTTTCTTACCCCCTCCATATATTTGGCAAAGATATGGAAATCGCCAAACATTTCCCACTCCCACTGCAAATCCAATGCAGGTGAGCAGGTACTGTATCTTGTTATCCCATTGTGGTCTATCTTCCTTGTCAGATTCCTTGGTTTTGTCCATTTTTGGAGTACCAGTTCTTCCAGTAAGATCCAATGTTTTTGTAGTGTCCTTTGACGTGTGATGAACACATTTAACTTGTTTCCACTCAGTGATGCACAGCACTCCTGTGTGTCCTCTGTTTTATGTGTGCTCTGTGGGTTGTCCTTTTATGCCCCAATCAGCTGGAGCGTTGAGTGAGGGATGCAGAAAGCAGGGAATACAGAAGGAAGTAAAAACACAGAGAAACATTTACTGGCCAACCCTCTCTTTGACAAAAATATGTGTGGAAGCTGCAGATTAATGGATAACCAGCTACCTGTTGATGTTTCAATCTCAGACTGACTCAAATACAGCCTGTAAAAAGGACATTTGTGTCATCATGAGTGTAATGGTTTAACTGCAAAAACACATAATTTTATAAGGTAATTGACCATGGCACCTTTTGAAGCATTTGGATTATATATTAAAATTAAGGTAACTTAAATTGGATGTAAAAAAAAAACAAAAAAAAAAAAACTGTGTAAAAGTGTTCTTTTTCATACTTTTCAACCATTCACTTTTACAATTTTCTCAAATACATCATTATCTTTGTATTTTAAGAAAACTTTCCACCTTTATGCAACCCTAGTCATATCCATTGGTAATGAATTAATCATTGAACTCAAAGTAGAAAGATAAATTGACTATGACCCCTAGTGCATGCTTATAATTGAACTCTTGCCCCATAAGTTCTTGTAATATTTGTGATGTTAATAAATACATACAGTAACTATGAATACATTGATGACATCTCTTATTGTTAGAAAAAGTTGTCCTTTTTATTTTTAGGAATGTTTTTCTTCTTTATGTTAACATAGAGTAGCCTACATAAAGCATACATGGGCATTGTTAGACTTGGGACTCCTGCCAATAAAAAGATAACTGCATTTATCCATGATGGGTAGGGGACTGAGTCCAGGACTGGAAATTGTTTCTGTGGACCATAAAGAGGGTGCATAGTTATTGTATCTTATAATTCATAAAATCATAAAATAATGTATTAAAAAATTTAACATACAGAATTGGGATTCCAGACTAAATAAGTAAGCTTCTCTTGGGCTTGTATGACAAGGTAGAAAACTAAAATGACCAATATAATCAGAGGACTTGTAAATCTCCATGTAACCTGCCAGTATAAGCCAGGCTTGGATCCAATCATAAACTGTATGTCTTCATTGAACCTGTCATTTAATACAACAAGAAATCACGTTTATAAAATAAATATTCACATATACAGTTTTTCCTAAAAGATTTAACATATTGTTGATTCTTGTTCTTACAAACCTCTCTATTCCATATATGTAAACAACCGCTATCATCTCAAAAAACCCAATACACAGAAGTGGAACTGATCCCGCAAAATTGTCAAATAGTGTTACCCAATAGAAGCCAGAATGTTGAGCAAATAGAAGCGTGAGAACAAATGCAACACCGCAAGTTACAGCTGAAACAGAAACATACAACAACATAAATTGGAGTTTTTAGTATATTAAGAATTGCTGTTTGCCCTTAATTACCACTCAGTGCTTCCTGGGGCCATGTTTTAGGAAATACTCCTAAATCTCTAATTGGAACAACAACTCCCTCAATGTTACCAATGAGTGTGGAGAGCCCCAAACAAAGAAGCATGATGAAGAAAAGGACAGACCAGATCGGCGATCCAGGCATCTTGATTATGGCTTCTGTGAAAACAATGAAGGCCAGACCTGTTCCCTCCACCCCCTACAAAAATGTGTTAAAATTTGGATAAAAACTTTAATTAAATTAAAGTCTAAGCACAAATGATACCTCGCTGAGAAGTCTCTGCATGTCGCAGGGGATGATCTCAAGTGCCGTAACAATATCTGTATATGTGCTGTTTAAATACTTAAATGCTTCCTCATAGTTTTCTGTAGTTATATTGTTCTCGGGAAGATCAAATGCATTTATAAGTGTTTGAATATTACTAAAAAACAGATGAAAATTAAATGTAGTTTGGCATGTATTTATTTACATCTAGACCAACACATTTTCTGTCAGATCAGTGATGTTTTATGTGTGTCTACTGTACTCACTCACTGATACATTGCCCATATTTTTCTGTAGCTCTGAAGCCGATAATGGTGTAGGTTACCATG
This sequence comes from Boleophthalmus pectinirostris, assembly GCF_026225935.1. NCBI lineage: Eukaryota > Metazoa > Chordata > Actinopteri > Gobiiformes > Gobiidae > Boleophthalmus > Boleophthalmus pectinirostris. The sequence goes on along the minus strand of NW_026571175.1, from coordinate 16,211,031 downwards.
GCAGCATAGACTGAAGTACAGCCAGTTATGGCAGTAAGGATCATGGCATCCTGTTTACAGTTGTTGCTGGATTTATGAAGCAAAAAAGTAGTAACATCATTAATAAAACTCAAACATGACTTGCCACAATTTTATTCAACATTAAGGATCGGCTCATACTGTATAGGGTTGTAGCTTGAGAATGAGATCAGTCCACCCCAGGCCAAGCTGAAGGCATAAAAGACCTGAGCCCCTGCATCAAGCCATGTCGTTGGTTTGACTAACTCATTCACCTGCAAAAAGGATCATTTTAGTTGCATAACATTTAACAGTGTTTTAATCTATTATAGTTATGATTTCAATGAAAAAACACAGTTTAGACTTGCATCTGGTGTGAAGAGGTACTTAATTCCAGTCAAAGCACCATTAAGAGTCAGCCCACGAACCAGGAAGATAGCTAGAACAATATAAGGTAGTATTGCTGTGACGTACACTGCCTGAGGTCACATAAAATAAAATTCCAGTATGATTCAAATTTACTTCAAATGGAAACATTTTTATTCATCAAAAACAGATAAAAGCAAACCTTTCCAGAGCTGCTTATTCCTCTGATGTAACAGAGCCCAATGACAGTCCAGGCTACTAACAGGCAAACTACTATAGGCCAGTGGATACCCCCAGAGTCTTCTATTGAGGTGGAAGTGTTCAGAGTGACTCTGTAATAGAAGTAATCCACTGTGGAGCTCTGCTGGCATTCAGCTATGTAACCTACAACAAACACTCATTATTTGTATAATCCAAATCTAATTTTGAAAATCAAATTTGTTATACATTTAATTGCTTCTGTCTCTATGTTATATTAATAGATGCATTAATTTGCATTAATAGATTGTGTTTTGGTCTGACCTGTTTTGTTTTCATTGAGAGGGCACTGTGTCCAGGGAAGAGGACTTTGAAAGGAATTAAAAAGGTACCACAAGATCCAGGCCATTAATGTGTTGTAGTAAAGCCCAATTAACAAGGATACAAACATAGAGGCAATCCCTAGAAGACAGAATTATCTTGTTTTGCTGTTTGTGGCAGTGACGATGCTTTAGTGGACTTTTTTATTCTTAACTTACCAATTCCAGTCAGATAAGGGTTGATGGCTTGCCACACTCCAACACTACCTTTTCTCAGGCGTTGACCTATGGCAAACTCCATAAAAAGTAGAGGCAGTCCCTCAAGTACCAGCAGGATTAGATATGGAATCAGAAATGCACCTAAAATGTGTACAATGTCATGCAAGTCTTACATGAGAGTTAATTGTTTGATCGTGGTGCTGCATGAAATTATTCTAATTATAAGGCCATGGTGAAGTCTTTCAGCTAATCAAATTAATAACACTTCATGAGTTGTATTGATTGTATCCCTCTGGGGCCAGGACTCCTCTGAAAATGAGATTCTAAATCTCTGTGTGATTTTCCTAGTTAAATAAATAAATACAATAAAAAATAATTTACAAAAAAAAAAAAAAACTGTACTGGGAAAGCACATTCACATGTTTTATAGGGAATACTGAGTTCTTCCAATGAGCTTGGATGCTGTAATCGTTGTTTAGCACTGCTCATAGCTAAATCTTTGAATATATTGGCCCTGAACAATTGAAAATTTAGCTTTTCACTGGTTCAAGCTTCATCTCCTAAATGTATTGTAGTTTACCAAAGAATTACCATATTACCTCCTCCATGGCTTTGGCACAGGTAGGGGAAACGCCACACATTGCCAATCCCAATGCAGAATCCCACACAGGTTAAAATGTACTGAGCCTTATTGTCCCACTTGGGCCGGTCCTCAGCCTGCTCTTTGTCCATCCTCTCCAGATCCTCATATGTGTGGATCCGCTTGTCCAGTCCAGGGTTTGGTAGCAGCACCTTCATTGTGGATACACTGAAGCAGAACCCAGCACTGGCAGTCCTGCAGACAAATCCTTGATGTGAAGGCAAGATACGTCACAGCAGCTGTGAATAAGGTTTATAACCTTTTGTCTTTATCTGACGGATCCCACTGATCTGTGATCCAGTCTGTGAGAGCAGAATGAGCAGCTATGTCACAGGCTATAGGATTTCTATGAGACCTTAAGTCATGTGCTTCTGTGATGTGATAACAACTAAGATAACAATTTCAGAGTTTTGTCTGTGTTAGTATAATGAGGCAAAGTGCTAATGTAATGTAGGACATCCCTTTTTAATGTATTATTGAGATGATATAACTTTAATGACTGTCGTTATAATGCAAAATAACTTAGTTACTGATTAATAATGGAGCCTTATAAAACTGCATCAGTTTATAGTGTTGATGAACATCTTCCAAACTGTAGTTAAAAGTTATGTGCAGAGGAAGTAACTGTACAGTACACTGTACAGTCTGTCTGCATTAATTCATTTTTTATGCATTTATTTAATATTTTTATAAATTTCTTGAATAAGTGCAAATTAAGGGGGCGATGTTACAACACAGTAGCCTGCAGGACCTTGTTCTGTTACTAATGCAGATGCCAAAGTGGAAGGAGCTATATATGCTATTTATGTACATTTAGTAAGATTAAATCAATAAAACTACAAATATACTATATAACACTTTGTGTTACGTTTTTGTATGAAAAGCGCTTATATAAATAATAATGATTGATTGATTGATTGATATATAAATATGCTATATATATATATATATATATATATATATATATATATATATATATATATATATATATATATATATATATATATATATATATATATATATATATATATATTTTTTTTTTTTTTTTTCTTCCCTACCTTTACTCTGAAGAGGGATTTTGTTTCCCTCTGCTGGACAATTTCCTGCTCTGTGTTTTTCCTCAGCTACACTTGTTCTTATTCTGTCAGTGCTGTTGTGCCAAAAAATTTAGGCACTCAAAAAGTATAAAGTAATTAAAAGCCTTTAATAGCATATGGCAGATAAAGTCAAAATCACGCCAACGCATTTCGGCCCCTTGGCCTTCATCAGGGCAAACTCGAGATGGATATCACAGTGCAGATTTAAAGTAATAGGTGTAGGGCACATGTTCACAGTGGGCTTGTTGACAGTCCACTGATGCACGATGGGACATGTAGGCTGAATAGATTTTAGTTACAAGCTATTTAAGATAAGATAATACAAGATACAAGATATTAGTACAATTCCCAACAACCAATACATAGAAAAACACATAGTATAAAAATATGTATAGTGCAAAAAAATATAAAAATGCTACAGATACAACATGTATAATTTGTATAATATATTAGAGGGCTATTCTTAAACAGTTTCATGGAGACAAAGATGTAAAAAATAGGAATAGATTGCACATTTAAAGGAATTTTAACTTACATTTAAATCCTTAAAATGTAAAAGTTGCATAATTGTCATCTTACAAACAATGTGAAAGGATTTTACAATAAGTAAGCAGGTGTGATGTGACATCCAGTGGTTAGTCACAAGTACTACCCTTGATTGTTTCAATTTAAACATTTCTGAAAAACAAATCATAATTATGCATTTATTATTTATGTAATTATGTATATAATTATGTTAATTTTTTATATGACAGTTACACATTTATTTCTTTTTTCAGTTCTTTTGTTTGTCATTCTTTTTCTTGTATCTGATGTAGATCGCCTATAGCTATTGTATATAGCTATAGTCATAAAATAATAAAGGATTTATGTTTTACCAGTTACTGCTCCTTGAGGCCATGTTTTAGGAACCAAGTTTAGGTCTCTGGAAGGATCAAGCACTTCTTCAAAAGTGGCAAACAGAGAAGCATGGTGAAAAATAATATAGACCAGGCTGGAGAAACAGGCATGTTTAAAAAGACAGTGAAAGCAAGGCCTGGTCCCATCACACCCTAGAAAATATATAAACATTATTAACTAATTGTTAATCTAGAATCAAGAATATTTATATACAGAATAATATGGCTAACCATTTAGGTTATTGTAGTAATATTATCATCATATTCCTAATCAAATACCCTATGCCAAATTGTACTAACAATTGTATTGTCTCTTTTATTATTCCAATATCAACAAAATTATCACCCCATAACATTTGTCATTTCTTGATTACATTTTGTAATAACTACTCCTAATTAGCCTTAATAAAACACAAAGAAAAACTTACTTCATAATGAACAAATAGTTTATTAAAGATTATTCAGGCTTAGTTAGACTTGGACTCAGACAAACTTTATTTATCTACAAGGGAAATTATTTGGACACAGTAGCTCACACATTACAATACAATATAATAACGAAGAGCAAAAATATAATTTGTAATAATAATGTCAAAATAAGTGATGAGTAATAAGAGATTGGTGTCAAATAAGGCGTAATTATACAAACATATATGTACTAGTAAAAATAAAATATGGAATTACAATAATGAAAATATATCTCAGCTATATACAGTTATTAATTAATTAATAGGCCAGTCTTAACTCCTAACCCCTAATAAGATAGGCACCAAGACTGGATGATTATTAACAGACTATAAATTAATTTATTAGTTCATATTGAATTATGTCGCTCTTTATACTTTTTTAATAAGAATAATTACGATGCCCTTATTATAAAGTTTAACTCATTGCTGTGATTGATTTATTTTACACCTGTATTACATACAGTAATTCACCAATTCATCACAAAGTATTTTTTCACACCCTTACAGAAAAATTACCTCTTTATCAAATATCTGCATGTTACAGGAAATTATGTCCAGTCCCAGCAGTAGTAGGATCAGTTCAGAATATTTAAGGTCTCCTCGTAATTGTCTGATGTGAAATTCTCAGTAAAGTCAAATGCGTTTATTAAAATTCTCATGTTACTATGACAAGAACAGATATGCAGTTTAAAATCAGTAACCTTTTTGTAGTCCTACCTTTGTGATGTGAGATATGCTCACATTCTTCATAGTTATGTAACAGTTCATTACTTCTTTTGTGTTATCACTGTGCGTAGTAAGCATAGCTAATGATTAAGAATACCACTTACTCATTTATACGTTTCAATTTTTTTTTTTTTGTAGCTCTGAAGCCAATGATGGTTTAAATCACAGTAGCTACATACACTGCAGTTCCTGCACTAACAACTGACAGGAATAAAGCATAATTCCTACAGTTGTTTCTGCAATAGAAGGAAAACAATTTTTTATTTTCTTTAATGTATTTTTCAACACAAAGTTAGTTCTCCATTATCGTAGGTTGTAGCTTGAGAAAGAAATGAGTCTTCCCATTCCTATCTCTAAAGAATAGAGTGATATAGGTGATTGGCTTGGTCAACTCCTCAACCTACAAACTGAGTCTCAGTTCAAAGTTCTGGTTAAAAGAGCCATTACAAGCCCATCTTGTAAAGTATTTAGTACCATTATCAATATGTTGTTTTAATTATTTCTGCTATGGAGACTCACAGCTGGTGCAAAAAGAAACTTCACTCTAGTCAGAGCACCTTTATGGGTTACCTCACTACCCGGAAAGATGGTCAGAACATATATTTATTAAATAAGGCACATTGCACCAAATGACCAAATATTTCAAAGGCAATATATATTTTGTTTTGTAAAACATAATCAGCTGTGTTTGAGGCAGTGATTAAGACTAAGTGACTAAGTTCACATGATAAACATAATAACTAGGCAGTTAATACATATGTTTACATAGAAGTAGTAGTATAGATTGTTTTGTTGATTAGGCAAAGGATAATTTCTATTTTAGAGCATTTAGAGTAAAATATATAGTTAACTGAGGGCCTCTTCATAGAGTCAGGTTACCTATTTTTTACACATTTATACTGGATATCTATTTGTTGCAAATTACTACAACATTTTAATAATCATCATTATTAATCCAACTGATGTTTACTGTACCACTGGCACAGGTAGGGGAAACGCCACACATTGCCAATCCCAATGCAAAAGCCCACACAGGTTAATACCTCTTTGTCCATCCTCTCCAGGTCCTCATATGTGTGGATCCGCTTGTCCAGTCCAGGGTTTGGGAGCAGCATCTTCAGTGTGGATACACTGAAGCAGAATCCAGCACTGGGAGTCCTGCAGACAAATCCTTGATGTTTTCCTCAAAGGCAAAGACACGTCACAGCAGCTGTGAATAAGGTTTATAACCTTTTGTCTTTATCTGATGAAGCTCACTGATCAGCTAGTGGACATATGCACAAATGACTGCTATACACCTATATCATAATGGGAAGATTGGAAAAATGGGTGTGCCCAATGCGTCACTACTTGATCTATGTTGTTATGTTGCATGAGCAGTTTATGATGGTGCTAGCATTACATTCATGAATGTTTTAATCACTGTTCAGTCTGTTCAAATCTTTATCACTGTGAAATAATGTGTTATACTTGTATTTAGCTGTGGAGCAGATGACTAATCCAATCCACCTTATTTCACACTTACAAACAAAAGCTGTTTGCAGCTGCACATTGCTAAATCAATAAAAATAAAATTTACAATTTAATAATGCTAACATAAAATGCAGATAATAAAATGGTTATGTGAAACTGTGATTTTCATGTTCCGCTGTATGCTGCAATGATGCAAAGCAAAGTGAAGATATTAGTCTGAGGATCAAGAGGTCATGGTCTCATACACATTTGTTTTTTTATTCATTATGATTAATCATTACCCACTGTAAATTTTCACAATTTCCCCTAAAGACCTTTTCTACAGTTATATGAATATGTGATTTGGGAATGTGCCTTTAAGTGGTGGTACAGTATAGTAAATACAAAATATTTTGTTTTTGAATTGTGAAATGAATTGTGGTAGATGGGAGACCTTATTGATTAGGAGGTCAGCCCTACAGATTACAATCACAAAGTGCTTTTACTTTAGTAATTTGAAATACAACTAGGTAAAATTCAAACATTTAATTAAGTAACAACCCAGGATGCCAAAAGCCTCTCAGTGTCTTGTTGTTGCTTCATAATAGAATCCAGGAGTGACATCTAGTGGTTGATCACATGTACTGTCCTTTATTTGTTTCCATTTAAATGTAACAGAAGAGACACAAATAATCCTAATATTGTGTTTTTGTTGTGTTATTGTTTTTATATGAAGTTCCATAGCTATATATATATATATATATATATATATATATATATATATATATATATATATATATATATAGTATATATAGATAGATAGATAGATAGATAGATAGATAGATAGATAGATAGATAGATAGATAGATAGATAGATAGATAGATAGATAGATAGATAGATAGATAGATAGATAGATAGATAGATAGATAGATAGATAGATAGATAGATAGATAGATAGATAGATAGATAGATAGATACTTTTTCATATTATACATACAGTATTTTGGATGTTTACCCAATGTCTGTCTTAATTCTTTTGTGTGTCTTTATTTTTTTTTGCATCTGATGTAGATCATCCTGCACAAAGCATAAAAGGGCAGTGCCAAACTGGGGACTCCAGCCAATAGAAAGATCACAGCATAAATCCATTCTGGATAAGGGACTGGTGTCAGAGAAGGGAAAGTCTCCTGAGAAAAAAAAATCAAGATAAAGTGAGTAATTGTTTTTAAAAATGTGCATACTGAATGTTATAGATGTTTTATCTTACAGAACTGGGGTCCCACACTAAATAGGTCAGTTCCTCTTGTGCTTGGGTTATCAGATAGAAAATTAAAATGACCAATATAATGAGTGGGCTAATGAACCTCCATGTGACTTGCCAGAATAAGCCAGGTTTATTACCAATCATGAACTTGATATCTTCATTGAACCTGTGAGAAGTTTTAGTGTAGACTTTTATTCAGGTATAAGTATTATAATTGCTTGTACCTACCTGTCAACACCGTAAATGTAAACCACTATTACGATTTCAAAAAAGCCAATGCAAAGAAGAGGAACTGATCCCGCAAAGTTATCAAAGAGAGTTACCCAATAAAACCCAGAGTGTTGGGCAAACAGCAAGGTAATGGTGAAAGCAATAAGAAATGTTATACCTAAAAGACATGATGTATTAATTGATTACATTCATTTATGTAAAATTGGAATAAATGCTTAAAAGGAGACAGAATTACCAGTTACTACTTCTTGGGGCCAGGTTTTAGGGAATACATGTAGGTCTTTTAATGGAACAATCACTCCCTCAAAGGTACCAATGAGAGTTGAGAGACCCAAACAGAGTAGCATGATGAAAAATAGTATGGACCAAGCTGGAGAAGCAGGCATATTGATAATGGCCTCCGTGAAGACAATGAAAGCAAGGCCAGGCCCCTCCACTCCCTAAAAAAATATGAATGGAATAGTTTATTTATGACTCAAATAGTACTCCAAAAACATTAAAATATTGTACAAATACCTCACTAAGAAATGTCTGCATATCACAGGAGGCAATATCCAGTGCCATAATTGTGTCTGGAGATGTGCTATTATAATGTTTAAATGCTTCCTCATAATTATCAGGTGTAATGTCATTTTCACCTAAATCAAAAGCATTCAGTAATGCCATGATGTTACTGTGAGAAAAAGATGACAAGAAGAAATATGTTACACAAGTGAACATACCTATATGGCACCCAGCAAAGAAATTCACCAATGCCATGTCTTATAGCAGTTAGAAAATTTTAACAGAAAAGAGATAAAGTGCTCATACTACTAATTTACTGGTACTTACTCGCTGATGCATTGATCATATTTTTCTGTAGCTCTGAATCCTATGATGGTGTAGGTTACCATGGCTGCATAGACTGATGTTGCAGCAGTAACAACTGACAAAATGATGGCATCATTTTTGCAATTGTTGCTGAAAATATGAAATAAAAAACTAAATGCTCAGAGAAGTGGGTGTCCTAACAGTGACTTGAGTTCTTACTGAAGGGGGTTGTAGCTTGAGAAAGAAATCAGCCCTCCCCATGCTAATCCAAAAGAGAAGAACACCTGAGCTCCAGCATCCAGCCAGGTGGTTGGGTTGATTAACTCCTCAACCTACAAGATATGTTTTAAGTCAATAACAGTTGTCTTTTGTAACTGTTGTCTTAATGTGTTTTTGTGAAACTCACGACTGGTGTGAAGAGGAACTTGACCCCATTTAGAGAACCTTTAAGTGTCAGTCCCCGGATCAGAAAAATGGCCAGAACAAAGTAAGGTAGGACCGCAGTGACGTACACAGCCTTAGAATGAGACATCAAATGGATACAGATACTCTTTCCAAAATTGTAAAAAATAATCCAGCATTATATTTGCCTGGCAAATCCAGAATGATATCTGTATTTTTTATATACAGATTGCTATAAGTCTGGTCCAGGCACCACCCCATGCCTCAAGCCCTGTCAAACATGATTGTGCTGCAATCATCAATCATGTTTTTTTTTACAGTGATGCATGTGAAAAGAAGGCGTCACATATCATTTACATTTACATACAATTCGTGTCCCTGATTGGCTAATCTATCTGTCAATCAAGTCAGTCTGAAAACTGTGAAATTTAACTGTGACCAGACTCACATCTTCATAAAGTATTGAAGAAGTGTATATTTTGGAACCCAAGCAAGCATTGTGCTGTGATGTGCGCATATTCATGAAATGCATTGTGTGAATTAAACATACACTGAATACAAATATTTTGTGTAAATTGTACATTGAAAAAATATGGTTAAATTATTTCTAGTTCAACAAACCTTCCCTGCCGAGCTGATCCCCCTACTGCAGCAGATAAATATGATTGTCCAAGCAGCTAATAGGCTAACAACCATTGGCCAGTGAATACCTCCAGAGTCACCTATTGAGGCAGAACTATTCAGTGTGACTCTGTAGAAGAAGTAATCAACAGTTGAGCTCTCTTGGCATTCAGCTACATAACCTAAAGCAAAAAAAATGTGGTAATGGTTTCACATATTAAGAAATGTTACACATTGTTTTGTACCTGTCTTATTCTGATTAAGGGGGCAGTGGTTCCAGGGAAGGGGTTCTTGAAATGAGTTAAATAAGTACCACAAGATCCATGCTGTTATGGTATTGTAGTACAGCCCAATCAAGAAGGACACTAACATAGAGGAGATACCTAAAACAGATACAGCATAGGTTTATATATAGAGACTATATTGTCACTATTCTCCATGATTGTAGTGTTTTAACTTATTCAATATTTTAACTCACCAAGACCAGTCAGATAAGGGTTAATGGCACGCCACACACCCACACTGCCTTTCCTCAAACGCTGACCAATAGCAAACTCCAAAAGGAGCAGAGGCGTTCCCTCCAGCAACAGCAAGATTAGATAAGGGATCAAGAAAGCACCTGAAAAATGTTACTATAAAACATTTATGTCCTCTTGACCCACCAGTTACAATTTTACATTTTAGCTTTAAAGAATAAAAGTCACAAAGTCAGTTCAAGTGGATACATTTAAAAGTCTTGTGGAGTTGGGAGTTGGTGTGTGTGTGTGTGTGTGTGTGTATTGTCGATTACAAATGAGTGAGTCATCAGAGCAGTTCATTAATCATTTGTCTAAATTGGTGAGTATTTAACAACTCATCCCTTGAACACGTTGACTGCAAATCTTTACAGTTTTATGTGAAAAAGAGAGGAAAAACTGATTAGTTAACAGTTTTAACTAGGTGGTTTTTCAATTATTTCTCTACAGTGCGTTACAGTTTTACAGAATAGTATTTAATGAAGTAAACACAGTCACTCACAATATTTTGTAATCAGTTAGTACCAGCTTATAACTTGATTTGTTTTAGATGACTAAAAAACTGACTTGCTTACACCATAGAAATACACCATACATTACACATCATAAACAACAGGATATAACTCTGGATCATTTGGAATTATCTATTTCACAGATATCACAGAATCACAGACACTGATGGCACACAAGCTCCTTCTGGTGGTGTGGTAGGTCCTCTGCAGGTTTAGCCTGTCTGCTTAATTCAGAATCTAACAAATGAGCTAAATCACCACCTCCACAGTGTGGTCCCTTACCTCCTCCATGGCTTTGACACAGGTAGGGGAAGCGCCATACATTTCCCAATCCTATACAAAACCCTACACAGGTGAGGATGTACTGTGCCTTGTTGTCCCACTTGGGCCTGTCCTGGAGCTCCTCTTGTTCCAGTTTTTCCACTTGTCCATAATCTGGTATCCGTTGCTCCAGCCCGGGGTTCGGGAGCACCAGCCTCATGGTGGGTTAGTGTGTTCTCACAGTAGCACTGTCTGTTGGACTACTCATTTACTCTATTGTACAATGCTATTATCTGTCCACAGATTAGATCTGCACCTTTGCCTTTTACTGCCTTTTAAATATTCTAGTGAAATATTTGTACAGTTAGTAGTACCTATTATATGCTTCTAGTGTGTGAAAACAAAGGGGAAGTGTTTTTGTTACCTGACTTTATTTTGAATTGTTTAATTTAATAATAACTCTTAATGAGTTTCAAAACATCTTCTAACCGACCAATACAACATTTACAGCAAATATCTTCTAACAGTCAGGGATAGGAAAATCACTAATCACAAATGATTCATTAAATAAATATTGTTTGATTAAACACATTCTTTCTGTACAGTATCTATAGAAAGGGTCTACTTGTTTTTACATGGCATAATGGCAAAACAGCAGTAATATAATTTTACAAAACAGGCATGAATCTTACTTCATACTCATCATACTTTTGTTATATTAGGCTTAAATCATGCCATGCAGTGTACAAGTACAAGTCAATTGCTGTATGTCACAAATAGAGCAATTATAATCATAGAGAAACACACGTTATAATAGATATAACAGAAGAAAAGAGCAGCACAATACGCAAACAATCTCATGCATTCGTCTTACTTAGTTACAAATTATAGATTCACATTTTCCCATTCATCTGAACCTTAGCTGAAATAGAGTCCACTGAGTCACTTTGGTGGACCCTGTTCTTACAGCATTTCCTCTGGATAAATTTGTAAAGTGCAAATGCCGGAATGCTTAAACTGGGAATGCCAGCCAAGATGAATATGATAACATACACAAATGTAGGATAGGGTTGTTTGTCTAGAGTTGGGAATGTCTCCTGTAGTAAACGAAACAATCGGGCATTAGATTAAAGGAAATCATACAATTTGGATTCTGAAATACAACATTTTACTCACCGAGGCCGGGTCCCAGACCAGATAGGTGACACTTTTGGTAACTTGGGTAACAAAGTAGAAGACCAAAATGAAGACCATGATGAGGGGGCTCACCACTCTCCATGCGATTTGCCAGAATATGTTGGGCTTGTGGCCAATCATAAACTGAACGTCCTTATTAAACCTGATTGGACATAGAGAGAGGAAGTGTAAAAGTTAAGTGCCAGCAAAATGGTGGTAAAAGTAAACATAAAAATGACCTTGTACTTTTATTAGTCCAGTAAATGCTAAATGGAGTCAGTTATGACCACCATGAAAGCAATTTAGATATAGTGTTGTTAAAAGCATCACCTTTTTGAAATATAATGGAAAAAGTGTTTAACAGTACAAATATATAAAATATATATTTTGTAGTTCATCCAACATGAAGTGTTTAAATATATTTATAGTTTATTTAGGATAGTTGAAAAAGAAAAAGAATAGCATACCATTGCAGACAAAATATATAAAACAAAGACATATTTTGCATTATTTACTACTGTGTGCATAATAGAAATTCCTGTATGATAAGAAGTACAGCATTTTATCTCAACACAAAGGTCATAGTTGTTTTAATGGGAAATGTTGCCATAGGCAGGTATGTTATATCATACCTTGTGTGACTCATATAGTTATATATGGTATATTATTTAACTTCACACAGACTTACCGGTCTATTCCATAGATGTAGATAACTGCAATCATTTCACAGAAGCCAATGACCAGCAGAGGAATTGAGCCGGCATAATTATCAAACAGTGCCAGCCAGTAGTTTCCAGAGCGTAATGCAAAAATAAGTCCAAGTGCAAATGAGATGAGGCAGGTCAAACCTGATTGACAGAAAATTTCAAATGGTAGTGTGAAACATGATGATATGCGTTCAGTTGTTTAGACATAACATTATGACCACCTTAGTGTAATGACTACTTCAAATGCTGTGTTATGTCACAACCCATTTTTCATACTGGGGCAACAGTAACTCAGTGATAAGAGCCAACATCCACCAAACCAAATATGATATGTATGTGGTCGGAGGGTGTCACTAGTAATGGTCATGTTGTTGCCTGAATGTCACTAGTAATGGTCATGATGTTGCCTGAATGAGCATATAACACATTTACCACAAAAGACTTCTTTCGGCCATCTTTTGGGGAGAATATTGAGATCTTGCAGAGGGACTACCACTCCCTCAATATTTCCGAACATAGTGGAGAGACCAAGGCAAAAGAGCATGACAAAGAACAGCACGGCCCATAGAGGTGAAACTGGCATCCGGATGATGGCTTCTGTAAATACAATAAAGGCCAGGCCTGTTCCTTCCACCCCCTGGACAACATGGTCATGGTTAATAATCTATTCCAGTAAAATAGGCAGTCCATTTTGTGAGATCTGCTTACCTGGCTGAGGAAAAACTTCATGTCACAAGTGGCTAAGTTCAAGCTTTCAACTAAAGCAGGGTTGGTCTGATTCAGGAAACCCAGAGTCTCATCGTAGTTAGTGTCAGTGATGTTGCTCTCAGGCAAGTTAAAGGCATTAGTCAATTTCATTATATTGCTATGAAAAACAAATATGAATGTCAATAGTTAGAGTGAGAATAGAGGTGACATGAAATCTTTCTGAAACCTTTTACACTTACTCTGACATGCAGTCGTCGAAGTTCTGTGTGGCCCTGAACCCAATGATGGAGTAAATAACAGTGGCTGAGTATACTGATGTACAGCCGTTGATGATGGAGATTAGAACTGCGTCTTGTTCACAGTTGTTGCTGCAAAAATACGCAACATTTGGCAAGCTGTGGCAAACCGTTCAACTCAATGTGAACACACAAAGGTGAGGATTTTGACTCACTGAATGGAGTTGTAGCTTGAAAAGGAGATGAGACCTCCAAAGGCTAGGGAGAATGAATAGAAAACCTGGGCCCCTGCATCTAGCCATGTCGTGGGGTTCATCAATTCATTCACCTGGACGAGAACAGTTTAATGCCCATTGTGTTCTTTTGACATTACCACTTTTTGAGATTACTAGAGTTCTAGAGTAAAATTATCTCATAAACCAATAAAATCCATTGCCCAGAGTTGGATTTTTTATTGTTTTAATACTTTGGACATGTGTTGACCTGTCATTTTAAGGTACATGCTGTATTTTATGATCAGTTGTAGTTCTGCTCTATATTTAGGACAACCCATGCACTTTCCACCTTTTGCAAAGATTAGTCTGATATCATAAAAGCCTTTGGACATCTTGATGAAGTCAACACATCTGGTCCCATTATTGAAATGTCATGGTAGTATTAATACCATTTTGATAAGCTTGAAGTATGTTATAATGGCTTTCCCATTATCACCAGCTAGGACTGTCACAATACATTTTGAAGCATGATATATTCTTATAAATGATAACACTGAAACTACTTTATACCACTGACACAATAAGAATAATGAAAGATAATGTTAGTAAACATTTTTAAATAGACAGCGTAATTCAAAGGCGAGAGATACAACAGATAAATAGCAGGGTAAACCAGTAATTAGCCATAGAAGTCACTTCAACCTTTTTGTTGCTCAAATGTTATTATGTTACAAACAAACAATGCAACAAAATTGCACAGATCACCACTTTTATAATGAAATTATACAGATAATAAATACTGAGCCCAAAATATATTGTTCCAACTTTCAAATATTGAACAATAAGTCCATATAGTAATTACTGTGACAGCCAATTACCAGGTTACTCGAAGTTGTGATTTGAGTGATTCATGCATGTTTGAATAATCCTGTATCAATCTGCATTTGAGGCTTGAGCGCTCAAAAAATTACGTTTTATTCTTGTGACTCTAAGCTGTTGTATTATGATCTATATGTGATAGCTTATTGCTGGAATTTCTGGCATCAGCATTTTATAGTCACAGAAATGACTAAACTTACATCTGGTGTGAAGAGGAACTTGATCCCTTCCACTGAGCCTTTAAGGGTCAGACCCCTGATGAGGAAGATGGTTAGGACCAGATAGGGCAAAGTGGATGTGATGTACACAGCCTGTAGAGAGACAGGAAAAAACACATAAAAATCATCTGATGCATTGAATAATAAGATATAATATTTGACTCTTAGACCTTTCCCGTGGTCTCAATTCCTCGGATTGTACAGACATACAGCAATGTCCAGGCAGCCACCAGGGCACACACCATCCACCATTGTAGGTCCCCAGCTTCCTCAATAGATGTGGCTGTGTTCAGAGTCTCCCTGTACCAAAAGTAGTCCACTGTGCTGCTGCGGGCACACTCATCAATCAAACCTGCAGCAAGGACATATTGGTGATTAGAATGCATAAACATAAAAGTTATCATTTTAAGTAGAGACGAACCTGTCCTGTTTGCATTAAGGGGACATTGACTCCAAGGCAGTGGGCTTTGGAATGAGTTGAAGAGGTACCACATGATCCAGGCCATGATGGTATTGTAATACATTCCCACCAAGAAAGAAACCAACATAGAAGCAATTCCTATAAAACATGAATGTTTTTTTTTTTTTAAATGTGTACTGTAAAACATTTTGAACAATAAATCTTGTACTCACCTACTCCTGTAAGATAAGGGTTTATTGACCTCCAAACCCCCACACTGCCCTTCCTGAGCCTCTGACCAATAGCAAACTCCAGGTACAGCAGTGGGATTCCCTCCAGCACCAAAAGAATTAGGAATGGGATCATAAAGGCACCTGGAAAAGCAGCAAATAAAACAAATTTGACTATTGACTAGTTTACAAAAGACAAGTCAAATAAAGTTTACTATTAACTAGTTTACATAAGAGAAGCACATAACTATTAACTAATTATTTCATTGTTGCTATTTTACTCTATGAAATGTGTAATAAAAATGTTCATCTAATGTATTGGGAGTGACAGTCTTCGTTGATGTTTGTCTGATCTAAAGGTTAGCGGCTGAAATCCTGCTCTCGACATGAACAGTTTTGAAAGAGTAGTCAGATCCACTGACCCACAGATTGGCAGTTCAATCTCCCACTGATAAATACTGTTGTTATGTCTTTTGGAAAATACACTTAACCCCCTTTGGCCCCAGTGTCCGTGTCCTGTATAAATGCAGGCTTATTTGTATGTGCTTTGAGTGCTTTGAATGCGTTATATAAATCTGACCATTTGAAAAGGTGATCATTTATTTGCAACTTAAATTTGAGTTACCAATAAATAGACATTTTTATTAATTGAAATATTTAGCAAGAATAAATTGTTGTGTATTGTCAAAAATATTTTTTATTTTGAATATATATATTTTTTTCAGTCCTTATTTTATTTATAAGTTTATTTAATATTTTGTTAATGTCATTACAAAGATTGTAGTAGTGTGCCTTTATCAGCACATTTTTAATTTGTTTTTCTTGTTAACTTTGTGAGTTAATAAATACATAGAGACATACCTTTTTTGTCTGCTCTTACTCCAGTGCACACAATACTGCAACTCACCTCCTCCATGACTCTGGCATAAGTAGGGGAATCTCCAAACATTCCCCAGTCCCACACAGAAGCCCACACAGGTGAGCAGGTACTGGGCCTTGTTGTCCCACTTGGGCCTGTCTCCAGCCTCTTCCTTCTCCATCCTTTCCAGGTCTCCATGACTAGGAATCCTTCTGTCCAAACCGGGGTTCGGTAACTTTAGCTTCATTCTAGTTAAGAAAAAAATATGTTGTGTTTAGTAATGTATTATGCTCCTTGTTTCATGCCCAAGCTGTTCTCTGTTACTGATTCTCCCTTGGCTTCTCTTCCTGTGTCTCACTGCTCTGAAATGCTCACTTTGACCCCTGGCATCTAAACCACACTTATCAGTAGCTTATTAAAGTCTGTACTTTATTATGTTAAGTCAGCAGGTATAAGCGGAGAAGATGCAATGGTTAATGCATCACATGACAACAGTGACCATTCCAATCACGTGGCTGATTTTAATATTGATTTGAAATGAATGGCTGATTAAAATTGTTATTGAAGGTGTCCCACTACTGTGTTCTCAGTTTTTATGAAAGGGATTAGCAAATCTTATCTTCTGTCCTTCAGAGAGAGAAATGTTTTTTGTTTTTTTTATTGAAAGGGGCCATAGGCTAATGTTGTATGACAATAAACATTAAAAATGTCCTTTGCTACCATGTACGTGATACGATTTTGTGTGTATGCAAAATAAAATCAAAAACAGTGAATAAAAGTGTCAAACAAATATATTTGATTTTGTTTAGAAACACAAGCAAACAAATATGTAAACTATACAACCTTTCAAATATACAAAAAAAGGTGCCAAATGTTCACATATTTTTAAATACTACATATCCATTATGAACCAGTTAAGTCAGGGGGCTATCTAATCAGGTTTTCCACTAATTATAATAAGTAACTAAGGACAACATTTACATTGTTTAGCACTATAGGGGAGGAGTCAGGCTATTTTCTGCTCTTTCATAAAGATGACGATATCCAAAGTGTCCAGTAAAGGCTAATTATGCTTTTTCATCTTTTGGTGTTCCGCCCTGTATCTTAGGAGCCATTGTAAGGTTTATTATCAGAGACATTATAAACTTCTGCATGTCTATAGACTTGCAGACATGTGTACCTGATAAGAGCAACATGAAAACGGGAAAACAACTCAAGGCTATAACATAACACAATCTGATACAATTTTATGCAAAAGCAAGTAAAAAGTTATTGGTCATTTGGTTAATTACAATCAGTCTAATGCTAATAATATATTTTCAGAGCATAAAATCAAATAACTCATACAAATGCAACTTTTTTTTTTAAAATATTGGTTCTTATATAAAGTACAATTGAAAAGACATAAACATTACATCTGATTATATTAAGAGCTGTTTTTGTGTGTGTTTTTGTTGCAGATGCGTTTTTGTAAAAACTTGTACAGAGCAAATACAGGAATGATCAGACTTGGTACTCCAGAAAGAATGAAGATGAGAGCGTAGACCCAGTCAGGATAGGACAGCATCTCCAGCTTTGGGAAGTTTTCCTGTGAACACAACACATTTTTTTTTTTTAATTAATAAAAACATCCATAATCAGAAGAAGAACAGCTGATAATTCTAATCAATGAAGACGGTTCCACTCACCGAGGCAGGATTCCATGTGATGTAAGTCAATTTGGAACTGATTTTACTGACGAGGTAGAACACAAAGATGAGCAGCACAATCAGAGGGCTGACCACTCTCCATGTGACCTGCCAGAAGATGTTTGGCTTGTGCCCAATCATGAACTCGATGTCTTTGTTAAACCTATCAATGAAAAAATCCGTTAGAAGGTCAATAATTGAAATTGCTAACTGACTGACTAATTGGTCTGTGGTGTTTTAGTCAGCCAAATGCATCAATCATTTAGTTATTTTATCACAATTAAAAGGATTTACAAATCTGGGCACCAGCTGAAAGAAGAAAACATGAAGTGAGTTTTGCTGTAGTTTTCTGGGTGACTGTACAGTTTAATTCACTTGCCTGTATAATATAGTATAAAGGCTAGATCTCTGTGTACACTCTGTGTACGAGAATCTAATAATTGTGTGATCAGTGCCACGTGCCACCCCCTTTTAGTCATTTAACTGATGCACAATTTTGTTGACCAAAATTTCTTACTTGACTACAGCACAAAGGAAACAAAATATAGGTTTCATATAGTAATAGCACATTAAGCATCAGCATCATTTTTGCATTGCCTTGCTTGTTTATATTTTAAAAACATGGAAGAGGACTAGTAATAATTATAATAACAATTATTATTATTATTTTGATTCTGCATCCATAGTAGACATAAAGCAACATGTCATACCTGTCTATTCCATAGATGTAGGCCACAGCTATCATTTCACAGAAAGCAATAATAAGTAAAGGGACAGAACCAGCAAAGCTGTCAAACAGAGCTAGCCAGTAGTCCCCTGAACGCATAGAGAAGATCAGCGCAATCAGGAAACTTACGAAACACACTATACCTGCAATACATACATGTGCAACTGTTGTTAGAGTTTTGATTGAAAAAAGTATATATATACTGTATGTTTCTTTTCCTACCTGTGAGTGCCTCTTTTGGGAAGTTTTTAGGGAAAATTTGAAGGTCTTGCAAAGGGACAACTACTCCTTCTACACTGCCAAACATAGTAGAAAGCCCAAGGCAGAACAGCATAATAAAGAATAGTACTGCCCAGAGTGGAGAAATGGGCATTTTTGTGATGGCTTCTGTAAACACAATGAAGGCCAAACCTGTTCCCTCAACTCCCTAAAGCACATAAATAAACAGTTTGATCTGTATAAAAGGAACAACATAGTAACATAAGATAAGATGCAGATACATGCCTCACTTAGAAATGTTTGGAGATCGCAGGTGGATAGGTCTAGCCCTTGGATAATAGATTGGTATTGGTCTGAACTGTTGAGCTGCTGAAGCATTTCATTGTAATTGCTCTCTGTGATGTTCCCTTCTGCCAGATTCAGCCCATTCAGCAGCATTAGAATGTTTCTGTTAAAATTTGTTGAAATTTCTTTACATTTGTCCATGTTCTTGAAGCTTTATTTATGTTTCAGTGTTTACCCATTGAGACAAGCGTTGAACTGTTCTGTGGCCCTGAAGCCAATGATAGAGTAGATTACCGTAGCAGCATAAACAGATGTGCAGCCGTTAATAATGGAGATAATGACAGCATCCTGCTCACAGTTGTTGCTGAAGTATTAGAAACAGAAAATACATCTGTATTCATCACATGAATTAAAAGTAAATGTTACGCAATAACATGTTTACGAGATATTTTGTATAAATGTATATCTGAAGCCCACAAATTCAAATAGACAGTACAAGTTCATTTTGATTTCTTAAATCTATCCTGAAGTGTTTTTAAAGAGAACATTAACCAATTGTGCACTCATAGCATGTGAAGAGCGTTAGGAGTTGTTATATTCTTATCTGCTCAGATAAGATTAGGGCAGAAGTGACTCACTGCACAGAGTTATAACTGGAGAAGGAGATGAGCCCACCGAAGGCCAAAGAGAAGGAGTAGAAAACTTGTGCCCCAGCATCAAGCCAGGTTGTAGGATTCATGAGTTCATTCAGCTATAGACAGACAGGCAAAGGTTTTTAACAGTATATTATATTGTGTACTTTTAGGTGAAGAATTATTTCTCCACTGACATCAGGTGTGAAGAGAAACTTGATTCCATCTAAAGATCCTTTAAGGGTCAAGCCTCTGATGAGAAAGATGGTGAGGACAACGTAGGGTAGTGTGGATGTGATGTACACTGCCTAAATGAAGATAACATGATTTTAATTTCTCTTACCACTATGAAAATAGTAGTAGACATGTGCATTCAGAACCTTTCCTGTTGTCTCAATGCCCCTGATGCAGGAGACATAAAGAACTGTCCAAGCCACAACTAAACACAGCACCATGGGCCACTGCAACCCACCCGACTCCTCTATTGACGTGGAGATGTTCAGTGTTTCTCTGTACCAGAAATAGTCAACTGAACTACTGAGTGCACACTCAGCTACCAGATCTGTAGACACAAAACAAATTAAAGTAATTTTAGCTCCTGTCTAAAATCACTAATAAAATTATAAATAATATCCTGCCTGTTTTGTTATCATTGAGTGGACATTGGCTCCATGGCAGTGGGCTCTGGAAAGAGTGAAAGAAATACCATAACACCCAGGCAATAATCGTGTTATAGTACATTCCCACTAAGAATGACACAGCCATTGATGCAATTCCTACAAAAAGATCAACCAAACTGTTAGTGAATATTGGATGTACAATAACTGCAATCCAACTGCTTCTGACTTTACTCACCCACACCAGTCAGGTAGGGGTTAATACTCCCCCAGACCCCAAGGCTTCCCTTTCTGAGGCGTTGACCAATAGCAAATTCTAAGTGCAATAATGGGATTCCCTCCAGAACAAGCAGAATCAAAAAAGGGATCATGAAAGCACCTAAAGAGGAGGCCGCATTCAATTATAATGGATGTATTAAAAGGTGATTCACTGTTCTTTTGAAAAACATACTTATTTATCAGCATATAGTTTGCTCTGCCTCTCTGAATTTATATATTGTTTTATTTAGTTTGATAAAAAATACTTCGTTATAGGGTATAATAGTAATAGAAACTGACCAGATTTCTTTATGTCCCTTATCTCTGATGAAGGTGGAGTGTGTTGTGAGGTGAAAGTTCACTATGTTTTTATTGCACCATATGAAAACAAGGTGATTAGAAACAGCTTACAGATCATTTATGATTATACTGATTTGGAGTCATTACTTGATAATACTTAAAGCTTATAAGATGAAGATTTTGTCTGATTTGCCTCTATTATATAACGTTTCTCTAGGCCACATATATGTAATTGTTGTTATTGACTTTCTTGATAGATTCATTTACTTCTGATTAAATGGTTTACAGCAGTGAACCAGATGTGCAGCATGCGGCCCTTTTGCTGAACATCTATTTGTACAGATGTTGTGCAGGTTTTTGACTCTTCTAAACTAAATGTGAAAGCCAGTTCCTCTTTACTGGGCATGATATGTAACATAATGTATTTTCAAGTCATTTGTGTCTGTTCATAGTCTGTATACTAAATGCACTGATGGTTTTCAGATTCCCAAATGTGATGACGTCATACTTCGAGATGGATGAAGGGCAAGAGTCAGTTTTCCTGTTAATGAATTACATTGTATTTTGCCATGAAATATCAAAAAGGTTATATCCCTAATATCAAACCTGATCATTTCTATTAGTGGCTAGACCCAAGACCATGTTATATTACAGAAAAAATCTGCAGTTGAACAACATTAATTTTAGCTGCCACCATCTGTATAAAATAATATTGGCCTATAGAATGCTGTGAATCTGAAACCCAGCAATATAATGTTCTTATGTGTAATTATTATGTATTTTGTTCCGTTTATGCTTAAATATGATGATGAAGCAGGCCTACCTCCTCCATGGCTCTGGCATAAATAAGGGAACCTCCAGACGTTCCCCAGTCCCACACAAAATCCCACACAGGTGAGTAGGTACTGGGCCTTGTTATCCCATTTGGGCCTGTCTTCAGTCTCTTTATCTGTCTCCAGATTCCCAAAAGAGGGGATCCTATCCTCAATCCCTGGGTTGGGAAAAGCAAACCTCATGTTGTCCTTCCCCAACTGTTCAGTGAATGGCTATGGGTCTGTGACTTGGTTTACTGCTTATAGGTTCCAGGTCATCTATTAAACTGGGCTTGCACCATGTGTCCATGATGTCATGCCATAAATATAAGCTTCAAGTGGGACAAAACATTTTTTGTCATTTTCCCCCTGAATTTAGAAATGTTGTTTACATGCTGCCTCTGTGAAAATATGTGAAAAAACACTAGACTAGGCCTACCATAAAAATGGTCACCTAAAAATTGCTAGAAAAGTCATGTATTAGCATGTTGATATTTTAATATTAGGGTAAATGTTCCTAGCAATAACATTAGTATAAAATAAGAGAGAATTCAAATATGTTATAGATTTCATTATTTTCAAGGGAGATGATTTCTGTATAAAATACAGAAACAGCTAAGTGAAAGTCACTACAAACCTTATAGCAACCTCAGGTTTATCCAAGCCGTTAAAATGTCATGTCATGATAAGATACGATCATGTCACTGATTCTCAGGGTGTGTTCATTATTTAATTACTTCACAGTGGGTCATTAGTAGTCATTCAGATATATATATATATATATATATATATATATATATATATATATATATATATATATATATATATATATATATATATATATATATATATATATATATATATATATATATATAAAACCTCTGCGTTTGCTCTTCTTCACCACTAGATGGTGCCAATGTCGTTTAGAATTGTCATACCAACTCATCAGTGGAGTTGAGAAATGAAAAGGCACTTGCAACGATATCGTGCATCATAACACGACCTAGAGGCAATTGAATATTAGAGTTGGCTGTATGACCCTAATTCCAGACCTTCCTTGGCCTATTCATTCTTGATTGTTACTGTAACGCCTGCAGGCAACAATATGTTGGTTTGATCCTATCATAAACAAAGTATATATTTTTGTTTTAACGATTTTCGAAAATGCGCAATTGTAGTAGCCTAATGAAATGCGATTGTTTAGTATGTTGTTTATTTTCATGCAGGAGTCTGGTGCTAAGCCGGGACAGTGATTTGAACGGAGGGGGGGGAGGAGATGAGGCAGAGGGGAAAATAGATATGGGGGTGGATTTAGTGGGACTAGACAGACAGCAGACCGGCTGTCCCAAGCAGCTCTGATCCTTCACAGTCCGGCTCTGCTGGAGTCTGCAGCCACCTGCTTCCACTAGAATAACTGCGGGAGCCTCAGCAAAGGGAGAGTCCAGGGAAGACTTCTGCGCCTCCTCACGCATCCCCTGACCCCCCAGTCCCGCAGGACACAGGCCAGCCGCTGCTTGGCGCACTTGGCGACCTAGGTTTGTTGTCGTTACCAGGAGAGGACTCCGTGCTGCCTCAGCAATAGACGCAGGACTGCGCTTCACAGAGACACTGCATGGATGAGCCATGGCCACGTTTGTGTGCAGGGTTCAATTTTTAGATGATACCGATCCTTTTAACAGCACAAACTTCCCAGAACCGACCAGACCTCCGCTATACACCTTCAGGGAGGACATCCCGCTCATCAACCAACTCGCGGGCATCCACCGACTCCTCAAAGCCCCCCACAAGGTACTTTCACCTCTCTCCAAACCGCAGCACAACGAAGGCGATAGTGCTGAAGTTTTTAAGATGGTCGAAGTTAAGTTTACAAAGAAGTTTTGTGTTAGATAGAAATGTATTTATTTATTTATTTATTTATTTCACTATTTCTATTTATTTATATTTCTAATTGTTCTTGTTGGTTCAATAATTATATGTTACAATGCGGCTATTCCATATTCATGTTTTTATTCTAACCACCACCCGGCTAAATAATAACCTAAAATTGAACTAAAAGTTACTTTAATCGTGCTAACATTTTAACTCTTCCTTTTTTGCCATTCCAGCCACCCCCAAATAAACTTCCATGGCCACCATTGCTATATTTAACACTTGCCAGCACAAGTGATTGGCTCTTCAGCTACAAGAATGCAACAAGGTTGCAAATGTTAGAGACCTTAGCAACATCTAACCCAGATTGCTCCGAAATAGATTCATATAAATCTGACACAATAATCTTATAATGTGACGGTGTGAAATGGTGAACAGGTGTGGGCCGCTTCTTGGTGCGTCTCTGTAATATTCCATCATACATTCAGACTAGGGGAGCTTTGACCAGGGGAGCTTTGAATGTTTCTGCTGTTAAGCAAGTCAAGGGTGCTCATTAATGGGAAGCCTTTATTTAGGTTCTACTGTATGAATCTGATGAATGTCCCATCAGATTGTGTAAATAATAATATTCAATGTAGTATTGTTGACAATACAATTTAATTGATTTTACAAATTGATTGATTAATTAATATTTACAAATTAAATATCAGAAGAAAATAACACTAAGACAAAGATTGGTCACATGGAACATTGTGCTTTACTATCCCAGAAGTAAGATAACTTCCACTGCCAAGTATCTCATACTTATATATTTAGACTTACATTAGCATAAATTACTTCAAAATATTTAGCATTATGCTTTAGAACAGCTCTCGGTTAAATCTATAGCCGTTGTGCGTAAAACTGAGATCTGTTGGAAGCCTGATTTGAAGACTATAAACTGGCTTTCAACAGCAAATCACTTTTCCAGCTCAGTGTATTTTGCCCCATCTTAGAAAGCCACAACACAAATGAAAAATTGCCTGAAGAGCAGAAAAGCCTATGATTACTACCTATAGAGGGACGCATGGCACAGGCCCCTATTCTTGTTTGCAATTTTGTTCCCATTAGATGAGCACAAAGGGCACTACCAAATGTATTGCTTTTTGGTTATACATGTGTCTTACTGTAAAGATGCTAACCAGACCAGTAGCCTACACCATATTTGATTTTACCTATTTTTCCAGGTGAAGAAATATCTACTTCTTTTTCTGTTTTTGTCTACTCACATAAAGGCATGGACTACCACAGTATATGATTATATTGTGATGATAGCTGAGTGCGTGTATGGCTCACTGCCTCACATGTAAAGTATAGGTCACTTGTCCCAGAATTCTTGTGGCCACCATCTGGATACTTTGTTCTCTCCCGCTGCAGCTCTTTCCCTAACCTCTCCCTCCCTGCTGCTTCCAGATTCATCCCTTCCACCTCACTAGCCATGCATTGTCACCACATAGTTTTGGTCATTTCAGTAGAGTTCATGGTCAACTCCTTCTTGTGCTGAGCTAACCTGTTTCATTAGTAGTCGCAAGGTAACTTTTGTTGTAGAGGGTCTGCCACTTGCTTGCCTCCATGGAGATGTCATTACTTTGTCCTGAGTATGGCATTTAAAATCTCCATGGAGAAAAGCAGGTAACGCTATCAAGTCACTGGTCAAGGGTCTTAAGGTATGCATATGTACAAAAAAAATTTTGACTTTCCAAGTTAAGTTTGTGATCTATAAATATGCAACTTGGCATGGAATGTCAGGCTTTCAGATTCAGAAGATGATCTGTGCTCAGAGAGATGAGAAAGGAGCAAGTTTATATTTTGTCTGGGCATACATTTACTAAGATGTCCATGTGAAGTTTTATAAATGAGACCTGGAGATCTGTGGCCAAGTGACCCCACTCAAAGTAAGAATCAGCATTTTAGAATGTTTTTCTTTGCTCCAAAAGCTGGTTATTGGGTGAAATCTAGATACAAATGTTTAATGCCAAACTGTGCAACAGTCCACTCAAAACAAAGTCATGGAATAGACATGCAGCTGGCAGAACCCCACAAGAAAAGTTACTGTACATAATGCACCTTTAAACATCTTCAATGAGCTGGATATTGTGTGAGAAATCTCTCCAGAGTCACTAGTCACTTCTCTATTAAACTGTTCTCCCAAACAATCTAACATTTATAGAATTATTTAGTGGCCCTCATTAAATCTATATTAGCTTATTTTACAGCAGCATGGAGCACGCCCTCCTCTATCTTCAAAGAGGGTTATGCTTTTGTGACTTTTAATGGTAAATACACAAGTTTCTAAAGTTCCCAGTTACGTAAAGGCATCATTAGCAGTTTGCCAGCCTCTATGTTGTTTTAACATGTTAGTAATTACTCCCCTTGTCCTCTCCTTGTTGCCCTCTGCTGATGAGTTTTTTGATGAAATGGGTGCAAAATATACTGCTGTTAGGAGTATGTGGTTGTTCTGGGGGTGCCAATCAACGTGATGTATTTTGTTATGTTGTTCCTCGTATAACCTAAATGAAGTGTTTTAGGAAAGAGACACCCTTTAAAGCCAGCCTTTAAAATCTTGTGTTACAAAACTTCTAGCTATCCATGCAATATTTATCACTAAGTAATATTTGTTGTTATAGCAATAAGCTGAAATTGGATGTCTGAAGATGTCTGACTTTGACAGCGCACATATAATACTGAGCACCAAAACTTGTTCACTGATAGACATTGCCTCATATGAAATTGTGGAACATAAATATTATTGCTGAATAATGGTTTGACAGATTGTGCTCTTGGTGAAATGTGCTTATAGAGAAGTGGGGCACTGGGACAGGTCATGATTAAGCTCGCCACATGTGAACCCCCCCTGCTGCAACCCCCTTATTTGATCTGTCCTTTGTTTTAAGATTACCCAACAGCCATCATAGCCTGAAATAAAAGTTGTAATTCAGAGTCTACAGTTCTAGTTCTAATCACCGGGAATCAAAAGCTGTTTTCATTTAGGAGTCAGATGATTTTTTTCTAGTACCTATAGTAGTATCATCAAACTTGAAGGCACCAGAAATTTGCCCTATTTTGTAAACAGTAAACTCTGATCTTTTAAATATAGAAAATCGAAATTTGACCTTTAAAGAGGGGGTATTGTGCAAAATCAACTTTATGGATGCTACCATGCTAACATCAATGTCAAAAGCCTGTCATCCATCCACATCTCTCTCACATCTCTCGCGGGCCCTACTGAAGCCCTCCTTACAGTTAGCAGTACAGGCCTGTACAAGGGCTAGCCCACAAGCCTAAGTTACCCATGCTCCCGTATGGCCATTTTTCATAGATATACAAGAGCTGAATACAAAACAATACACTTCAACATCACAAACGTTATGTGATGAGTAGTAGTTTCAGTAGCAGAATGCATGCTGATTGTATTGTGCTAGCACTCTGAAGGGGGAGTGACTTAACAGAGGGAGCAATTAGAGGGGGGCTCTAAATCTACCAGATAGAAGAGTAAGTTTTCTTTAAGTTTTCTATTTGCCTGGTGAATGAAGTAACATTATATGTAAAAAATAAACTCTTAAACTTCAAGATCTCTCTAGTTTTGTTCCCAAACTTCTCTCCTCTTGACTGTTGGGCTTCTGCAGACACACCCACCCTGAACTCCTGTTAGCATGCTGCTGCCTCAGAGTGCAGTAAATATAGCTGGGTTATATTTAAGCCCTGAGTCCATCCAGCAGTCCGCGTCTCACTTACCAAAAGAGAGGGAGGAAAAGACTGGGAGCAGACCAGGCCTTGTGATCCATGTGTCGTCATGTAGCTTGACTGGATTGCCACATGTCCATTTTAAAAGCCCAGTTAAAATTAAAGGCTGAATAAACAATGGGGACATGGAGTTACTAGTCTTATTTATTTATACACTGATAGAATCAATGACAGTTAATTCCAGTTTATCAGAACAATGATAATTCCCTATTTTCACAAACTGTCACGTACAAGCACCTGTGATGACTGTGTGACTTCGCTATGTGTGGCCATGGTGGAGAACCCAATAATATCAATATATGGTCTGCATGGTTTCTCATTACAGAGCAGGATAGCTGTAAGTCCTGTAGGATTTTTTGTGTGTTTGATTAATGCATAACTTAACCTAAATCAGTCAAAATTCCCATGTTGGGGATGGCACAACAACACATACTAATAAAAGCTACAGGTTACAGTGGTAACAGAACATGCAGCAAATTGTATTAATAATTGCAACTTACTGAAGCATCCGTAGAGCAATACATAATAGATTTGTTGAGTAAAATATCTTCCTACATACCCACATGTTGTTGGTAGTTAAGGAGATTGAGAAGCTGAGGGGGTGGAGTCTTCTGATACTGCTGTGGAGATGGGCTGTAGGGACAAGAGAAGAATGGGTGATTGTTGTTTGAGAGGGAAATTTGGTGGCAGGAGGTTAGAAATATTTTAGCTGGTTGAATTTATGCCTACATTTTTACTTGAGTAATGACATTTTAAAATTACAATATGTTTTTCTAAGTTCAGTTGCAAGTACTTTTACCCTCTTCCAGAGGAACTTGTGAGCTTCTGTTGTGAGATTATACAAACTGTTTAACAGAAGTCAATCCTTACTTCAGTCTTGTCATTTTGGCATAAGCAAATGTTTAAACCATTACAAATCAAATTTCTTTGTCATGTCCTATTCTGGATTTGGTTTTGCAGGCTTAACAGCTTCATCGACTTAATCCCTTTAACAGTAATGCAGAAAACAGAGCCACCATGCCACACTAAAAAACAGCTTCTTTTTCTGGACCATTGTGCTTGTTCAAACAACGAGGCCCATAAAGCAACATTATTTTACAAGATAGTGGTTTTAGGAACAGGGTGTGAAACACATGCAGAGGCAAAGAGTGGGGGAAGCTTGAATAGACTGTCTGAATGTCCAGTGTCATTCCTGCAGCCAGAGTATGACATCAAATCAATTGTGCCATTCCTCTGCATTAAGATCCAGTGCACAATCATAGTTTCCAAAGCCTAACCCTAACCCTAACTCTAGATCATGGGTGGATTTAGTGTTCAAAGTATGTTCTTAAACAAAGGCACTGTACTTATAAGTACAACTGTAGTAGTAGTATGATCACTCAACAAGATCAATGCAAAGTTCACTCAAGTAAAATGTTCCAGCTGTCATTTCATGCAGTACATAATGATAATAATGATAATTTCATCACAAATTCATAATTATTGTCTTTATTTTACCAAGATTATTC
This sequence comes from Boleophthalmus pectinirostris, assembly GCF_026225935.1. Lineage (NCBI taxonomy): Eukaryota > Metazoa > Chordata > Actinopteri > Gobiiformes > Gobiidae > Boleophthalmus > Boleophthalmus pectinirostris. Next base: position 16,181,707 of record NW_026571175.1, on the reverse strand, counting down.
TAAAATCAGATTTTGTCCTGTTTATTTATATTGCATTGCATTTAGTTTCAGTACTAGTTTTAGTGTTGATTAGTATTCTAGTACTACCACTACTAAGAAATAACTTTCTCTCTCTTCAAGGTGACAACGTCTATTTCGATTTAGAACCACTGATAATAATGTTTTTTCCATATGTTTTTGTTTTTATAGCTTGATGACTGTGCACTCCAGCTGTCTCACAATGGCACCTATCTCGATTTGGAGTCATCCCTGGCTGAGCAAAGAGACGAACTGGAGGGATTTCAGCAAGATGACACAGGGTATGAGCAGTTCCTCTCTTACACTTCTCCATGCCAAGACTTCACTGTCAAAACACCTTTACCTGTCCAGGGCGCCTTTAGTAGTGCCATGGCCCTCAAACACACACATTTATTGCATGATTTGTCACTTTTTGAATAGGAAGAATCATAAGCTGCTGGATGAGGAGTTCTTGGAAGTGAGTATCCATGGAAAATATGAAACACTGTGGAAACCCGGACTGATATACCCTCAGTTTCTCCAGCTACTGCAATTTTACAGTCTACAGCTTTATATTGTTTAATTTTCCCCCAAATGAACAGATTTTAAACCACTAAATCAAATACCTTGTTTAATAGAGGAGGTCAAATATAAACCTCCCAAAATTCTAAGCTGTGTTACTTTTTATCTCTTTTCTTATACAATGACATTGTTATCTGAATAATCACGATTAAACATTAACCTAATAATCTCTACTATTCTAATGCCTAACACCCCTTAAATTTTGTTAGTCATTTGCTGGGGTTACCTAGGAGAATCTTTCTGTTGTTACCTGTTGCGTGGTTATGTTACACAAAAATGTTGAAGCACAGGTAAACAGAGCTTTGTCATTTATAAAGCCTCAGACAGTAGCTGTGAAAAGTTATAGACTATATGTAAATGTGAAGAACCACTTGTAGGAGGAATGGTATGCTAATATGTTTGGCACTGAGGGACTGATAGAATAAAAGTCATGTCAGCCCTGGAGAGTGGTTTCTATGTGAGTGCTTATGTTTGTGTGGGGATTCTGCCTCTGAGTTAAATGAGTAATGTATATGACAGGTGATGGTCAGTTAAACAAAGACAACTTGTTTGGGTCTTGGACAACCGGTTTGTTGGGACTCGTCTGCCAGTGAATGACTGATTGTGCCTCAAGTTGTCAGTACAAATTTAGAGTAGAGTTCAATTTTTTTTTTATTTGCTTTATTTTGTGTTAAATGGCACTGATAAGAAGATCTTATTTATTTTCATGAAATAAAAAAAGCCATATAGACTTTTTAACAGTAAGACCTGGTATACTAATGTTTTGACAGAACTGTGTGTCTTTCTGTCAGTTATTATCATGCATTATCAGTGGAAGTATCAGAAATCCAGACTGGCTGTTTGGACTAGGTGCTATGAGTATGTGATAAAATGAACTGATATACTGACTGGAGCATTCAGAATTTTGACAGTGCCTCTATACTGCCATATCGCATGCATATTTTTTTCCACAGTTGAGTGAATGTATGTGTGTTACCATGCTGGTATAAGGAGGTGTGTGTCTAAGTGTGTGTTGTGTCTACCCATTGCAGTCAGCTGTCTGTCCTCACGGCCCAGAGATGTACATCAGTATAGGGGAGCACTCGTTTTGCACACGTTTATGGAAATTAACTGTTAATAAAATGTAACTCTATGGCAACACAATAAAAATAACATCTACTTCCCCAACTATGCCGAAAATATGATGTCCAGTGTTAATGATGTGAGTTTGCTTGGTTGACAACAAGTTTAGTTCATGCTCTGACTAGCATTTTTCAGCATCCATACGGGTAGGGGCTCAACTTGTATAATGACATTTAATTTAGCTATACCAAATTTTTTTTATGTTGATCAAAAAATTAAACCTCAGTCATTTTGTCTGTGTTGTTTAGTACTGACTTTATCCACTTAACACCTTTTATCTCTGTCCCCACCAGATCCAGAGGCAAGAAGCACAGTGTTATTTTACGGACCCAGCTGACAGTCAGAGTCCACGCTTGTATTGGTGAGTGCATCTCCCTTGTGTTGTGGAAATATTGAATAACACACCAGTTATTCTACAACAACTGAAAATGTGAATTATTGGGGGACTACAAATATACAAGGTTTATTCTTTCAACTTTATCACCCTCTCCTTCATATTCTGCTTTTCAAATACATGCTGTATCAGGACCAAACAGTATTGAAAGTATTACTGGTAATTTGGTCAGAGAGAGTGAAAATGTAATTATTTTAGTTGTTAGATCAACTTTGTGCTTCTTATGTGCAGTTTAATTTGTTACCTTAAACTTGTCTCATGCTGAAGGAGCTCAACTCTTGACCCGGATCATTGGCACCTGCTCCATACATGTAGGCTAAATGTATATATAGCCACACATATTATAAGCTCACGTGCACTCTACAGTCTACACTTCAAGGTCCCATAGCATGCTAAATTGGCTCTTGTGAGCTTTTAGTCATGTTATAATGTTGTTGTTAACTCCTCAAAGGCGTACCTGGAGTTGTTTTGTTTCTTGTTTCATTCACACATGATTAACTAACCCGTTATTCTTAGTCTCTCTACATTTCCAAAGCTCAGAACGCTTGGTTCCACTTTGTGTTGAAGCGGTAGTTTTCAAGTTAATACTTTTTACCTTCCGTTTATTATAAATAAAATTCCAGTTCTGAAATCACCCAAATTATTTTAATGAATGTGATTTGTAGAAGATTGAATCATGAACTAAAATGACACAAACTAATTACTTAAGTGTTGTATTCTGCTATTTATTTATACAGCTCAACAATATATATATATTTTTTGTGGATACTCCTGCTTCATTATTTGCTTTCACCCTTATCGGTCATTATCTATATTGACTTCAGCAGTATATTGCTCTTAAAATTTGTTATTGTGACAGGCCTATATAGATCCCAATCAATTAAAATTTCAATGGTTCAATGTTTTCAGTGTTTGCTTTACAGTTGTTCAGTTCCATCCATTTTTTTTTTTTTTTTTTTTTTGCCTTTTTACAGACTTCACATATGTTGGTAGAAAATGCAGATTTGATTTCCTGTCCCATTAGAGTTGCCTCAATGGGCTGCTTCAGTGCTCTTCTCATCGCCCTCGATTAATGCGCTCTAATCCCCTGGAGCCTTGACCTTAAAATCGCCCTGGTAGTGGTCAGCATACTTGCCACTAAATGAGAAATCTGCTACATCTGACAGTGCAGCTTTCAGTTCAAAATCATCCATTGGTGTTTTAGCTCTTGAAATACAACCGTGTTGTCTTTATCTCTTATCTTTTTATCTTTTGTTTGTTTGTTTTCTTTTTTAATTCAATTAGAGATTATTTTATTGGTAATCTTGCACTATCAATTTTCTGATGATGGTTGGGGATTTCATTGTATTGGGGACAAATGTTGCAGAGGTTGTCATGCAATCAGTCATTCTTCAATTGATCTTCCTTAAAGGGCACCTAAAGGTAACCTGAAGCCTGATTGACATGTGTAGCACTCAGAGGGGACTCAGGAAGTACTGTGCATGATCAATCTAGGATTGCTCTATCTGAAAGGAAAAAGGTGAATACATCACGCTGAATGGGCAAAGCATCACAGCAGAACAAGCTGATAAATCACACTTTTGCTGATAAATCACACTTTTGCTTACACTATAAGATCCTTAACATATAAATTCATTATATTTGTGTTGAGTAATTTCTTAAACCGAAAACATTCTGTTCCACCTTGTGATGTGATATGGCAATACAGGAAGTGTTCTACTGTGATTTTAAACTGAACTTCACTAGAATCATTTGGATAATTTCTGCCCTGGAATTGCCAATTTGTACTGAAGGAAAGGTAAGAGTTAACTGTTAGCTGTTGACTTAAAAACTATCACTACATGACATCACAAGGTGGACCAGAGCATTTTGAGCTTTGGAAATGTAGACTAATAATACATGAATACTCAAGAATGTGTGAATAAAACGAAACACAAATCCGGGTATGTTTTTGATGAGGTAGCAACACTAACATTGTTAAAAGCTCAATTTTGTATAATATAGGAAACAGAAACACAGATACAATATTTTTTTCAACTACAAATGCTCAAAGTATACTCCACTCTGCTCTTTGTATGTATGTATTTCTGTTATAATTGAGTCTACGTTTGTCTGCGTTGCCATGTTTGCTTTGGTTTGTTTGGGTGCTTCTGTCCAAACCACAATGCTGCTCTGTGATTGGTCACATGGGTCCCATCCACCAGTGGATTCAAGCTCAAACACAGCAGTGGGAGCAGGCCTGTGATACATACCGTCAATGGACAAAAAAGATACTTCAATTTCTGAACTAATATTGCATAATGTAATCTGACTATGCAAAGTAAATGGAGGACACACAAAAGTTCTTCTTTGCATTTCTAATAGAATTTTTAATAGACGAGGTAACATGAAGAATTGCCAGTTTAAGGCAAGCATGCTGTGGTAGTAGTAGTGTGTATGAAGTAATTAGTGTAGTCAAAAGCATAGCTAGTTTGCGTAAGGCTCTGTGTATCTCTTGGCTTTCTGGCAGTATTGGTCAGTGTATTGGGATTAAATTTAACCCCTGGAGTGAGTTTGATGTAGACTCGCCAGCAGCAGAGGGGTGGAGACAGGAGGTGGTGCCGGCATGGAGCAGAGGTGGAGGTGTTATCTTTAGAAAGTGTTGACAGCACAGAAACATGTGAGGAAGAGCTGTGCCAAGCTGTGGCTCGGCTCATTAGAACTGAGTTACAGGAAGGAAAATGCTGGAAATAAAGGAAACAAATTACATCACAAAGAGAGGTTTTCTTTAAAATGTAAAGTTTAAGGTTGAGACAATCCAGGACCACACAGACTATCCTGAACTGTTTTTGTAAGATCCACATTTGTAACTCTACTTTAGGGGGCAAAAGTGTAATTACATGTTTACATTTACATTCGTCTAGCAATAGCTGTAAAGGAGAACAAAAGTACATATATTTTGTAGCTTCCATCCCTCTGGCCTCTGCACTTTGGATTTTTGTGTCCATTATCTGCCTGTAATGTAGGGGAAGGAAGGTGCATTACAAGCCAGATAATTTGAGTCTTTTGTACTGTGCAATGGGCATTAACATTTATTTTATAAAAAAAAAAAAAAAGTACTATGCTCTTTTTACCAATTGGATCCAGTCTTGTTAGTGTTACTGGAGTGAACAATGTGGGGCAGGAGAAAATCTATGTACCTCCAGTTCCTATCCCCCCCATTTAATTTATGAGGACTGTAGGCCATTATATTTGACCAAAATGAGTAATTGATTCTGCATTATTTAATTATAGGTAATTCTGAAAATGTATCTTGTTATGTCAAACATGAACAAAAGTTTATTCATCAGGTTTTTTGCTGCTGAACTCAAAACTGCATCATACTCTACAAAACAGCTTTTGGGATTATTAAAACATTATCATGCAACATAATGTTTGGTTGGTGCTCTTGGCAGTCTTCACAGTAGCAGACAGCAGTCACTAGCGTATGTTGCTCTACTAAAGGTGTATTGTTGTTGACATTGTCTCCTGAAAAAGCAGCACAAGAGGAGAGCCCAGCTGGTTGTAACAGCGATTTACTGTGAGCTGGCCCCGCTGTGGGAGATAAGGCCTGGTAATGGCATGGTGTGACACAGAGATAATGCTCAGTAATGGTCGAGTTTGGACCAACATCTGTGCTGTATAGCTGTAGTAAAAGATGAATCAGTGTGTTTTTTTGGCACAGTGCAGTCAAATGTGTACCACTCTCAAACATATGGAGACTGGCCCCTTGTCTCTCCAAATATTTCTATTTCACCTGGAGATACCAACTGTATGTTCATGGCTATCAGACACAGGGTGGCCTTCAAGTACTTTTAACAATCCAATTAAACCATTCAAAAGTTAGAATACATACATGTTGTCATGTAGTTTCTGGACTACAATACACGTTCAGTGCTGGTGTAGAGAACACTGTAACAAAAAAAATTGTGTTATAAAGGAGAAGTAAAGTAAGTAAGTAAGTAAGTTTTTATTTATATAGCTCTTTTCACAGATATATGTCAGAAATATGCTTACAGGGCATTATTCATTCACTCCACACAGTGGTGGTAAGATACTACTGTAGCCACAGCTGTCCTGGGGCAGATTGATGGAAGCGAGGCTGCCAATCTGTGCCATCAGCCCCTCCGATCACCACCACATACACACTACTTTCACAGTAGGCAATGGGGGTGAAGTGCCTTGCTGAAAGACACAAGGACAATTTTTGCAACTGGCTCCCCACCATGGCACCTGGTGTTCCCAGCGATCTCCCATCCAAATACTAACCATGTCCAGCCCTGCTTAGCTTCTGAGATCTGACAGGGTCAAGCTTTGACAAGCTTGTATGGCCACAAGAGTGTAAGTTTAAATAGAACACAAGAGTGTATGTTTTAATAGGCTTTGATTCTGCCTATACAACTTTTGGCCATTGTTTTGTGTTTTCGTTGATATTGTTATGTCTGTGTAATCCCTCAGGTGTCCAGGTAGGATCCATAGCAAAAGAAAAATTCAATTCTGTCAACTGGACAAAAGAAGCAGATTGGATGAGCTGTGAAATGTCTTCATTCAAAAAACATTTGTCCAGTTGACAGAATAAAATGTTTCTTTGGTAATCTCATAAGGCTTCTGTACAAATAACAAGAATGATGTGGCTAAAACAACAGCCACACAGTCAGTGTAGTTCAGATTACACTGACTGTATTTAATGTAGTTTAAAATAAAATGTTGCACTTTCATACCTGGGTTATGCCCTGATGTTTTTAGTCGAAACATGTTGGTGTTGAGTTATAATAAGTAATTGAAGTTATTACCAGATGTGCCGCAAACATTAAATTGTGCCCATTGCTTGACCTCTAAAATATATATACAATATATAAACTTCGCATAGTTTCTTATGGTGATTGACAACAGTAGCCTGGGCCCAAAACTGGACCCTATGATCCTCATGAGTCAACACACATTTCTCTGTCTGCATTACCGCTGTGGACAAGCTTAGAGCTGTCACTCATCTACTTTTATCTGCCTAGCTGTGATATCTTTAGTGTAACTGGGTTCAGTGTTTATGCTTGTGGTGTATGTTTTACTTAAAATTGGTAGTTACACATCCTAAACAAACAAACCATGTTCCTTCCTTTGGTTCTTGTTCACAGAAGGCAAGTCGCTATGTAAAAAAAGTGATATGAAATAGTTTCCCCTCTGCCTGACCAGCACGGAGACCCCGAGGAGTGTGTTGTACCCACATGACTCATGGCTCACGGGCTGCTGACATGGGGCTGATGGGGCTTTGGGGAAGGAAGTGCAGAGCGGGGAAAGTGGGGGAATAACTTAACGGCACAAGCTGCCGCTGCTGCTCTTCTCAAGCTCGTAACACGCATCGATCCTGCAGCTGTTCCCATGTCCTGCTGCACAGGACATAGACAGGGCTCTTAGTGAAAAGGACTCTGTGACTTTGAACTAGGTATAGCTGTTAAGAAAGAGGCTACAATACAACAAATGCAGTAATATTGAGTCTATTTTCCTTTTTAATATAGGTTCTGGCAGTAATAAGATTAAAAAATATATGTACATTTGAGAAAGTAAAGGTAATATAATGTTTCTGTTGGAGGTCCGCTGCTTGCTTCTCTCTAAGGAGATGTTATTGCTTTGCCTGGAATGTTCAACAACAATGTTCAACAATGTTATGGCATTAAACATTCATTATGTATCTAAAATGTAATCTAAAATGTATCAAATACAGTAGATTTTATTGCCTAAAATGAATAATATACATTCCTAATGTGACTGGGGTCACCTCTCACCAGGATTTTCTTGCTGTGAATCAAATGGACCCACCATTTGGTAACTGAATTGGAAGCTATATAAACAAGAAAGGCTGAATGATACAGTATAATATTGTAGGGTTAGAAGTCCTGAGATTTGATGTAATGATGAATGACACACAGCCTAAAGAGGGCTACTGAACAATGATGGTCACAACACTTCTGTGGATGTGGCAGCTTTGTCTCTAAGCTTTAGATTCACTCAAACAGGAGCAGCCAGCTGTTGTGATCTGGCACTGCACACTGCTGTTTGGGGTTAGCTCTCCCAAGGCATGCTTCATTTACTGGAATCAAGCACAAAATATATCACTGCAAATCTGCGTATGTGAGCATCACGGCTGAGTTGTCCACATGCACCCCAGTGTGCCTACACAAACCCTGCACTGGTCTGTTTGAGTACTTTTCAGCCTATTACATAACATAATAAAACATTACAGTTGCTTAAAGGTAAACATGCTGAAAACACAGCACAGAATGTGCAGGCTTGGCATCTGAGGCGGACGTGAGGTTTGAGGCATGATGGCTTTAAGAGATGTGTGGAATGAGACAGGCACAGGGAGATTTTCCAGAGAGCTGCTCCATCGCTTTGGTGAGAAACACAAGGGAAAACAAAGCAGGAGGAAATGCACCTGCCAGATTAAGACAGGAGTCTCAGCTTGTCCCTCATGTACAGGTGCAAAAACCACATACTGATTCCAATTAATCAACTTTCACAGACTTATCAATTCACTTTGTTCTGTTTATTTCAGTATAGTCACTGCTACTTTCTATGAATATTAGCCCTCGTTAGGGACTTGTTGACAATATGCATATGGATACAGAGAGTTTGTAGATTTAAACTACATCAACTTACAGTGTTTTGTACTGACAAATGCATATACTAGTAATTTATTCTCGACGAGAGTTTGATCTGGTTAACTGGTGTTGTAATTAGACAGTAGAACAGAAAATTAATTGCCGATGCTGAGTCTTAAGTTTTACAGTCTGCCTGGGCACATGTGCTGCTGCTGCACATGGACAGTGATGCCAACCAATTAGTGACGACACATCAGAAAGCGTGAGAAAGACAAAGGCGCGTGAAGAGGGACAATGCACAAGGAAAACAGTGAAGATTTTGTTCTGCATGTGCATTACAGTATGTGGGAATGGACCCCATAATATTTCTCACAATCACCTTTTGTGTCTCGCAACAGGTTCATCATCAATCTAAACATGCACTGTGTAGCTTTTCTGGTTATCTATTATGTACTTATTCAATGACACATGTTTTATTGTAAAAACCTCACCTGTCACCTGTTTGTTCCTGTGGAGGCAGGCAAGTTCAATACCATTGTGTATCTTTATACAAAATCAACTTTTTTGTTAACTTTTAGCCATTATAAAAATAGTAAATAGTTTTTACCTCAAAAAGAGATTCTCATATTTGTTTGAGTAATCTTAGTAATATTAAATCAGCAGTCTCCCTCTGAAAAGTCAAAAATGCTCATACCAGACCATGCTGGTAGAAGCTATTGTTTTTAGCCTGGCCAGCAGATTCTATGTTCAAAGTGTAGCTTTGTGAAATAATTTGTGAAAAGCTAATCATAGCATAATAGTGTCAATTAAAATAGCCAGTATGAGTGTCCTGCTCAGTCGGGCTCAGGCCTGTCATCGCTGTGGTAACACATGGGAGCAGAGGCTGACGTTGGGTTTGTTTGTGTTGTGGGCAACTATTCTTGGAGGTGGCTTTGACTGGGGGTAGAGATGCCAGGGCCGAGTGAAGGGCACAGGGCTCTCTCTGGTCTCCTCTGTGGCTTGAGCACATGTACAGAGAACTGTGTTTGTTTGTGTAGCACCAAGTTCCTCTAGACATTTGCCTATGGGTTTCCTTCATCACTGTTATGGTCCAAGCTTTTGTAGAATTGCATTTTAGGACAAATGAGCACAGAAAATTTTATTATGTTCAAGAATATGTATATACATATACATTTTCTTTTAGTTTTTTTCAAAAGTAAAGCTAAACTTCATATGGTCTGCAATTATTTAAATAATTCATTTAAACAATCATCTTGAGTTATATTACTAGTTGCTAACCACATTGTTTTGACACAAACTATTTTTGTCTCAAAGCCTTCTGCTAGTGTAATCTTTGTTGTAGAAGGTTTCCATTCTCTCATGGATCTATTGATACTTTGTAGATGTCATTCTGCCTTTTCCTCTGTCACACTCTTGCTGCGCTGCTATTGTCATCTCTCCGGCCCTCACTATCTGCGCCAACAGTAACAAACTCAAAATAAACAGTCACTGAATATCCAAGTTGCCTTCTGCAATCTTGTCTTTGTAGCCTGCCAATTAATACTTTTCCAACCATTTGACCCAAGATTCAATTCTTCTTTAAGCAACCGCTGATCATGATGGGGAATATTTATGCTGAAGCAAATTCAATTCAACAAAAACTGCACAGTATTGAAGAAAAAGTTCAATATATAACTTCCCAATGTTTTTGCTTTGTTGGATATATTACCCCTGAGTTTAGTTTTACCATAGTCCTTATGTATCTCCAAGTCTACCCATGTCTTAGAATAAAACAACAAGAGGACAATAACATAGATTCACAACAAAATTTGGGTATTTGAAATAGAGTTGTCACAATAATCACTATATCGACTTATCATTCGATATACAGTATGAAAGCTGGAACAGTATATTTTGGGGCTCAGTATATATATGTACATTTTTTTTGTAAAAGTGGGTTGGGGTATTTTTGTGTAATACAATAACATTTGAACTGTAATAGGTTGAATAATTATTTTATGGCTAATTATCTGATTCTACTATTTATTTGTTGCAGCTCAGGCCCCTGCATCATACTGTCTATTTTAAAATGGTTTACTGGGATTATCTTGCATTATTGTTATTGTGTCAGTGTCATAAAGTATTATTACGTATCGCAGTATATCTCTCTAGCAATATCTCATGCTTTAAAATTTGTTATCGTGACATGACGACATGATGTGAAAATTATTGTTCACATATGGCAATAAAAATAAATCCGGGTTGTGGAATATTGTGAGTCTTTATTTCATGCAGGTAAAATTAACAGTACTTGAATTTCTCAGTTCTGTTTCCTTTGCACTGTGTGACCTGAGCAAAGAGTGGACCCTGTGAGTATGTTTAAAACATTGCTCCTATATTTAGAGTGATACTGACACCCAAAGGCAGAGACTTCCTAGGATCAGATCAGCTCTACACTGTGTCATTGCCACTTCTTTATTTTAGATCCCACTGAAGACCTAGTTCCAGGTCAACTGACTGATTGGCCTAGACAGCCGGGCGGCCATGCTTTTTTGAGTGGGCAATGCATCTATGTACAAATCTTTTTAAACACTACTCAGCAGTTCTAAGTAGGCGTAAATGCTAGCTCCCAACTGTGACATTACCTTAGTATGACACACATTAAATACATTCAGTATTTATGGGCCAGATAATGATAGGGAATCTGAAAAATCTCTTCCTACTACAAAAGATTTCAGAACTAGCAATGTGGTGATAAAATTATTATTAATGGTGGTGCCAGGTTGTTGTTGTTGTTGTTGTTGTTGTCCTTCATGAATAATATAATGATGTGTGTTATAAAGTATGTTGAAAACATCTAGCAGTCCTGGAGATGAGAATACATTTTGTTGATTCACCTGCTCTGCTCTAGAAACTATTGTCAAATTCTGTTAAATCCACACCTCAAAGTTGTGCTGTGACGATATATGCCCGATGTTGCATTGGTGTTGTTTATAAATGAGGGTGGTGCAGTAAATGTTGCAGGATTATTCCGAGCTGAAGGCTAATCTCATTATGGCAGGACCACAGCAGTAGGACTAAGCACAGGTCGCATGGGGAATCCCTGTGTTACACTTGAGCTCACACGTGAACTCAAGCATACAGTGCAAAGTCCTCAGAGAACAACTGTATGTTATTAAGAGCATCCATTTAAAAAAAAAAAATGCTGAGAGAGGTGAAGAGATATCTTGATCATCATTTTAGCACCACAACTGATAACACCTGGTGCTTGCTTACTTTTTCCTACTTAATCAATGAATCATAGTTATTGCACAGTTTTAATGTCATGTTAATAATTGTATCTATTGTATAATTTCTATTTAATTGGATTCATTTGTAGAGAGTAGCTGAACTGTTTCCAATTCTAATTATGGAGTCTTTTGTTTTGTTTGAAATAGGAGGGATTTTTCACCAGTTGCTCTTAACAAACAATGACAAAGTTAGAAAAATCTAGATTATTGTGCCATTGTTTTATGTTTTTGTTTTTTGTTTTTTGTAAAGAGTTGAAGCAAGTCGTCTTTTGAACAGTATTGATATGTATCCCTCATCCAACCAGGAGTATCTAATAAAGTTTCAGTACGATAGCATCTTTGACTTAAAACCCTATTAAAACCTTGGACTAAAAATAACTGGTATCTCCTCATTTTCCAAATAAACGTGAGGCTTATCCCTGGTGACAAGTTGCCGACACTGAGCAGACATGACTGTAAAGGTTACTGTGACAAGCCCATGACCATGACCCTGAATGCATCTGGCTAAGTGTTCCCTGCATCAAGAGGACACTTTATTTCCAGGTACTCTTCTTTTGCTTTTGAGAGATGTTTCAACTGGATGTAGTTGTTAAATGTTAGTTTTAGAGTTAACACAAAGCTCCTTATTGTTTAATTCTTACTTAGTGTTTTTGTCATATTCTCTTCTGTTTTAAAGTTTAAAAAATAGTTTTAAAAGTCACAAGGGTAGCTGTTTTAAAGTGCATGTCCTCCCTGCTCTGATGCAAAATCATAATATAGTTTAACTGATTTATTTCACTTTGCTGGAGAGAGCTTGGTCCATGGGTTTTAGGGAATAGTAGTAATCATTAGGGTTAGCTTTGTGCTTTCCTCTTTAAGCCTGGCAGTACAAGACTAACTCCCATCAGGGGGGTGTGCTACTGCCCTGCACTGCCCTCACCTACAGTGGCTTTTACTGTATCCACCTCCTGTCCACCAGATAACGGATTTGTCAGTAACATGCAAACAAGGGATTTGTGCATGCAGGTTATCAAAACTCACTGCTCAGATGCATAATAACATACACAAATGGAAAGTAGGATCACTAAAATGAACTGTGCCTATGACGAAGCACTTGTTGAGCTTGCCATTGTTATTGGACTTATGTCTTTGGTTTGTGGCATTCAGTATTGTAGAAGCAGCTATAAGAGCTATTTTCTAATATTGTTTGTTTTGCAAATCAGATTGCATCTCACTGTGGATCAGCAATATATTACACAATCACATTATGTCATTGAGCTGTGTGTTCTGTTCTGTCATTCTGGACCACATATGATGCACATACACAAATAGACTATACAATAAACAATGAAAATCATAATGCAGACAACAATTATCCATGCCCTGCGCAGGAATAATAGGGCTCATATCAGACGCAGTCGCAGCTTATGAGATCTTTCCGTGTCGTGACCTGAATACCTCACTGCTGAAGCCAGGCCAGCCACTCATTAACATTCCTATACAGCTCTAATCACTGTTAGTGTGTGTAAGTCTGACAGAGCGTGCACGTACTTATGTGTGTGTGTATCTGAGAGCGTGCATGTACAATAGGTACAGATATCTATCACATTGTGGGGACTAAAATCTGTATACAGTTCACTGCATGGGGACCTTTATTTATCATTTATTACATTATTAGATCAACAACATAACTTAAAGTTCAGCTCAGGGTTACAATAGGTTAAAGTTAGAAAAGAAGTGACTGTGGTATGAGAAACCCAGCATGTATGTCTATAAGTGTGTGTATGTGTATGTGTGTATGTGTGTGCTTGTGTGCAGTGTGTGTGTGTGTGTGTGTGTGTGTGTGTGTGTGTGTGTGTGCTCGTGTGTCTGAGCGTGCAAATACATACATTTGTGTTTGTATGTGATGCTGTATGGCACGTGTGCAGGTGTGAGTGAGGAGACAGTGAGAATGTGATGAAGTGCCTGCTGCTGGTGACCGTGCTGTTGCTGGATTGTCTCCAAATGCATTTGCTCACAGTTAACGTGCAGTCTGCTTCCACTTTCACATGGACAAACAAACTTTAAAATTCAGGAAAGGGCTTGCATATTACCTCATATTTAAGTATGTGGTGTCCAGTTACTCAATTACTTTTCTATCAATATTTTTTTTTGATAAACTGTTAATATCATTTACATCTTGCAAATCATAAAAAGTCCTTCGCTTGCATAATGTTTACTTCCGCTATTTAAAGGTAAGATATATAACATCTGGCCACCTGCTTGTGTTCATGGAGATTGCGCTGCCTGGAATGTCCCAGTCCCAGTATTGCATTAAAACAGGGGTGTCCAAACTATGGCCTGGGAGCCAAATGTGGTCCTCAGACCCATGTTTGTTGGCCCTCAGGCTTCTTGCTTAATTGATCCAAATGACACCCTGCTTTTATAACTAAAAGGGCCTACATTATGCTATTTTTTGATCTATGTTATAATGCAACATAGAGTTCTTCTCTCAAACTGAAAACACCTTGTTCCACCTTGTCACATCATGTGGTAAGGAAGTGTTCAGCTATGTTTTTAAACTCCATACACTTTCACTAGAAACATTTGGATGATTTCAGCCCTGGAATTTCCAACTCTACTGAACTAAAGGTAAAAGGAGCCATTAACTTAAAAGCTACCACTACATGATATCACAAGGTGGAACAGGGCATTTTGAACTTTGGAGATGTAGGCAGACCAATAAGAAAGGGTTATTTAAATGTGTGAAAGAAACAAAACACAACTCCAGGTATGTTTTTGAGGAGGTGACAACATTATAACAATGTTCTAACATGGCTTAGAGCTCACAAGAATCAATTTCGCATAATATGAGACCTTTAATTTAGTTGAGAGAGGCACAGATATCTTTTTTAGCTGCAAATACTCAAAGCATACTCTACTCTGCTCTTTCTATGTATGTATTTCTGTTATAATGAATCTGTGTTTGTCTGCGGTGCCATGTTTGCTCCATTTTGTGTAATATAGTATGTTTATAGGACCTGTAGTCCTATGCTACATATAAGTTTCAATATGTGGCTCTTGTGAAAAAAGTTTGTACTCACCTTCATTAAACCTATCTATCTATCTACCTATCTGGTATTTAAGTACATGTGTTTTTAATTTTGAAACTACCTTGAAAATTATTCATCCTTAATGTGAGGGGGATTGCCTCTCCACAGGTCTGACCTATAACATGACCTGGTGGCATCACCTCATTATCTGCATGGAGATTAATATGTTTAATGCCATACTGTGGAATATTTCAGGTAAAACAATAACATATCTATGGAGATATCCAAATGGCGGGCTCTGAAATTCAATAGCATTTTAATATTGACACAGATTATTATACACATTACAAACAGTAATCATATTTACTATAATAATCTATTATTTATTAAATGGCAAATGGTTTATATCCTATTTTTGTCCTACAGAAAAGCTGTATAACTCCAATGGCCGTGACTTGAGAAGAGCACTGTTCTCCCTGAAGCAGATTTTTCAGGTAACATTCTGTCACTTGTGGTGCAGTCAGAGCTCTGTCTGTCAGATAGCTGTGGCTGCTGTGTGCTTCCATGATGACAAGGATGTCCATCAACGTGGCATTTCTATGTGACCTCTGTCCCTGTGTGGGTGTTTGCAGTTGTTTTTTTGTTTTTGCTCTTGTAGTTACTATGCATAAAGCTAAATAAAACAAGAGAAAAATGGTAAGAAAGAACTGTAGTAAGTTTTTAATTTAAATTTAACTTCTTTATAGCTGTTTACAAAAAAACTGCACATTGCTGCAAAAATTTTACATAAAATGAAAGGTTTTAAAGATATTTGCCCTATAATGACAAAGATTGTTTCATACTGTGTTAAGGATGACAAAGACCTGGTGCACGAATTTGTAATGGCTGAGGGTCTGACATGTTTGATAAAAGTGGGAGCAGAGGCTGACCAAAATTACCAAAACTACATTCTCAGAGGTATGTGTATTTTCATTTTATTCCTCTTATCCATGGATTTCAGAATGATGAAAATTTCAAATTAATTAAGTGAATTGCTATAGTGACATTTTAAAACAAAATTTTATGTATTTTGAATGGGAAAAAATCCTCAAAATGTTGCATATGGCACAAAACAGTAATCCACACAATAGCTGAAGAAATTATGATTGAAATAAATAAAATAAACTATAATAATAAATAAATAAAATGAAATAAACAAATACCAGTTTATAGTATATTTTTTCTTTTGGTCTTGTTGTATCAGTAGTTCCTTTTTACAATTTAGTTCACCACCACCAACGATTGAGTAAACACAAATTCATACCACTAATATTATTCTAATACTAATATTTTCACTTTGTCCCTGCCACTATTCCAAACTTTATCTTTGTTTACCGTTTTGAAGCAGAAGCAAAACCGCCGCCCCAGAGGACTTTCCCTGTTATTTATAGGTGTAGACACATCCACAGTTGCTGCACAGTTGTCATTTAGTGCAATGGTTTTGTGTGTTTAGTCATCTTTCTAAATTAGCTCTCTGTCTTTCCCTTATTCTCAGCTCTGGGACAGATCATGCTGTATGTGGATGGGATGAATGGTGTCATTGCTCACACAGAGACAATTCAGTGGCTCTACACGCTGGTTGGCTCTAAGGTAGAGCATTGTGCAGATACAAACCTCACACAAACCACACAGGGTATTTTAAGTCACTTTGTGCATTTCTCCCTCAGTTCCGTTTAGTGGTGAAGACAGCCCTGAAGTTGTTACTGGTGTTTGTGGAGTACTCAGAGTCCAACGCCCCACTGCTCATAGAAGCCATTACCTCTGTAGACACTCAGAGAGGTACAGAAATGCACTGTGCCCCATGGAATGTGGTGGCAAACTATGTGTAATTGTCGAAAACCAGAATAATTTTGGATTATTTATTTTAACTAAATTGAATGTATTTATTTATATATAGGAAGTAAACCGTGGTCAAATTGTATGGAGATTTTACATGAAAAAGATGGTGTGGATACAGAGCTACTAGTGTATGCCATGAGTCTTATAAACAAGGTATGAGCATATCATTTCAATAATACAGCAGTCAGTTCAACATGATTTGTAATGTGCTGTGCTTTCCTTTCAGACTCTTGCAGCATTGCCAGATCAGGACTCATTCTATGACATGGTGGATAGTTTGGAGGAGCAGGGAATGGAAACTGTATCTCAGAGACACTTGGGGCGCAAGGGCACCGACCTGGATTTAGTGGAGCAGCTCAACATCTATGAGGTTGAAAAAGGTTTTTGGTATAAGCTTTAGCTGCATTTCATTCTTAGACTGATTTGTGGCCTACTGTTACCAGATGACTCTACGTCATGAGGACGGGGACGATGCCCAGCCTCCTCCTTCAGGACGGCGGGACAGACGCAGACCCAGTTTGGAGGTGGGAGAGAAGAGGCCTGGTTTACAGAGAAGGAAGAGTAGGAGAGCGTCTCTGAATCGCTCTGGACACGCCTCCCCCTGCAGCCCCGCGTCCCCCCAGAGAGCTGGCCTTCCACCCCTCAGTGGACACAGGACAGAGGACAAGAGTGACAGGTGAGACAGGGACATATTACAATTGTAAAATTTTAAGTGTTTCCAGAACTTTGACTGTTCTGTACTTGAACTCTGCACCAGAGCACTGTCAGGTTGTCTCCCGTCTATGTAAGTCCATGAAATGTTACCCAGAAAAGGTCTTGCCCTGACCTTTGTGCACTTCAATGCAGTCAGTTACAACCACTGCCCTCCCCTCTGTGCTGTAACATGGGACATTAAGCACTGGTTTTCCTTTGAACACAAACTAAAACATTTACAGTTCTGTTTTTACCCTTATGCAAGCAAGCATATTATAGAACAGTGCAGGCTTTTTCATTGCTGTGTACCTCCACACATCTGGTTACTCTGGATAAATGTTCTGACTATATTTAATTTTTTACCCACTTCAAGGTAGGTATTTATGTCAATAATGCACAACAAAAATTGCTCTATAAAAACATGCTTAGCATTAAATCTGCTGTGGGAAGACTCTTTTACAACATTCTTGTTATAGACTTCTATGACACTGATAAAAAGAAAAAGCAAGTTACAGGGGATAGAAGCTGCAGATCACCAAAACTCATTCTAAATTCTCTTCTGTGTGTGCTGTGCTTTATAGGCCGATGCATGAGAATTGGTTCATTTATGCTTTACTAATTTCACTATGTTTTCCATCTTCAATCCTTTTACATCTTCATGTTTTATTTCATGTTTTATCCATGTTTGTTATGTTTCACAACTTCTTTTCTTGAAATCACCTTTGTTTGTGCATCTATCTTCTACTGTCCCTTCCTGTGCATCTTCAGAGAAGAGGAAGGTGAGGATGATGAGGAAGAGGAGTCTGCGGTCACTGAGTCAGACTCAGATGAGCAGGGAGGGGCTCAAACAGTGTGTAGTGAGACCTCATTCAGGTATAGGAAGTAAAAAGTATACTTAAACAGAACTATTCTGTAAACTATATATGAAGTAACAACTCTAGTTCCCACATACTAACTTTAAATTATGCAGGTTTAACAAAGACTAAGGTACAGAATATTATTAGAAAAGCATTCTTTGCACTGTATAGCTTAGTCAACTGACACTATACGAATCAGTGCAAGTGTTGAGCAACAAATATCGATTTAGTTACAAAATAAAGAATATTATAATTGATTTTGATTTTTTTCTTTTGTATGCTGCATGCTTTTTCCCTCAGCTCGGGCAGACATATTCCATCTATAGTCCAAAAAACAACTTTTCAGTCCATTTCCATCACATCATCGAGGAGGGACTGTATAAAAGAAGACGTACAAAGAAGCCCTAATGAACCAGAATCATCACCAACTGCAACTTTTCCCAGCTCTCCCTCAATCACCAAGTCCCCTGTAAGCCCACCTCCTCAGCCATCCATACTGGCCACACTGCTGGCCCGCAAGAAGTCTACAGTGACTGTCCCAGCCGCTAAGGAGGTCAGCCCACCACAAAGAGGCACCAACCGACCATCTCCTGACCACCTCCTATATACTCCCCACTTACCCTTTCACCTCTTTTCTTACGACCTCGATGAAGAGCCATCACCGGGCAAACCTAAACAAGATTCACCCAAAACTACACCTCCCAGGTCAGATGGACTCCCTGAACTCCTTCTCTCAAAAGGGTTCCTCGCTTTAACATCACTGTTTTCTTTTTGATCCACTTTTTCTCTTTACGCACCATGTTGGATTCATTTACACTGCTTTCTAAAGTTTCACTGTTTCTTTTACTTTTTCGTTTTCACTTTTATCTTGAGTGCTCTTTCCTTTCACTTTAAAGCACACTTTTTTTTCTCCCATGTGCAGTATTCTGTGCCTTTAGAATCTACATGTACCAGTAACAGAACTTTCATTCTTTACAACTCTTACATCCTTTTTTCTTAGCTCTGCAAAAGCAATTCTACTATTTCTGTAAAGCTATGAACATTTAACTGCTTTCATTTTGTTCCTTTTAATGCCATTAGAGCGTCTTGATCTGTGGCAATGTTATATTTGAGAAAATGTTATGAATACTTTGTTGGGTTTTCAACTCATCACTTCAAGTAGAAACATATAACATAATAACATATAAAGATAACATACTTTGCTCTCCACTGGCCGCTGTTAAAAAAAAGAGCTTATTTTCATGTTCACAGTGTTTGATAACACATTTACCAGGAAATGTCTACCAACATTTAGAAATAAACACCCCTCCTGTTGCTAATTAGGGTGACTCTTGTGTTACACCAACAACATTCCTCTTACATAACAAGGTGTATTACTGACCACCTCGCCAAAGCACCGTCCTTTAAGTCAGTGGTCACTCACTGTCATCTCTTTCTCTTTTTTCCAGGAATAATAGTTTTATGTCTTACCCCTCTGCAAGCACCCCACCTACACCCACAAGGTCAGTCAAAGCAACAAAGTCAATAAACTATATACAAAATAAATACATTATTTTATATGTTCACCGAAATCAGCTACAATCATGCAATCGACACACAGGTTTGAAGTGCAGACCCTCAGCCTAAATGTGTCCTCCTGTTTCCCAGATAGGAGGAATGGTTCTGAAATTACAGCTCTTTAATATTAGCTTCTGTTTCAGGGGGTCAAAAGTGGGATATTGGGGGAAAAAAAGCTCAAGAAATCTGTCAAACACCTTCTTAGCAGGCCTGACTCTGAAGGCCTGACACAGCACTACTAAGAAGGAAACACTTTCTGGGTGATTTCAATGAGTTCCAGCATTTGCCATTGCCTGCAAATGATTTTCCACAAAGTATTAAAATCATATACATTTAAAACTGTTTCTTAAATGTTGCTTAAATTTGGTTATGAGAGCTCTATCCAAATAGTTGTGGGACCTAACCCTGTATATTTAAGGTAGAGGAATTCATTTTGACACAACAAAAAAGGAACAAGTTGTGATGCATGGGAATGACACTTATTACTAATTTAATATTGTGTAATTTGAGACAGTTTGTTTGTATTTCGTAAAGGCCAGCATTGGGGGGCCTGCTGTCATCATCGTACCGTCAGCATCAGGAGTCTCTAGCGGCGGAGAGAGAGAGACGGCGGGTAGAGAGAGAGGAGCGTTTGCAGAGGATCGAGCGAGAGGAGAGGAACAAGCACAGGTGACTTGTATTAATAGCTTCATGGTGCAATAAATTTCACAAAGGCCAACACACAAGTATGCGCCCTAATGTCCAGAGTATTGCACAACATGTGTCATTCTGTCAAGTCAATAAAAACATTCTTTATTTATATTAGGATCTGATTATTGTTTTAAGAATCTGTCTGTTTTTGTGTTTTGTACAGCCGCGACTATGTGGATAAAATGGAAGAGGCCCGGCTTGCACGAGAAGAGAGGTGAGTGTGTGTGAACAAAATCAAAATAACACATGCATTTATATCCAGGGGGAGCACATTTCACTGCCAGGTTTAGGAACCAGTGTAATAGGCTAATTGTTTTCAGGTTAAAAAGGGTCCCACTGCTGCCAGACTGAGAGGAACCCACTATATTTGTTCTCTTCTGAGCTCGCCTCTCCAAGAATCTGCCAAAGCCTTGTTTATATTCAGGGTCTAAATCAGAATTGGTCAGGCTTTTTACACTCAATTCATGTGCAAATAGATCCAAGCAGTACAGTTTTGCATGGGAAAATACTTCTTTTATTTCCTATACATTTAACAAACATCGTTTCTTATTTCTTTTTCTAAGGTGGACTATATAACTTTTCTCGTGTAGGATCAACCATTTGCTTTTCTCCATGGAGATGTATATTTTCTTTGAGTGTTCCACAGTATTATTTAAATCCTGCATTAATTTTTTAAAATGAACTTCTAAATTATATTCTTACTGTAAGCAGGGTTGATTCACCACAGATCTGTAACTTTGCATGATGCTGTCATCTACTTGTCTCCACAGAGATAGGTATATATTAAATGCCATTATGTCATTTTATGCACAAGAAAAAGTTACATTTTTAAACATATAAATATTCTAACAAGTTAAAATAATTCAGTGTTTATTAAAATTACCCCAAGGAAATTCACATCTACTTTTAGGTATACAATAGCCAATGAGGTCATAGAAATGCTATTTACAAAAACATTATGTGTACACCTATATTATATTACGTCTTTTTATAGGACACATTGGCTTTAATTTATATAGAATGACTATAAAATCAACACAATGCCCCCAAACCAAACTCGTATAAGCAGAGAGTATCCAATTTCTTGGGTCTCTGAAGTGGTCTAGTGCTAATGACCTCGAAACAGAAGCACTACACATTTAGGTTTGGATGAGAACGAGGAGGGGTTTAAGAAAATACAGCCAGAGGGTCGAGTTAGTGCTTACAATCCTGGCAAAGTTCAATGTAGGCAGCTTAAATGCAATTGGTGTATCAAGAGAGACGGGACAGCAGAAGAGGATAGACGAGAAAGAACAAGTAAGGAGGAACTAGCATGGAAGCATCTTAAGCGGTTTTTCCTTTCAGCTCAAACTTCATACACAGAGGCAGTATTTTTTTTTCTGCATCACTAAAAAATTTAAATAGTCTTTGTTTTGTTTTTTCGCAAGACCAATTTTTTGTTATTTTGTTCAAACTCAGGTACAAAACGTGGAGCGGCTTGCAGCTGAGGAGTTTGAGAGGGAGCATGTTAAGCCATCGAGAACTCGTCCTAATTTTGACCTGACCTTTGAACCTTCGGAGGCCTGGCCTGCATCATCACGCAGCAGCACCCCATCCTCCTTCACCTCCCAGGATGATGGAGACGCAGACAACGAGACAGAAGCACCCACCCCCTACACACCCCTTGAAGACACCGGTAGGATGCTCACACCACTACTGCCATATTTCTTTCTGCTATCATAATGTTCTTGATGATTATTACTACGCACAGCATGGTTTTCAATCCATGGCAATGATCTTCCGTTGTCATAGCAAGTAAGCAGTTTAAGTCAAACTATTATATGTTTTGAATGGAAAGTCCTCACAAAATCATTAAAATCAGAAAGGAATCATTAGCCTGAAATGTATGAATAAATAATCAAGTTTACAGAAAGTTTTACCATCTATGTACTCAGCTGTCCCAATTTGTGGGTTTTGTTTCTTTGTTTCTATAATACAGAAAGTATATCAACTCATGTCATACAAGATTTGTAATCAAGAACCTTTCAATTTTGTAGCTTGAAAAACAGTCAACTTCAAATTAAAACATGAGGTCATAAGATATTCGGCAATAGGAAAATAAAATTGTTAAAAAATATAAATGGGCGGGCCCCTCTGTAGACCTCTCCACCAATCGTCGATGTGGGTGAAAGGGTCAAGTGTATTTGAAAGAGCTTTTAAGAAGCAATGCCAAACAACTTGCATAAGTAAACAGCCTTGTGTTGGAGCTGAGTGCATGCGGAGCCCTGAGCTGAGGTACTGCAGCTCAAACAGGCCAGTGTGCAGGGGCCACAGTGTCATGTTATTTTAACCTCGCCTGCATCACTACACAGACTGTACTGCACTCACCTGTGTGTACCGTGTACCCCTGTGTGTTTTCACATAAACAGGAACTTAATTCTTCATTTCCTGTTCATTTCCTGCTAGTGACAACCCACCTTTCTATGTCTGTAGCATTGTTGATTTTAGTGTGTGTTTTTGTTTTTCGTCGTGTGTGAGTGTTGATAAGACATGAACGTACACTGACCTTGCGCAAGTGACATATCTGTATGTGCTGGTGGTGCCGCAACTAGCAGGTTTCGACTCTCGGCGTCACAGGGTCTTTTTGTATGGAATTTGCATGTTCTCCCCATGTCTTCATAAGGGCCACAGAACCCCTGAAAAGGAGATTCCAAAAATCAGGGTGACTATCCTGGTTAATTAAGTATCTATCCATCTACATCTCTTGGTTTTTACTTGTTCACTGTTTTCTGTTGTGTATTTAGTATATCATACCTGTAGTTGTATTTAAATAAATCCTGTCTGTGTTTAAGGTGAGGCCGATGACTCCAGCGCCAGTGTAGAAGCAGAGGAAAAGGAAGTCGAAGCCCCAGCTGAAGAAGAAGAGGAGCAGAAAGGAGAGGAGGAGGAGGACATACAGGAGGAGGAAGAGGAGCAGGTCGACGTGCAGCTAGAACCTGAACAAGAAGAAGAAGAGCAGGAAGAGGCCGTAGAAGAAGAGAAGGAGGAAGAAGAAGCAGCGAAAGAGGAGTGTGAGCCTGAGCCGCAGCCAGAAACACAGATCCCAGAGGAGGACACCGGGATCCTTAGTGACAAAGAGCGACAAAATGAAGAAGTGAACGAGAAAGACAACTGCTCTGCATCTAGCATCTCCTCTGCCAGCAGCACTTTGGAGAGAGAGGAGCGGGCCAGCAATGACGATGGTTGGTGTTGTGAAAAAATCATGTATTTTATGGTCCCTTGCCATTCTGTATATTAAATTTTTTTTCTCTTTTAGGCTTTAAAGAGCCAGAAGTAAAGGAGCCTTGCACCAAACTTCTCGACAGCAAACTCTTCATGCTGGATATGCTTTACTCTCACAACAAAAAGCCCAGTGATGAAGATGAGGAAGACGAGTTGGGACGAGAAAAGGGAGAAGAGGAGGATAAGGATAACCATGGGGACATGGACAGTCAGATAGAAGAGACTCAGGAAAGTGACAACAGACTAGAACAGTCTGAGCGTGGCAGCATTCGGCAATTTGCAGAGCGTTTCGGGGACTTGGTAAAGGACTTGGGTTCACCTCACGTGCTACGAGAGACAATGAATGAGCCACCTCCCCCTCCTCCACCCCCACCCAAAAAGGAATCAGACACTATATGGGACCAACTGCTGGCCAGCCCCCGAGAGCTGCGCATCGGCGACATCAACTTCACCGATCTCACGGAGGATGATGATAAGAATGTTCTGGACGCTGCGTTGATGGGAGGCTGTGGGGAAATGCCCCCACCACCTCCTCCTCCACCCTTCATTCCACGCTTCCCTCCACCTCCGCCCATACTGGGCTGTGGTCCGCCACCCCCTCCTCTGCTGGGGATCATGAGGCCTCCTCCTCCTCCCATTTTCAATGCCCCAGCTGCACTAGCTCCAGAACAACCTCTTTTCAACAAGAAGAAGAAAACCATCAGACTTTTCTGGAGTGAGGTGAGCAGCACATACACCGTAAATTGCTAGATGCATTGTTACTTGATATGCAGTGTTTAATTGGAATCTACAAATAATAATCGTTAACTATTTTAATAATTGTGTTCATCTGGACTATATAGACTCCAAATCATTGGCCAAAATATGCTCTATAACAAAGACAAACAAAAAATCATAACAAATCTAATGGATTACATTTTATTTATTTAGAAGTCTCCAGCATATTTCAGCCTATTAAATTTCAATGTACAGTATAATTAATCATTAATGATGATAATGGACTAATAAAAAATTATGATATATATAAACCTAATCCAGTTCATTACTGTTCTGTTCAGGTGCATCCGAATGAGTCTCACTGTAGTCACAAATGGAGAGGGGACTCCTTTTGGTCCAAGCTGGAGAATGTAAAAGTGGACACCAGTAAATTGGAACATCTATTTGAGTCCAAGTCTAAGGAAATGGCAGTAACAAAAGTAAGTTACTGCAAAAACAATTTATGCTTTGCTCAGAACAAAATGGCAATACATTTTATGTGTATTTGTCTTATAGAAAACTGCAGCTGATGGAAAACGAACAGAAATAATTGTACTGGACTCAAAAAGAAGTAACGCCATCAACATTGGCCTCACAGTTTTGCCCCCACCTCGCACAATCAAAACAGCCATACTTAACTTTGATGAATATGCACTTAACAAAGAAGGCATAGAGGTGAGTGAAACCCCAACTTGTTATTTGTTATATAATAGTTCCCTTCATTAATCCTTGCTTACTCTTGGCAGAAAATCCTAACGATGATCCCCACTGAGGAGGAGAAGCAGAGGATCCAGGAGGCCCAGCTGGCAAATCCGGATCTGCCTTTGGGTTCAGCTGAGCAGTTCCTGCTCACCTTGTCTTCTATCAGTGAACTCTCTGCCCGACTCCAGCTCTGGGCCTTTAAAATGGACTACGAAGCAACAGAGAAGGTTTGTGAAAACTCCCAGACATTTAGAATACACTATAAATTCTCAATATTTAAGGGTGCCCTATGTAACTTTTCTGAAGGACGGTACACTGCTTGTAACTACGGAGATAATGCTTTGGCTTAGCATTTAACTTTTTTTCATTTTACATTTATTTAATTCAGGTGTTTGTATTGCTCGTTCAGATCTGACTTGTTGTATCACTTGCTTATTTCCATAGAGATAAATACATGTAATGCCATAAGATGGAACATTCAAGGCAAAGAAAGTATATCTCCTGGGAGACATGCAGGTGGCAAACCCTTCTCCAGAAAAGTTACTTATTGCACCTTCAAAGTTTTACCAAGACATTTTGCTTGTAAACATAATGATGGTGTACTAAAATGTCCTTTCAAACAAGTGTTCCATGCAAAGTTAAACCACAGCTGGACATTAAAACCACCTGTTACGTAGCATGTAATGTAACACATATGCAGAGCATGTGTGCATTTGTGTGAGGTGTGTAATGTCCATGCATCAACATCGCCGCACAGAAAACAAACAAAACATCTTCATGGTTACCTCATAACATCATAACTTTATGTGTCTGCTTGTTCACATCACCTCTTTTCTGGTACCACATTTTGTACTGCATGCATGAGGGTACAAGTTCAAAGTCAGAACAAGGGAAAAAAAACATTTACCACCTGTTCATCTGTTGTAACCATGTACATTTTATAGTTTTCTTCAGGAAGTAATTGTCTTTAATCCTATCACTTAAAATAGTTGTGGTTTTAGATGCTTTATTGCACGGAAATTATTATAATCTAAAGATCAAAATAAGAAAGGTTATTGCCATCAATGAATCAAATGGAATCACTACTATCTACGAATGGTGCCCAAAGTACTCATGGTGTTGCCACATAATAATTTGTATTGAAGGGAAATGTGCACCTGCTCCGAATCACTGCCGGCTGAGTCATGAGTTGGGCGTGTGTATAGACTAGGTTAATGAGGGGTGTGCATTTCTTTATCCCAGGAAGTAGCTGAACCGCTACAGGATCTAAAAGAAGGAATGGAACAGCTAGAGAAAAACAAAACTCTCCGGTGCATCCTCTCCACCCTGCTTTCAATCGGAAACTTCCTAAATGGGAGCAATGTAAGTCACATAAACACTTTCATTATGTCTGTAGAAATAGACCTTTGTTCCATTTATTAACAATCTGATGAACATAACCTAAGTTCCAAACAGTACATGTGGCCATTAAACACACAATGGTTTATTTTTGTGGACAGTAAAAATGACACAAGAGAAATTTGATCATCAAAAGCATGTTTCAATTAATCAATCAATTTTAGAGTAATGTTGTATTTTGAAAACAAAGTACATTTCTTGATCACAAATGGTGTATTTATGTTAATAGGCTAAAGGTTTTGAGCTGGCATACTTGGAGAAGGTACCTGAAGTAAAGGACACAGTTCACAAACAGTCGTTGCTACATCACGCCTGCTCCATTGTGGTGGAGAACTTCCCTCAAAGTACAGATCTCTACTCTGAGATTGGCGCCATCACAAGGACAGCAAAAGTACTACACATCAAACTCTAATAACAGGTCTATTTATGGTATGACTTACTTTGACATGGTTTGTGTCAGGTGGATTTTGATCAGCTGCAGGAGAATCTGTACCAAATGGAGCGACGCTGCAAAGCCTCATGGGATCATCTGAAGGTGATAGCTAAACATGAAATGAAGCCTCAGCTCAAGCAAAAGATGTCTGACTTCCTAAAAGACTGTGCAGAGAGAATAATTATCCTCAAGATAGTTCATCGCAGAATCATCAACAGGTATGGCATTAAACTTATTTATCTCCATGGCAAAAGCAAGTGACGCAACCATGCTAAGTTACAGGTCAGAATCATAGAGAGATTATCCACAGTACGAACACAAACACACACACACTGGTTCGCCATCACCAGCCTCTCAGTCTGTATTTGGAAGTCCCACAGGATCTTGGCTCACTCATTCTCCACAACCTCTGTAGGTGTTTCCCACCTTGAATCATCCCTTATGGAGGGAAAATTCAAGCAATGTTTTAAAGTAATTTTATTTTGCGATAAATACAACTGTAGATAGATAAGTCATACTGTGGAACATTCCAGTCAGAGCAATTACATCTCCATGATAACATGCAGTTGGCAGACCCACCAGAAAAGTTACATAGTGCACCTTTAAGTATTTCCTATTCTTTCATTGTTATCTGTTTTGGTGATTTTTTTTTCCATTTCTTTAGGTTCCATTCATTCCTGCTGTACCTTGGTCAGCCTGCTTACAGCGTTAGAGAAATCAGTGTTCATAGGTTTAGTAAAATATTGAGTGAGTTTGCACTAGAATATCGAACGACCAGAGAGCGTGTGTTACAACAGAAGCAGAAAAGAGCAGACCATCGCGAGCGCAACAAAACCAGAGGGAAGATGATCATGGATGTCAATGCTCCTGTGAGTGTCACACATCCCAATGTTTTAAATATGACCCCTTTTAATTTGGCTCTACCTTTTTCATTTTCACTGCAAATCCACCTGGGCCCTTCCTTACATTTCCATTTCCTTTTCCACTATTTCTTCCCTGTAGTCTGAGGATGAAGAGGAGATTGAGGTATCACCATGTGTTCTGCCCTCTTGCATGATTACCTTCTGCATGAGACACCTAACACTTTTTCATTACCTTTAAACACCATTATTCAAAGCTGAACTGGCTGCATCTTAAGCGTTTGCTGTGTCTTGTGTGAATCGTAGAATCATATCCACACAGGGGTGGGTTATCAGGATTTTTTTTTATATCATATTGCTTTTCAATTTTATTTGATTAAATTGAAAACAAATATAAATGGCTTTTTATATACATTTCCTGAACATAATCGTGACAGACCTTTAATCTTTACCACATAACTCCAAAGTCTGAACTGCTCCAAATCATGACAGAAGATTAGTTGATGACCTCTTATTTAAAAAGATCCCAGATGATAACTGACCACTAGAAATGAGGACCACTCAATTAATTTCCCAGCCCTACTTCCACATGTAATGTATTATACTGTATGTTTATAAACTGTATGTGTCTGCGTTTAGTGTGGTCGGCACAGCTCAAGCACCAGTACCAGTAACAGTGGTCCAAGCTTCAGTCAGGACAGTGAGCAGCCTCAAGGCCTGGGCCACGCTGAAGACGCTGCAGAGCATGAGCACATGAAGGCCGTCCTTAGAAACAGTCTTAGTGGAGGAGACAAGGAGGGGAGTGGAGTACCAGGACTACGGACACGCACACGCTCTCGACCAGGGCGCGGAGGTAAGAGGGACACAATACTAAAGAACATAGTGAAGATGTTTTTCACTTCCTTTCTAAAGCAATGCCTACAGATAGAACAATTATGTTTTAGTTGCATGAACATTATCTTGTTTCAGATCTTAACAGATTGCATTGTACTGTAAAAGAAATACTGATCTGTAGTGTCTTATATTGTGGTGCCTCAAAGCTAAGTACTTGAGTTCAATTCCTTGACCATAAGGGGGCTTCCTATGTGGAGTTTGCATATTCTTGTAAATTTCTTCCAGGTTCAGAAATTTGCAAATACAGATGGTAGCTCTAAAATGTAATATCATCTATGTTTTTATCTTTGCTAAATTACATCAAATGCGTATGTTTGTGGATATGCTACTGCATTTCACCAGTGCTAAATATAAGTTTGGTGAATAATATTTCATGCTTTGTTCAGGTCGTACCATGCAGGCACGGACCCCTGCCATTGAAGATGCACAGATCACAGGAGAAGATGCCGCTGACGAAATCATGGAGCGAATAGTGAGGTCTGCCACGCAAGGTCCCTCTTCACGAGCCCAGCCCAGAGAGAGGAGGAGGTCCAGGGCTAACCGCAAATCTCGTAAGACCCCTTCATCAAATACTGCATTAAAATATAAAGGCATACAGTTATGTAAAAGTGCATGTGTTCTCATTTCAGTGCGACGGACATTGAAAAGTGGTTTGACTCCAGAAGAAGCTCTAGCTTTAGGATTAGTCGATTCTCCTGAGCCACCGATTTGATCAGTTGCCCCTCATCCTACTGGGCGTTAAGGTGGATCCTTCTCTGCTGGTGTTTGCGTGCACACATCTTTGTCAGCTGCTAGTCTTCACAGACTCTTATGCGACTCTCAGTAGTGCAAATATAATTGTAATAAATGAAAAACTATTATATTCTATATTCCAAATGTCTGGAGTACAGAAATATTGAAATATTGATAAAAAACTTTTTGCTGATAAATTATATCAGTACAGTATTTATTATGCTGTTTTTATTTTAAGCTGTGAATTTGCATTACATAAATTACAGGTTATTTCAAGCTATATCAACAAATTCCAAAGTCTTTAGAATTGAGTTTTTCAAAAGAAAGTGATGGTTTTTGGCTTAAGTGCCTTTGCATCAGTATATTGTTCTTTTGCTCATCTCGATATTCTTCGTTCACCTTCCATCATGCCAGAATCTGCCCTTCTGTGTTCTCTGCTTTTGGTCAGTATATTTGTTGTCATTATGTGATGGACACCGGTTACTTGCCTAATTGTTCTCAGTATTTATTTGCAATTTGAAGATAGTCTTTTTGTATTCAAATGTGTGGATAATTGCACCTTACTCTCATTCTTGACTTACACACAATGAAAGGTAGAATGAACTCAAAGACAAAATGTTTTACATAAATTGTAAAGTGTAAAAAGTTTAAGACTTCAACTGCTTGAAGTGTAAAGTTTGAAGGACAACCAGAGATCTGCAACATTGTGTAAATGTGCGCGATAGCTGCGAATATCTGTATCACACAGCATGTTTAGAGTGTTCTGGTTGTGTATTATTTTTTTGTAATTTCTGTAGAAATTTGTATTATAGCCTGGTGGTCACGCTATTCTGTGAATTGTATTTAAAATGAAATACATTTGCTTAAATTAGAGTTTTTAATATTTTTGCTCCAAGGACACGGCTGGATTTGTACTGAACATAGTGGTCACTTTATACTTTGTATTGACTTGAACAGATTTTGGGACATTTTGGATCACGTCATACAGAGCAGTGTGCTCAACGTGCAGCCTGTTGCATACACTCGCAGTGTATACACTTTCTGCAATAAAAACTAAATATAAAATACTTGGGTATTTTCGTTTTTTTACTTAAATATGAACATTTCAATTTCTGACTGTATTGTTCACACGAGTGGGAATGGCGGCAAAGAGATCAATAAAAAGCAATTAAAAACAACTACTGACTTTTGTTGGAACCAGGTCGACTTAAGTTGTAGTACAGTCTGCTACTACTCTACTGCTTTTAGAAAGTGCTTATTTTGTTCATGGCCAAAAGAATGAGACTTCTGTGTGTGTCCGGCTCTGCCACCTGCTGGACGCCAATGAACGCTATGGAGGAGAAGAGGCTGCAGTGCTACAGTTACAAGCTGCTTCTGAGAAAGGAGAGAGTCGTGAGGTGCACAAGATTAACCCGAGTGCCTTTTTAAACCACAAAGTGTTTCACAAATGTTCTGTTCAGCTGCGAATTATTCGGTCGTTTTTGTGTTTTAGCCCCCAATGTAGACTATATATTTATACTGTGAATGAATCAGGCACTGCATATAGTATAACCCGAGTTACCTTCATAATTCTGGAAACCATGCCCGAAACAGGCCAAATTATTAAAGACAGTTGCACTTCACTGGCGTTTTACCCTTTAAGGAATTAAAATATGGTTGTTTTGAAAAATAAATTTAAGATATTTATTAACAAATAATAAATAAAGTATAAAATATAGCGCTGCTGTGCCATTTGACATGACACTTCGTCCTCTGGTGTTTGGAAAATGAAATAATTATTGGCTTATTGTAGTTCCTTGTCCGCTAGAGGGCGACAACGCTTTCTGGAAGTATTTATCAGCTCACCACCAGATGAAGAAGCAGACCGTGAGCTAGCTGTAGTCCGCTAGATCATCTGACTTACTCTACAAGTGCAGACCTGTTGTTTCGACTTCACTGTCTGTAAAACCGTGCAAAACCGGTGCAAAAGTAAAACCATGGCTAAAGACATTACTCTGTACTGGGGATCCGGCTCTGCTCCCTGCTGGAGGATCATGATCGCTCTGGAGGAGAAGGGTTTGCAGGGCTACAACCAAAAACTGCTCTCCTTTGATAAGATGGAGCACAAGTCTCAAGAGGTTTTGAACCTGAATCCTAGAGGACAGGTAGGTTCACCGGCATATAGGTTAAAGAGGTTAACCTAGTGTTTAAAAAGAATTACTGTACGGCCTGTTATGCATTAAGATTGAAGAGTGCCCTTTGGAAAATGACAATGCTCTCCTTCATATCGATAA
The DNA here is from genome assembly GCF_026225935.1 of Boleophthalmus pectinirostris. Taxonomy (NCBI): domain Eukaryota; kingdom Metazoa; phylum Chordata; class Actinopteri; order Gobiiformes; family Gobiidae; genus Boleophthalmus; species Boleophthalmus pectinirostris. The sequence goes on along the minus strand of NW_026571175.1, from coordinate 16,149,734 downwards.
CTAAGCAAGAAGGCATTATCTATTTTATTGCAGTGTAATAATTGAGACCATGTAGTAATCATCCCGTAACAATGGCAAAACACTTCTATTTTGGAGAGTTGACTTTTGGCTTGAAATTGTTTTTATGTTATTTGCACCCATTTTGTTCGTTATTCTTTAAGTTAAAATATCCAAATGTTAAATTGAATGGTTTATACTTAATTTCAGCAAAAGCCTGGTGAGTAGCTTGAATATTTTATCACTGCACGTTGTTTTCCCTAGCTTCCAACTTTCAAACATGGGGACAATATTGTGAACGAATCATATGCAGCTTGCTTTTACCTTGAGGTAAGAGGTAACCTTGTAATAATCTTTGTGTTGTTAATTACTATGCACTACTGATGTAATGTTTTGTTATTGCAGGATCAGTTCAAGTCCCAGGGGAATAAGCTGGTCCCAGACACCTCTGCTGACTTGGCTCTAATGTACCAGCGCATGTTTGAGGGTCTAAACCTTAATGACAAAATCAGTAAGACTTGCTATTATGCCATAGCCAAATGCTGCTATATAATGAGAATTCTTTGTTTCTAAGCGAGATAAATCTTTGTTATCCAGATGTTATTAAAAAGTAACCAACACTGCCCCCTTCTGTTAGTTCATAAGATCGGCCAATATCTGTGACGCACATGTATTTAACCAGTGTCTAACAACCAATTGGATCACTAATATAGGGGCACTCATAACATGCAAAACATATTTTGTGTACAGTGAACTCTCCGTGGACACAGGCCTACATTTGTGCATTTTTTTCCCAGATGCGGTGATATATTATGAGTATTATGTTCCTGAAGCAGAGAGGCTCGATTCTGTGCTGAGGAAACGCAAAGATGAACTGGCCACTGAACTTAAGCTGTGGGAGGGGTATTTGGAGAAGGTTCGTGTTGATCTCCAAACATAAAATGCATGCCTCACATCTGTTGATCTGTTTACACCTGTGTTTTTGGTTTTGTTTCAGTTGGGCTCAGGTTCTTTTCTGGCTGGTCAGCAGTTTTCTCTGGCCGATGTGACTGTCTTCCCAGCTGTGGCTAACCTCATTAGATATGGGTAAATATAAGCATTTTTGATCATTATATATTGGCTACTTAAAATTAAAATGCTTTTTTTTTTTTTGGCTTGACTTTTTAGGTTATTGGCCGATCGTTATCCCAAACTGGCACAGTACCATGCTCTGCTAAAGGACCGACCCAGCATTAAAGCCAGCTGGCCCCCACACTGGCTGGAGAACCCAAAAGGGCAGGACACACTCAAAGACGTCTAGAAGTCAAGAGGAAGGAAACAAGCATCTCTAGTAGAAAGAATTTGGTCATATGAACATCACGTAATTTTACAATACAATAATAATGTACTCTAAACTACTAAACAAGGCTTTACCATTTAATTTAGAGTTTAGACTTTAAGCATTTGCACTATTGATATTATTGCACTAGTATAGAAGAAGGCGGCCCTTCTATATGCCTTAAAATGTTTCAAGTTCACCACTTCAAATGCACTTATGTATGGCCTTGTAGCTTATCATTTCATTGTACAGAAATACAGCCAAGCTTTGGAAAATATATCCTTCAATTTTTCTTGTTTTATTTCACTTTTTCTAAAACTAAACTAAAACATTTTTAAATGTAATTGCAACATGAATTCAGTTTTAGTAAAGGACACTAAGACATATATTTATTATTGTGCAACTCATTACAGTACAAGTAGAAAGTACAGTGAACCAAGGTTCAAAGGTAATAGGAAAACTTTCCAGTCTATGACATAGCAGCATATTATGGCACTCCTTGGAGTATAATGATTACTAGTAATTTCCTCATTCAACTAGACAGTCAAATGAAAGTGGTTCTAACAAGAATTGCGTGATTGTATTTTTAAGTTTAAGGTACATTTACATTGTGTCCTTCTAATATCTAACGTCAATACCAAGGTTGTTCCTTAAAGCTAGTACAGGCACATTACGCATTCACATTGCACAGCATCAGCCTTCGGCACCCCATTGAGTAGCAGAGGTCATTCCTGCACCACTCTGGCTGTACAAGTCTTCTGCTTAAAGCACTCCAAATGTGATTGGCTGGATCTCAGGTGGCATAAAGGTAGTAGAGTTAGCACAGGCACATTCACTGATTTAGTGGCCAGCTCCAACAGTGGTTTTCTGAACAGCAAGAGCAGTATGTAGTTCAATGCTGTTTTTTAAGGCAACAAATGATTTTGGACAAAAAGTCTGATCCCTGAGAGCTGGGTGAGGTCAGGGCTATGTGCTGTCCCACGCAAGTCTTTAGTCCGCCGGGTGCTCTGGACATGAGCGATTCACCTCAAACCATTCATCTATGCATCTGTGATGAAAGCAAAACTCAGACATGTGTAAACATTGTAACTTTAAGACTGTCAATTTACCCTTTATGGTAGATGCAGAGACAGGGCAGCCGAGCGATTGTGTCCCCCTGCTCCATTTCATCTAAACATATGGCACACTCCCCCGAGTCTCTGGATAGTATGTCCTCTGCCAAACATAAAGCAATTTAAATGTAACATGATAGTAACCAGAAAGTAAACAATCTAATGTATTCATTACGAAAGAACTATCCTATACATGCACTGTGTTCCAATGGTGATGTAGTAGTATGGGTTCAGTAAATGCAGGCTTATGTTATAGATATAGGTACAGTAGGCAATGTGCAGTATCACTCTACTTTTCATTACATTTTCTTCAGCTGTTCACACCCTCTGCACTGTAACGGTGTCATCTAGATGTGAGGCATATAATAAGTATTCTTAGTAGTTATAACCATTAATCTGTAAACATACACTATGCAGTTATTACAGAGTGATTTATTATGTCGAGTCTATGTACCATTTTATACAACTATTATTTTTGTCACTTCTTAGTGATAGTACTGCTGCTATAGAATCCAATTCAGTACTATAACTTTAATATCCCTAAATGAAAGTTGTGAAATGTTATCATCTTTCATAATATAGACAATAACATCTCCACCCAGTTCTTCCTTACTGTTGTAGGTGAGGCGAGTTTTGCTGAAGCACATGAGCAGATGCTTCTCTATCTCATCTGTGGCCATAAACTTGGAGCACACAGGGCAGTGGAAGCCTGGAGGAAGCAAACAAAGGAAGAAATAAGCTCTCAGATGCCCTAACAATACCCATAATACGTTTATTGCTATAAGCACAGAGCAGTTGTGGGACACTAAGCTGGTGCCTGACCTTATGCAGGCCTAGTCTGACCCGAAATCTTATTGTTTTAACTATCTTTATGTAGGAGTCTGTTGCAATCTTTATAATCAGTTAGCATTGTTAATTGTTGTAATGCCAGCTCAGCTAATTCAAATGAATTGGCTTTTTACATGATTCAAATGTCAGGACTTTGTTTTTACTCTGCATTTCACCACAACAAACGTACTGCCAGCTATTGTGCATTTATTGGTACAAAGATATGACAGGTTTTTCACCAGAAGCTTTTCACAGTACTTGCTATTTCTGTTTATTCAGGCTTGGGTTTGACTCAGTAATATTGTAATATTGCACTCAGTAGTAGTAGTTCTTTTGGATAAAGTTATTTAACAACAGTAAAATTGTACTGTTTATGGTCTGAAAATCTGGCTTTATGCTTTTTACTGGCTTTTTACTAAAAATCTTATTTTTTCCAGTACCATGATTCCAGATGATTATTTTTGAGAATCTATTTTAAAAAGCTACAAAAATTTGAGCATTGGAGAAGTAGTTTAAAGTCGAAGCAAAAGTGTTTGTTTTCTAGGCCTTGAGGCCTTGCAGCAACACGTCTCACATGCTTTTTGGAGTGTAATAAGAAGAGGAACCCTGAGGTAGCCTACTGCAAGCCTGTTAGTTTTGCTCAAGAGATGCAAAACAGAGGAAAAACAGCACAGCTACAGTTTGAAATGTTTCTTCTAATAAATTATAGCCTCAAAATGTTCTCAATCAATGCTTGTGTCATAAAATCATCATATTAAAGTTTCCAGGACTATCAGTGTCAGTTAATGATATGCTTTTATGTTTTTGTGTGCTCTATACACAGACTAAGGTACTAACGCAAGGCTAGAAGGCAATTAATTACAAAACAGTCTGTTTTAACTCTGTAGTTAAAATTTCTACAAACAATTGCACAATACTGATTTAATGAATATCATAATGTTGCAATGTCACAACTTCCTTTTGTTTTGCATACAAAAGTTAAAACACTACCTAATACTACTACTACTACAAACTAAAAAGTATGTCATGTATATAATGTGTATGCCACTAATTGGCCAGGGGTTGTGAACTCAGTGATTGGTTCGTGTGATCCCGGAAATAGGCCAAGTGACACACGTTGGCCTTAGACTCTCTGTGAATCCAGAGAGCAAAGGTTGTTAATAGGGAGAATAATTTGACTTCCTCATTTGAAAATTACAATCTATTCCCGTTAGTCATTCACTTAATATATTTACTTTTCACTCTTTCATATTAGCACCTGATTGTTACAACATAAAATTGCAACATCATAAAATATGTAATTTGCCTCATGTTGAGATGCTGTCGAAATAAAAGGTCTTTGGGTCTGTCAATGCTTTTTTAATGTTTTTACTTTTGTTGATTCTTTTTTATTTTACACATATTTTGAACTTTGAGGCTATTTGCAATAGCTTGAGCTCCATGCTCCTTGCCTAGTTGATAACAAAACCAGTGTTATGAAAGAAGCCTTGGGGTCAGATGACTTGTTTTATCAAAATCTCCCAACGCTTGATTTTAAAAAGTGTGTGTGTGTGTGTGTGTGTGTGTGTGTGTGTGTGTGTGTGTGTGTGTGTGTGTGTGTGTGTGTGTGTGTGTGTGTGTGTGCGCGCGCGCGCGCGTGTGTGTGTGTGTGTGTATGTGCGCGTATGTGCGTGCGTGTGCACATGTGTGTCTATCAGGCAATGTGTAACCAGCAGGAAGCTCTTATCGGCTGACCTACATAATACACTCTTTTCTGGCAGACTAAGTGAGTGAAAAACAGGTCCGTTTTAAACCACACAACAGAAAAGACACAACTGTAACAAGTAACAGTGGGCACCACCTGTAGCTGCACACAGTAAACCACTGGACTGCTTTGTGGGAGTCGTTATTAATATTATACACTGTGTGACACACACAGAAAAATAATGAGAAATTCAGACTATTGGGTAGTCTATTTTATTGTTAGCTTCAAGACCATAAAGCATTTTAAATTGATTATTCAAAGAGAAAAAGAGTTCAATGAGAAATACGTTGTTTTTATCAATATATTGGTTGATGTTTTTCCACAACCTCATAGCCCACGGGGCCTCGTGAAACAGTTTCGTTGCGCCCTTGGGACATGATGAACATTTGATAAATATCCCGTGGCGTTATGCAGCTACAATAACACAATACACCTTCAATTATAACTTGGTCTCATAGTTTACTGCTTTAGTGCTCCATCGTTAGCCCCTCTTACCTCCCAGCAGGTGAGAGTTGAGCTGAGCCGGCAAAGAGCCAATGAACAGCCGGTGACCCTCGGGGGGGACCTCGTGGTCACCATCTGTGCCATCCACACTCTGGGTGAATACGTGAGCCCCTGTCCGGCCAGTCGGGATGCTGAGTCCAGAGCCCACAGGGCCTCCTCCTGTATACCGGATCCTAGGGCCCTCCGGGCCGTTTGTGTATCTGAAACCTGCAATTCTGTCTCCGCCGTTGGAGTTTCCAGACGGAAGATCGGAGCTGGAATAAGCCCGAGTCCTGCCATCAAACACAGGGCTGCTCGGTTTGCCCCCCATGTCGGCTCACTGTGTACTCCTTTCGTTGTTCTTGATAAGATTTACACACGATTCATGATACTGACAGCCAACGCGTTGAACAACGCCAAACAAAGGACGACGGCAAACAATGGAGCCAAGAAGTGTCCCAAACCTTTACAGTATCATGGTGCGCGCTGTGCGTAAAGTGCGCTTTCACGGCCGCATAATAACCAAATTGTGTTTTTTTTCCTTAAACCAACTCTTCTTTACCGTACGCACAGGCAGCCCATTATGAAGCTTTTGTCGAAGGCCTTGCTGAAAAATATAAGCACACTTGTCGACCCCAGGCTCGTCTGGTTCAAGTTTGTTTTTGTGGACAACTGCGTGTGCCTTAGAAGAAAAATATAAGCAAGGGCTGCTCTCCTCCCCCAGCAAGTTCCATATGACACAATAAGGCAACAGGAAATTTTCCCTTCAGAGTAAAACTCACCTATATACACACACAGTTAAGACAAATTTGAGAACCCACACTCGGTGTAGCCGAGCATAACTGTATAAATACGCTACGTAAGAGCAGTGGACAGTCTGTATATAATTGTAAGCTCAGTAGCCTATAGCCGCTTTATCGTGAATGAATTCATTGGCTTATGTGACTTTGTTATGGAGACGGTCGCAAGAGGCAGCGCTTTTATTTTGAATTCGAATTTACAGGTTATTTATTTGAGCTTCACGTGTCTCTTTGTGGATACGTCAGGTGGGATGTGACGTACAGAGCAGCAGCACCGCCAGAGGGCTGTTGTGCGCGCTAGTGTTTTAAGTGCACGGGGTGATACACGAGAAGCCGTCCATGTTTTGCTCGGCGGGTTTCATCAACTTTAGTTTACAAAGATGCACAACAAGATGACTTTGAAACATTCGTATGACACGTTTATTGAACAACCTCACACGCACACGTCTATAATGACAAACAAAAGATTCACTGCAGTAGGAACACTTAATAAATAAGATTATAAAGACAAAACATTTACAAGCGGGGGCAACAGGCCAAACAAAAGTGCTAAAAACAGTCTTAAACGTTTAGGGCGGAGTGTTTAAAAAGGAATCCAAGCTTTGCAGTGCATAAGTGATTTACAATAATGCATTGTGACAATAGAGAGGGCTCATGACATGTTTTTCAGGACACTATAAAGGTCTACCAAACAGCCCGTGTTTTAGTATTGGAGAGCGTTGACAACACAAGGTTGGATTTTAGTTGGGCCAATTTCAGGGAATCCAGCCAAACAGAGCTTTAAAGAAAAAAATAGGGCAAAGAGTGAACCACCAACCAGGAAGACTACAGTACAATAGCGCCGAGGTGTCATGTGACAGAATGAGACACCCAAACTGGGAAGCACTTCAGCTGCTGCAGCGTGGGCCTTCTTGTTGTCATATAATAGTCACTGCCTAAAACATCCTCTTATCAAGATAATTTAATTTAATTTGAAACATTAAGAGGCACACTATACTCTAGAAATGACCCATTCTACTGTTGAGCTGCACACAATAGGAGCATATGTGTTATAACTGGGGCAGACCAGTTGCCAACAACCACCTGGGATTACATCACAACAAAACCCCCCTTTTGCTTGTTCCCTAAACAGAAAATGTTATCATCTAGCTTGGGTGTTACTGCAGTTGAAGCCTCCAACCGTCACCTTTTCACCCATCTTCCCTCAATGTAGCCTCTGAGTCAACAGACAACCACAGAAACTAGGCTATCTCCCACACTGATCTCAAAATCCACACAGGAAAGTGCGTATTGCTGTAACCATCTGACTGCCGTTCTTCATAACAAAGCCAGCTGATGTAATATTGCTCTGCCGTTTAACTTTAACTACCCAGAAGGTGAATGATTATGATAAAGTTGCATTGTACATGGTTGCCGCTCACGTAGCCCACCTATGTGTGTGTTTGTCTAAAAAGGGGTCAACACAGAGCAACAAAGTGCGCCCATCAGAGGAAGCAAAGCAGCACAGAACATTCAAGGGAGATATATTTAAGTGTGTGTGTCTGTGTAAGATTGTTGAATGGTAAGAATTGGGCCGATGAGCAGCTTTCTAGAGCGCGCCCTCCATTTGGAACCCCCTCACTGCTGACTGACTCCCATCTGCTGGTGGTCGGGCCCTGGTTCACCCTCCATGTCAGCATGGTAGTGCTCAAAACTGTCGTCATCTATGTCTGGGAGACCTAAGAGCTGGTGGAGACATAGAAAATAAGTTAGTGTTATCAAATAATAATTTACTGCCCAGGATAATATTTAACATGGGTTCAGAAAATCGTATTAAGTAATCTGTTTTTTGTTTGTTTGTCTTTTTGTCTTAACCCTCAGTACCAATTTTGCTCCCATTGTTTTTTCTGTCCTATCATATTAGTCCGTCGAGTATGTGTTAAAAGTTATGGCTGTGCAGATGAAAATTTTCACTTTATACTCGATAATTAACCTTTGTTATCTCTTTACTGTTTTTTTATTTTTGCATAATTATTTTATTTGGAAGAGAAATTAACAGTATTTGAGTGCCTTTTCCACATTATAATAAATAGGTTAAACATTAATCAGCTACCAGTACCCCAGTATACACACAAGTCTATAGCAAATGCCTAACTGATTATATTGGATCAGAGCATCCTGCAGCCCCTGCCTAGGAGGACATTGTGTATCTGTGATGACATGATACTAGACATATAGCAGAGGTCACCGTTATGTTTCTGGTTTAATCACCTAATTTGAGTGTGTGAGAATGGCTGATATTTTGTCTTACTTACAGGCCTAAATGACATGAAGACCTTCTCCAGCACCTCAGGCAGGGTCTTCTTCCCACAGGATGAGATGTAGTCCTGCGCCATCTGCAGGAAGGGCAGACAGTCCTCGCTCTCACTCCACACATGCTGCAGGGAGACACGTACAAGGTAAATAGAGAATCCACTTCTAAAACGTGTTTGGACTTTCTCTATATGGATCTGTCACACATTAAAAAGATGCATTATTTTACTTTTTGATTGAGCACCCACCACCTGCTTGTCTCCATGAAGATGTAATTGTGTTTTTTGCCTGAAATATTTCACAGTTTGGTATAAAATTTCAGGTGGCACCACCAAGCCAAGTTGCAGATCTTTTTTTGGATGTATGTTTTAGAAACAAAACCTAGATGTAAAGCCATACTGTGGGAAATTCTATGCAATAACATGTCCTTGGAGTCAAGCAGATGGCAGACCCCACCAGAAAAGTTATTTACTCATTCTTACCATCATAATACCATGATATAATAATAATAATAATAATAATAATAATAATAATAATAATAATAATAATAATAATAATAATTAATATGGTAATCTAACTAAAGGATGCCAAGGCAATGAAGTTGTGCGTCAGTCTCCATATCTTGAAAATTAGGTATTAAATAAGAGGTTCTAACATAAACCCACCATATTACAGATTACTAGACATTTAGTGGCACATTTTGTAACACTGATATTCTTGAAGACCAAAGCAACATTACATTCACTTTCTGAACATAAAAAACAATATTATTTCTCTTGAGATCCATTGGATCATAAAACAGAATGTGACCTAATAGTGTGAAAGGCATTATATCTGATATTTTCCCATGGTATTTTTATGACTTGCATTCACACACTTTGTATTACCAATTTGGGAATACTGCTGAGTAATATCATAGTTGTAATGAGCCTCTTGTGTGATTGAGGCAAATAAAACCTTGAAGTGCGGTGTTATTTCCTTGATATGAGGTGTCACGCCTTGATCATATTAAACTTCCTTCTTGCATATTGCCAGTCACTTGCGGGATATTGTGAAAAAGCCTCTGTCTGAGGCACACTGCTGGACCCACTCCAGCTATGCAGTCAATAGCCCCATTCTCATATTACATTAATGCTTCTACTTGTATTTGGCAATGTATGTAATATGGTATTCTTTGCTGCATACACAAGGTTAGTAGTGCCAAAATGTGCATTCAATGTTTTTGAGCACCTGGTACAAACTTGCTTTCAGGGAGATTTTTGGAAGTCACATGAGAGCCCTGTGAATCTTGTGAATTTTTTGGGGTTTGTATTTTAATTATAACAAGAAGACAAGTGTCTATAGAGCAATACCTTTCTCCTTGAGCTGTGAAAAAAATAAATAAATAAATAAAGCATCAAACACGGAACTTGTAATCTCATATCCTTTTTTTGGCATAAATATTGTAGCTTTTGATATTAGTGGAACAGACCCAAGTGCACCCTCTTGTGGAGAAATGAGCACTGACACCTTCCTGCAGCTTTTTCTGAAAACAAAGCAAATGGAGACAAGCAGTGCAAAGGAGCAGCATGAGGCTGCTTGCTGATAGCTGTATTGATCAAATGAAAGTAACAAAATCTAATTGTGCTTAAAGGGAGACTGTCTGTTATTGAGGCTAATCAGAGATAGCACAGATGTATGGTCATGTGCAAAATACACACTGATAAGAAAATGGTGGGGAGAAACAATAGGACATGTGACTGTATGTATGTCAATATAGTTTTGAACAAAATATTGTAAATAATAGAATACAACTTGTAAGGGTAGAGCTGTCAATAATAATCTGTTTTAAATGTGTGAGTGGCAGGTCATAACAAGAAAATCGTGGGTTGTATTCCCAAACCTTGTGGGCTCTCTGTTGAGTTTGCAAGCTCTATCCATTTCTATGTGGATTACCTTGGTACACCTTGTTTTCTCCCAGTCTAAACATGCTCTGTAGTCTAATGGTTTCTATTAGACTGCAGTGTTACAATGATTTTCTTTGTATCTTCAACACGTTAATTTTGCTTTTCAAATATTAAATCAAAGGCAAATATAAGATATGATCTTTTTACAATGTTTTTGGCAAGAAAACAAATGTCATGAATAAATTTTAATATACATTTACTTTACATGATTTGTTTATTCAATTTATTGCATTTTTATATTGTTATTATTAATTACTAATTTTATTCAAAGATAATGAAGATGGCCCTTACACAGTAGCCATTGTTAAGGAATGCCTTTGCCCTGTCTGCTCATCTCATAGCGTGCCTGAACTCAGCCCTCTATATGCAGTTTTCTATGGCTCTGCAGAATGATTATGTAATTTAGCTGCCATCTCTTTGCCATGGCTCCTCGGGACACTGTTAAGCTTTGAATCTGGACATCTTGTTATTAAAAATACTACAGATTTACTTAGAACAAATGCACATAACCACATCCACATTTACAGTGTGTTGTATTCAATATAATAAGCTAATACTGTATCTCTATTGAGTTTCATATGCTCACCAGTTCACCTCCCTTTAGAAGACATGGCTCCTGTCCCATACATTTATTATTCATCCGCACTGGGGAGCGCTATTGTTGAAGGGATCCTTAACCCCCTACTGCTGCCCTCTTATATAACATTACCTCCCTGTAGACTGTGTAAGCTCAGGGTTTGATCTGGATTTCAGACTTGGACTTATTATAGAGCTGTGTTTTTCATCAGTGCCAGTGGAAAGCCCCAGATTTTGCAGTTTATTTTTTTCTCTTTATGTGTGTTGTGTTGTATGGAGCAGGGCTGGGCAGGCGCAGAGGAAAGAAGCCAGTGGTCAGTGTGTGACATAATGTGTTATTGAGTGAGCAGAGTTCTGTCCAGGGTCATGTCCATCTGCTACAGCTGCTCTGCTTCACTCTGACAGAGCCAGTGCACAAGGAGAGCACACAGGACAAACAATACAACTCTCCTGCTTAACATCCACAACTAATTTTAATTATATATTTTTTTATTAATTGTTAAAAAAAATGTATGGCTTTTCACTTTTTCAATTGTAGTTGTCAACACCACAAAAGAGTTCATTTGTAAGTATTATTATTGATTCTATGTACATCAAATGCCTCTCCCACAACAACCCACAACATATATTTTGCAAAAGGAGGAAATGTCTCTTGCCATTACACTTTATAAAAATAAAATAAAAAGATCTTCACCATATTGAAATATCTGTACTTGAATGTGTCAATTTTGAGTTATGGAAAAATACCTTCTTGTTGCTTTAAAAGTGAAAAGGTGACTGGATTCATCCTGCTAAAGCTGACTGTTGTAATGGGTGAATATATTTTATAACTGCGACTTACCATATTTAGTCATGTCAAAATAACCTACATATTGGTAAGTTGTCGGCTCTTGCCTATAAAGTAGGCAAAATGTATTTATTTTTTTTATCAAAAGGAAGATCTGATTGAGTAGTCTCAGTAAGTAAATAAAGGCCTATAGCCTAGGCTATATGAAATTTAACAGTTTTGTTACTTTAATCTTCAGTTTTAACCTAAGTGGGTTATTTTATACTCTTACCTGAGGCAACTAGCACGCTTTGCTTGTACAAACTAAGAAACTTGAAATTTGACAACAATTTGTCTGTAGCCTATAGGCTATCTGTAGACCTCTCAAGATGATAGCCTATTCTGACACTGGCCTGTTTTCCTTTATGGTGAAGGCGTGCGTCCTCTTGTAACCCGGATGGTTTGACGTTGTGGTTCAGGGACTGTACATTGGGATGTGATGGTAGATAGCCTACAGCACAGACTTCACCGCACTAAAACAAAAAATGACATCATCACCTCAGCAACAAAACAGGCCAACTACCATATCGGGACAGAGGCCACGCGTAACGCACAGCGACACACCTAGGCCAAAATACAATATAGTCAGACAGAGAGGGTGCTATGGGCCCTAACTTACGAATGTGTCGGTGCCTCCCGGACACAGCACGTAGAAGGAGACGCCAGGTTCCGCATAGAAGTCCAGCCGCCTTTCGTCGTCCTCCTCAGCGAAGATCAGGTCGAAAGGGTTGCCAGTGCACCACTTCTCCGCCGCCTCCACCAGATGCTTGAAGTCCATGCTCCGCTCCGCGCTGCGCCTGGCTCCCGCTGGGCTTGACGTCACGGCTAAGATGCTCGAGACACAAATAAAAGGCGTGTAGACCGCAGCATCAGCAACAACTTGAAGACATTGTCTGGGACGCACGTTTTATAGCCAGAAATGTTAAATAGGTCCGGCGTTCGCTATTACTGCCCCATCCCTCTGGTTCTGGCCGCGTTATGAAATCAGCCCGTCCGTCGCTCCCAACATGCACGCGCGAAAGGACGCAGCGTGGAGCTGAGCGACGCGATGACGAAGTGCGGTGCCGGGCAAACGTCCACGGGAGAGACTGCAGGAGCGCGCCAAGAGACTCACTGAGGAGAACTGAGTCATCAACCTCGTGCTCCACAGCAACCAAAACAATGGACATTTGGCTGTGGCCTATTTAAATAAGCCATTTAGAATAAAGCATAAGAAAGAATCTTTACATTAGGCCTACGGTATAGGCCACATATATAAGTGTTGTGCGGCTCATGTCAGAATCGAGGCTGTAGGCTGTAGTCTGTGGTAGAATTGTGTAATTTGAATGTATAATAGTTTATTGGAATACAGTTACTTAATTTTTTTTTCTGTGGACCTAAAATTACAATTGTCATATTAGGCAAATATAGGCTATTTGATTAAGATAGAACAAATAGACTTTAGACGTTATTATCCTTAACACTGCCATGTGAATAACACAGCGCTAGACTGAAGCTTACTGAACACGGGCTTTGCTTTCATTTTGTAACATCACCCATGTATAACTTAGCCTACTCAGTCCAGCAGAGGGCGTGTGGAACCCACTCACAACAACCCCATGCTTACGACTTACAAACTACACACTGAGAGATGTAAATTGTAACGGAATCTAATAGCTTAAACCGGAAAAGCGTTGGTCTTTGAAAATAAAACACCTAAAAATAAAAGTGAAAAACAGCTACCATACACATCTATTTATGTCACAACTTAGGACAGTATTCTTTCCGATTGCGGAAACGTGCATTTGCGTTTAATGATAGTCTAATGTGTCTTTGGCACTGTCCGTGTTTACGTAAAGTAAGGCGTCGAAGTTTTACTTTGAAGATCTTTAGAAATCCAAAGAAGCTGAGCGGTCACTTGACGGGGTGGTAGAGTTCAGTGACTCTCCAGTGTAGTCTCATTGCGGGTCAGAGCTCCCCGTAGGCTGGAGCTGTGGGCTTTTCTTCATTATTTACAAGGCAGAATGAAGAATGACAAAAGATTATGACAGTTGCCAAATATGCCCTATAATTAGGCTATTGGATCGACAAATTCTACTGAGCACTTAACAAAGAATAACAAATAAAATGGATCCTTTGCAGAATGGGGAAAACAGTGAGGAGGACGCCCAGTGCGCAGAGGAAGACGAGGTGGATCCGAGAATTCAGGTGAGATCGTTGGCTCCTGGTGATGTGGGAAGTATCTGAGCATGCAAAGTCCACCTAAACTCACGTTGGCTATTCTTATAATATATCCTGCCTAACGCATGTTTCAATGTATAAGTGCTAGCCTGACCCGTATTATAGATTATAGGAGTTTGTAGATACGTGTGGATATTGAGAAGCTCTTCGTTGTATTTGGCATATATCAAACTCTGTTGTTCTTCTTCTTCACTAACTTTTACTTGTTGTGTGTAAACAGGGAGAATTGGAGAAGTTAAACCAGTCCACGGATGACATTAATCGGTGGGAGAGTGAACTAGAGGTAAGATATTTTAATAGACCTAATATAATGCCTGTTTCTGTACAGTTTGTGTTATGATTCGTACACCGAAAATCTCTTTAGCAACAGTCATCACATGAAGTGGAAGTGGGTGTAGGCAGACTGCATAACAATGTGGAAAAATTGAAGCAGAAGACTTAATTTTAGGAAAATTCAGCAAACCCAAAGCTTAGCAGTTTGGTCTCAGCTCTGGACATTGCACAGGCCTACTTATTGTGTCCTTGAGCAAGACACTTCTCTCTTATTTTGCTAATGTGTTGTTTGAGGGATGTGTGGTGGTCTTTAACTATTCTATGTAGGGTTAGAGAATCTGTTTGTAATTAGTGTTCTAAGTCTAATGTGTATTTTTTTGTATTCAGACTCTTACTTTCTTTTGTTTATTTATTTTTCATCTCTCACAAAATTCTCTATTCTATAACCTCTTCCCCTGGCTATTGTTTCCATCTTTATCTAAAAACAATTCTAGTGGAGGGGTTTATAGCAGGGTTATGTACGATAAATGTGTGGCAATGCGGTTACTGTTCAGCAAAGCAAAACATTCCACAGGCGGCCCATGTATTTCTCCACAGTTCAGCCTCTTCTGGTTCTCATTAGGACTCTTCCCTCCGGTCCAAACCCCAGCCAAGTAAATTTTGAACCACAAACCACCAGAAAAACCTAGGAAATGTGGATCGTTTTTTTCTCCTGATCACAGGATTGTTAGTTGTTGTTGCCCACATTTCTTACTTTGATTTAGTTTGTTTCACAGCTTTTGTGAGAATGATTCATTAAAGCGTAGGATTTGCTGGTGTGCTGTGATGAGTTAACATTGTTGTACTGTATGAAGTGGAGGACACAGTCATAACTGGTTACCAAATGTTTTATATATTATGCCTACTTACACCCAATGACATTAGTCATTCATTTTTACTTTGTTTCCAAAAATAATTTCTTTCTGTTATACTAAATTTGTCTAACTTCAAGGACAAATTCTAGTAATATATATTATTAGGTTCTTTTTTTCAGACCAAGAGTTTGTTTGTTCAGTTTCGGCTGCTCATTCGCAGTCTTCGTCAGAGTGGTCACGTGATGTTTCCACGTGATGTTTCTGTGACATGTCTCAAAAAAAGAACCTAATAACATAGATTATCGGCAGACCAAATGAACCACTTTGGACAAATTCTAGTAATAGTTGTGACAGGAAGTCTTGTAAGCTTACAGTTGTTGTATAACATTTTGTATATGACTGCTATATTTCCAAGTGCAATTCCATCCAACTAATGCATATTGTTGTGTCTTTGAGCAGGACACTTCACCCCCCTTGCCAGTATTTGAATGTTGTGTTTGAATAACACAAAAGGCTATTAGCGCAGATTGGCATGTGTGAGGAGTAGCCTTTTGAACAACTATGATAAACTTATCAGTATTGTAATGTAACAACAGAATTATTGTTACTCTTTGTATGGAAGGCATTTTTGTTTAGTGCACTTATATCTGTATAAGTTATTGATTGAATACATTTGAAGTAGCATTTTTTTTTTGCTTAGTTTAGAAAACTTTAATTATCCCCCGAAGGGCAATTCTGTTTACACTCACAGTTAGCAGCATAAAAGACACTACACATACAGCTGTTCACACAGGTCACATGCTGCTTGTACAATATGGAGATCTAACCTGGGCATAAGTGCAAATGAGACATAAAGTTTCAGGAATATTTTTTTTATTCTCAGTGCATTACAAAACAATGTTGAAACAATTAAAATAAATGCAAGTATAGTGTATTCAAAACCATCAGTCATTGTGATAAAGTGAGAGACTCAAGAATGTGCAGAGTGCCCCCAGCTATAGGCTGTTTACCTGTTCACCTCTAGTCTGCAGACTAACGGACTAACATGTATATAATTTAAACTGGAGCATAACAATCATTACTTACACTTGTTTTTTGTGTCAAGGGGCATTGCGTCTTAGACAAGTGACAGCCTGTCCACAGTGTATGAGCTCATTTCTGTAGGGATATGACTTTAGGCCTGTGTCACTATCAGAGCAGAGAGCAGTCAGTCAGGAACCAGGGTGATGTCAGAGGAAACGTGTGCTTCCCGCTGCGCCCTCTTTTTGACGGTGTATCATGTAGTTTTCCTCCGCTTTTCCAACAGGACGCAGCTGCTGTCCATTCTAACATTGCACCACATCATCAGTATTATAATTGTGCTAGCTAGCATTATGTGGCACAGAATGAAGGTCATGAAAGCTTGCTAGGATTTTGAATCGGTGGTGTGTTTTCCTGCCATGTTGGGCTTCTGGTCTGTTTTAACCAAACTGCCACATCTGCCAAATTCTACTGTTATAATTCATATTTATATGAGTAAAATAACTCAATAACTTTAAATGTGTTATCTTATAAAGGCAACTTCTGATTGTCCAAGTATAAAGTAGTTCAGTTACACAAAAGCTAAATAAATACGCATGACTAGTGTTACCAGAATTAATTGTGTTTTACATGTAATTTTCAAAAACCAACAGTGAAAAACTACTCATAATATCAAGGTACATCAGTGAATTAACAAATATAAATGGTAAAAATGTGTGCCCTTCTTTGTGCAGGACTACCGCCAGCGTTTCCGGGCAGTTCTTGTGGAAGCGACACTGAAGTTGGATGAGCAGATGAAAAGAATTGGGAGAGCTGTGGATGACTCTAAACCATACTGGGAGGCTCGCAAAGTGGCTCGACAGGTGAGAACCAATCTGGCAACCTAAACTCACATGTGCAGTATAGTGTCTGAGCTGCTGTGTGTGAGACCAGCAACTCGGTGATGTGGGGATGACAAGTTTAAAGAGCTTCTTAGATCTACTTAAAGGGAGCTCTGTCACGTGTAGCCTATTTTTAGCATCCTTTTCACCTCTGTTCATTGACACTGTAAAACTTAATTTCAGCACATTAAGCAGCAAAAAAAGAGTCAGAGAGGAGGCATAGGTTAGGTGAATATTTTTAGATGCATCTTTTTCTTTTGTAAAAAAAAAAAAATATTTATCAAGAACTTTCTCAGAATTATGTGATCTGCATCCTCATACTTTTTTTTGTTTTAAATCGAATACAGGCACAGAATATGATTCATACTTGATTAATGTTGAAAACTAGAAACCTATTTTTGTGTGTACCATTGTATTTAGTAACAGTGTATTGGTTTAGACAATGTGTTACTTTAAATTATTATGCATTACTATTTATTGTAAATATTTTAATTAAAAAAATACTATTGGTGACAGCTGAGAAAGGAATGCTGCCCTTATGGTCCAGATCGCCACTTCTAAACTTATAAATCCCATTGACTTAATCAATGTACCAGCCTTTCAACCTCCTAAACACTGCTCTTTGCTTGCATGTGCAAAGCAGTAGCCTGTTGTTCCAGATGGCATGCAGGTTATTCTTTCCAAAGGTCTTGCCAATGCCCTGCACCTGCCCAAGGACTCTTTGATTTGACTGGACAGTGTCAGATCTTTAGTTTTAACCAATACAGAGGTGGCGTGTTTGTCATTATTCATCCTGACATTTGTGTGTCACAGGCCATAGCAGAAGTGTCTAACTAAAATAGCCTGTGCATAACTATGTGTTTCTCTGTGCGATTACTGTGCAGTTGACATTTTCCTCCTGTGAACGCTAGGGATTATGGGAAGGTTCTGATATAGGATTAATCATTTTTATTAATTGCAGTTGAGTTTGTGAAAGTATGATATCAATGGACTCTGGCATATTGTATGGCTTATGACTTATGGATGAGTGTTTAATTTTTAATACATGACCTACTTCAAAGGGATTAGATTCTTAGCCCCAGTGACCCCAATGCACAAACACAGTGAAGTCTACCCCCACACATAAACCAGCCACTCTCATCCCCAGCCCCCACGCCTCTCCTCTTTACATTCCAGCACTTTTGGTTTGGTGCGCCTGCCAGGAATTTGCCCATACTGTCTAATGTTTTCTCTTCTCACTCACAATTTTTATGTGCCACCACATGTCTGGCTTCTAGACAGTAGTGTTGTCATGATATAAATCCATGTTGATACTAAGAGAAACATTTGATATTCAATACTGAGATTTGATACCACAATAATTAACAAGAACACTATTTTGTTTACGTATGGCCCTTCGTAAAACTGTAGCACTCTGTAGATACGATGAAAACAGGTTGTGTTTTATGGGGGAACATGCACATAAGCAATTGCTTCATCCTATTCCTTTTGGGGTATGTAGGCCTCTCACGATAATTACTTTTTCTTTGCAATGGTGAGGAGAGTAGAGACACTTTTATAGCTAATTAATGGCTCTTTCTGTCATTTACTGGTTGCAGCTCAGGCTTTTTAAGTACATGTCTACTATTTAAAAATCGGTTACTTGGTATTATGTTAAATATTATTATTTATGTCAATATATCTCTGTAGCAGTATATAGCGCTTTGAAATTTTTTGACAGTATGTATGAATGTAATTTAAACAAGATGTAAAAAAAAAAAAAAAAAAAAAAAGAAACAACTAAACTAAACTTTTGTTACAGCTGCAGAGTCCTAAAACACTTGTAGTCATTGTAATGCATGACACACTATAATATAATGCGCCCTTTAACGCAGTATGCTAATGAGGTGAATCTGCTATCATTTACATATCCCCTCATTCCCAACTGCCTCCTGTTTACACATAACATTGGTATAGATGATATAATACAGACACAATTGTACATGTGTGTTCTTGTCTGTACATGCACATTACTCATGTTACCACATCTCTGCCACATTAAAACGTGCTTAAATGAAAAGAACAGTTGCTACTTTAAGAACATTCTGCAGTTTGGGATAGGAAGTGTCTTGGAAGGAAGTCATGGAAAAGACAATACGATGTGGGTGACATTTTTTCTGCAGTTTGACATAAATCTGTGATGGATGCCCCAGCCAATTGTTTGTTTCTTGTCGAGCTCATCAAATATCTATTATCCTCCTTCTGTTTTGGTGGGAGTCCCTCTAGTTCTGGAGCATGGGAAGTGGGTTGCAAAGAGGAATAAAATGACAAGATTTTTCATTGCAGTTTGTGTGGGATGGCTACTATCTAGATTCTAGACACTATCGTTTAGGTCTTTGGTATCTTTACAATTACAGATATCCTAGCAGTAAGATGCCAGCCTTTGTATGGAGCTTGAGTCTTGTGAGAAGATGCAGAGGGGAGCTTGCTTGCGTCACTGTGCTAACCTTATCTTGACAGTGCAAGGAGGGTCTTGGTAAAGAGGTTAATGAATATGCTGCCCTCGGAGGCCATGAGAAAAACGGAATACCGTACTAAATACTATAAACAAAGATACACAAGGATCATGGGGAGGCCATTTATGTTAAAGGTTGTTGAATTAAATAACTCACAAATTTCATGGTTTTCTTCAACAGTTCTTGAATATGGTTTTCATCTTTATCTATTTGTTTTTATTAGATATTCTAAGAGGTAGTTAGAATGTTTAAAATAAAAAGAAATGCATATATAAAATTTTAATGCTACAAGGCAGCAGATTTAAATCAAGTAGCAATTTAGACAGAAAAGAGTCTGTAGCCATAGGATGAGGAAAGGGTCGCTCTGTACATTTTTAAAGTCATAAATTGTTAGATGACAGTGAGTGACTTGACCATCTAACCCACCACTGCAGAATACACATGTTAAGAAGATGTCATTGAAAAGCTGAATAAATAAGTATTTCCAAAGTTATGACTCTGGTGCATTAATCATGGCCTGTGTGTCAACTGAAAGAGTGTGGGTTCAAATATGTTGAGAATGATGAGAATAACTGCTCCATTGATTTGACTGTTGGTAGGAAGCGCCCACTGACAGTGTGTCAGATTGACTTAATGATTTTCTTTCATCAAGGCTTCGAACCACAGTCCTCACAGTGTGTGTATGTGTCCTTGTCCTGCTCTGGCTGTCATAAAGAATCACCCACAGTTCCTTCACTATGAATATAGGTCATAAAATAGGCATGCTTAGAGAAGTTGGATTTAATCAAACCAAGTTCACTAACACATTTTTTGTAAGTCATTTCCTATTGCTACTTGCTCAATGTATTGTTCAATACTTGATAGGAACAATATATTATGGGGCTCATTATTTATTGTGTGTAAAATATTGTTGTAAAATGGGGAGATGGGGTATTTTTGTCATAACACAATAAGATTTGGGCTGTGAAAGGTTGAATAAGTAACGTATATGGCCAATTATTATTGGTTAATTCTGTTATTTGTGTGTTGCTGCTCATGCCTTTTAATGATATGGTTCATTTAACTGAGAATATCTTGCATTATTGTTATTGAGTTATTGAGAAGTAGTTTCAATATTGTTGTTTGTCACAATACTTTTCTGGACGAATTTGGTATTGTTACAAGACTACCTATTGCAACTTAATCTTCCTGTCTCACCTGAAAATGTGCATTAATGTAAAGGTAGTGACTCTTATTAAAGCATTTACCGTGCTCCACAAATTGCTTACTCATAAATGATTTTTTTTATCCCAAGACCCATATATTACTCACATAACCGACAGCAGTTTGAGTAGTTATTGTGTCAGTGTTATTGTGCAATTTCCATGTTTTTTTTTTTTTTTCTTAATGTGCATCTGTTTTTTGCATGCAGGCCCAGATTGAAGCCCAAAAGGCCACTCAAGAATTCCAGCGAGCTGTGGAGATCCTGAGAGCAGCTAAAGAAACTATAGCTCTGGCTGAAGAGAGGCTGCTGGAGGAGGACAGTCGCCAGTTTGACTCTGCGTGGCAAGAGATGTTAAACCATGCTACACAAAGGGTATTTCATCATTGATTTAGATTTTTAAAAAATCATAGGGTATTTTTGAGTACATTGTATTATTCATTCCAGGAAGTTGGACATAGATAAATGACTGAAGAGCAACAATGTGTTAATTGAATAAATGAAAGTTAACACAGATACCAAACCATGTAATGCAAAATGATAAGCTTGTCAAATACAGTTTCAGTTCATTTTTCAGTCTTTTGGTCAATTCATCTGAATGCCTTAACAATGTGAACTTTGAACAGAATCCTATTAAAACACAACTCGCAAATCTAAGCACAATCTGATTGCTTGTCCAGAAAATGTGATATTTTTCCCAAAATGTTCAGCCCTAATATTTAGTGATAATATCAGAAATATATTTAGAAGGAGTGGTTGAGGAATATGATTGTTCTGATACTGTGTTAGCGTTTATCACATATTTGCCAGGTGGTCAAGAAAGAGGCAACCCGACATGTCTATGCCAGATTCATTCACTATTCACTATTTCTGAAGTTAAAATGTTCAAAGAATTGCAAGCTCAATCAATTTGGGTAAGCAGGCTAATCTCTCTTATTACACAGGTAATGGAAGCCGAGCAGGCAAGAACACGCAGCGAGGCCGAACACCGAAAAACTGCGGCCAATTACAACTCCTGCATCAGTCATATGAAGCAGCTAGAGAAGAAACTTAAGCGCTCCATCAACAAATCAAGGTTTGTGTTATGCCTTTCTGCAAAGTACTGTATCTAGCCTCGCTGTGGCCTCAGAGTGTGGGGGAATGGGAGAAAAGAGGCTGCACTGTGATGAGGTCCAGATGTTTTTTGTAGCCGGCCAGTGTTGGGGTGTGCTCAGTTTGTAAGAGCCAAGGAATGCTGCCTCTTACAGGCCAGGATTAGCAAACTCCTCCAGCTATTCTCCAGTGACAATAAATGGGGGTCCTGCCATTCACTTTCTCTCCTTTTCTCCCTCTGCAGGCCATACTTTGAACTGAAATCCAAGTATTATGTCCAACTTGAGGTATGTATTTGTTTTATATGGTAGTACACTGTGTTCTGTGTTCTGTACAAATGTAATCACATGTGCTAAATTAAGTTAGGTGGATCTTAAAGGTCCTATATTACACAAAATAGATTCTTGTGAGCTTTAAACCATGTTAGAATGTTTTTATCTAATCAAGAACATACCTGGTGTTGTGTTTTGTTTCATTCACACATTTGCGTAACACTTTTATTATTAGTCGGTCTACATCTCTAAAACTCAAAAGACTCTGTTCTGCCTTGTGATGTCATGTAATGATAGTTTTCAAGTTAATAGCTACCTTTTACCTTTAGTTCAGTAGAGATTGGCAATTACAGAGTTGAGATCATCCAAATGACTCTAGTGAAGGTGTATGGAGTTTAAAAACACAGTGGAGCACTTCCTGTATTACCACATGTCATCACAAAGTGGAACAAAGTGTCTTCTGTTTGAGAGAAGAATTCAGTTTACATATGCAAAAGTTGATTAAGTGTACTACATAATCTACTATATAGAACTTTTGTCACCACACTAACAATACATACCACTATTTACACTGACCTTTAGGTACATCAGCAAAACATTCAACAACCAGCATGTTCATTGTGTGAATATTAAACAGACAGTTCGGAGATGAGTCTTCCAAATGCATTTCAAACATAAATGTCCAACATATATTGGAAGAAATATTTTGATTATGTCCTTTCTGAATAGTGTAACTTTCTTTTTCTTGCAGCAACTGAAGCGCCAAGTGGATGACCGTCAGGCTAAGCTAGTGGTGGCAAAGGCAGAGTACCGCACAGCTCTACGTAATTTGGAAAGCATATCAGAGGAGATCCACGCTCAGAGACGTTCTCTGGCTCTCGGCACCCGAGAGCAGGGCGTGGGTGCGGAGAAAGATACCACCCAAGAGGACATTGACAAATTCAAGATGGAATCAGATGGGTTATCAAGTAAGTGTGAATGTATCATATTTAGCCATCAAAAGGTTATTATGATAATACAGTTTAAGAACGTCTAATTGTAAAATGAATTAATCAAAATAATGATATAGTAAGGGGTCTCCAATCTATATTACAATATATTATATATAATATAATTACAGTATATTACACTGAATAATTAAAATCTGATTAATCACATAAATGTCTAATTGACATTTATAGTTTATGTTTATAGGCATCTATATATACCCTATCTCAAGCGAAAGTCGTTACCTTATATTGGCCCAGTTTAGTGCAACCCCTAAAAGAAGTAGCTCTCTGCCATTTTCATTTTGTAAAAGTATGTAGTATGTAGGTTGGACACCCCTACAGTAATACGCCTCAGAAAAGTGAGATAAGGCAATAAATAAAGCAGAAAAGCATAATTATAAAAGTTACAAAGTAATAAACCATAATTTTCTTATTTTAATTTTTTTTTAAGTGTCTTTTATTATCAAATTTACTTTAAAAGAAATTTTAAAAAGTAATTTCTTAATCCCAATTCTGAACTCTGCCCTGGAATCACATGCTTTTTACTGAAAGAAGATTGGCTTTGATGAATCTCTTGATTAAAGAGACCCATATCACTGACAATTAGAAACAATTGAATCACTATCTTGATTGAAATTTGATTAATCCCATCGACCAAAATGCCTGTTATTATCCCAGATGCTTGAGTGGTTTTAACATTTATGTAGATATGTTGAAATATAAAGATACTATTAGTTTTGATGTTATGTATTTTCCAGTGGGTTGTAATGTGCTTGTGTGAAATCACTCCCACATTTACCCTGTGTATTGTGCATGTGTTGTAGTGGTGTCCGTGTGCATTGATGAAGAGGTCAGTCAAAGCAGCTGCTCAGAGGAAGAGACAGACACTTCCTCTACTCCTTCGTCCTCATCATCCTCTACGCCCTTGGACATGCCCTCCCATTTCATGTCCCCACCCCTGTCTCCCCTGTCCCCCTGTACCAGCACAGTGGAGCCTGAGAGCCCCTGCAACTCACACAGCCCAGATTCCCCTGTCCTAGGCCCTCGCAGCCAGTGCAGTGGGGCCTCCTCTCCAGACTGTGACCAGGAGAGAGGTGTGTGACCCTCATTCCTCATGTCACTCCCAATGTATGTGTGTCAATATTTAAAGATGCACTGCGTAGCGTTTCCAGTGGAGGGTCTGCTATCTGCTTGTCTACATGAGGATGTTGTTCCACAGTATAGATTAAACCTATCTATCACAAGGGAAACAAGCAGGTTACAGCACTACGCTACAGATCTGTGCAGAGTCGCCCCTGTTCACAGAAGGCATTATTGTATTTTTGAGCAATCGAAACACCTATAATGAATAAATGCTAGATGGATATTTTTAATGCCACACCATGGAACATACCAGGAAAAGCAATAACATCTCCATTGAGACAAGCAGGTAGTGGACCCTTCACCAGAAAACTCGCACAGTGTACCTTTAAACTTCACCCAAATGTACAAAAAATACCTCATTATACTAGAAATGCTCTGTACAAAAAATATACATAAATATTATGAACTTGGTGAGCAGATTGTTTTAGCATTAATTCCATGTTATTGTTAAATCAACTAGAGTGACTACAGTATGCCTAATCTTGTAAAATCATTAATACGTTAAAATAATGGATAAGATTATATATTTTTTTTTTCTTTTTATCGATCAGAATAAACTGTGCCAAAAAATAATTTGAATGTCTTTTGCCTTTCCTGTGTCTTCCAGGTGACAGAGCAGAGGGCGCAGAAGTGACTCTAGAGGCAGGCTTAAAGAAGCTCACATTGACTGTAGCACAGAAAGACTCAGGAGACTCTGGTGAACAAAGTGATGACTTTAGGTATGTGAGCCCAGAGGTTCCCCTGTCCAGCCCATCTAAACCTCTTCTGCTCCTTAACAGTGTCTGAACTTCTGTTAATGTGATCACCATCATTATCCTCAATGTTAAGCTTAAAGACTTCGGGATAAAAGAAACCTTTAAAACTGTGACCTGGGTGTGCATTAAAGATGCATGACATTTTTTTAACGTTTTAGCTACATAGTACATCTGGGCTTCCAAACATGTTCAGTAAAATAGATCCAACAAGTCTAATATTCTAAAGTATAAATGGACAGTACTTCTTCAATACTGTCCTACAATAAGTTGTTCATGATATTTTTGTACACAGCCATAAAAGTGTTAACTGAACCAGCTTTATTCAAAAAGCATACAATGTATGACTCATGTTTTTAAATGGGTCTTTGTGTGGTCCTGCACTGATTTTAATTTAACATTTCATCTACAAAGTTGTTTTCTGCAAAAAAGTTACCACAAAAGTTAACACATTTCTATAGCTTATAGAGTATGCAATTGACTATGCCAGTGGTTTATTGATGCAACACTAAGATTTTGTGTTCTTGTAGGCTTAAGTATTATATAGTTGTTTATTGTATCACTCCATTCAAGTTAACATGTTAGCTATGATCTGAAGGAAGTTGAAGGTTAACATTCAGTATGCAGTCTAAATAAACCTAGATCCACTGAGAGTAAATACTACTCATCTTCCACTAAGATTTGGATGTGTTAAAGAGATCAGTATCTGATTGCTCATTGATATTTTATGTCAAAAACCCATTTGAACAAATAATCTATATTTATATATGTATAATTTTGTATATGACATTGTTGTGGGATGAATGTTGTTAATAAATGTGTTTTGTAAAACCTCTGGCACTTTCCTGACATCCTTTCAGATCCAATAGGCTCCCTATAACAAGGCAACACACAATGTATCAATGTAATTACAAAATATAGCCTTAATTACATAATATCCTGCACTATTCCTCCTGCTGACTGTTTTCTTGCCCCTTTATTCACAGCTGAAATGGTAAATGATCCACATTGCTTGCTGTGTGCAGAATAACCTCATGACTTAAGTTAGCAGCCTGACAACATCAGACTTGAGTTAGGTCACTCGAGGTATGCCCTGGCTGCATCGTGCCTCTGTTTGGCCTGTATGCACATGGTTCATAAAACGTGCTGTTATATTTTGCTTTGTGCTTTCATCGTCATTTAATATAACAAAAGGACATGCAATTAATGTGCAACTAATATTATGGGGAATTTTCAAGTGATTGCATATTTTGAGCCTGACAAGCGGGCCTATATGCTTTTTGCCTGAGAATACACACTTCTTCAATACATTATCAATCTATATAAAAAAGAGAGAAAGAGATTGAGATTTGTCAGGCAACTAGCTGCTCTTCTAAATAATATTAACTTTCTTTGTCTTTGTTCCCTGGTCATTTGTATTAGATGTTAGGTGTGAATATAGCTAGTTTTCCAAAAAATAACAACACCCCGACCCCAGGCTCCAGCACCATTGTATTGTCTGATAGTGACATCTAGTGATAGCTATCTGTATTGCAACAAATGCCAAACGCCATCAATGACCAATAATTACAGTCTAGACTCTGCCAATGATCTGCATTAAAAAATAAAAATAAAAAAAAAGTCATTGATTGTCGTCTCAGACAAGGCCTGCTGTTTGCCTGCTGTTAGACGTAAAAAAAAAAAATGAATGAAGAAGAAAAACAAGAAATGAAAAGAAAAACGTCGGCAACTTTACTTGACGGATTAGTGAACACATGCCTACATTTAAACAGTAGTGTTCTGTACTTTAGGCTATAGGGTACTGATTACATTTATTTTAACAATCTTATTAGGTCTTTTCTTAGCTTTTAGAGCACGCTCGTAATTTGTGTCATATGACATTAATCACATGACTCCAATAGCTAGCAATCGTCTCCTTGTCATTGATTGGCTGGTAGTTCTTGTAGACGTGCTGTGATTGGTCAAATGAGATTGTCAATATCCTGGTTAAGCATTTCCCCAATAAATAGCGGTTTACAGATGTTGTAGGACGTTTTTAACTTTTATTGTCTATGGCGGTCATCGTGGTGTCGTAGATTGGACTTCATGGTTTAGTTTTGCTAATATTCTGCGTTTAGTCAATAGAAACCATGCTGTGTTGGAGCCATGTCGTAGTTTTCCTTTTGTGCACCGTCATAGGTAAGTCTAATATAGCCTATGTACTATTGAACATTTGTTTTCAGGCATTCAGTCAAGAATTTCAGGCAGTCATTGACCTTCTGTTGAGAGCCGCTTAGTGGAAGTGGCTCAGTGTGAAAAACGCAACATTGTTTTCTTTCACCTACCTACCTGACGCCTGTCTACCTCAAACATTTTTGTAACACACTTCACACCACATAATGGCTGAACATCAAACAACTATGTCCAGTATTTCTGTGTGTGTTAAATTAATTAAATTTTCATATTAATTTTTGTTCCTGCTCTGTACTTTCTGTAGGTATCAAGGGGAAATCTGTCCCTCCACTTCCAGATTTCGGCCAAACGTATCATGTTAAAGGTAAAAAGGGTGCATTGTAAACTTAAATTAAATACATTTTATATGATATTGTGCATTTCCAGCATTCTTCACATTGCATTCACAGGTGTAATCTCACTGCCTTATGCTGAGATCCAAGAACCATTTGAGGCCTGGTTGGACCTAGCTGCCAAATCTAGTCGAATTGACTACTATCACGGTAAGCTACAACAGCATATCCAAAACCTGACTTTTATCACATGATCAGTGATGTGAAACCAAAAACTACTTGTGTCAGACCAGTGTGACTAGACTAAAGAAAACAGAAATGAAAAATGTCGAGTAAGCACTAATGTTTTTTTTACTTTCTTTTTATGGAAGTATAAAATCCAGCTTCATTACATTTGCTAAATTACAAGTAAAAATCATTTTGTTTTTGTTATTTCATAAAGGGCAAGTCTCAACCTACCAGCTGGGGGCAGATCAACAGTATGGCACTGCTTACAAGATCAGTCCAGAGACTACTGAGACCGAGCTCAATGTCATGAAGTGCTTTCAGGTTAATGGAACCAAAGATGATCTTGTCAAACCACAAACATCATTACCAGATATACAAGGTTTCCAGGTAAGAGGAGAGAAGAATATGAAATCACCATGTGCAGCTTAAGTCTATAGATTGCTCAAGATGTTCACTTCTATTTTCATGAACAATGTTGAATTTAAATTTACATTATGTTACTTTTCTGGTGTCTTGCCCGCTACCCATTTCTCTCCATAGAGATGTTATTGCATTGCCTGAATGGTCCATAGAATGGTAATAAACTTATCCATCTGTGTGAACAGTGTTTGACTTGGCCTGCTAGCACCACCTGCTTGTCTGTGGAACATTCGGCTATGCAGTAATATCTCAACGGCAACAAGCATGTGGCAGACCCTCCACCAGAAACTTTCATATTGTACATTTTTAAAGAAACTACTCACTTTTTGTCTTTTAGTTTCTGAGGATGGAGTACTATGGAGGATCTCTGTGTGAAGTTTGGCAGAATGTCACAACAGTGGGTAATAAGAAAAATACATACACATTGTGGGTGACCCGCTCCGAGAGTGGACCTGATGCCCTGCCTTTACATTATGAGATGATGGGATATAACACCCTGCTGGGCTCTCACTATGACAAATACCTGGTGGACTACAAAGAATATAGTGCTCATGTGGACCCCAAAGTCTTTTCGCTTCCTGAAGGTATCCAGAAATGGCAAGAAATGCTGTACTGACTTTTTTGTTTGTAAGATTTAATACTTAAATAATGTTTTATACCTCAAGGTATGACTTGTGGAGGATTCCCTGGGCCTGGAGTGGAACACCATATACTTGCCAATCCAATGAAAGAACTCATTCACACATCTGCAACGGGTCACACACAGCACATATTTAACCACTTCAAAGAGAAGTTTCAGCGACAGTACTCCAGTGAAAAAGAGCATGAGGAAAGGGAGCATGCTTTTGTGAATAATCTTCGGTAAGTGAAACAATTACAGTAATAAGAAAGCTTTTATGAAGGAAAGCACTGAGTTGTCTCTTGTTGCTCTTAGCTAAAATAAATGCATGCATAAATATTTCAACATTAAAATTTTAGGTATGTCCACTCAAAGAACCGAGCGGGGCTCTCTTATGCTCTGGCCCTAAACTCCCTGTCCGATCGGACCATGTCAGAACTGGCCGTGATGAGAGGAAGGAAAACAGGCAAAACTCCAAATCGTGGGCTTCCTTTTCCTAGAGTTTATAGCAACGTGAAAGTGCCCGAGTCTCTCGATTGGAGACTTTATGGTAAGTATCCATCAAAATATGATAAATAAGTTTACAACAATTATCATTGCTTGATTGTATATTTTATTTTCAGGTGCTGTAACCCCAGTGAAGGACCAGGCCATCTGTGGCTCTTGTTGGAGCTTTGCTACCACTGGAACCATAGAGGGCGCACTTTTTCTGAAGGTGAAGTATTAAGAACTATCTGGGATTTTTTCCACATTCCTTAATGTTTTCCTGGCTTGGCCATTTTGTAGAATTTCTTTAGCTTAAAAAGGAAAGAAAATAATAAAATGTAGATTTCTCTTACTATTCAAGTAAGATGCCTACAGTTATTATGTCTGCCTTCCACATTAACATGAGAATACCTTGGTACGGCACATTAGCAAGATGACAACAGTGGATGTCTTTGTGGACCTCTTACTGTGTAAGCAATGAAATTCCTTTTAATGTGTTGCTGGGCAACACTTAAAGGAACTAGTTAATTGTGAGATTTGCTCACACCAAATTCAAGTGACAAACTCTAGACTCCTTGTCTGGTTTAAAATGGAAATGTTGTTAATGCTTGAGCTTCAGCAGTAGGATTTTGTAATGAAATTACTCAGGTGAACAATTTACAAGGTCACTAAAATATACCTACTGTTTAAACTAAACTCCTCTAGTTCATTTAAACATGTGTTCTAAATTTTAGTTTTGGCCAACTATTTTCTATAAAGCTGAGCCTTTTCCCTGTAGATGGCTCTTTTGCATGTAGAACTGTTTCAGCCCTGGCGCCTGGCTGTTGGAGGACGCTCCCTTTAATCCTGAAAACAATTACGTCAGTGGGTGACCCCAAATAACCAGTGGGTATACTGATGATGATTTTTTTTTTTTCTATTTTGCAGACTGGTTCTTTGCAGGTCCTGTCCCAGCAGGTACTGGTGGACTGTTCCTGGGGATTTGGGAATAATGGCTGTGATGGTGGTGAGGAATGGAGGGCATATGAGTGGATCATGAAACATGGAGGGATTGCCACAACAGAGACATATGGAGCTTATCTGGGAATGGTAAGATGATACTCTCTCTCAACAATATTGAATTGCTCAATTGCAGATGTTTTAAAGTGTTGCCCCTATCTAAAATTCCTTTATTTTAGTATGTTTGTTTTAGTGTGCTTTGTTTGTTAAAATAATGCAATAATGATTGTTTGTTGCCAACAGAATGGGTTTTGCCACCTGAATAGTTCTCAGCTCACAGCTCGTATTCAGAGCTATACCAATGTGACCTCAGGTGACACAGAAGCTCTCAAAGTGGCGCTCTTTAAAAATGGACCTGTTGCTGTCAGTATTGATGCATCACACCGATCATTTGTTTTTTATAGCCATGGCGTCTACTATGAACCTGCTTGTGGTAAGATTTTCAGTTTACTAACATGTTAAGGGTGAATTTTATTTGTTCAGATCTTACTTTTTTTTTTTTTTTTTTTTTAGGAAATACCACAGATGCTCTGGATCATGCTGTGCTGGCAGTTGGATATGGCAGTCTCGATGGGGAGCCCTACTGGTTGATTAAGAACTCCTGGTCCACTTATTGGGGAAACGATGGCTACATCCTTATGTCTATGAAGGACAACAATTGTGGAGTAACCACTGATGCCACATATGTGACTTTAGCCTAGGCAGAATAGTATGTCTGGGTTAGGTCTTAAAGCCACCGTAGATGCGTTACAGTGGACTGTTAAATATTGGTTTTGAAGTTGCCTTATGCT
The DNA here is from genome assembly GCF_026225935.1 of Boleophthalmus pectinirostris. Taxonomy (NCBI): domain Eukaryota; kingdom Metazoa; phylum Chordata; class Actinopteri; order Gobiiformes; family Gobiidae; genus Boleophthalmus; species Boleophthalmus pectinirostris. The sequence continues at coordinate 16,118,573 of NW_026571175.1, read as the reverse complement.
TAATGTAATTGGTGTTTTTAGTTTTTGTAACAAATTCCTGCACAAAAATTGCACTCAACTGATTTTAATAGGTTTATTATATATGACTGAAAGGCCATCACTTTATTACTAAAGGCACATTAGTTGTTTTTAATGCAATGCATTAAAATGAGGAAATAATGAAAGAAAGTGATACAATAAAGTTTATTTTATCAATGAGACCCATACAAAATGTATTTAATTGCATGCACTTCAACTCATGCTAACTTTTTCAAGACTAAAAGATTTTTTTTTAAAAACATTCTGTAGTTTCAAACAGCCATGCTTTGTGTAACATTCTGTAGTTTGAAACGGTCTAGTTTCAAACAAAAACAATGTCTATCTCAATTTTTAGTACAGGTAGATGTGTAAACTTAAAACAAAAGCATTTTTAAAATAGCACCACAGTAATTCATTGTAAACATCATACTGTAGCCCTTTCTTAAAGAGTGTAAATACACAAAACACTGCATGCTACAAAAAGTCAAAAGGTATATGCTACTAAAATATTGACTATAATGTAACATTCACATCACAGAAAATGGTACAGTAACAGTCAAAAGCTATTTGCTTTATTATATATAGATATATATAGAAAACCAAAAAAAAAACAATTGTGCGTTTAAACTTGTTTTCTCTCCCTTGTCCAATATCATCAACATTGGCACAAAAGGTACATGTAATGAACCTATCAGCAGAAATGGAACAAAAGGCTTAAAATAATGAAACTGTAAACCGACAAATACTGAGTGTTTTTAATCAGTAACAAGAATATTATTATAAAACCAGCTTGGCATCAGAAAAGACAGTCATTCCTTGTGCTTGTTCTTTCAGTGGATAAGTTGGATAAAAAAACATGGTTATTGCATAGAATGTATTGCATAGAGTGCAGTGTGATAAATGTTTGAAGTTGGTTCAGCCTTTTCTTTTAATGAAATGTAAAAAAGCAATATTCTACATATTGCTTCTAAGATGATGTTCCCCTGTCTTGTCTGTTAATTCACACATATCAGCTGGTACTTTAAGTTTTTCAATGTCAGCTGGTGTTCTACAGAAAAGAAAGTTTCAGAAAGTTACACAAAGTAACTCAATATTGAATTATATTGCAAATCTTGGAGAGCTCAGGATTGTATTCATTTTTGCGCTCTAACCTTGTGTTCCAGTTCTCCACATCTTCCACAGTGTCTGGTAGAGGTTTGTCAGCAGTTTCAGGCAGCATCAGAGCCAGCACAGCTCCGAGCACAGGCGCAGTCCCAAAAATAACCAGCGGCGTGGTGGGACTATGGCTGTGGATCATATTAATAATAGGTGCCAAAACACCACCCATTCTGGCAAACATGCTAGACACACCAATCCCTGTTTGGCTGAAATTTATAGACATAAGAAATCTATGTTAAATTTCACACATATACAAGAAACTCCAACGTTTTCTCCAGAGGGTTCCTACCGAAGGACAGTTGGGAATATTTCTGCAGTGTACACATAGACTACAGCAAAAGAAGCGGTGATCCCAAATTTTCCCACCATGGCAAGACCAGTTAACATGTTGGATTGATCTATGAGGAAAATCACAAATATATTACACAGAGAAAGTTTGCTGTCTGATTCATTGGGCCAACATTACCTGCAGGAACAGCTAGCATGAAAAGACAGGCTAGTCCTCCAACAGCCAGAAAACCACTCTGAGAAAAGCGGCGGCTGAATGGGAGGACAAACAGAACTATGGAGCGAGCTGGAATTTCAACCAGGCCAAACACAAACTGAGTCAGATATAGGTTTGTGCCCAGTCTGGAGACTCCCAATGAGAGGCCGTAATACACCAGCACATTCACAAACCTTAAAAAAAATAAAAAGGCATTTGTGTTTTGTCGGCATAACACTTTACAAGGGACCTTGTAACTGAATTACCAGATGTAAAACAGGATGAGGGCTCGTTTTCTCATCTTAGGAGTACGCACAAGGTCCAGTGCTGTGTGACGGTGCTTGCTTCCACCTCCAACCTCACATTTTTCCACCTAGGCATAAAGAGCATTTTCACTTTTTAATATATTTATTGACTGTGCACTGTTCTTTACACATATACAATACAGCTTTACAGTAATATAATATAATATAAAATAATATAATGTAATGTAATGTAATGTAATATAATATAATATATAATATATAATATAAAGAACCAAAATGAAGTATCCACACCACAGTATTCATGCATGATATCAAGTGTAAAGGTTTTACTAGATATAACTTATATGCCAAGTTCCCAGGAACTTGGAGCTCCTCCATACGCCACTAGATTTAACTAGTGGCTTTGCATCTGTTCTAGTTGGATGCGACTCCCACTCAAGAATGTACACTTATCTAGGACAGAGTTGTGTAAATCTGACTCTCAGTTGTACTGGAAATTTATACTCAGCTAAACAAGAGGTCTGTTTCTCGTTTGCTCAAATACAAGGTGTTTTTTGTTTGTTTTTTTAACTTTTTCTTTTCAAAATAGTAGTAAAAACTTTTATCATATAATATTTCTATAACCCTATTCATTGTAGTGACTTTTGTACAGAGACCCACTTGCAGTGTGGGGGGTAACTCCCGGCCGTTCACTAGTGCAGCCTTGCGGAGCAGTGCAATGGCCTCGTCTTTTCTGTTGTTGGCCAACAACCACCTGGCGGACTGGGGAAGCACCCTGGGAGTGTAGAGGCAGAGGTGGAGTGGGAAATGGAAGGATGCCAGGAATGAGAGCAGAGGAGAGCATGAGCTTCACAAAGAGTGCCTTTAAGCACTCTCAGAAAAAAACATAAATACACAGTGAGTGTAATGTTTAGACACCATATATAGAAAATAAGCAGGAAGCCAGGGGCCGATATTGCCAGTTGTAACTTTCTCCAGTCTCGTATAAGGTAAGCTATGCCTGCTATCATCATGTAGCCCAGACCAAAGGCATAGTCGGTGGTGATGCCAGCCAGCATGCGTCTTTTGGTGCATGTCCACTCAGTACCTTAAAAAAACAACAGATTGTGGGGTGGAGGGAGGAGGGAAGAACAGGACCAAGGTACAGGGTTAAACTGAGGTGGTGAGGAGCACAGTGCAGTGGATACAGTGGTAAAGGTAAAGGTATATTGTGGGGTGTGACAGGAAACAGGCAAAGCAAAATGTCAAATTAAGTCAAACCATGAAGGTGTAATGTACTACAATTGGCAGCTTAAAATTTGGATTCCACTGAAGTGGCGCCAGAAAATAGCGATAACTGCGACATTACAATTAATGTGATATAGAGTAGCCTCTATTTATAGACACTGATATTTGGTATCTCTTACACTTGCATTGTAAATGAAGGCCTGGTTCCTTCATTTACAGCTGGCAGCTTCAAGAGATATTTATATAGTATCATTTGCCATGTAAATTAAAATGTGTAATGCACTTTAATTTATGAACTAAGCTTGCATGTATTATATTGACATGTTATTTGTGTGTCAGTACCAAGTACAAAAGCATTTATGATGACTCCGGATATTGTTGCACCAACAACAAAGCGAAGCATCACATAAACAGTGAAGTTTGGTGCGAAGGCCACAGCCACTCCAAACACTGTCTGGAGTGCAATGGACAGCAGCAGGATGAGGCGCCTGCCATACCTTTGGGACAAACATAAACCCAAGATTAGAGTTGTGTAAGCAATGACACACTTAAACTTTCAGAGGTCCAAACTTTTTCAGCCCACCAAAAACTAAAAATGTCAAAGTCAGAGTCAGTTTCTTAATGTTGAGTCATATTACACAATAAACAGTAATTTTGTGAATAAATTCTGGAATGGAGGCAACTGGAGGCAAAAGTCAAGTGGAACATATTGCAATTTCAATTAAGAACATGGGATTAGCCACATCACAAAATATGAAAAATGAAGGGGATTTGGTAAGTGCACTCAAATGCATATAGGTGATATCAGACGCTGGTTTAGAGGCATTTACAATAATTGTATAATTATTGTATTTCAGTGCATTTGTTTATTTATTTACTCCATCAGTCTGTTATTCCTGGAGTCCAATTTAATAAGAGATCATGACACTTTATTTCCATGTACATTTATATATTATTATTTATAAATGGCATATTATATCACACATACTTTTGTGAAGCTCAAATATAATTTCATCCTTTGTAATAGAAAAGTAAACTAACAGACAACATTTTTACCCTGTAAATTCAAAATGGTTGCTATTATTTTGTATTTAGATGTGGTCTATGATGGTCTATTTAATCTGATTCCAGTCACCCATCTTCCATAATTTTGAATGTTCTGATGGTTTTCAACACTATGTGATTACATAATATTACACATGAAAATTCAGGCTTCAGTAGGAGCAAGGAGGATCCACTAGTCTAATATAATAATGGTCTCTGTTGTGGAATTTACTTGAGTTGACCACCAAGTAATTGTGGGGAACTGGGTTTGCCTTGGAGGAATACTATAGGCAATAGACTAAGAACATTATATGCCCTCCCTGCATGCAGCCATGCTTTGATGCTGGGTACAGCACTGCTGAATCTTTTTTTTTTTTTTTTTTTTAGTACAGCATAACATACCTGTCTGCAAGAGATCCAAACACCACTGATCCCACCAACAACCCAAACATGTAAATGGATGAGCCAATACTGTTCAGCCGGGCATTTTCACACACCAAGTCCCACTAGTGGATGATAAAAATCACATCAACGTTAGTAAATGAATGTATAGTTGACATAACATTCTATCCACTGGTGCAGTCCAAACCATATTGTGAGAAAAGATATTGAAGGTCTGACACAAGAGACTCTTGTTCTTATATCAGACTAAATGTGATATGAAAATTATGAACAGTTTATTAGGCGCGCATTTTGCTTATCAATGGCCTTTTTGTTAGTCACTGTATTATTAGGCTACAGTTTATAATTCTATAATTACCAGGTGTTACCTACATAATATTTCACTTTTTGTCTGATTTTTGTGTGCACCACATGAGATGGGTGTATATGATCATAAAGCTATAAAGAAAGTGACTCTACCTCAGTGACTGTGGTGCTTTGGAATGTCTCATTGCTGTAAACCCATCCGTGCACGCACCGCAGGGGAGCTGAACGGTTGTCCTGCAGAGACCTCTCCGACCAGGAACACGAATCCTCGCTGGAGTTAAGAATAAGCGGAGTGTAGTCAAATGTCCCGTTGCGCGCAACCGGGTCAAGGCTGTCTCGACATAGATGTGGCGGCGTGGCTCCAGTAAAGATGCTCACCATCATATGGAAAGCAAGCAGCACATTTGGTAAACATATCCATATATACAAAATCTTCTGGTATTTTCCGAACCCTCCAACAGCGGCTAGGATCTGGTCAAAATTCATTTTTGGTTCTGTTCTGGAGGATTGGCTCGACCACAACTGCCCGTCAAGCACTTGCTTTCCCGAGAAGGTAAATAAGGTAAATCAAATCCCACGTGATGGTTCGTCCACTCGCGAGCTCCCAGCTGTGGGGCAGTCCTTGAGTTACAAAATATACCCCCTGCCGCTCCCGCCTTTGATGGTTACGCTCCATGTAAGTCCAGCGCGCGCAAATTCATATGAAGTGCAGCTACCATTATCCGCTTTGATGCACAAAAACTGGTTCAAAGCCCATCTTTGTGTGTGTTCTCTTTGCAAGTGAAAAACAGCCCGAATAGACGAGTTATTATAAGCGAGTCTAATCATAAACATGTGCGTGTTCGTGGCAGATATTACTGGGCAGGGCCAGAGCATCGGAAGCAGCTATGAAGATTATTATATATATATATATATATATATATATATATATATATATATATATATATATATATATATATATATATATATATATATATATATATATATATATATTTTTTTTTTTTTTTTTTTTTTTTTGTCGATCTGTTTATTAACCGTGTAATACATGAGCTTCATAATTTTCTCAAAGGCCGATTGTTGTTTGTGCCAGTGAACCCCTTTCATAAATGTTGCGTACATCTTTGTCATAAAAGAGACTATGCTGCCACCTGCTGTCCACTGTTTAAAAAAGGTGATCTAGGGCCATTGCAATTAAAGCCCAATTTATTTCTAGGCTATTTTTATAAGTCATTTTAAAATATATCTATATGCCTAGGCCTTAAAAACAGCTTTGGATCGTGACGCGCAATTAGTTTATTGGATTGGAGAGAAAGATCCTTATAACATCAGACATTGGAGAGACGGCATTGCCTAAATTGGCTGAATAACAAATTGTCCTAGGTGCATAAAAAGCAAATACGTTAGGCCATTATAGCCAACTAAATAACGTAAACCCAAAATGGGCCATGTTTGTAGGATGCTGATTTATTTTTGAGACACAGACCGGAAGTGAAAGCACGTATGATTGCAAAATTGACTGAGGTGTTTAGCAGAGGAGACAGAGCCGCAGATCGTTAACAGAGCCAAAGGGACATGGCTGTAGGACGACAGCGGTGGACCGGGCCATGGGCGATATTCTACATCATCCACACGAGAACCTGACAGATCCAAATATCCGTGATTGAGGTCGAGTCTTCAATCCAGAAGCGAGGAGCATCTCCGCCCTCCATCATCAGGCCTAAAGTCACCCCGACAGTGACAGAGAAGACTACAGGGCGTAACGGAAAGGATTGTCCACTGCTGGTCACTGGACCGGTCCTCTGTGGGTCCTCAGAGGGGCAAGTGAGTGAGTAAAGCTGTGACTGCGTTGGTCTACTTTTGAAGACCTAAATTAATTAATCATTGTAATGGCATAATGTCAGCTGATTGAATATAGCCTATAAGCGAGGGTGGCACTAAAGAGTGAACGCAAGTCCGCATCCCTAACATTGAGATATTGCTTAAGCTACACACTCCCTGTGTTGATGCCTCAACATCTATATTATATTGGATAGGCCTATGTCCTTGTCATACTTCATGGTAAATAAAATATACATTTGTTTTTATAGTCTGTCAGTACATAATCTAGTCTAAATCTACTTTAGAATTATAGATGCAGGCTTGTTGTGACCAATTGTTTTATTTTCAATAACACACAACTATGATAAAGTCTACCAGGGCCAAGAAAACCTTTGAAAACGTTTTGTATTGATTGGAGCATAGAAGGTTTATTTTGCAGTCACATCTGTCTGTGTCTATTTATAACCCGATCACAGGCTGTTTTGCGTGGTGCTCAAAATTCTCAGTTTGAGCAGCTGTGAACCATGAGTAGGGCGAAAGCAACATACATTGTAAGTCTCCAAAGTCATCTCATTATATTTGTTAAGACTCATGCAGGTAAACAAAAGGTTAGTAAGTTGACACAAGTATCCATTCTTGTCTGGAGAAAAGTGCTATTTGGACCAGTGCCTATGTTGTTGGACAAGACGCTTCACTCACCTTACCTAGTACCAACACGCTCGCATGTCAGTCCAGCTTCACAATGATTCGTTCAATGCTGCAATGCTGAGTTCTTGTGTAAGCATCAGTGCTGGCTTCAGCTTAATGCACTGCTTAATGCACTGCTCTAGCACACACACTAAATAGTATTCTCTTACCAAATATCAGCAGTGTAAAGAAATCTACACACTCTATATATAGTAAGTGTGTACATTCCTGAACAGGTAATACTCCCACTTGTCGTACTGGGCTATATGGCTGTTGATTTGTTTGTTTGGAGAATCAAGGAATATGTTTTAAGAACATGTCTAACCAAATGATAAAGCTTAAGGACTTACATACAGTATCCTTGTTTTGATGTCTCTTACAGGCTGCTATTTTAACTTCCAGACTGGCCGTGCTGTGTAATGGAGCTGCTGCTCCAGAGGCCCATGGCCTATGTCTCTCTAACGTAGTGAGAGGTGAGCAAAGCTGGCCTCCTCCGGCCTCCCGCTGCCCCCAGATCCAGACCCTGACTCTGAGGGGCAGTGGCACACCCAAGAGGAGCAGTATGTGAGTGAGGGGGAACTCTGCCAGGGGGACACCCAACCAGCAGTGCCTGATTGCAGGGACGCTGAGACCATCACAGGTGACAAGAATTTTTTTGCAACACCAGAAAAAGTTCAAATGTCATATTGACCTGTTTTTCTGTAGATGTGTGCAACAGCACTGACCTGCCTGAGTTTGAAATCATCAGTCTGCTGGAGGAGCAGCTCCCTGTCTATCGTCTCCGGGCTGATACTGTCTATGGATACGACCATGACGACTGGCTGCACACGCCACTCGTCGCTCCAGAGACCAGTCTGGAACTGACCACAGAGCAGATCGAAGAAACACTCAAATACTTCTGTAAGTACCAACGAGTGCTTGTGCATTACGAGATCTATAAATCCTAGACTTATATCTGCTTATGAAGAAGTTTGAGAATTGGATTTTATAGTTTGTGGGTTGAAGTGTAACTTTCATATCCTCAAGTTTTTTTTTTATGAGAAAGAAAACAAAACGCACTACATACACTATACTAAACATCTGTTTATGTTAGAGTTAGAAGGCATATATTATTTTGGTCTAATAATGTGCAGAAGATAACTGGTGATGAGTCTGTTTTTACCTATCTAAAATTTAAACAGTTGAACAAACTTTTTTTGCATCTAATAATAACTAGACAGAATTTTATGTTCAAGTTGTAATTTGAACAGTATTACATGAAGTTTACTCTTTGGATGGTTAGGATGTAACTGCAGTGTTTTTGCAAAAGGGGGTGCTGTGTACTAATTTTCTATATGGTTACTATGGATGCTTTGTATTTGGCATAAATGAATATAAATGCAACTGCAATCAATAGTTTTGTGATAACATTTTGTACTTCCATGAAGTGGTGCAGTGGTAGTTGCCTTGCTTTGTAAAAGGTAGAAAAATACACATAAAAAACACAAGCTCACTTTTCAATTGGATGACCCCTGCTTTTCACAATCACATGATCCATTTGCAACTCATCGACTGCACAGATAGTGACCTCTCTAATAGTAATAGGCGCCCGTGCATGCTTTCACAGGTCTGAAAGCTGATGTAGTGCGTGTAGACTTTGTTTAGTAGTTCTGCTCAGGAGTGAGTGTATGCATGACAGTTCAACCTAGTTGTCATTTCTGCTCGACAATCTCAAAGTGAAGGGAAATGCAAGACATGGACAATGAACCCAGTTTGGACTTAATGAAGAAATATGAAACACAGCTGCATGACTGGGTTGATGCTGGAGACAAAAAAGGTAACTTTGGTAGTATCTACTTTGAAAAGTTATTGTGTTTTACTGGTTCACGTTGTGAATCCTAAGGTGTGTAATTTTTGTCTCAAAAATTGTTCCTTTTGGATGCATTTATATTTGTTGTTGATTTAACAATGTATTGTACCTTAGTTCTTGTAGTGCTCAATATTACAACAGCTGCCGTGGTCTCACAGGTCATTTCTTTTTTTTGTTATGCAGTTAACACTCCATATCTGAAAAATTGCCTTTGCTATTGTCACTGGTACCTGAATGTTTGGTACACTAACATTATTACAATTTACATATGTATATCACAATGTATTGAACTCGCAGAGAATGTCATTGATGTGAGCTGATGTCAATAAGCACTATCACCTCAGGGTAACAAAACTATTTGCTGTGCGCCATGGAAACAAGCCATTGCCCTTTAACTCTGACCCATGGCCCTTAGTGAGAGGTTGGTGATTGAAGCTTTACTTTGTAAATATAACCAGTCAACAGCTTCTGCAATAGTGTGAACTCTTTGTGTTACATAATTTTTTATGGTTGTATGCTGCCACAATGTGGCATTGTTGTTCAGAAATTGTGACATTTAAATTGCTTTGAACAAGGATGTATGCTATGAAATATATTTGTTTTTGCATATTTGACCCTGATTTTTTTTGTTTGTTTTTCACTTGCAGTGCTATGTGCAGACAGAGTGGGCCAGATGACAAAGACTTACAATGACATTGATGCTGTTACTCGACTATTGGAAGAGGCAAGTTATTATGTGTGATTTGCAATTAAATAGAAAACAGTAATAAAATACTACAATTTTAGCAAAGCAAATAAGATAATCTTTCCCATCAGTCTCCAAAAAAAGAAGAAAGTTGTTTTTAGTCGAATTTCTAAAAACCCAGGTTTAGAACAGCAACAATGGAAAAATGTGTTTCAGTTAAGGTGTGGGCCTATGGAACAGTCTACATGAAAAAATGTAAACTTCAAAATCTAAGTGTTGAGAAATATCAAATATTATATGTTACAAAAATATGGCAGAGTAACCTTTTCATTCACTCATTTCATTCATTGATGTATTGTAATTTTATATCCATCTTAAATGAATGAAACAAGACAATTTTATAATATACCTCTGTTATGCATTCATTTGGTGTTTGAAACATATTGTTTGTACTACATCACTACAGAAAGAGAGAGATTTGGAGCTGGCTGCTAAGATTGGACAAACACTCCTGAAGAAGAACCGTACTCTGACTGAGCAAAATGACTATCTGGAGGAACAAGTGGCACAGATCACAGAGGAGGTGCTTGGGCTGTTTTGTCATTATGTGATAACTGTGATAAATGCATTAATGTAATGTTTACATTTTCAGGTTGCCCAGCTACATCATGAACTGAATCTAAAAGATGAACTCCTGCAGTTTTACACCAATGCCGGAGAGGAAAGTGAAGAAGAACCTGGCAGCTCTCCAACGTCAGTTTTCTTCATAAAAAAAACAACAACGCTCAAACATTTGAGATTTTCAAACTAAATTTTTTGGTGTCACTTTAATTAGGGGTAGGAAAAGTAAGGTAGAGGCAGCATCTGGCGCCTTTGTGAGCGACACACTCCAGCGAAAACTCAAAGAGCTGGAGGAAGAGAACCTGTCACTGCGCTCAGAGGTGAGTGACCATACACTTTCAAACACATTAAAACAAGTGAACTAATGATTTATTTTTCTACGTAGGCTAGCCATCTGAAGTCAGAGACTGAAACTTATGAAGAAAAGGAACAACAGCTGGTTAATGACTGTGTCAATGAACTCAGTAAGCACTTATGCTTTGTAATTTGGATTTAATGAGGCAGTTTTATTTAGCCAATCATTTTACTTCTCATGCGTTTTTCTAGGATTGTCCAGTCTCCAGATCTCTGCCATTGCTGAAGAATTGGCACGAAAGACTGAAGATGCCTCTCGCCAGCAAGAGGAAATCACACACCTTCTGTCACAGATTGTTGATCTGCAGAAGAAGGCCAAATCCGTAAGGATGTTTTTCATCTCAAGTCACCAAAATGTCTTTATGACTAATTCACATGTCTGTGTGTGTAGTATGCTGTGGAGAACGAAGAGCTCTCTCAGCACCTGATTGCAGCAAAAGATGCCCAGAGGCAGCTCACAGCAGAGGTATCTTACTTAAGTACATTGATTAATGAATTATTAGACCATATGATGCTTCACATCATGTCTTATTGGGATCGGAAAAATAATAAGTCTTTTTTTGTTTTGCAGCTACAGGATCTGGAAGATAAATATTCTGAGTGTATTGAGATGCTGCACGAGGCTCAAGAAGAGCTGAAGAACCTCCGCAACAGAAACTATCCTGCGGGTACTCCCCGCCGTTACCATCCTCTGGGACTGTACCCCATGGTCAGTGCTGAGTGCTGCTTTGGGAAAGCACACAGCATCATAGATGTACTATGTGTTGCCATTTTTGTTGCAGGACTCCCTGGCTGCTGAAATTGAAGGAACTATGAGAAAAGAGTTGAGTATGGAGGACCCAGAGTGTGAGGAATTGAAGTAAGACTTGATAAATATAAAATATTGTTCCTCTCATGAGAAAGCTTTTACCAGAATAATTTAGAAATGCTTGATTTAAACTGAACTTGAAATAGAAGGATTCAGGATGTCTCTTTGTATCTCATATTGTTTATTATCCTTGAAGAAAGGTTCATAAGACAATTCTATAAGAACTAATGACAAAATTTATTTATCCATATATTACATTTGAATGATGTGCTGATTCTCTATGTGTTTTATGTGCAGGAGTCACCGTAAACGAGTGTTTGAGACTGTGAAGACTGTGAATCAGACAGTTCGACAGCGGTCACTCACTCCAACCAGCAACATCCCTGGATCAAACCAGTCTCTGTCTGCCCGCACATCCCCCCAGTCCAGTGGGCATACTACCCCACGCTCCACCATGTACAGTTCAGACAGCAACATCATGGACAACAGGACACAGAGTATTCTCATGGAAGTTGCAGAAAACCAGGACAGGTGAAAAGTCTCTAAGATTCACTTCTTCAACCATTGACTGTACTATTTATTAATTTGTGTATTTTGCAGCAATGCAGATCAAGAGAAGAAGGCCAGTGGGGCAGATGAGCTCCGCTTGGCTCTAAGAAGACTGTCCCTGCGTCGACAGAACAATCTGAGTGAGAGGCGATACTTTGAGGACGAGCGAGAACGCCGCAGAGGGGGGAACGGGGGGATCGGACTGAGCCATGAGACCCCAGTGACCCCCTCAGACAGCATCATGTCCTTGGGGAACCTCCAACTCTGGGCCACTAGGGGGCCCTACCTCCCTGATAAACTACAGATTGTGAAACCACTTGAAGGTGAGAGCAGAGAGAATGGGAGAAGCACCAAGACAGTCAAGAAATGGGATGGAGAAAGACATAGGAATGTTGGGACGAAAAAAGTTAGCAAACATTTGGGAGTGGTAGAGGGGGCCAGGAGAAGAGACACTAGACATGGGCATACTCTGGAGGGGGACAGGGCACGAGTATGGGGCTGGGTGAGGAAGACTGCAGCTGGCATAGAGAGGGAGAGAGGCAGGCGCTGGGCCCGGGACAGAGCAGGAAGTAGGAAGAACAAATGTCCCCAGGAGAGGAATGAGCGGCCCCTGTCACTCATGCTGTTTAACTCTTTTTGGTCTCTGATGCACCATCACAAATCAGGCAGCTTTACTTCTCCTCACTCTTACTACAAAGACACACGGCCCAGAGGTTGGCTCTAGGCACCAATATTACTGAGGCTTACATAAGCTGCCCAGAAACATAAGAGGTTTGGATTTCAAAGTGTAAGTGCAGGGAGAGTTAATCATCTGACTAATTAAATAACGGTAATATATAATATTAATCATTTATTCCATATTTTTCCCAGTGATTTATTGTAAATTTTAACCAGGTGCATACAATAAATGTCTGTAGTACCTTTTTTATCATGCTATTTCCCCCTTTCCATGATTGACGTTATTCAAATATATGTCAAGTTTGAACTTTTTAGCATTTTAGTCAGTTTACTAAACTAAGAATCACATAACATAGTTGCTTTTAGCACAACACTTATAAGATACTTCAGGATTGGTTGTTGGAAGACTATAGACTATAAATGAAAACTTGATTTGGAACTTTTTTTTTTTAATCTTGTGATACTATCTTACTACAGTCTTTTAGGGGACACTGTGCTGTCACTTGCTGGTAGTAGCATGTACTGTATTTCATTATTTCTGTAGTTTGTATATTTTTATTTGGGTTTGCTTTTCCATGTTTTCAAGTATCTTTTGCTTTGCATGCACTGTAATTCATTCCATCACTTTACACCACTGTTCTCTTTCATATTTAAAATTTTTCATGTGTCTGAACAATAAAACTCTTGATGCATTCATTCTGTTTCCATTTTCCATACTTTGCTTTATGTCTGTTTTGTGTTTTTGCTTTTACACCCACTTCTCTATCATTAGTTTTTTCTTATATATTCCTCTAAGTATATGTTACACATATCTGTCATTCTTATCTTCTTCCTATTCACACCATCAAAAATGGAAGAATCATACCAGTCTTCCATTGGGTTGGATTTTAAATGGTATGTTCAATGTATCAGTAAGTAGAGTAGGGCAACAGTGTTGAAAAAAAAAAGTCTGCTTCATTAATTAATTTAATTAATTAATTAATTAATTAGGTGGTTGAATGGAACTCTTTTACTAATGTTTCCCACAGGCTCTGCTACCCTGCACCACTGGCAACAGCTGGCACAGCCTCACCTTGGGGTGATCCTCGATGCCAGGCCGGGAGTTGTTTCTAAAGGATACAGGCCATTGGAACTGGAACTGGAACAGGTGTGAAGGAGTACCATTATCATGTGTTTTGTTTGTTTTTCTCCATACATTTCATATTTCTAACACTTTTTTGCTCTCCATTGTCATCTTGAGGTCTTCATAGATAGGTAGAAGTGAGTAATATGGGTCAAGTGTAGTTTCAATGATAAAATTGTTGCATGGTGATCAATCATGAATTTTCTTTACTGTTCTGTTCACCATGTTTTGAATGTATTATTGGTGATACAGAGTGCAATTTTCCTTTCAAACAATTATCAACTGAACATCATGTACTGGCTGTGACCCCATTCTGAAGATGGTTCCATGTACCACAGTAGTCACTCATGCACCTGGTGCCCATGCATGCTGTGCTCTGCAGGCATATCCGTGGGGCGGCTTTGAAGAGGATGAGCCTGGGGAGCAGTACTTCCAGAATCTGCCTACCTCCTCAGCTGCTGCCACCCCTGCTGTCCCCACTACCTCCGCCCCCTCTAGCAGCAGTGAGACTCCTCAGTCTGCCTCCAGCCTGGCTCCTCCCACACCACCATCTCCATCACCATCGCCACATCTCAGCAACACTGATGGCCTGGGTAAGAGTTTAATAGAGCATATTTCAATTTGATCAGATTTTACATTTGCAGTGTTATGGTGCTTTATTGATCATAAAAATTGTGTGTCTGGGTTTGGGTCTCCAGCTGCATACTATCCAGGTAAATGCATGGCCCACACCAGTTCTACGTACACTTTCACAACTTGTCGGATTCTTCACCCAACTGATGAGCAAACCCGGGTCACACCAAGGTATTTCACCAAATTATTATAATTTGACTTTTTAACCTGTACATTTGAATATTTTATAACTGTTAATGATAACAATAATTATGAGGTGTTCCACTACTATAATAAAAACATTTTGATCTTTTTCTTCCTCTCATAGTCTTAATGCAGTCCCAGCATCATCTTCATGTGTAATGACTAGTTCTTTGTTGGGTACTCCTGCTGTTACGCCTTGCACCCCACGCAGACTCAGTCTCAGGCCATCTGAATCGTCAACTAACCTCAGGTGAATCTTTAACACTTATTTAGTAACATATATTAGGAGTCAGCAGCCTCTGAACTTTTGGTACTAAAAGGTCACCTGGCAGATTGGTGGCAGTAGTGTTTCCTGTTTACGTGACCTACTAGACAACAATGCTCCATCCATCCCTTTTATTCCTTTTTCAAGGTGATTAACTATTTATTATTTCTGCAGAGATGCCACTCGCACCACCAGCATGTCCTTGGGGTTGGTGCGTTTACTCCAGGAGCGGGGGATCTCAGCAGCCATGTATCACCATAACCAGAGTCTGGAGTATGGCCAAGGCAGTGGTGGGGTCTTATTTAGTACTTCTGTTGCTCCTAACAGAATGACCATGCCTAACACTCTGCGGCCTTCTACTCCTCCTAACTCCCCCACGTCACAGGCAGCTTTAACCACCTCCACATCAGCAGGATTTGACTTTAAGAGCCCATCGTATGACAACTTCCTGGCATCCAAACCAGCACGATCCATTCTGAAGGAGGTGACTGGTGGATTGAGAGGGCGGCAGAGAGGCAGAGACTGTGAAAGCCAGACTGATGTCAGTGTAAGCATTCACAATCTAAACCTACTGGACAAAGTTAAGCGGCTTGGTGTGTCTGGTGCTCCAGGAGGCAGAGCCATTAGTCCTGGCCCTATCCTGGGACCTCTGGGTGGGCTGCGCAGATCCGGCTCTCCTTTTGGGCCTGATGGGATAAGGAGGAACCGGAGTTATCCAGCAATGGTTGGAGCCAGCATGGCCATGAAGGCCCCAGGGCCCCAGGAGTAGTCATGAGTTTTGGCTGTTCAAGTCGTCTGGAGCCCAGGCACAAAGCCACCACTCTTTATAATGTTTGCCAGAAACATGGTACTATCGGATAACTTCCTCTGCTCAATTATGTTGACTACTACTTGATAAGAATCTGCTTTTAAAACCTCATATGTATGCAAATCAATCCATGCAGACCATTGCACTATTATTTGCATTAAAACCCTTGATTATTAACACTCAAGTTAACACACAAAAGTAGGTTAGTAAAAGATGCTTTGAATATGAGCATTCCTGCATGGTACAATAGTAGCCTCACCTGTCAGGCTAGAATAGACAGGATAAAAGTGATAACATTGACAACCTAAAGTCATTATGTTTCAAGCAATGCATTATCCCTGAGATGCACAGATTTCACAGAATTCTCTATTCAAGCAAGTTCCTTCCAAGTAGACATAAACTATATATAATTTCACTTTATATCCCTTAAGTCAAGCATGTGATGTCTTTTGGAGTCTGACTCTGCTGGTTAGATGTAGTACTCCCACCACCCTTTTTCACAAATAAAAAAATACTCTTTCATACAGGCACAACATCTGTCCCCTTTATCAAAAGGATGTAGCACCTATTTAATTTTGTATATGGTGGAATATTATGAAATGTGATCAAATACATGAATAATATGTCCTCTATATTGTTGTTTTGTTTACACCTTTAGTCTTTAGTATTTGGTGGTGGTTTTCTAAGTGGAAGTCAAAAAGTGGGTGGAAGAGGATGAAGATGGCTATTGTGAAAATGGAATACTGTATGAATATATTAGTGCCTCAACCTTTGTCTTTGTTTAGTGTTGGGTATGTGCAGGTAAAAGGACTGCATACATGTTGCACTTTTCTCTTTAATTTATTTTAAGTATTATTTATGTTAAGTTTTCAGTTGTTTCACACATTGTATATTTGTATATACCTGAATACTGGCGATGCAATGGTGGCAGGATCACATTCTGCTATTGTAATGATCTGTACTCTAAAGATGGAGAGCTTGTTGTCAGGGTTTTCCCTAAAATAAATTACATCTGTAAACATACTGTTATGTTTTATGACCTTGACTATCTGCTAATAGAATACAAAGTATTGCTATTTTAAGTGGTGTATTGCTATTTTAAAGGTGCTTGCTTTGCTATCACAGCAGTCTCATAAACACAGGAGGTGTAAGTGGTTCTATTCTCGTCCAGCAGGTGGTGCTCGCAATGTGGTTTTGGTCTTTAAAAAGCGTCTCTAAACGCACTCCTTTCTGCCGTGGTCATCTGTTGAACGATCCATTTGTCTGATGCATTGAGATGGAAATAAAAGTGTGCATTAAACTCACATTAGCGCAGAGAATCAGGTAAGCAATCACTGAGACATCACCGTGACAACTGAGAACTATTGTAATCACAAGAAATGAGTTTGAAAATGTCACAACGTGTCTTGCAAAGTCTCATTAGCTCTCACCTGCAAATGATAGCTAACAGTTCATAAAAAACAGGAATCATATGAAGCGTGGTATAAATAGTGCGCCAGATTCCCTCAATTCAAAGTAAATGGTACAGAAGAAGATAGGCCTTGTGTGGTTTTATTCTTCGACTTTGCTTGCAGCAGATAACTGTAGGCAATAGTCCTTAGTGCTTGCCATTCTTACCTTGTGTAAAGCACACAAGGTAGGGCTAGAGTCCAGATTGGACTACATTGGTGGTCCAATGTGCAAGGTTCAAAGTTCTGTACATGGTCATCACATCAAACATACTGTAAGTTTGGTCTAAAATAAGATGTAGAGATTTGCAGACCAGGCTACTGTAAAGGCTGTGGAAACTGATGGTTGTGTGAATATTCTACTGCAGCACATAGGATAGTCAAAGGGCTGGTTACTTTTTTATTTATTTTTATTTTTATTTTGATATTTCTACTTAAGTAATATTTATTTTGCTACCTATTCCCGTATTAATCATTACCTAGAACAATCATCAACAATTATTTAATATTTTTTGCCAGTTAAATACTTTTTAACCCCCTACTTTGCCTATTGCATCAGAAACACTCTCTTTTTCAAGGAGAGTTTCATGTCAAGGACACATTTTATGCTTCAAGTTCCATTTTTTATGTTGCTAAAGTGTTGCTTCACTTCACTGTCAGGGGCTTTCCTGTAGACCAGACATAGTAGACCAGACCAAGGACCTGTTTGTGCATATAGATTACCCAACAATGTGCTTGCTACAAGTGGAGAAAGCCTAGAACCAAATCAGACCACCTCCAGTTCAAAAATGATTAATAACATTATTGTTGACATTCTTTAACAGTGGATCATAGAACATCATTTTTTTCCTTTCTACAGCACATATTACATTTGGAATAGTAACACATTTTTGAAACTAATTAAAAACTTGGAAATAATACAGACTTGATTCTTCATGTTCCCCATGCCCCTAAAATGCCATATTGACTCAAAATATTTCTGCCTTGAGAATTCAGAATGGAATTGTATTTGCCATACGCTTCTTGTGCCAATAAATGCTTTAAAGTGTTCTATAGAAAAGTGAAATTGTGAACAACATAAGGGCGAAAGATGAAGTAGTGGTGCCAGAATGAAGATATCCCACCATCTGCTCATGACAATGCCGCCGCTTTTCAGTCACACTCATGTTGTTTCCATGAGTGTGTTGGGGCTTCTCACCATTAGCACACAGACCAACAGCACTTAGCCATGTAGCGCTACTTCAGTGGCTCTAAAGCAGCACTGTGGCCTCCTGACCTTTCCTGTGCATCATCAGCTGTTCTCATCTCTGTACTTTCACTGAAACACCTAGAGTCTCCATAAGCTTTAACCTCTAACTCCCCACCCTGAGAACACAAAGTCAGCCCCCAACCCCACAGTTCTTCTTCCAAACCTGCATTTTGGTTTATTCCTTATTCAAGAGAGCGACATACAACAGACTTCTCCCTCAAGGCATCCACACCACTTGACTGAATAATTCACCCTGGCTGTCTTTGTTCATCGATCCCCTCCCCTCTCTGCACAGCACACACATGCAGACACATTTTTCACTTAACTCAAGTGGCCAGAAGCTGCATAATAGGCCACTTCATCACTATTCTCTCCACCACTATGACGCTCACATCTTTGGCTGTTGTCATACTCTCTGCAACTTGATTTTACACAAACTACTGACCTTTGGACAGATACCAAATGATTACACATACACTGCATATTCTTGAAAGTTTTTATTTATTGTGTAGAAAACTTTGGGAAAGTTATGTAAGGTGGCCAAAATGTTGTATATTGTGTTTTAAAAGTCAGAAGTCTGATACTGATGAAACCATACTAAACATTATAGTAAATAGCACTTATATGTAGGAGTTTTATGTTATGTTACATAGGTGCACTATGTAACTCTTCTGGTGGGTGGCCTCCATTACTTTTTCTAAAGTATTGATTTACACAGTTACAGGTGTTTTTCTTAAACATGTGAAAAACATGCAGTCATGTCTGCACTTGTGACTTGACCTGGTGGCGATACCTACTAGTTTCCATTTGAATAAATTAATGCTATAACTACAACAAGCAAAAGCAATGACCCACCACCAGGAAAGTTACCTTGTGCTCGTGTAAATATTATATGATGGAAATATGTAATTTCTACTTTCAGTAGAATGAGTGTTTACTCCTCAACAAGATCTTCAAATCAAGTCCATGCTTCGCATTTACTCCTAAACAAACATATTTTTGAGTTTGTGGCCAGTTTTTATTTAAAGATTCACACATGTTTTGGCCTAGGTCCTATGCAGTACCTATGGATGTCAAATCAACAGCAATTTGAAAGATTTATTTTGGGACTTTAATAAATAATTCAGTACGACCTGTTTCTCCAACACCCAAGTGTTCAGTGTTTAACTCGGATGTTAGCGCTCATAACAATCTTGCTGCTCTTTTGAAGACACTCTCTAGCTTCACTGTGAGTGTGCATTCACTGTCTTTGATCTTCTCTGAGTCTATCTGGCTTCTAAAACCACCAACTTTTCCCATGATTCTCTCTGGTCCAGTACTTCTTGCATACATGTTACGTCTCCTTAAAAACCTTTTGTAAAATGACTTTCGACCCATTAGCTCCACATACTAACAGTGAGAGTTTACATAATTGTGGTGTTCTGCATTAACATAATCCAGTCATGTCCAATTATAGCTGTGATATAGATATGTATACTAGGAAATAAAGGGTAATAGATGTGTTCTTTTGATTCTCAGTTAAAACCTGAATGATCTGTTCATTTATTCATCATCTCTCAGGAATAATTGCATTTTGATTTTCAGTACACCATAGAGATGATGTAGTATGAAGTATGATTGCTTAATATAGTCCAAATGTTGTCTCTTTACATTACCCTAAGTAAGTAGGTCTAACTGACAGTGACTCTGGAAAATAGAATTGTCAGTGAACCAGATTAACCCATCACCTATGGATTTAGGGAATAATAGAATTTTAAACTGATATCGTTTTAATGGTAATTTCATACAGGCTGAGGTGCTTAAAAGATGAAGTGCTGTAGAACAACAAGGTCTCTTAAGAATAATCTAAACAGCTACAGTGATCTGACATAAAATATATGTCAATTTTATCTTAGTAATAGTAATATCATATGTATTAGATACTAGTGTATGCAGAAGAACCAGGCCTTTAAATAATTAATGAATGTACTTGAATCATACTGTGTGTATAAATAATGAACAACATGGAAATATACATTTTTCTCTTTTATTGAGTCCAGTGAAACTCAGCAGCCCCACTGCCACCAGCACAATTCTCACCACCCCAAATCATAAAGAAACTAGAAACAAACAGACAAACCATGGACAGTAAGAGTTTTCTGCAAAATTTGGCATATGTATATATTGCATCATTACAGTTTTACAAACCAATGTACAACAAATACATCTCAAATAAATGTTTTATTGTGAGACAGTGAAGAGCCAGCTTGATTTTATATTTTGTATTTTCCTTTCTTCACTTTCTTACGAGGGATATTCATATTCCTCTGCACTGCGCCGCCCGAAGTCCATCCAGCCCAAATAGTCCCTGTCTGCTATCCGGTGGTTGGCACTGAGAGCACTGCTTCTGCTGTTGGCTGTGGAGTTTCTGCGCACGGACCCTGGGAGGAAGAGTAAAGAGAAGCATGATGTAAGAAATAGAGATTCTCATTGCAATGTTTTGGTAAGAAATGAAATCTTTCCTCCCTATTCTACGCTCACGAAACTAAACTAAACAAAAATTCACGATTCACGATTGCATGGTTTTTCCATTCACAGCAAACAGCCTTTTAATTTTCCTGTCTCACTGGGTTTCGACATTTTAATTACCAAGTAGTAGATCCACCCATAACATGTGTTTCATTATAAAGGGCACAGAGCAGCTGGACCTTAGCCTGACAACATACTATCAACACATTTTCATTGTTTTTCAGCTTTCTCAGTCTGAAATGAAATCCTTACAATAAAATAAAAAGTTTGGACCGTTAATGGGTTGGTAATCAATTTTATGCTCACACAAAGATTTTGATCTCCAACCCACCCACGGCCGCCTCCGCACACATGCACGCGCATAAACAGAGCTCCCTGGCGAGTTGAGGAGCCTGGCTGCAGAAGGCTTGACAATGACACCTCCCACTATGAAAGATGCAAGTGAACAGCAAGCAAATCAACACCCACTGCCACCACAGACACACACTTGGAGTTTATATTATTAAGTGGCAGTGTACCCTTTGACTCTTTTTATCACCAGATGACCACTTTATGAGATTGTTTGCTATAAACTTGCAGCTACTATATTTGAAAATGAATATAGTTTAGTTATTTTACATGGTTTTGTCCCACTCTGACAACAATGATCTTGTCTCTGTCTCTCTAGATTCGTACGGGAATCGTCAGTTGTTCAGAATTCTCAGTTAGTGGAAATGAAGATGCTCCCTAACCACAAAGAAGATATGTGTTCTTCAACAGAACGATCAACAAAGAACAAAGAGTGATCAACTTGGGGTAAGATGGAAGTAAGATAAGTAAAGAGCCTGTTGTCCGGAAGACTGAACAACTAATACACGCACTTTCAAACCACAAAAGCTTTTCAGGACCACTAATTCATTTTACAAAGCACCACTGTACTGATTGCAAGTAATTAGCATCAATGTTGGAAGGCAGCAGGAAAAGCACTAATGTACAACAAAGCTCTGGCCACATGTTAACCACAAAAAAACACACAAGTAACAATTGCATTCAAACATCAAACAGAATGTGAACAAATGTACCTTTTCTAGATGAGATTATTCTAGCCAGGAGCTCACTCAGGTTGGCTCTAGAGTCTGCTTCCTCCTCAGAAGGGGGCAGAGATTTGAGCGAGACAGAGCGCTTGTGTCTGGAGTGGGGCTCTCCAAAAGTGTGCATGTCGGTCCCAGGATGGGCTGTGGCATAGGATATGGCAGGATTAGGATCAAAGTAAAATTGAGGTGTTTTGATAGTGTTACTTTGGACCTACCTTCATTTGGAGCAGAGACGGAGCGTTGTCCCTGATCATGGGTTGGTGTGGAGAAGGGGAGCCCCAAACAGCTTGTGCATAAGACCGCGAGTAGGACGCACACACACAGCCCCGCCGTCATCTGGACAAGAGAGGAAAAGGCTTTAAATGATTTCTACATGTACTATGAACCTCCTATGTGTGCATTCTGGCATTGTATCTCAGTGTTCTCCCTTTCAGATAATGCATAAGCATACTGGACTTTCTAATTTTTGGGTATATTTAATCTTCTCAAAACTTTTTAATTTTCAAATGGCAGTCAGTTTTTGTAATATACAATTTCTGTCCATTAAAGTTAAGGCATATTGAATAGTCTCAATGCAACAAAACATGCAAACAGAAATGGGTATGAAGAAATAAACTAAACCTTAACATAAAATAAGTATAAAAGAAAAATACTCATTTAATAAATTAAGCATTATTGCATTACATTGTTGCAAAAACATTTAGATAAATTATTTTGTTTTATTACACTAACAATTTATAAATAAAGGCAAATATTCTCAAACAATTGCGTTTTATATGTGCTTACCTTGAGAATAGGCGTAGTGTCTGTAGGAGCAGTGAGAGCAGTGAGAACACTTGTGCGCTCATTGGGAGACTGGCCCCTTTTATAGTGGGCTCCGGCTCTGTGTGTGTGTGTGTGTGTGTGCTGTGTGCTGCAGCTTACAGCATGTGTATTGGCTTTGTGCATCTCCAAGTCAATGTGTGTTATGGTTACAAGCTTATTATTCTGGTGGGCTTTTGTTAGTAATTAGGGTCTTAGAAGTATGTTTAATATATCTGGAATATTCAGTTAAAATACACTTTTAATGTTTATTTCTTTTGTATTCTCAACCCTAAGTCATGGGAAGTCACGTTTCTATGTAGAAAGCGCCCTGCGTCAGACCGAAGGGAGAGACGTCAGTTGTACGTAGTGCACACGTCTTTAGTACATCTATGTCATTGTGCACTGCTATGAAAAAATGATCTTTTATTAGACAAGTATAAGTAGAGTATTTTTGAGGCAGCAAAGGGGCAGCAGAGTTGTTGACTGTAATTATCGAAATATTAAATCAAAATTGTATAACTGTTACTAATTATGCTCTACAAGTTAAGGCTATAGATGACTTGTTCAGTGCAGTAGAATGGTAAGTTGTAGATGTAATGAATAGAAAGAGTGTTATTCTGTTACTTGATATTACATTTTTTAGGACTTGCTAGGTAATTTTTACAATTTTTTTTTTTTTATATCAGATGCCCTTCCTATTGCAACTGGCCATATGATATTGACTGGAATAGTGTTGGTGAAACCTCTTGCCTAAAGATAAAACATCAGGAAGGTTCAATCAACTAACCAACCCTTTGATGATTTACCACTTAACCTCTATATATGAAGCTATATTATTTGCCATTTTTAAAGTTTCAAAACCTGTGATGCATGTTGTATGAGTGAGCAAGGCATGTTAATAAAAATGATAAAATAGCCAAAAGTTTAAAGAAGATTGGATAATTCCCCAGATATCTTGCCACGAGTGGGCCGTCATGTGGGTGGCAGGGTGAATGGGGAGGTTGAGTATCCGTACACGCCCACCCAGGCAGGAGATGTCAGCGGAGGCAGTAGCTGGATCCGTGGGTGGAAGCTGAAAAAAAATCTAGTATCTTGAGTTTTCTTCATTTAGCAGGTTTGTGGGATCCAAAATGAGATGCCTCAGTCTCGCTGTAACCACACAGGATTCACCCTGCTTCATTGATAATACATGCAGGTGAAGCGATCAATCAGATGTGGTCAATAACTATGGATTGGCTGTTGAGACCTATTGTGTATTTTAACGAGGTTGAGTGTCCGCTGTGGTATGAGAGGATTAGCTGGCGGTTACCACATTGCAACAGTTTTTCCTCTCCTGAGACAGCTATTTTGAATATGTGCACAGTAAAATGGAGCATGGAGAGTTTCTATTGGCAGAAATAATCCACAAGGGAATTGCACTTGCACACACGCACGCACACGTACACACACACACTTCCTTAAGGGCTTTAGGCATGGTTTAAGCAGTATACACATTTTAATAACAAATATTTGCAAAATTGAATTGTAGGACATGCATATAATGATTGGTAGTGCTTGAAATCTCTTCAGAAGTAACACTGAAAAATTTATCAATAGCATTTTTAGGTAGATGAATCTTTTTTTGACAGCCAAACAACCCATTTCTCCATAATTTTCATCTTGTTTTATTCATTCATGATTGTAGAGGGACCCATGAGCCAAAGAGAGGACCACTTTGAACTAGCAGATGCTGGTGGCAAAGTCACTAGCTGTACGTCTTTGCATCATGACTGTGTTTCCATATCCTTGCTATAAAATGGGTGTCAGTCACCACCACATCTGATATGAGGAAGCCAAGACCTCATATCAGATCTAATATGAGGAAGCCAAGTCTGAGGTTTCCCTCAAATGTAACACACTTAACAAAAAAAAAAAAAAAAAAAAACATCACAGGTTGAGCGGTCAGATCCACTGACCCACAGGTTGGCTGGTGTGATTCCAGCTCCCACAGAATGAATGCTGTCGTTGTGTCCTTGGGCAAGACACTTAACCCACCTTGCCCACAGTGTCTGCGTACACTGGTGTGTGAATGTATGTGTGAATGGGTGAGTGGTTCCTTGTTGTAAAGCGCTTTGAGTGCTTGAAGGTGGAAAAGTGCTATAGAAAAATGTGATCATTTACCATTTACTTTGTTCCACCTTGCCACTGTGTTTTTAAACTCCATACACCTTCACTAGAATCATTTGGATATTTTTAGTCCTGTAAGTTAAAAGGTAGGTGTTAACTTCAAAACTACCGCTTTGTGACATCACATGGTGGAACGGAGTATTTTGTAATAATAATAAGGATTACTCAAACTTCAGGTTTGGCTTAAAGCTCACAAGAGTCAATTTTGTGTTTGCCAAACTTTTTTGGGGGGGACTCATATTTTAAAAGTCACAAAACTTGACCCAAGTCAATAGACATTATTGGTAAATCAAAAAATAAAGGTGGAGTTGACCATTATTGAACATTAATGAGGATATTTTATTGTTGACTGACTAACTGAATCAGCAGTAAAAGTTTTCCATAAGTCACCTATTTAGACATTAAGTGTAGCCTGTTTCTTTTTCTTTTCAACCCCCCCGCAACCCGGCCCCGGATAAGCGGACGAAAATGGATGGATGGATGGATGTTTCTTTTTCTTTTCAACATTCATTGAACCAGCAATATTGCAACAAAATAGTCACTAAAATAATTACAAAAAGATTAGAACTGGTACAAAACATGTTTTAACATTTCAGCATTTCTAATGAGATAGGTGGGACTGTTTGCATTTTTGTAGCACGTTCCAGTCTGGGGTGCAGGAGGAGAGCACGACACGCATATCAGGTGCAGCATTCGGTCTGTTTTTGTGCTTTGCCTTTGTCAGAACTATATATTGCAGACCTACATGCAGATTGTGACAAGACGACCCAAAAAAATCTCTTGCAACCCACCTGAGGGTCGCGACCCAGTCTTTGTGAAACAATGATGTAGACAATTTAATATATAATATATATAAACAATTGTTTCATTATGAATTAAGTCTTTGTTTATGCTTTATTAAGGCAAATTTATTGACCTTATTTAACCAGTATATGTAGCAGTAGTTTTTATTATTTATATATCTACATACAGAAATAGAGAAAACAGTAAAAACATTTTAAGGCAATGGCAGAGTAGATTTTTGAGCTATGCCTTTTTCATTCTTACCAATAGAAATGAAAGTACCAAAGTTCCCCCATATGTCAGACAGAGATGATGAGAGCACCTGGTCACATGTCTCACTCTGTCTATAGACTTTTCATTTTCACTTGACTGTTTCTTTTTCTCCTCTCCCTTTCTCTAAGCCCCTTCTCTCCCTCTCTCTTTCTCTCCCTGTACATCTATCTTGCTCACTCTCTTTCTCTACCATTCTCTCTCTTTCTCTCCCTCGTTCCATAGCTGTGGAGTTGTCTCCGGGCTCCATCACAAGGCACGTGTGTGGGAGGTGAGGCCATGGGCGTTCAAATTAGAATTAATTAAGCATGTGGTGTGGGAGGCAGACATGTGCGCCAAATGTGTGTGTCCCTAAGAGTCTAAGAGACTCTGGACTCCTCTACACAAAAGTATCCAAAATAGAGACAGCTTCAGTTCACAGCCTGGAGGCAACCTGTTGTATCTGCTTACTCTCTCACCTCTATGAGTGGGCGAGCGGGCAATCTGTTTCCACTAAGTTTAAGCGTGGAATTCACATCTGGACTTTCACAGTGGCTCAAATATTCAATAGTTCACAGGCTTTATAGATCATGATGCTGTTTTATAATGAGGCAAAGCAATCGAACGCTTCCGTACTTACACATCTTAGTCGAGGAAAAAAAGTTGTACATAATTCATTCTGCTTATAGTTATAGTGATAAGAGAACAAATTGTATCTTGGTTTTATTATGATATTTTTTACCCCTTTAAAGAGAATCTGGTATTCAACTGGTTTTCAATTGGATGTTCTTTTATCTAAAGAACAAAAAGGAACAAAATGAACCATTGAGTATTGTAGTAAAAGGGAAATCACAGGGCACATTGACATTCAAACTATGTGTGCTTTTCAAAGTATTCTTCTAATGTATTAGTAATTTTCACATTGCTTGCCCACATACATAATTTTTGCACATGGGTTCATATTTTTTATGCACATTCTAATAGATTTATATTTTGTATTTGCATTTAGTTCAATTATTATTATTCCAGTGTAGATTATACAACTTGTAGTATTTATAAGATGATTGCACACCAAAATAAGAGGCAATTATCTTGACAATTATAACCTTTTGCAAGTCATTTAATATTTTTCTGAAGTGCAGAGCTATTTGACCTCCCAGCACAACCACACACTTAAGTGATGTTGTGGCCCAACCTTCTTGCCAAACTCTGATGTTGTTAGATTTCAGAACCTAAGCAGGGCAGGGCCTGGTTAGTACTTGGACTGGTGACGCTGGGAATTTCGGGTGCTGAAACTGATGTTGTGTCTTTAGGCAAGACACTACATCCATATTGTCTAGTATGACTGTGGTGTGTGCTTGAGTGTTGGTGGGGGTCTGAGGAGCCAGTGGTGCAGATTGGCAGCATCCAACAGTCTGTCCTTGGGCAATAGTGGTTAGAATAGTATCCTACCACCACTGAGTGAATGAATAATGCACCAAATTATGGAGGAAGTGTTTGGAAAAATGCTATATAAGACTAATGCATTATTATTATATTCTTAATGCAATACATAGTACAATTGAAGCAAATTCACTTACTAATGCTGAATGCCTATGTGTGAAGCTAGTTATGGCAGAGGAATTAAACTTAAGACTTAGACAAATTTTACTGATCCACAAGGGAAATTATTTGGACACAATAGCTCACACATCACAATAAAATATTATAACAAAGAGAAAAAATATAAATGGTAATAATAAATTCTAAATAAGTAGCAAAAAAGAAAGAAAAGAGACACGTGTCAAATAAGACATAATTATGTAAATGTAAATGTACAAGTCAAAATAAAATAGAAAAATAAGTAAGAAAATCTAAAATCTCAGCTTTATACAGACATAGGAAGACAGTGCAACAATGACATGATGATTTATAGGACATAGAGTTATCCATTACATAAGGGTAAGTTGTTGTACAAGTGTATGGAGTATGGTATGAATGTAGTCCTGTATCTCTCACTGTTTGAGCAAAGCTTTAGGAACCTGCTGGAGAATGAGCTCCTCTGTCCCTCTTTAGTCTGGTGTACTAGGTGAGCAGAAGTGTCCAGCAGTTTGTCCAGTGTCCTGTCCCTCACTGTGACAAATGTCTCAAAGCCAATGTTCACAGCCGATCACGTGATCAGCTTTACAAATCCGTTTGTCAATCTGCCCAATGTACCTTTTAATGGTGCTGCTCCTCCAGCAAACAACAACAAAGTACAGAGCGCTGGCCACCACAGACTGGTAGAAGATCTCCAGTAACTTGCTGCACACATTGAAAGACCTGAGCTTTCTCAAGAAGTATAGTCTACTCATGCCCTTCTTGTACACAGTATTGCAGTTGACCCTCCAGTCCAGCCTGTTGTTCACATAAATGCCAAGGCACTGTTTCTCCTGAAGTCACCAGTTCCTTGGTCCTGTCAATGTTCAGGAGCAGTTGGTTTGCATGGTACCACTCTACAAAGTTTGCAATCAGTGTTCTGTACTCTATCTCCTGACCATCTCTGATAAACCCAACCAATGCAGAGTCATCAGAGAACTTTTGCAGATGGCAGGGCCCAGAGCTGTGCTGGAAATCAGAGGTGTACAGAGTGAACAGAAATGGAAACACGACTATGCCCTGGGGACCTCCTACCTTACTGACCACAGTATCAGGCAGTGTAATCCCCAGTCGCATGTACTGAGGCCAACCTGACTGGTATTCAGTAATCCAGAAGACAATGGAGGAGCTGACACCCATCCCAAGCAGCTTCAGAAAGGGCTGGATTGTATTAAAGGCACTGGAGGAATCAAAAAAAACAATATCTTCACAGAGCCCTTAGCACAATCCAGGTGTGAGTGTGCCTTCTGCAAATGATAGATTATTGTATTTTCTAAATGGCACTGATAGGCAAAATGTAGAGGATCCAGAGATGGCGCCACTGGGGGTCTGAGCTAAACCAGAACAAATCTCAAACACTTTCATGACATGAGACTTCAAAGCAACTGGTATGAAGTCATTAAGTCCAGATGGAAAAGGCTTCTTGGGCACTGGTACAATGCAAGAATGACCATGACAATACAGAATTACCAAATATGTGAGTTCAGACTATTTGTGTGCTTTCTAATATATTTTTCTTAAGTCTTGGTACTGTTCTTAGTGGGTAGTGTGCTCTGTAATCTTTTTAACCAAAAAAGTGTGCTGTGACCCAAAAATGGTTAAAAAAAAAAACACTGTTGGAATATACATTATTAAATATACACAGAATTGACTTTTGTGAGCTTTAAGCAATTTAAGAATGTTGTTAAATCACCAAATACATACCTGGAGTTGTGCTTTGTTTCATTCACACATGTTTGAGTAATCCTTTATTATTAGTCTGTCTACATCTCCAAAACTCAAAATGTTCTGTTCCACCTTGTGAAAGCGGTAGTTTTCAAGTTAACAGCTACCTTTTAGAGATGCCAAGCAATTCCAGGTATAAAATTATCCAACTGATTTTAGTGAATGTGTATGGAGTTTAAAAACACAGTGGAGTACTTCTTGTATGACATCACACATCGTGGTTTCTGTTTGAGAGAAGGACTCATCCTAAACATGTATGAATGAAAAAAAAATCACAACATTATTACATAGATCAGGAAATCACATAATTTGGATCATTTAATATAAAATGTGTGTTATTTTAATACAAATTGTTATGAAGAGAGGGCTGTATTATAGCGTTTATTTAGTTAGGGTGCAGTACCAAGCCTGACCACTAGGCCGTTTTGTGAGCGCATGATAAGTTTAGTTTTCTCATTATTAGTCTGTGCATGGTGAGGTGTGTTGTTGTTTCTTATCTGTTCCTTTTTGTTGTGGTGTGCGTCCATGAGACAGGTGGGTGTTTTACCATGTTAAATTAGGGTGTTTAATGAGGAAACTGAGTGTTCACAGTTGTTCAGTGTTATTTATGCAGTTATGACGCATGTTAGCCTCAATGCTAAATTTTGCTAAGCTACTCTTCGTTTTATGTATGCTTTATCTTATTATTTAATTCATGTTAGTCAAGTCTTTTGTTTATACGACTCAGGTAGCCTTATGTATATTTGGGGATTGTGTTTGACACAGAATGCCTATGTATATTGTAGTTCATTAGTAGTAGAGGTTTGAGGCCTACCTTTTTTCACGTGTCTGCCGAGTACCCATTGGTTAATATATATTTGGATTTATATTTCTATTTGCCTAATATTGTGTATTATTATTGTTATAATATATTGTTATGTTATTATTGTTCCTTTTACTCTAGTCTATTTCTGATATTGTGTTTATTTGTTTGTTTACAGAAACACACATATACACACACGCCCCCATACTCATCCCATCCAAAGTCAATAAAGAAGTAAAGATCTTCCGCCTCATCCTTGCATTCTGACCGATGCACACTCCGCGATCACAACCCTACCGAACCAAACAGTAGTAGCAAACCTCCATAACACAAATCCTAAAACATATATCCTACAATTTAATTTGTAACATTACTTCCTTCTCCTGTCCATTTTACCTTCAGATTATATGACTTTGGACGTTTCTATGTCAAGTGTAAAAATCCCCTGGTGTGTGGCCCAAGTATGGAGCAGGCTGTTAGGGCTATTACACACAGTGCTATCTTACTATCAATTGTTCTGACATAGGCCGATGAATCCGACCTCTCTCCTCCGCTGCCATGGCTCCCTGACGATGGGGTAGTCACACATATTATCATGTGCAAATTGCTCAAATCTTTGCCTTCTCAACATTTCCAGCACATTTCCCCTCCCTTTTCCAGTGGTTCATGTACCACCAGTACACAATAGATCCACCCTCTCATATCAGTTCATGTCAATTCATTTTAGTTGAAACGTTAGAACACAATGGTAAAGATAGCTTCATATACCTGATTTTCTTAGTCCACATTGTTACTGAAGGTTGTTGTTTTTGTTTCTTTCCTCTGTTACTCCTCTAGGTTTTATCCGTTTCAAGTAATTGAATAACTTTGTGCTAAGTTTGTGCTTTTAAAACAGGTATGGTGTCAAGGCTTGCTTTCTGGGTTTTGTAATCACTTCCTAATTAAAGGCCAACAACTTAAATCCCCTGCAGAAGCTCAATATCATTGACTAGTGGTAATGAAAACATTGGCTCAACTGGTGTTTAACAGCCTGTCTCCAGATTTGTTGTTGTTGAAAAGTCAAGCTTTTGAATAAACTTGAGCACATTGGCATACAATGGCATACCTTACTGCCACCCTCAGGTTATGTTTTGTTAATATGTCATTTATTACCCCCCTAGGGCAAATTTGTACTCACCCACACTTCACTGCTTTTGAGGTAACCTGTTAGAAGCAGTACTCAGTACCCAGTGAACTATTTCTAGATTTTGGTTTGGTCTGGACTTGCTAGCTGGTGTTTTTAGCCAACTGTTCATAAATATTTAAACTAACAAGCTTGAAGATGACCTATTAAGTTTTAACCTTGTTGTAATGGTGGTCTCTCATCATTAGCTTATTCTGAGTTTTATTTTGATTGAGATCCATGTTTGTGTAATCCTCTAATGTCTTGCATTTGACAATATGTTTTTATGTACCAAATATTATGAAAAGTCAAACACAAAGCATTCTAAAAAGTCATTGTCATTTTAACAATAAAAACAACAACAAAAATTCTAATTTGCAGTTTGAGGGTAAATGCTATTATGCGGAGCCAAGGCTTTACAGTCCTGCTGTTTTGAACAGGAAGTCAGTGGATCTTTTCTTTTCTTAAGATTAATATAGTAGTTTGCAATGAACAAAATGTAAAAAAAAACAATATGTGTATCTTAAAGACAGAGCAACAACAGAGCAAAAAGAACTGAAATGTAGTAATAGCTTGAGTCTAATAGAGACACAGAGGATGCCTGAATTGCTCTCAGATGACCACTTTAATTGGGTTTTGTTGGAGTGACAGAGGCTTTATTGCTTGTTCAAGGTGTTGGAAGCTTGCAGCCTCCTAAGTGTTTGTAGGGAACCATCTGGGACCTGGGCGGCTTGGCTCCTGTTTACTCGTCTGTCGTCTCTGTGCAGCTTTTTGCATTTGGACGCATCATGGAATTCTCTGTAGATTTAGGTGCAGTTACTGGACTGAAGTGGATCACAGGGTACACTAATGAGAAGCCTTTGTCTGAATCCAGTAACACCACAGAGGACTTAGGTTTGGTTGTTTTCTTCATTATATGTGTACTTTTTGTTCATGTAATGACTTTAGATGGAGAGTGAAACTATTATAAATTTAGCTCGATAGCAGTATCAGTGATTATTATTACTGCTTTGTTTTTCGAGGACTGAACTTTGCTAGTCTAGCACTGTTGCCTACCACTTTTGCCTAACAAAGAATGTGTGAAGGCTGACTCAGATACTGTTTTATGGGAAACTTTATGATGACTTTATGGATTTTAGTTGTTCTTGCTGTCATGCATGCTTAGTTGTTCTAGATATACTTTGCTAGACCCCATAATAAAAAGTTTATTCCATAGTTTGTATGGAAATGTACACACATTTTTTTATTTTCTATCAAAGCATTATTAATGGTTTGCATAAATGGGAAATTATTAAACCCTTTTCACATGGAATTTCTGAATTCCTCAAAAATAATGAATGAAGCACACTGTCTTAGTGCAGTACAACATGTTTTAGTGACATGGTTCAAATGTTTTTTTTGTGTATGTACTGTTTCAGTCATAAGCTTACAACTGGGGAGATCTTGAATCGATTGTAACTCATTTACAATGCTCCTTTAATCAGACCATTCCTGAAGTATGCATACCAGTTTTTAGCCAGGGAAGGGACATGGTTAGTAGTTCCAAATGCTAAAAGAGGGTTCAGGTGCTAAGCAGAGATAGCATCTGCTTATCCACACCAAGTATTCCAAATATGAAATATTCATTATGAATCCTTGGAGCACACAGGCATACCACACATACTGTATTTGAGGGTGACCTGAAGCTGTGTACATCTATATGCAGTAAGGAGCTCTGTGTGTGTGTGTGTGTGTGTGTGTGTGTGTGTGTGTGTGTGTGTGTGTGTGTGTGTGTGTGTGTGCGCGCGTGTGTGTGTGTGTGTGTGTGTGTGCGTGTGTGTGTGTGTGTGTGTGTGCGTTTGCGTGTGCGCACGTGCGTGTGTGTTTGTGTGAATTTGTGTGTGTGCCTACATGAACGACTATTTGGGATACAGTGCGGCTGTGAGAAGGCAGTGTGACTAATTTGTGCAAGTCAGCTCAGATTAATGTTGTTCGGTGTATGGCAGCAAGACAGAAATAATTATTTAGTTGGCTCTATCCTCTGTGAATGAACATATTTTGGGATTGGGACTGGTCTGACAAAAGGTTTTTCCAAAAAATATTGTGCTGCCATTATGCAGAAGGATTTAAGCAGGTAACATATTATATTACACTTTATATGTGAACTCATACTAATATACAGGTACTTTTCTTTACTTGTACTGTTGTAACTGATTATAACTCAAACTGATGTAACTTAAAGCATTCAGGTCAGTTCTAGCCTTATAATTACGTAAATGCTGTCACATCCACTAATCTTGCCCTGGCTAGAGTGATGAAGTTGACCATGAAGCACAATTTATTTTTTGTAGTGTGGAGAGGTGTAAGTTGCTAAATTGCCCTGCGTTGGATAGGAAATGACGAGGAAAGACGTCTGCCAGCAAACTCAATCAAGATCCAAAATTATAAAACAAAAACCTTGTTTATTTCCATGACGACTTTCTGATGTTATTTTTGCAATTACTTGATGGTGAATGCTGCAACATCCCAGCGTAGACTTAAAACCATTTGTGTAGTCAGCTTTCCACGGAAGTACATCTTGCATCCATTTTTGAAAACTTTCAGGGGAGAGAATATGCAAATTACGTCAAGTGCATCCCTGACATCCGTAATGTGGGTAAAAAAAAATCACTCATATCTTTTTTCATATGAATGGGACTAGAACTTGACTGAGACAGGATACTCTTCTTTCAAGTAATTGCCAAATTTGTGTCATATCACAGCTCTCAACTTAGCTGTCAAACTCCACTAATGAATCATACATGCACCGACAACTGTGCAACTGTTTGGATCATTAGCTCACTTCTTTCTTGTTAGAATCTGACAAACTTGGAAGTCATTCATGTACTTGCATTGAGGAATTGGGGAAAAACAGGAATTGGACAAATATGCAGATGATTGACATTAATTCATAGGGTGTTATTGTGCGAGACATGGGAAAAAAACATGCCAGTGCTGTTTGGCTGTCCATTGGCAGTCTGCTGTCTCAGATGAACTGGCAAGACCACAACAGTGACATAACAGCAGATGCAGACCGGATCATCTTTTGGCCGTACTGTATTGGTTTGTACTCCAAAAACTCACTAAAAATAAAACTGTTGATACCACACTATGCTTCATGCTGTAATTTAAATGAAACTATTAACCAGATTTGCTTTTCACCATAGTAAGTACTAATGGGTGCTATCATTCCTTTGGCTTAGGGTCCAAAAACAATAAATAAAATGTATTATATAAAAATTTACCTAACTAAATCTGAAATGCCAAAGGCCCCTTTTTCAAGATAAGCAGATCTATTAATTGGTACACACACAAGATTAATTATTTTTATCATTATAGTTTTCCTTTCACTTAAAAGCATGAAATAAACTTTTTAGAAAGAATGTACATAGGCTACAGAAGCATTGTAACTGTGTAGGGTAAATGTTGATAGGAATGGATGATTTCGAAGGAGAAAGTATTGTTGTGTCTTGAAATTGGAAGAGAGTACACTTAAAAAAAAAAAACGCTGTACGGATGTACATGATTTTTTTTTTTTTTTTCTGTTCTATCCATCAATTTATTGCTTGTTGTTAGCTGACAGCCATATTCTTGTCATCATAATTTGTAAATAAGGTTAGGCATTCATAAGTGATCTCACTGGTTATAGTTTTATGTGAAATGTTTGTATCAATCTGAAGAAAATAAACTACTATTAATATAACACCAAATCACTTCAAATCTACATGCTCTCTCCTTTACAAATCTCCGACTAAAACAAACATAACACACGTACTGTATTTGTATATTTTTTCTGAATTTGTTTTGTAAAATTACTGTGGATGAAATTCCATATTGAGAGCAGGCCAAGCTGTTATTTGGCATTATCTGTGTTTGGAAATGGATAACACAGTAAACACTAGACAAAAGTGCTACATGTGATCAGGAAGGTCCTCTGCTCTACACATTCATTCATGTGACTGAATGAAAAGCACAATATTTATGAATGACAATCAATAGTCATTATTACGCTATGGGTGATTTTTACAGCAGGTAAAATCAATACAGGGGCATATTCATATCTCTTTCATGAAAGATAAGACAAAATCATGGCTTTATCTGCTTGAGTTAGCTCATTGATTCCTGTAACACAGACACAAACATGAGGACATTCTGTGGTAACTTAGTACATTAATTATCTGCTGGTCTTAATATTTAATGAACTCTTTCCTCTAATGGATTTAGACCCTTTTACTTTGGCTCATAATAACCTGTAATTTGTAAGGGTAGACATGTATGACGAGTGTTGTATTTAAATTTATACATTTTAATATGAAGACCCTTCGTATTCAGAAATATATTCAAGCGCTTGCCTAGTTGGACCAAGGTGGCAGCGGTTTAGGATTAACACCCCATCTGATCTGTGCAATTTTGTTGTACTTATGTGTACAAATGTGTCAAATGGCTCTAATGTAACTGGACCTGATGAACTATTATCTGTTATAATCCATTTTGTAGTCACTGTATAGGGTACACCTCACACTCATAGTTGTGATCCTACTATATTGAATATGAAAGTTGTCTCTGAAGGCTTGAATCACTTTTGGGATGCTGAGTTGTAGAGTGAGACTGTGCCGTCTTCCCACAGACAGCGTCTTGCTCTGAGTCATAAATTGGATTCTTCTCATGGACCTTTGATTAAAAATTAAAACACCATTACACTCAATCTCCGTGTTTGGTGAGAAAAGAAAATGCTCTTTCACAGCTATTGCAATAGCACAGTGCCTAAGAACACGAGGCGTCATGAAAGTGTCAGAGATGCGGTCCGTTGGGGTTCACGTGCGTTTGCTCAGTGGGGGTGACCTACATCCACATTTTTCAATCCACACACATTTTTCAGTTCAGAGCACAGCACAATAGCACATGGGTAGCTTTGTCAAATTGAGCAAGCACCACATCTTTGTCCACTGTCGTGGCATGCTCTTTACACATACAGTGCATTGCTGCTTGGGTCACTCTTCGCACCTTGAACCACACAGTGCAGATTAAAAAAATGCTGTTTTTGACGTGTTCATTTGTGGTGGCATAACATTACTGTCTGGAGTTTGATATTTGTGAAGAATGCACACAGTTCATAGAGGCATTGGTGTGATGCTGTTGTCTACTGTACTGTAACTTCTTGGTTTTTTTTTAAAGACAATACAGTAAAGTGTATTTACCTTGTTGACATATCAGACCACTGTAAAATAAATAATCACATTATGGATTGGGACAGGGCACGGGTCACTGGATCGGAACACAACAAAGCTGGATCAGGGAGGCCATTGACATCAGGAAACAAAGCACGGACAGCACTATGATGATGGAGCGTTCCTCCTTTCACCTGGAACACCCTCCTCCAGAGACCACCGGGCGACAGGAGGAGTGGTCAGTCTGAGCGACCTGCCAGGTCCATCAGGCTGACCACATCTACAGGAAGTAACAACAGCTGATATACAACACGTCACCACCAACACCAGTGACAGTTCTAAAGATGGCTTTCAACTAGTAGCTGAAACATGTCAACAAGGTAAAAACTGTTTACTGTTTTTTTTTTTTTAAAAAGAACCCAAGAAGTTAAAGTACATTATAAAATTAACATCCTTGGCTCTACTGTACTGTACTGGATAGGAATGTTTTCATTTGTTTTTTACACCTTAAACCATTTTGTCAATTAATTTAATAATAATAATAATAATAATAATAATAATTATTATTATTATTATTATTATTATTATTATTATTATTATTATTATTATTATTATTATACATGGTACAGTGATTTCAAATAAATGGACTTAATATAATTAACTGAGATTCAGGAGCCGGACCATGCCTCAACCTCCTCTCCAGCCAACCACAATTTATCTCAACCACGCCTTCAATTACTCAGAAGTCCTATTTATAAGGCCCTTATAAGGGCTATCACCCTTAGTGTCAGCTCTCTTGGCCCCCTTTGTCCCACCCACCCTTGCCCATCCTTCAGTCTAGAGACGTCATCTTCGGGGGGGGGGGGGGGGGGGTTCTAATTCAACTGGGAGACCATTTTGGATTGGAGACTGTACCCCCACTCTGAGTCTCCCCCCAGCCATCATATCTATCTGCCATAAATAAACATCTGTATTGTATTTAATTATTGTGGCATGGTTCTTGCTAGTGAATTGCTTTTTTTTTTTTTTTTTTGTATTTTAGTGTATTGAGAAGTGCATCTACATTCAGTGTATAATGTTTTAGCTGTAGTAATTTGGACAATATTTTTGCACTCAAAACGTTTCAACTCCCATCCAACCTTCAATTTGATGGAACTTGAGACTTAATACTACACTGAACTGTATAAGTTGTGCTGCCTATGGGAGGAGTTTTACACTGCCTTGCCCTAAAACAGCTTCTGGATGGGAGCATCTAGAGGGTAAAAACAGTGTCCAGATTACTGCTGCTGAAACTTTTTCTACAATGGACCAGTCCTAGACAAATGAGAGATGGTGAGCCTTTTACATTGAATATATAAATGCAAATGCAATTTAATTGACTTAAGGTGCTTTATGTGACATTTCTGGTGGTGCTTGTCTCTATGGATTGCTTTATCTAGAATGTTACACATTAAACTTACCTATATTCACATAGACAAGGTGACACCAAAAGTCAGATCTGCAGAGTGGCGAGCCCCCTCACAGTGGAGAAGGTATGGTTTCCAGGTATACTTTTTAGTAATAAAAACATCTAAATGCAAGGTTGATTTAATCCTATACTGTGGAAAATTCCAGGCTAAGCAATAACACATGGACATATTTTGTTCCAGTAATTTACATTATATTAGAGATTATCACAAACCTTAATCCTGACCATGAGCTTTCTGTTTTCAGTGTCTTCAGTCAGCACTTCATCCAAGGCTTTTTAATTGCACTAACTTTAAAAATGTGTCTGATTAATGAACACTTGTCAAGGTAATTGGATGCAAATTATTCACACACAGATGCTTAATAGAGCCAGTGACTACATAAACACACATGCATATGGACACACACACACACACCTTTACGCAGACGATATGTACCTTGTAAATGGCTGGAGGAACATCTGGGATACAGGCCTTCACCAAGTTGACTGATTACAGCACTACCAGATATGTAAATGTATGCTATAATTTACTGGCTGTACAATTTACCACATGGTCCACCAGAGTGGCACTTTTTGGTGATAATATTTACAGTTACTTATCATAAAGGGGCTGGCAGAAATCAACACTGAATTTGCTGATTTGTTGCTTTTGTTAAGTTGTTTTAGATCCATAGTCCAAATTATAAAATAGTATGTATGGGTGTCATACAGCTCCTGTGAGGTCTGAAGTCATGTATTATGTAAATAGTTGGTGATGTAACTTGTATTATCTTGCAGCTCAGAACCCCTACCTCATTATCAGCTGTATAGAACAAGGTGCTGTCTATTGACATGACAGCACTGGCGACCGTGGTCAATCTGTTGACTGGAAGGAGTGCGTGTGATAACATCTGTCTAGAAGAGCGGCCATCTTTGAATCACATGTTTTTCTGTTGGACACTGTGGAACAGCTGAGAGTGGCTGCTTAATGAAGATCTTACAAATGTTTATTTAAACTGTGATTTGACATTTTAAAGGTTATCATACACAATGTTATATTACACAATATGTGTTTCATTCACACATGTTTAATGACTTAGGCTAATGGGAAACCAAATAAAGACAACAAATGTTATTTATTGCAACTGGACTTGATGTGTATAATATATAAAAATATATCAAAAATATATAGCTGGAGTACAGATGTCAAAGTGAATCAGTTAATTGGCTCCTGAAATGGCCACAGATGAAACTATCTTTGCATTGAACAACACCTGGATGACTGAAGGATTACACCGCCTGGAATACTAATGTAGACAATGTGAATGAACGAAAGTTAAGGATGTCACAGTTTTTTATCTTCAGGAAAAAATACAGTGTAATTGAATTTTAGGGATTGAGTATTCTTTAAGCACTCTTGAAGAAGAAGAGTTCAAGTCTGTTGTGATCAGTATGTGATCAGGTTCAGTACCACTAAATGTTCTTTGCACAAATTCCTCTGTCCCTGTCCTCACAAGTTATGGGCTGAAGTTTCCACTCTTCTCTCCTCATTTCTCATCCTCTGTCACCTGCGCCTGGGCCCTGTGGAGTATGCTCATAACTCAATCCCCTGATTCATTCATTGAACCACTTATCAAAATGACAGATTTCCTGTCAGTTTTCAGCACCAAAGTTTATTTCTCATTCACAATGCATTTGAATAGTTCTGCAAATTTTCTCATTCATCGTAGTTCCTCTCTTTTGATTTGAGGACATTTACC
Source organism: Boleophthalmus pectinirostris (assembly GCF_026225935.1). Taxonomy (NCBI): domain Eukaryota; kingdom Metazoa; phylum Chordata; class Actinopteri; order Gobiiformes; family Gobiidae; genus Boleophthalmus; species Boleophthalmus pectinirostris. Next base: position 16,078,628 of record NW_026571175.1, on the reverse strand, counting down.
CAGTGAAAATCTCCTGGCTACAACTGGAAGAAGAAGGCTTATTATTTCAAACCTCTGGACTGAAATGTGAACTCAACTTTATTCCTATTAAGTTCCTCCTACAAGATTATGTCCCCTGGGAGAGTGGTATGAACATTTCTAGGAAAACATGACAGCCGACTGGAAAGAAAACAAACAAAAAAAATTGTGTAGACACTGGTACATCCTCTCATAACGCTTCTTTTTTGTATTTTACAATGTTGGTGAAGTAAACATTTCAATAAATAAATTACAGACCTGTGCTAGTATTCGACATACTAGTGGCTTGTGTTTTCATAGACCGAGGTAATACAATTTTGAAGCCAAATAATTTGAGAACATCTAGATTTTATTTGATTATGTTTTTTATGATCAAATTATTCAATATTGATGCAGGTTTCCCAACAACACTGAATTATTTTTCATTACAAGCTGTTTGCACAAGAACTTCATACAGCAGACAAACAAACTTAAATCTTTTTACTCCATTACCCAAAGCTTCGCTCTCAGCATTTTGAAATTCAGCCGACCCTGGACCATTTCCAAACTTTGAGTCACAGAGATAAAGACAGATATAGTATATTAGTCATCATCTGACACATATAGTCCACTGTTTTCTATTCAGTGGCTAGCTGATTATTAGCTACAATTGGCTTGTATAAAACATTGAGTACCACAGTTTACTGAAATTTAGGTCTCCTCCCTTGTTAATTCCCCACATCAAACAAAGTTTGACTTTGAAAAGACAAAGCCAAATTGTCCCTGTCACAATGACGTGTATTGTGTCTCAAATGGTGTCTTCCTCCATGTGCCCACGGACTTTTAAAGTGGCGCATGATTACAAAGTCTCTCTGGTCTTCATTATCTTCTGACTTCAGATAGCAAGAGAAAAGAGAACGGGGAATACAGAATAGGCACTTTGGAGAGGAGAGGTGGGGATGGAGAAGAAGATGGAGAGATTAACACTTTGGATGTGATTCTGGGGAGATCACGGAGCGGGTGAGAGGGGAACTGTTTAAGAGCAGTCACCTGTTGGCACATAAATGTACAGAATTAATGAGGTGTGATGTCTAAATATGCATGACTATGATTACCATGCAGCTCGAACTGATCATCATTACACTTTACAGTACAGGCTGAAATTGAGATTCAAGCACCTATAAAATTCACAAGCTAAATGTTTAATGTTAACGCTCTTGTATACAGCACATTATACAGGGTTTGAATGCAGAGGGATTTGAGTGAGACACATTTTCTTGTCTAGCACTTAGACATGATCAGTGATACAGCCATCACAAAAACAACATGGTATTGTTAACATCATGCATTTTTAATAGGAAGAGGTTCAATATTTGATGGTTTGAGAGTAGCAAAGATGCTATGGTTTCAATTTCATAAAAAGTCTAGCAGCGGAAAAGTTTCAGTATGGCCATTTCCGATCATTATGCTGCACTGCTTAGTTTAAAGGAAATATATTGTGAATTATAGTAATGTCCCCTTGATGTTCTGTGTTGATTTCAAGGTTTATCCAAAGTTTGCCCAGAAATCACTTGTTTTAAAGGTCGTATATTATGCAAAATTGATTCCTTTGAGCTTTAAGCCATGTTAGAATCTTGCTACCTCATCAAAAACACACCTGGAGTTGTTTTGTGTCATTCACACATGTTTAAACAATTCTTGATTATTAATCTGTCTACATCGCCAAAGCTCAAAATGCTCTGTTCCACTTTGTGATGTCATGAAGCGTTATTCTTCATGCTAACAGCTAAATTTTGCCTTTTGTTTAGCAGAGGTTGGCAATTCTGGGTCTGAAATTATCCAAATTATTGTAGTGAAGGTGTATGGAGTTTAAAAACACAGTAGAGCACTTCCTATATTACCACACATCATCACAAAGTGGAAGTGTTTTCTCAGCCTAACAGCTCAGTCTAAATGGATTTGTGCTGGCATGTGTGAATGAAACCAAACAAAACTCCAGGTATGTTTTTGATGAGGAAACAACATTATAACATAGATCAGAAAATAGTGCAATATGGGCTCTTTAATTACACTCCTGATGATATAAAGACACAGCCTGTTTTCTTCCCATCCCTCATGCCGTCTTCAAATCCTTCCCTGCCCACTAACAACATGTAATGGTGCGTTGTCAGTCAGTCCAAACAGACTAGAAAGTGGCAGTGCTGCTCCTTGTTTGCTCGAAATGAATGGCACATAATGACTAACTGTCCAATGTGTTGTTGTCATTTGAAATTGATTGATTTACATATTCTTGTTATATGCTTTGTATTATCATTCATGGGAATATGCAATTCACCAGTGATGTGCAACTTCCGAAAGAGTTATTTATAGATATTAACTGTGCACAATGTAGGGGCGTCGGACTGCATTTTGAAATGCAGGCCAACCAAGATGATTTGTACTTTGGAATTTGGTACTATATATGTACTATGTTACACTATGTAACATTTCTGTACCCACTTACTGTGTCCAACAGTATGGCAAAAATGTATCCTGCACTTACTCAATTCCAGATTTTTTTTTTACTTGCTTTTCACCATGCACCTACTTAATGTAATGCAATACAGGGTAACAATCCTGCACCTTTAAATGTGCATTGTGTAAATTTTCTGGTGGAGGGTCCATCAAATGCTTCTTTCTGTGGAAACGTTATGTTTGTCTGGAGCAGGGGTTTCCAACCTGTAGCTCAGGAGCTACCAGTAGCTCTCCATCCTGTTATAAGTAGCTTGCCAAACGATTTCTGAATTACATATTGCACTGAATAACTCAAATTTGATTAATTGCCATTGTAAATGTGTTATTTTGAACTTTGTGCCCTAATAAATAGATAGTGATTTTATGTTTTAAAGGCATCTAACTGTACAACATCTAAGGCTTGCCCTCTTATAACCACTCAATTTCTTGAGATCGCTAAACATAAGTAGCTCTGCAGCATTTTTGTTTTTTAAAGGTAGCTCACGGGATGTAAAAGGTTGGAGATCCCTGGTCTGGAGTGTTGCACAGTATGACATTAAATTGTTCTATCTTTGTCGAGACAAAACCAGACCAAGTTACAGGTTAGATCTGTGGACATCAGATTTGTGTAGCTAAAACTATGTAGTTTAAAAAAATGTAAGGTGGACCTGTTTAATGTCATTAAACATTCCAAGCCAATCATTGACATATCCATAGAAACAAGGTGATGGACCTGAACCAACAATTTACATAGTGCACCTTTAAGTTATAAAATATTATTGTAATTTTAGGGATTTTATGTTAAGGATTTAATGCCAACTCAAATGTGTTTTAGTATTTCAGAATATCTATGATTTATAAAATGCAATTACATAAAGCCCTTATCTGCATTCTGTATTAGGTGTAAATCAGAAATATTTTATGCTCTGTTTGAGTGGGGAATTGGCTGATGACGCTGTATGATTTGTGAATTGGTGTCATTAATCGATCAGTGATGTGTTTGCCAATAGCCTAGTGTTTATTGTACTCAGTGGATATTGACAGAATCATTATGTCAGTGCCGCTCCACCTTTTATCTCTCTACCTGATGACTTTTAAATACTGGGCAGACATTTACACGTGTCGGTGTCGGTGTCGGTAATGTAATCCATTTCTGTAGAATATTAATGTAGTCTTTTTAATATTTTAGATATTCCATGCCTGTAAGAAAAGGCAGGAGATGCAAGTGAAGTCACTATTAATTAGGATGTAATTATCAGTGTGTTGATAAAAGTCATACATTATTTATAGCCACCTCAGCAGGGGCAGACAGTTTTGGCAGGATTTCCATTTCAAAATCTTTATTGAACCATGTCCATGCTTTTGGAGTAGCCAGCTGTACAGTCTAGTCACTGTATTCTGAATTAGACTGTTACAAATATGTTATGATGGTATTTCAATATGACTCAGTATCTTCAAAAAGTATACTTCAAAGAAATGCTCATATAAAATCATTCCCAAAATGGCATTTTGTCACCGGAATTATGCCAGATGCCCTGCCTGATACACCCAATATATTTATCTCAGGTTCAAATAGTTTTGTTTGGGGTTTTGACTCACTGTGTTAACCTGCTGATTTCCTGTACCAAAAACATGAGTACCAACCGACCCCGTTTTCAGTCATCCATGCCTCCATACTTTACTGTACTAGTGTGTCCAGAATGATATCACTCTGTATTTTTATACAGATGGATATCAGTCTGGTCCCCTTACCCTCCGTCGCACCTCAATCCAAACGTGATCATACAATCAAATTAGTTTGTTTATTGACACATGTGAAATGAAAGAGCTCATTGGTCACCTATGATTTACAAATAAAATTAAATTGATCTCACCTCAGATTAACAGAGTTTAGTGCTTTGCTCCACAATGTTTTTCAATCCTCTGTGATATTTTTTTCTGTTTACTTTTCTTTGATATGGATGGACCCAGCATTTTTCTGATTGGCTAATACAACTGTCAATCATGTCCATTTGAAAACTTGGAAATTCATTAGTGACCAGACTCACACCTTCGTAAAGTATTGAAGAAGTATGTTTTCTGGATTCCAGGCATACTGTTATTGCTCTGATTATTAGGGATTGTCCGGTATGGATTTTAAAAATTTGAAACCAGCATCCAATATTCTCTTGCTGTTGTGGCCAATAACCAATATTTTATATTGGATATTTGGCAATGTAAACATCAGTATTTGTAAATCTGTGAGTCCCAATTGTATATTGAAGTGGTAGTAAAGTTCTCAAATGAAATTTTCAGAGTGTTCATTGTGTATTTCCTCAAATATAGGTCGCTGTTACTTTTAAATGATTGTGTTAGCATGCAACCACCTCACAAACACCAATGTTCTTCCATTCTTACAATAAAAAAAAAAAAAATCCATATTACTCCGACACTGGTACCACAGATAACAACACCATTATCCGAGCACTCTGGTGGCTTAGCCAGTAATAAGTTGATAAGTATTGATAATATATTCTTTGTGATGTTTTCTTGCAGCTTTTGCTTCATCGAGTCACATTATATAATCATCTGCCTTCCTGGTGTGCAGTGATTTGCCCTTTTGGCCCTCTTTCATACAACAATCTATTTCATCTGGATTTTGATTACTCTGAGTAAATACATTATTATAATTATGCATATGTATTACTGGTATAGTTCCTTAAAAACATAAATATAGCCAAAGAGTATGTTTGACGTCTTCAGCTGACTTGACCCATGCTGATGTACAAAGCAGTGTTAAATGACGATTTCTCATGAATTAATCATTGCCTTCAATCCACTAAAGATGTGTAAGGGAAAGCCTATCACTTGTGACATATTGCCCAAAAACTTAAGAAATAGATAAAAAAGAAATGTCAAAAATATATTTTGGACAAGCTGTGGGTTTGACATTTGTGTTTTTTAGATGCCTGGACGTTTTGGGTCCCTGGAGTCTTTTTCTTCTCAGAGAGAGAGCTAATAAAAAGGCTGCCATTTGCACGCACATGAAACAAACTTTGATGCACTTTACTGCTGGCGACTGAGAAGAGCTTGGTCTATTGTTCAAACAGAAAGCTCGATGATGAAGATAAAAACTAAAACTTGCAAGGCAGAGCAGTAAGTCAACCGAGAGTATGCACTATGGACATATGTACTCTATCCTTCACACATGAGAGGTATGGTTGTCATTCGCTCATACAAAATGCCCCAGGCGGATTCGCACACGTAACAAATGTGTGAGAGAAGAATCTATAGCATAATCATATTGACAGAAACACACTTGCTATGCTTCACATGACTAACAGAAAAAAAAAAGAAGCAGAGACAGATAAATTGGCTGAGTGACTTCTGTCTCAAGGGAAGCTTTGTTAGAAGAAACAAGAGAAACACAAACATTAATCAATAAAAATGTTCCTTTAAAAAAAAAGACTTAATTATACTGTTTAGGTAGTCAAAATGCAATTACAGTTATGTTTTTCTCTCTGAACTTTCATTTGCCTGGGATTATACTGTACATTTTGTTATGTTTATTGACCCTGGGAAATTTGGAAGATTAATGTTGGATATGTGTGAAAGTAATTATATTTTGTTTGCTCTGAGTTGCGAGAAAAGCTCAAAATACACTTTGTGATATCATATAGTGGTAGTTTTCAAGCCAACAGCTACAATTTACCTTCTGTTCAGTAGAGATGAGCAAATCCAGGACTGAAATTATCTAAACTATTCTAATGAAGATGTATAGAGTTTAAAACATGGTGGAACACTTCCTTTATTGCCATATGACATCAGAAGGGGGAACAGAGGATTTTCAGTTTGAGTGAAGAACTCAGTCTAAATATGTAATATTTATGTGTTAAACATGTGTGGATGAAACAAAACAAATTAAAAATAGATCAGAAAATTGTCTAATATGTGCCCTTGTATTGTCTCCTCTTGTCCATGTTCTTTATAGTTTTCTCACATGCTTGACTGCACAGGTATATTGTGTCAGGAAATGATATGAGGGTCATTTGCTTTGGTGTACAAAGCGTCCTGATAGGTCACAGGTCAAAATCTCTTGCATGACTCTATATTGAATCTGTCACTTCAGTCACTGTTATGATGACATCCACAAGTGTATGTCTAATGTGAGATGACTGGCTATCACATGTTTTGTCCACTGACTTATTACAAAGCTTGCTTCATATTAAACCCTTTGCCATTCCTAAATTTATCCTGGGGGTTGCCATGGTGCCCTAGCATGAAGGAAATGGATAAAGATGTCACGATTCAATTAAGTTGGGCTGATAAAATTAATAGTCTATGCTATAAGAGAGCACACCAGTACAGGGCACGTCAACAGTGTGTCAGAGCTGTCCTGTCTCAATGGGGTCTACCAGCAGCTGTCTCCAGGATCAAAATGAACCACAGCATGAGTCAGAATGTCACCTCGATCTGCTGTGGACATTTTGGAAGAGGCCCTCATCTTTAAATGAAGTCCAATGTTGGACTTCTGGGGCTTCATTTATAAAGCACAAAACGAGGCCAGTAATGTACGTACGTAGGTCGTCCAAAGTGAACGTGAAACACTGTGGAAACACTGCACACCTACACGTAAAGTCTGGGGCTTACGCACTTTTTAACCAGGCTCAGAGGCGCGGGGAGCAGAGAGGAACTGTGAGGGGAGAGAGTTGAGGAAGTCATGTCTAGTGGAAGATTAAAACGGTTAATTTTGACTGAATCTCGCTCTTTATCACATCAGTTGCTTAAATAACGCACTTATTTCTAGATGATTAGCTGACAGTGTAAGTGTGTGTTAAAATACTGTTTCAGAGAAGCAGAGCTCACTTTTTCTCTAAAGTTCGAAGAGCCTGTGGCTTCGGCGTCTCCCCATGTGCCCCTCCCTCCACCCCGTGCGTCAATCAAACCCGCTCATTATCGGCTTATTATCGGTTTATGTTCAGGTAAATCTCATTTAAAACTCACTTTGCATTGTCCTTTTATGTGAAATGAAGGCGTTAAAGGGGCGCGACGTGAAGTGGGATCATGTGCGGAGGTTAGTGCTGCAGGTGTGGTCCATGAAGAGGACGACGTTTAAAAAAAAAAAATCACGTAGTCTACATGAAATCTGCGCTTTGTCCACACGAACTCTTTCAAGTTGATTTTGACGCACACTTTTTATACATATATATATAAATGAAGCCCCTACATGTCTGTAGTAGAGAATGAAAACATTCAGAAATTGAGAGGGAACGTGTACAAGCTTAATTAGGTAAGGCTATAGTAGGGTATCCAATCATAGTCAAAGAAGTTCTTTGTTTTTCAGCAAATTCAGTAAACAGCCACAAGTTAGTGAGCCATAAGGCTGGTTTTAGCACTTATCTGCAGCTCCCTATAGAGCAAAATCTGCCTGTACATGTGTCTGACATGAGAGAGCCTGCTTTAGACACCAAACACACACAAGGGAAGAAGCCTGTGTGTGCACACAATGCACAATATGCTCAGGCTGCTAGAGAAAGATGAGGTCTAAAAATTTTGTTTTGAAAAAATGAAAACATGTAACATAAGACAAAATCAACGCCAGTCTGCAGCTGCCTACTCCTTTTTTTCCTCCTGACAACTCTGTTCCTCTCCCAGCTGTGTGGAGGAGGTCGAAAGGATTCGGAAGATTTGGACAGCCGACCGAGCGCAGTGTGCACTACGGCCCGGGAGGCCTCTCCCAAGGAGTAACTTAGATGCATTATGCATATGTGTGAGAAAATGGGGAGGCTGGTTAATTATGTGTAAATCTTGTAACCTATAGTTATGGATCGCCTAAATAATCTTGTATTCTAACAATCCAAAGTAGATGTTTGTTTTTTCCGACCTCTTTACCTTAACTGCCTATGTCAAGGGTGGGCAAACTACGGCCCGGGGGCCGTATGCGGCCCTTTAAACCTTTTAATCCGGACCGCCGAACTGGAATAAATTACTATAATAAACCTTGTTAATGTTTTATTTTACCTGCATTTCCGGCGTGTCCCAGTAGATGGCGCACTATATATACTTTGAGGTGCGGCGTATTATATTGGCCGCAATGCTTTATGGAAAGTGGTCTTACAGGAGTCATTTTCGGGCTGAGTATTCGGACCATGAGTGAGGTAGAAGTGTTCAAGACATAAGGCTGCACTGTTTCCGTTTTACTTGGGCAGAGGAAAAGTTTGAAGATGCTGTTGTACGAGCGTAGCACATGGAGTGTCTTAAGAGTTTATTGCACGCGTAGGTGTTAACGTGTGTGATCTTGTGGCGTGGATTCTGTTTCTCAATGAGATTTAACTGTTATGGATACACAGTAGCTGGTGGTGTACAGTGCAGTGGCGTAGATCTATTCATTTATCACGTGTTCGTTGTAGCGCGTAGTGCGCGTCCTACATGAGTCTACATGAGCGTAAATACGAGGGCAATGGGGCCGAGCTCTTAACACGTCATGTCCTGTCTTCTGTCGCCCTTCAGTCAAATTTTAGTACCCTTTGTGGCCCGCAAGCCAAAAAGTTTGCCCATCCATGGCCTGTGGTCGTCAGATTCGATTCGCTAACTGGCTCCACTGAGATACCTTCACGAGTTGCCCTCGTGTTCCTGTATCGGATGGCAATACCCACACAACTGCGCGGGGCTCGTGCCATCTGCTCAGGCTCACACGTAGCCTACAGGTGTCCCTCAGGTCCCACCCGCCGGCTGTTCTGTGTCATCACTGCGTCCTGTCTGGGTCTTGTCATCTATCAAACCTTTCAGTTCACAACATTTAGCCTAAATCAGACCCTGTGCCGCACAGGCTACCCTCCTCAAGTCTGACATCTCAAGTCTCATTACAGTTAATGCCAGTTTAGAGCCGTTAATGCGCTCTGACTTCCCACATGGTTTGGATGTCATTAAGATTGTTCAGTTTCATAATCGACGTGTAGGTTATTTTAATAGAGCCATGCGTGTAGGTCTAATTTTATGTCTAAGGGGTTCACTGGAAAAAAGTAATGCTGACCTCTAGTGGTGGCAGTTTGCACACAACAGATATGAAACATCAACAGTGGTGTGTTATTATTCTGAAGGCCAGGATTGTCCCAACTTTTTTCAGCAAGGACTTCATATTGAAACTTTTAGATGGAAGCATTCTAAAGGATTTGCCCAAGCTAACACACCTTTGCCAAGCTTGGAATGCCAGGTATTTTCCTCTACAAATTATTTAATACTGAGGCTATTTTTATGCAGGTCATTTTATATGACTAATTTTTTTACTTGGCCTACATAGTAGGCCTACATGTCATGACAGTGGGATTTTAAACGAGAAGTAAAATCATGATAATTTTGCACAAATCATATGGACGACAGGACATAAACATAAACTGAGGTTCACATTTACATCTTTTAATGAAATGGATTCATTTTCAGTCAAAATATGCAACACAATTTAAAGTTAGAGAAGAATAACTTTATTTACGTGTAAACAAAAACAAACAAAACTGCATAGGAAATGTTTAAAGTCCAGAGAGTACAGGGACAGCAGCAGGTGGCCAAAGTATTATAGTCTCCTCTGCCTTATTTAGAGTGGAGACCTAACAGTTGTGCTTCCCCCAGAGCCGTGTGTGTTGTAGAGGGAGGGCATGTGCTGGCTCATACACTGGTCAGTTGATATAGACACACTACCCAGGGAAAAGCACCAGCAGCACCCATCTAAACTCAGCCACTGGCCACACTGCGCCTCCCGCCTCTTGGGACTGTGAGGAGTATACATTCAGTGGATTTCTGCTCGGACAACACAGATGCAGCGCACACACAAAACCCACACTTAACATAAAAAAGTGTCAACAGGTCAACAACACAAGAGGGACATGTGCCAGTGTGCCCAGGCTCCTGCAGGGTGGTAGTGCCGCTCATTCAGCACCAGGGTCTGGGCACAGAACCACCTGTCCACTCCTGAGCTGAGGGCCTATTCTTGTGTTAGCCGAGTGTGCATCAACAAGAGCTCATGAAACCCTTTTCTTCACAAAATACATTCTAAAAGAGTTCATGAGCATCAAGTGGTGTTTTGTATTTGTACTTCTGGTAGAAAGAAAACATTGGCAAAAATATTAAATCAAGGGAACTAATCAAAAAGCATTGAAGATTGGGAAATAATCTTATATGTAAATGGACACACAGAGGGACTAGTACAGGGGAAAAACACTACAACATCACTATGGGACACAATGTTTTAATGAGACAGCTGCAGGGCAGGGCTGCCAAGATCTACCTGAGTTTTTTTTTTTTTTTTTTTTTTCCAAACTTTTTCGGCATACAATCATTATAAGGTCTAAGACCTTGCACATATAACCTGGTGCAGTTTGCTTTTTTTCTCTTAAAGCCATTTGAGGGCTGAAATAAAATGATGGACAAAGTTCCTGATTAAAATCCACTCAGCAGGAGTGCAGTTAACTAACTGAAGCTGAGCGGTCATCACCACCAATCTGATTTGAACCCTGAAGACAGGCTGATTGAGTGTTTGCTGTAGTTACTGCTGTAGTTACTGCTGTAGTTACATGGCTGCTTCCAACTCAGCAAAAGATGTTCAATGATATATTCAAAGAATGTTATAACAAGTTTCAGAGCAAACAATGAATGAACAGTCAACATGTCCATAGATCTACTCATATTAGTTTAGTACTAATGCTCAGAAGCACAAGGCCTTCTGCATGTATCAAAACCCTGCCAGGTGTCAAGAAAGAGGCATGTGCTCTGCAGAGTCTCAAGAGAATAGGAAATACAATCGCAAAGGTCAAAGGTTAATTCCATCCAACACTAACACACTTAAACATCTTTGGGTATATAATTTGGTAAAACCATTCCAAAAGCCAGCTTTTAACCCTATCAGTTTAACACCCATCAAAGAGACACCAGTATTATACAAGGACTTTTAAAGCATGCAAAATATGGAACAAACAAGGTTTAAAATATATTTTTGCTCTTTAAGAGTGAAGACCTAAAGATCTTAAAGATAGATAGATAGATTTCTGCAATCTTAAAAAAAAAATGCTGCAAACATGAATGGACATATTTAACAGAGTAATACTGAAATCAAACTGAGGTATGAATGAACATGTGTTGGGATCAAAGCAGCAGAATCTGTGGACCGAAGGCTGGTTTACTGTGCTAAAGCTCCAAATATTGAACCAGCCATTTGTCAACATGCTAAGTATAATGCAATGTTGTTTTTAAAACACACATCTATTTTCTTTCGCCTTCAGACACTAAGCATTTTAAATCCACTGTAATTGGGATATACCATATTGTGCTGAGAGTGAAGCTAACTGCACTGCCTTCAAAAGCAAAAATGAAGTTTTAACTCTTTAAATAGAGGCATCCTCTTCTCTAACCTCTATGCACACAGTAACAGTGGAATTCTGAGGTCACATGGTTATGAGGTCAAGATAACAAGGGCCCAGCCCTCTTAAGTGCATCTGAACAGAGGCTGATGTATCCCAGTGCTCTGATTCAACAGATGAGAAACTGTCCAGTGACACCTGTGCTTAATCACAGCGTTCAAATGCCAACACTGTTTGGCACAGAACTCACACAGATCATTTTGGCACAATGCTCAAAACGGAAAATATTTGGTTTGTTAATGATAAAGGCAAAGTTAACCAGGCAACTGACAGCAGACTGAGCACACCATGCATATACATGGATGAAGTGTGGAGGGGTAAATCAAGAACATCTTCTGATGCACTTTTAAACAGTACCATGATCTTTGGTCCGAGAGCTTTGAGACATGTACTGCACAGTAAGAGTAACACAATTAAGTATACTAGTATTTGTAATGTATAAATAGTCTAATGAGGTATGTAAAAATATAAGTACAACTGAGGTATAAAGAATGAGGTACATGAAACAAACACATTAAACACATCTGAATGTTGACACAGTAGCTCTGTGTGACAGAGTCTACTTGAGGTATTCATAAATTACATGAGGTTGTTGAAAGACTGTTGAGGTCTGGGTGGCTGGGATGTGAGGATGCTGATCCCATTCATGTGCAGACAGGTCTTTCCAAATCATTGGAAGCCTGTTGGAAACTCTTTTCATAGGTCCCAAGATTCCTTGCTAGGTCAGGAAGAAGTTAATTGTTTAGTACTTTCTATGGGACATTGATCAAATGGATTGTGAAGGGATTTGACCCTCATAACAAAAGGGAGAGAAGGACCTGATAAGAGAACTTTACTGATATTTTATTGGATAACAAAAGTTGCTACCTTGAGCCTATGGACAGTTTATTCAGTGGAAGAAGTGAGATAGAGGGCAAGGCTTTCTTTGGTTTGGGTGTACTCTGTTGACAATAGAAATATTTATGAAGATTGAAAACTAAACTGCTAAATACTTCAGATCAGATGTGAATTTAAACTACAAGGAACATTGGACATCCCAACAATGATTACTTTGAAAACATTTTAAGGGGATTTCTAGTTTCCATTATTGCCAAATCTAGGATTGGCCATTGTGCAGAAATCCCAACTTTGGTTGACTACAGTAGTTGTTCTACAGACCTCCTTCTTTAAAAGGAGAAATCTACCTGTGCCCCAACATGAGAGGCCAATTCAGCTCTCAGCATGATCAAACAGAAGAGTTGGGGCCACAACAGGGGCCCAAGGGAGCAGCTTTTAAAGCAAGGGTCCATAAATGATAATGTGAACCTTTAAGATGAGGTCCCTTGACACATTGCCCATTTTGCTTTTCCATCATGTATTTGAGACCCTTGTCCCACTAGATTCCTCAAACAAAATAGTGTAATAACAATTTGATAAAATATCTAAAACAAGATTAAATTACTCCTGGATAGTTAATCTAAACGTTTTGGTGGATTCTCTTATTCAGAGAAAACTGCATTTGTGCATACTGTTGTTTGCATTTTACTTGTTTAAGTGACTTTAAATTATGCAAACCTGTAAGTTATTCTTGGGGTAATAAGGGAATATGAGGAACATTCTAATATTGATTAAAATAATCTTCAAATAGGGACAATTTTATTGAACAATTTTGCTCATAATAAATTCATCTAGCATAGCATATTCTAAGGTTATAAACCAGCAATGCTATGGGCGGGTGCCTGAAACGGACTGTGCCATTTTCCAGTCCTGTATGACCTGAGCTAATTTAGATTTTATTAAGTTTGGCATCGTTTTGCACTCTCATTCCACTAAAGCCTCAAACTCCTTAGATCAACAAGGAGGCAAAACTTGATGCACTATCTAAAAAAACAAAAAAGAACTACAGATTTTAAGGGAAACCTCTATACACTAGTTTCCTCTCCCAGCAAAGCCTTCTAATAATGAATCATGCAGCCTCTACAGCGGTCTGAGTATTGTCTCAGCAACAACATTCAGGAGGTTCACGGTTCTCATCTCTATGCACAGCAAAATTCCATCAATCCTGTGCAAATTTCAACTGAAGAGTCCATTTTGTCTCTCTTAAATAGTATAGAGGTAGACTTTTCTTCTTTGTAAAACTTCACGGACTAAACCTCTGCTCGTTGACTATGAGTACATTCATAAAGAGCTAAATGAGGTAGGTATGGAGCAGAGGATACAAGATTTCAAGAAAAAGTGAGAAAATCCCTGAGATGAAACCTAAGGAGAGCTTGCAGAGAGGATTCAGGGCAGCCTGAGGGAAGGAAAATGGCTCTATTTAGACTGATTATCATTTTGTCATTTTGACAGCTGATTAAAAAAATGTCAGTATAAAGGCAAAAGCTCTTGCCTTTGTATAAAACTCCCCTCACTTCAACATGCTCTGAATCCTGGCTGAGCTCTCCTTCTGTTCTGTCTGTTGATTCATTCTCTGTCCTCCATTTCCTTCATCAACTGTAAAAGGCAAAACAGAGGACGAGAATGTAAAAATAAAACTTCTTAGAATTTGAGAATACGATTATTTCCAAAGTCTACAACTACAATGACTCCATCGGGTGTCACCGCTACACCAGAGGGTCGGTCCATCTGTCCAAAACCACTCCCTTGTGTGCCAAATTTGCATAAGAAATTTCCATTGGGCTCAAACACTTGTATGCGATGATTGCGAGAGTCAGCCACAATGATGCGGTTCTCCTGGTCCACTGCAACACCCTGGGGCCTAAGAAACTGCCCGTTCCCTGTGCCCTCGGAGCCCAGGAAGCGGGCAGATTGGCAGTCGGGTCGGATCACCAGGAGGCGGTGGTTGTTGAAGTCGGTCACCACCAGATGGTCCTCATGGTTAAAGGCCACTCCTCTGGGAGAGTCAAAGTGTTTCCACAGAGCCCCCTCAAAGCCATACTTATTGAGGAAGGAGCCATCAGGGGCGAAGAGCTGCACACGGTGGTTCCTGGTATCGGACACAAGGATCTTACCCTCAGAATTGACAGCCACATCCCATGGATAGTTGAACTGCCCATTCTTTGTGCCCTTTTCCCCAAACTTTAGCAGGAACTGGCCCTCAAAAGTAAACACCTGTCAAAGGAAGCAAATGCATTCAAGTTGTAAGTGTTTACATGTACTGTGCTGGGTGAAGGCATGTGGAGCTCATGTTTATCCACAGATGTAATGTTTGTGTTCCACTAATCCAACACTGAACATCTGGGGTAAACTCTTATGTTTGACTTGGTCTATTTAAGCATACAATATACAATACAATTACAAGTATGTGCAGACATACCTGAACACGGTGATTGTCTTTATCAGCCACAATGATTCGTCTCTGACTGTCACAAGCAACCCCAGCTGGACGATCAAACTGACCAGGGCGAGAACCCAGAGAACCAAACTTATGGTGGAATGCACCACAAGGCTTGAATATCTGAGGAATATAAAATAATGGTAAAAACACACATTACAGATTTCAGTCACAGATTTCACATTAACTTTAAGTTGATACTACACCTGTATACGGTTGTTGCTGCGATCTGCTACCACAACATAGCCTTCCTTGTCCACACTGATGCCCCAGGGCCGGCATAACTGGCCGTCTCCTTCCCCCTCACAACCGAAAGATGACACTTGAGAACCTAATGTCCCATAGCAACGCCCAGATTTCACCATCAATTTAAAGGGGCTCCCCTGAATGTGCTGGTTACACACAAGCACAGAGACAAGGTGCTCGCCCTCACATTTGGGCAGGTAGCCCACTGTGTACGAGCCATTCAGGTGGTCTGTCACCTCAGCTGCAGACAGGTTTCCATCTGCAGCAGACATGATGATAGCAGACACAGCATCCCCACCAGATAGGCGTGGCTCACCATCATGATCATATCCAATAACAGTGAAGGAAGCAGGCTTGCCCCGGAGCGCGCTTTTCAGACCTTCTCCATGGGCTTTAGTAACTGGGGCAAATGCTCCACTGCTGATCAGGCCCATGGATTGGATGGCTATGTAAAGAGCCTGAAAAACAGAGGAGAGTTATGCTTTATTTAATTTCTCCATTTAAACTGAATAAAGCATGTGATCTAACACAGTACTTGGTCTGGAGGTGTGAACATGAAGCGGTCATCCTCCTGTGGCTGAAGTAGGCCTCTAAGAGCTTTGAGCTCATGGATCTGTGAGAGCATGCGTTCTCTTGCCAACAGCACGTCAAGATGACGTCCTTCATCCAGTACCTGGCTGACAGCAGCAATAGTGCTGTCCAGTTTGGTCAAACTTTGGTGTAATTTTTCCACCTGAAGGTACAATGACTTGGCCTTCACCTGACGAATCTTCTCAATCTAAAAACAAGAAAAAGCCACATTTTGCTGTATGGAATTGAAGAATCATACTTTTTTTTCCCAGCAAAATATGCACTATTATTTTTTTTTTAAACTTGAAATAAAGCACATTCTGCTCATGAATGTACTAATAAAAGGCATTTAAACTGTCTGTGGTTGCATAAAGGGCCACAAGAGGGCAGCAAGAGATGATGAGACAAGGTTTTCAGCTGGAAAAGTGGTACAAGATTTGACAAACATAACAAATATAACTTTTATTAATAACTACACTTTTGACAAAAAGAGCGATGTTTTACCAGGGTCTATATTACCTATATTAAAATGTACATGTTTTAGTCACTGAACGTTCATAACAGAGAACTATTACTATTTGGCTAGAACTGATACCTCCACACTGTCCACTGTCATCTGTAATACTACAAAATATATATATATTTTTTCCCATTTATTTTTTTTTTGTATTTTAAACTGCTATATACGTATTACCTTGAATAGATTTTCGATATCTATCTATCTACATATCTATCTATGTCTATCTCTATATCTATATATATTTTAAGCTTAGCAGGAAACAGGTAAACACAGAAGGTGACCTATACATGTAATTATTTTAAAAAGGGATAGAGAATATAAATAAGTACACCAATTATCACAAGAATTTCTGGTCATTGTCCTGGTCTGAACTCCACAGTTTGAAATGGTCACGATTGGTATTAATGACATTATCAGAAGGAGATGAGGAAGACTCATAGTGATGTAAGAAGGATTAGGACTGAACAAGACCAACTGAAGACCTTCTTTATGACACTTTGACCTGAACTGACTAAAGCCTGCTCAGACGCACAGCACTCAGTTAGGATAACGTTAGGGAGTTAGAGCTAGTTGGTTCATAACAAAACACTGGTCATGTAAAGCTGGAACCAGAATATTACTTAGAAAATGTATTTAGTTACAGAATACTGAATACTTGCATTAAAATGTATTTTGTAATTGTGCAATCGGTTACATGGTCTAATTAGATCATGGTATTCAGAAGATTTTTCAAATTATAGTGTAAAAATGCAACCAACGAAGAAAACAATTTCATGTTTGCTGCACTGTGTGTAATGTCTCTATCATATCTCTCATCAATACCATGCAGTTTGAAGCCTAGCATGGTGTGATAATATATGGCCATTTCTTTGCTTTTATGAAAATAACTGAGTACCACTATATAAAAGAGTCACAATCTCAGAATACTTACTCAGAAGTTACTCAGATTTGTATTCTGATTATGTCTTTTTGGTACTTAGTATGATAGCAGCGGTGCAGCTATTAAACTCATGGTGTAAAATTCAATTAGCGCTCAAGTGAGAAGCACTAAACCTGCTAAACTGTGCTATACTAATTGTTGTTAACTGCCAGCATAAACGGTTTACCTTCCACAGTAGTTCACACTCCCGTTCCTCGAGTGCTTTCTTGTGTCTTAGAACAAGAGCCTTCACTTCAGTCTGCACCACCTTGGCCTTGATCTCCACCTGCTCAGCCATGGACTGGACCTTCTCCATGCTCAGCTGGGGAGCAAAGAGTCAGGGCTTACATTGTAATAATCTGAAATGTTAAACGGCTTCCAATAACAATCATCATTAAGAAAATGTGTGGTATATTGATTGATGACTATTTTAGGTGCTCATAAAAGACACGAACTATGAATCATTGTTACAAATCAAATGTCTTTAACCTTGCTTCTAACACAGCTGTGCGGTTGGAAAATACTACTTGAAAATGTCATGGCATTTCATGGGCTCAACAACATCAGCCAATCTTATAACATGATACCTGTATCCCATGAATAGTGAGCAGTATATCCAATCATGAATAATACTGTGAATATTCTTCTGAAGATATGAAAAATATGTATGTGTGTGAAAAAAAAATCCAGGGTATAAGATCTGCTCTTTTCTGAGTATTTTACAGTTCTTTCATATTTGTGTGATATTAAAACCTCAATCAGTTTTTCAACTAATGTTTGTTAGATGTTTCAAAGTATTTTCTGAATTGTCATGGGGATAATCTCACAAACAGATATGACTCAACACCACATTTTCCTTAAATTTTAATGAATCGGAACAATAATACAAGACAGGATACTACTTGTTTCTTTTGTTTAGTTTTTTTTGTTTTGTTTTTTTGAGAATCTAAGCACAAACAAAGGAATATGGCACTGATTTATGCCAGGAATTCTGCAATTAAAAGGAAGAGCTTTGAAGAACACATGATGTGCATTTTTGTGTTTTATTTGGCCTTTCCTCTGGCTCTTTGGAGGAGGTCATGGGGTGATGCAGACCTCACATGGACAGAGGGGAGGTGGGATAAGGCTCTCTTTGTGATATCGGCCACAAGGATCATAGGTCAGCTAAACCTCCACAGGTCATGATCTGCAACCCCTGTCTTAAGACCCACTGCGACAACCCCCACCCCACCCCTGGAGGAATAAAGCAGGGCAGCAGGCTCCTTTACAATTTGGCATTCCAGTTCCAGTAATTCCAAATAAAGACGGTCACCATGGCTGAGGAGAGGATGCTAAGAAAAGATGCAGTCAAACAGGAACTAAACTGAATATTTTAGAGATACCAAAGCTCATTCTTGTTCTATGAGATTGAGTATATCCATTTGACACATGCCATAATGCCGTAACTGCTATCTCAGTGTGGGGGACTACATTCTCACTTTTATCAATATGACAACAATCCCAGAGGACTGAGGCATGCAGAAGAAAGAGGGCAGAATGACCAATCAGAAAGCCCAGCGGAAGAGGTGTGGCAAAGCAGAAGGTCATAAGTCCAGGGTCAGAGGTCATGGTAGATAATGGATATGGAGTGGGCGGAAATTTCCTACCTCAGGGGACAGGAGTGTATGTGTGTTTGTATACTATCTGGCGTCAGCATTTACCCCTGTGTGACCAATGACAAATACATATGACCATCTGGCAGGCGTCTCTCTTTGTGACTTAGCTGCAAGCTGGTATTAGTTAGTCTTTTGTTTACATTTCACAATATATAATATAATTACAGAATGGGTGAAATGGTCTACCTATGCATTGCACAATGATGCTCAGCAAAACAAAGGTAAAAGTGAGAATGGGATAGATGAGACTAAACTGAGGAGGAGATCACAGTGTCACATGACCCCAGTTGCTACCAGCTAATGTTTCATGATTGTAACCAAGGTCATGACACAGACACATCTTCTCTGTAAATTAGGTGCACTTTCATAGCTTTTAAACTACACAACTAAGCTATTTTTAAGTAGTTTAGAAACATACATAAGATGATTATTAACCTGTTAAAAGCTTCAGCCTATGCCTTTTCAGTATTGTATTTGATTTAAATAAGCTAAATTCCAATTTATTTAAATCATTTAGTACATTCATTGAATGAAAACTATGTTAACGTTGCAATGGAACCATCTTCTATCTTCCTGATTGCATCAAACCAAGCAACAGCTGGTGTTTTGCATACAATCAAAAGGTGCCACTTCAAGCAGTAGGGTTCCTTTCACTACAGTATAGCGACAAACAGAGTGGGGTCTGTCAAGCTACCTTCCAATCTATAATCATTGAAATGAAGGAAGGCTTGAGCTTATGTATGTGCATGGGGTGAGTAATGGCATGGGTAAGCAGCTGAATGAGTATGCTCATGAATGGCAAGAGAAAAAAGTTTCACTTCTTTCAAAAGAGAAGGGGAGTTTTCCATTTTCTGACATCCTTTAAATACCTCTTTTACCCTCCCCCAGCCTCCTCTTCACTCCTCCTCCCCTCTGACCTTCAGCACTGCCCCCAGCCAGACCTCACCCTGAGTGACCTACCCCCGCTCGGGGCCAGCTGGACATCTCAACCCCAGGGCTCCTTGCAGTATTGGCCTGGTCACTCTCAAATGTATTCCTCACTTAATGCATGCAAGGATGATTAGGCATACATTTTTTGTACTGTAATTAACGTTATACCTAAGGTTGCTAAACAGTGGCTTTTACAATATGTGTACTTGCTCATTTCAGGCTGCTTTATTTACAGATATAAGTTCTGTTTAAGGCCCAGATCTAAAGCAAGGTCACAAATTCAAACAATATTGTGATTATTCCTTTCATGTTAAATTTACTTTAAAAAACATACCATAAAAAAACTCTCTGGTTGAGGAGATCAATACTATGGTACAATGTCTCACCTGCACAGCCTGCCGTCCCTGTTGTGCGTCTGACAGCAGCTGGATGGTGATTGCTCTGCAGTCCTGCACAGCATCCTGGAGGTACACAAACGTGTGGCCCATGTGACGCCCCACGCTGCACTCGCGACAGATTGGCACAGAGCACGATTCACAGAAGAACAAGAACACCTAAGGAACAAGGAAACACATATATATAATATATATTTACACACAGTTTAGATCAAGCATGTACCTTTTATACTTGTAGTGGTACAGCTGGAGGAGGAGAAAGAAGTAGTGATAAAAGTTATGGTTATATAAATGTAAATAGTGACTTTTTGCATATTCGTTCAATGACAAAAATGAATAAATGTATTAGTCTGCATTAGAGCAGGGCAATTTTGTCTGAAAATAAAATTGAGTTGTTTTTTTTTTTTTCTAAAAAAAATATTTTTGATCTTTTCCCCTCTCCACTAATTTTTTTATTTTTTTTTTTTTTTACAAACTATAGAAAATGGTTAAAAAAAATTATACAGTGATCATATTGGCCATTGGGGAAAAAATAAACTTTTGCATAAAATTTTGGAGCTGCATGTTTAATTTGATGTCACAGACTGAATGTCAAACTAGTGCTGCATGGCCCTGTGCTAAACTTTGCTCCCTGTGACTGCAGTAAGCATTCTTTCTTATATTTCAGTGCAATTTTCAAAGGGGAAATACAAAAAGATTTTTTGAACTTCAAATTTAATTAATTGATTTAATAGATTTTTTACCCAGCTCTGCACTGTTGAATCTTTTAATAAAAAACATATACTTTTAATAAAACTTTAATAATATACACTGGCAATTATATCCAAAAGACACCCGATCAATGACCTGCAATGCAAGACGAGCTTCTATTGGAGGGGGAGGGACCTTGCAATCAATCCATCAATAATAGCTGTCCCCTGGGGAGCAGCATAATCTAATGAGACACATACAGAGAACACTTCCCCTTGATTGCACCCTATGCAGCTTGCCCCAAACCTCTCATGGAGCCCATTCTTCCTCCTCCATGGCCTTCTGCCTAGCATCCTCTTGTAGAGTCTGTGGAGCTCTGTCACTCACATCCCACCCCCCTCTTGAATGAGACAGAACGCACAATAGTAAAGAATGCAGCTGGGCAGAAGTGGTGGTGCAATGGAAGCAGTTCGAGGTAAGACGTACAGCACTGGCAGAGAGAGACTCACGTTGAAAGTGTTGGTTGGACTATTAGATCAAATATTGTCAGGTTTTAACAAGTACTGACAAGAACATTAGTTAGCAATACATTTTGTACTGAAAAGCAAAAGGAGCAGAGCCCACTTCCCAAAAACGGTGTAATTAGGTCATGCTAATTAAACATGCCAATAACTTTTATTGCAGACCACCTGCCACCAACAGAGGCCTGTTCCTGGTAGGGTGCAATAAAATGAACTTCTACTTCTACAATGTTGCCCTAAATTATTTAAAAAAGGGCATGTTATTCTCTGAAGTGTTTTATGAGAAAGGGAATGTAACAATTAACTTTAAACAATAATCTAAAAAGAGAATATTAACAAAGAATTGTTCTTAAATTCAGTTACACAATCCATAGGCCACTGCATGATGACTGAAAGATGTGTTTATGTATGAGACTAACCTACGCCCAATTCTGTATGCAAAGTACTGCACATATGGAATTAGGTAATTTCTGGATTAAATTTGCCAAAAATGTTTCAATATCAATATGTTTATATCTTACAACAGATAATACTGACTTCTTACAGCTAAGTGACATCAGTATAGTAGGGTTCCAGGTAAGATACGTTTTCCCCACTACCTACTGCTAGTGAATAAGATTATGTAATAAACTGGCCTCTTGGAATGCCAGTCAATATCATCGACTGAGGATACAGGTTCTTCCCAGTGGTCTTTATGGAAGGATCTCATTTCCTCCCTCCGTGCCACCTTTTCCACTCCCTCACTCCCAAAACCAATTATTGACAAAGCTTAAATTAGAAGATGAGCAAATAAATACTGTTGTAAGAAATAAAGATTATTTATAAAAAATTAATTAGAGCTGTACAGTACTGTAATCAATTACTGAACGTTGAAGGTCTTCCTCAGAATACTAGATTAAGAATAGAAGGCTAGTTAAAACCTACTGTAAACCAACTGATATTTTATGTAAAATGTAATTGGCTGTGTGTCTAGTGAATGTATTTTCACTGTTAAATGAAAACAATTTCAAAAGTATTTATTTATAAAGTATTTATGGTGGCTGCACACGGCCTGGGCTTAGACTGCGAAGCAAGCTGCGGTGTCTGATAGCCCCTCCCTTTTCTTTTCCCCCTCCCCCTGTAGGTACTGGGAACTGGGGGAGAGGGCATGAGCTCAGGCAGCCAGTAAAATCACTCCATGCAGCATTCGTTGACCGCGTGTACACCGCAGCAGTGGGGGAAGGGACAAAGGCCATGTTGTGTCCAAAAAAAAAAAAAAAACGGACAGGCTACTCTGCTATAGGCAGTATAAGAAGCATGCAAAGTCAATGCAAAAAGTTAAATACAAAACATATTCATGTAGACATGTTCTATACAGTAAGAACAAAAGTATTTTTTTTATCCTATAATATTTACCTAAAATCTCCATTTTACACATCTGAAATCAAACAATAATTTCAATCTTGCATACATGATAAGTCAAAATTTAGGACATTTATTTTTTTTTCCTCCTAGTACTACAAACACTGACTTTGATGAACTGAACCATAGGCCTTCCCAGGTCAGTGACATGTTTTGAAATTAGTACTTTCTACGAGCATCACCAACTTCACAAACATTCCTTAAGAGTGATGTCAGGTTAGCAGCGGCTTTAGAGAATAGAATTGAAAGAAATCATTCCACACACACAGACAACTATAGAGAGTTTGTTGTTTGATTTAGTATTTAATTAATATATTGTAGTCAAATTTGTTACTTAAATTTAAGCAAAAGAGGATTTTTTTTTTCCCTTTTTCTAATGTGGATCAACATTCCTATGTTTTTCCCTTCCTCATCATCTGTTTGCTGCTCTTTCTTTCCAGTGGCAAACCTTGTTGGCTTTCTGCCATGGACACAGGACATGCCTGGCAATGTTTTGACACTCAGCCAGATACAACATAGGGGGGCGGTGGCCATAAGCCAGCAAGCTGATTGGACGGTGCCTGCAGCGGAGAAGGAAAACAAACCACAGTCAGCTGGCCTCCTTAGCCAACAAGCATGTGACTGGGAGTTGCATGTTTAATACTTGGTGTGTAAAAAAATGGCAGACACATGAGAGAGGGAGGAAGGGAAAGATAAATATCAAGGTGAAGAGTGACTAAAACAATAGGTAGGAGTGGAAGATAAAAAAGGTAGAAACATGAGAGTCCAGTTTAAGAGCAAACAAGGGCTGAAATAGAGACGCTGTGTGAATGAAATGTGGAGCAGCTGGGCGTAACCAATACATACAACTGTGTACAGTATCCTGCAATTCTTAGTTAATGAGACTTTCGAGGGTACCACAAACACACTGCATCTTTTCAGTCACACTACACAAACTAAAAAATAGACTAGACTATTTTTTCCATTTTTGAAAACCCCACTAGTCCATCTATTGGCTTTGTCAAAGCAGTACACATGATCAGCAGATCAACCTGTTAGACTAAAACGTATGACCTTTCCCCTGACAAGAAAAATGGGTGTGATCTAAGGTCAAAGTTTTTTTTTTTCCTTCTCTTCAAAAGTCAGCTACACTTTTGAGAACAAATTACAGCAGGAGTTTGATTAAACTGCTTTAAGTCTGTGCCAAATGTGTTAATGGCACAATCCCGTCAAGTGGGGTCAAATAATGGCCAATTAAAAGCCCATTTGAGAGCACCTACCGAGTAGGAAGTGGCAGGGTTCAGCTTCTGGATAGGTTTAAATCCTGTTGTCACAGAAATGTGATAAATGCCTTCCTCTCTAACCATTAAATTTATATGGCTCAAAGTCTTAAACTGCACATCAAAGCTTGGACACACACACTCAGTGAGCCTACCTTAAACACATTCACAACACACAGGAAAAGGGAATGCACTCTAATTATTGGGCACATGTTGTGCATTAAAATCCTGGAAGTTCAACTTCATATAATCCAAGTGTGCTGGCTGTGTGGAAACATACACTAAAATCCTCTTCAGAGGATAACTACCTGCAGATGGGAGATGCTCTTGGAAAGGAAAGTGCAGCAGCCATAGACTTGCATGGATACTTCCAAGGGTCATGAAATGTAATGGCTTTACCCTCAAAAGCAACAGCTGCTAAATCATGTTAGGGTAACTTTCTGCTTCTATAATGCCTATTGTCTCTGACACAGAGCAGGCCAAGGGCTGATGAGAAAGGCAGGAGCCAACAGAGGAAATACCCAGAGTGTGTGAGAGCGAAAGGGAAAAAGAGAACCCAGGAGGTATAAACTCAAGTTACAGGAATTCCTTTGGCCTTGTATCAGCGTCAGTGCAGGGTTAGGTTTCCTTACAAACATTCTCTGCTCCAAAGCTGCGGAGTGGGAGAGACAAAGCCAAGCCCACATATGTTTTCAGTGATAGTTTCCAATCTCACTTGGAGAAAAAGACTGGCAAAAATCTACAAAATGGGTAAAGATCAATTTCCGCAAATGACAAGAAAACTATGCAGCGGGGTGTCTACTAAGTCCTGTCGCCATGGTGATGAGTCAGACTGATGTGTAGGATTATCATATCATTAGACATTACTCAGATGAGTAGTGCATGTCTGTATGTCAGAGGCTGACATCACAGCACGCAGAGGGCACCCCTTCATGTAATCCAATTTTCTATTTCCTCTTCACACGCAGTATGGGAGCCTCTGCCTGACACAAGTCACAAATGATATTTAGACTGCCAATGCTGAAGTCCATACACAGTAACTATGTCTTCAAATATAACTTCCTTTCAAGCCATATACTGCAGAAATTAGTATTAACCTGACATTTTGTCTGTTTTCTTAAAGTAGCTACAACATTAGTCAAATAACAGTAATTACTATACAATTATGTATGGCTTATATAATTACTGTTTAATTGCAAATGTTGAAATGGTCTAAATGTAAAACAGTATTAGGCCAAAGGGATGTGCTTTTGGCCCAAATAAACCTAACACCTGACTGAAGGAAGTCCCAGAGTGGACAGTTACTCATATTTTATACTATATATAAATGAATTATAGGTAACCAGATCCATATATGAACAAAAGTAATTAAATGCTGGAGTTAAAAACTGATTTTTAAACTGTGAACTGGCACACATCACATTGGTGTTCTCTAAAGCACAAGGGATCACATAAGGATTCTTCATTTGCACAGTCTCTAATATCATGGAGCTAGTTGACAAAGGCTTGGCCAGTCCACCCAGGTAAAGACAAACAAGCCTTCTCCTGTGTCATTCCCTCCCCCAGGCCTGAGGCACTCAGGACCAAGGAGGCTTTACTGGAAGATGAATCTCTTACTGGAAAACTGAAGCCTATTTACTGGCACTGGTGGGGGAAGTTTGGAAGTCTGTGGGTCACTAAAAACCTAAATTGGAAATGTGAACCAACCTTTTTGAAACTTAATTAGGGTTTAGTTAAGTTTCAAACTATTACTTGTAAAAATAATGGAGATCAGGAAAAACATGACATTCAGGTTTTGTAATTGTCCAATAGAAACTAAAGTAAACTGCAGCTGTGTTTGGCTTATTCCAAAGGCCCCCCTTAAAAGATCCTTAAATTAAATCCTCCAACTTGTCTTTCCCATTATCAGAGAAAGGTTGGATCTCTACAGTGCCTCTTTGGTCAGGCCCTCTATCAGAGCCAAAAACATGTGTGCGTTACTGGGGCCTCTCTTAGACCTGAATGGACGGTGTGGTACAGATTAACTAGACTCTGCATGTGTCTCTGCATAGAAGTGTATGAGTGTGTGCGCGAATCCAGCTCAGCACACGTGCCTATGTGTCTCCAGGAAACTAGGTGAAGAGCCACTCTGGTCCCTTTGAACTTCAGGCCATATGGTCCCCTGTATAGCCCATACTACACAGTTAATCCAATTACACTATACGATATAAATGCTATTGTACGAGAGGGGGAGGGGTATAAGAATGTTTAAGTCCAAGGGCCTGTAAAGTCTCTTGTGCCGACATGATTGTTTACTGACATAACAATAAAACTAGAGAAAAAGAAATGTGATACTCAAGAGATAATGTGTGTCACTCACCTCATTGTCATGGTGCTGGCAGAAGCTCATGCGGTCCTGGAAGAGGGATAGTAGGGCAAAGTTATTCTGAAGGGACTGGGCAAGAGACACAGCCACTCCTGTCTGGCCTGGGTTGCTGTTAGCATTGGCTCTTCCTAAATGGAGACTCTCTCCTAAGCGTTCAATGAAGTGGTCCTTAGTCAGTCGCACTCTTTGATGTGCTCGCACACAATTGTCGCACAAATACTCCTGGCAGTCAAGGCAGTGAGACGTGGCTGGGTTCTCCTCATCACAGGAGCTGCACTGAGGCTCAGCCAGGTGGTTCAGAAGGCCTCCGTGTGGGTGAGGAAAGCTGGAGGAGCAGCTGCCCAGACCACGGTGATGATGACCATTCTTGTTCTGGATCTGCTCCTCTGAGCTTACCACCACATCAAGCAAGTTGCTGAAAAGAAAGTTGGAAGAAGGCAAGGAGTCCACACCAGCTTCAGAGATAGACACCTTCTGGTCACAAGTGGGGCAGCGCAGCTTGAGCGGGTCTCCAGGACTTCGCTGTCCCTCTAGGCACTGCCTGCAAAAGGCATGGAGGCAGGGTAAGACGTGCAGCCTCCTGGTGGTCTGAGAGGAGGAGGATGAGGTATGTGAGGAGGAAGATGAGGTAGAAGAACTGGAGGAGATGGGTGCAGAGGAGCCACACAGCTCCTTGCAGAGTGGGCATGTCTGCAGCTCTGAGTCTGGAAACGAAGCCATCTGCAGCAAAACGCAGGCTCAGTTTATAACATCAATGTTGCTGAGGTATTCATTTGAGGACACATGGGTCCGCAGTGTTGTCTATAAATTCAATTGGTGCTTGAGGTAGATTCTTGAGGTACTTAAGTTTAAACAGTGGAAACGGTGGATTGAGTCATACGGATACGGATCTGCAGCTTATAGATCTCTGGCAAAACGCAAACAAGTGATAGACAATTCTAGTTAATTGCACACTTTTTGGACTTTCTACACATACAGCAGACCATTTAAATGTCTATTTTAACTGTGTTTGGTAAGGCTTTGTGTAAGAAAGGCTCTAAAAAAATAACCAAATGACAACAGGCGGTGTGCACTCGTTTGAAACTCATAAGATCCGACAGAATTTGTAGTGGCACTGGATCTGTGCAGAAGTACGGGGGGCTACGTCTCTCCTCCCCCACCGATTTTTCGACATGACTACAGGGCTCTGTATTTCAAATATCTAGGCCACTAATCATAATATACAGTTCTTCTCCAGCTTAAGCCCGTCTCGTTGAGGCGTTTCAGGTCTAGTCCACCATCGGTGTTGGTTCACGCGGCGTTACGCGCAGCCTGTTTTCAGTTGATAGTTGCAGCGCTTGCCACGATCCGCGGGGATTGTAAATTATTCATCAAAGCGCAGATCCCACAGTGTGGAGCGAGTCATTGAGGCGCCATAAACAAACAGGAGCAAGGGGAGAGGACGTTTACGCGGAGTCCGTGAGTAAATTCATCGGTGCAGCGTCTGAAGAGGCCGCCTGGTGCTCTTTTCGAAGGCAGCCCGTTGGTAACCCGTCCCTGCCTGGCTGTGCGTGGAGGAATGCGCAGCCAGGAGACTCCTGGAACGTGCCCGAAGTGAAAACCTCCTATGGCATATAGGTCTACATTTAAAGCGTGTCTTGATCTCCTTTTTTCTGTTTATTTGCGTTCGCTTCCACGCCAACGGGAGACGTCCCAAGCGCTCTCGCAGGCCCGTGGTACTTTGGCGATGGCTCTTGCAGTGGCTCTAGTCCGACTGAGGAAAAAACAGACCGACTTCCGCCCTGGGGAGGAGACATGGGCGTGAGCGAGAACAGGCGCGCTCACGAACATCTAGGCTATAGGCGAAAGGGTGCTCGTGCGCGTGTGCTGTCATCGCATAGTTTTCTCCTCGCTGCTCATTACTGATGTAGGTTAGTTAGATGACACTTTAGCTTGTTCAGTTGTTGCTACTGAGTTTAATACATTGGTTTCCAAAAGCAGAGCATGGGAATATGACTTCACCCTGGCTTTACCTCTACAACGCTAATACATTTAATCTTTTACCTAAATTAAGCTCTTCTCTTCTAGGTGGGTACAGTAAAAATCGGTCTATTGAAGTATTTGGCCAATAAATTATAAATAGGACTTGAGCTGTGATATATGTTACGGGGCCATTCTCACAAAACTGTGGCCTGGATGAAACTCTTTTTGTATATATTCTTTCCGTTATTTACAAGACAATGTATGACTAATGGAGCGGTTGAATCAGGCCTTCGACAGTGTTTATCAGGAAGGCGTAAGCCAAGTATGAGGTACGTTTTGAGGTTAAACTTTCTGGGGTAATATCAATTCTTAATAGATTAGCTATACATTTAAATTGCCAACCTGTGTGAGAAAGAGCCTATAATGAAATAAACTATTTTGCGAGAAGTAGTGCATTTTTTCATTCCGCTTCAGCAAGCATACTTAAATAAATGTAAGGGTAATAGGCCACTACACCAGTCACGGTATCCAAGAAAATAGTTATTTTCATCTTATAAAAAATTACCAAATATGACAAATATCTCCCCCTAGTGACAAACCTGAGTACACAATAAAATTTACAAGACGCGCTTAATGTTCTTTATTGTTGTATACCAAACCAAAAAAAAAAAAACAAGCAAACAATTACAACGGAAGGCTTTAAGAATAAGGCAACCTGAAAGATAAATTTATGCTTACATAAAAATGAGCTTATCTCAAACATTCATAACAAGTCAAACAGATGATGTAAATAAACATGTAGTTTATTTTTATGTGAACAGAAAGATCTGTTTTATAAAACCCGATGAAAAAAGGAAAATCACACCTTTTGAACCAGCAACTGTCTATTGTAGTCCAGTACCACAATACTATAAAAGTAATAACCCATATAAATATACATTTATATTTACATTCAAAGGTATAAAACACTTTTTAACTAAAGTATAGTAAAATTACTAAAGAGATGCTTAATTTTAATGTTACAAAAACACTGAGTTATAGACCTTCTTTAACTCAATAATTACAATTTTCTTTACATATTTTGAACAATAACTTTGCTTTGAAACAAACGATCAGTGTTCTGTGATCAGATCTGTTTTACAGATGTGTGTAATTGAGAGAATCCAACATAAAGTATTGTTCAGATTTCATCTGTTTACTGTCAGTTTTTATTTAGACAGAAGTGGATGAATTTTGAAATGAAAATGTATTAGAGGTATGAAAAAAGATATAATTTTTAAGTAGAAAGGGTCCAAACCTCATTGGCCCATAAATGATTATGTCGAAGCCACCGGCGAGCAGAGGCAATGTCAAGTGTGAAGATTTGCTCCTGTGTGGAATTCACAGCCATGTAGCGAACACCAAGTTTGGGCTGTGGAATACAAGCCGCAGCGAGCAGGCGACTACCAGCAGAAAGATAGTCACTTTCACTACTTTGAGTTCTAGATAGGAAAAAAACACAGCTATTAGGTGGGCTACATGTGTTTGACACAAACAGCAATAGCTGGAGTCAAATTTAATATTGAAATGTATATTGCTGATTGTGTTTACACATTTTATAAAGTTTCATCTTCAGATATAATCAAATAAAACAGACTAGGTTCACTTTATTTTTAAAATGTATGCCATTTTTAGTTACCTAATGAGAGTGATGGTCATAGTAGAGGTGGTGCTTTCTGGGAGAGCAAGAATGGCAGTTGCATTCATTGTAATGAACATCTCGAATGTGAGAGCCAGTTCAATTTCTCCCAGCTGAGATGGGACCATCAAAGTCATCAATCCAAGAGGGGCAGACACCCCAGGGTGATAGCCTTTTCTCATTGAGTCTGTTGCATTTAATAGAAAGAGATCAGAAAAAAAACATAGCTTCACTATTTTACCTATGCATAAATCTCTGAAAAGTGCATACATTTTTATCAACTCCAAACTTACTTTTGAAGATTTCTCGTGCCTTGAGCCAAAAATTTTGTTTTCCCAGTCTATGCAGAAGCATTTGCAGCATGGTATGGTCTACGGGTAAGTTTTTGGAGAGCATAAAGTTCACCAGATCTGATGCCAACACCACTATCTGTCGGTCTAGACACACTTGCAGATGAGCAGTAAAGAAAGTAGTATACTTGGAGATGTCGATGTGGCCTAAGATTGGATAGAAAGGGTTCAACACAAGTACCAATACAGTGCAGAAGACATAACAGTTTTAAAATACCATTTGGCTCCTTAAGCCCAGGCAGATTGCTGAGGACCTCTAGGGTATCTCTGTGAGAAGTTTTTTCAGCCAGACTCAACAATACATGTGTGCGCTTTTCCAGATCTGCAGCCTCACAAGGCCAGGCACTGGACATCAGGAACCATTCGTTTTCTAGATAAACCCAAGATCATTCTGTTACAATTGAATTTTCAGCATGTTTTAAGAATAGTCCTTACAATAATCAGTTTCACTCACCTCTTAATATGTTTAAAGCTCCTTCAACGCTTCCATTTAAAAGGAAGAGCTCAGTTGCCACAGATATAAGGTGGCAGCGTGATGTACAATCTTCATTCCCAAACAATCCTTTCATTGTTGCATAGCTGACCTTTGCAGCAGACAGCACTTCCACAACTTTTTGACCCTATTTTAGAAAAAAAAATCCAAAATCTACGTAGATCAAAATGGCATAGTAAAATAACAAGTATTTTATCTTTACCTTAGCCCACTGGTGAGTTTTATGGTATCGCAACATAAGTGAAACCCCAATTCTACCCAGACAACTTTTAACAGGGCTATCTTCATCCACATTGTGACCAGCTGCCAAACATAACAAAGGATTTCTTATGGAATGTATATTTAGTGTATTCCCTCAGCAAAATGTTTTCAAAATACTCTACCAGTCTCAGCAAAGACAGCAAATGGCAGAGTCAGCCTGTCTTTGCTTTCAGACAGGAGTGCCACTGCTACTCGACCACTGATACGCTCCACTTGGCTGACTTGGTTTGATTGACAAATGAACTGAAAAACCTCCCCTAGTCTTTTCCAGTCTTCTTGTTTTGTACAAAGCTTATATCAAACACAGACGTAATTTTAAAAAAAACAAAGACTGGAAAATACCAAAAAGAGCATATAAATAATGTTCAACTATTTACTGACCTCCATCTCAACCACAGCATGAGCTAGATTAAGGTACTCTGGATGTGTTACCAATCTTGGAAAAATACATAAAGTCAGGTAACATACTACTGAGAAAATTATAACTAAAAGTTTTGGTCCAGTCACCTGTGTCCAGAAAGAGATTTGTGAGAATTAGAAGAAAACATATGATGCAAGTCAGGAGTATTCTTCACACAGTCCAGACAATCCAAACTTAGAGGTAAGCCAGCACTAGCCATCTGTCAAAATAAAAAGGGTTTATGATTAAACATTTTCAGTTTTATTATATCAATACTTTTTTCCACAATAAAATGCAATTTGGGTTACCTTAAATGTGAGCTGGATAAGTTCTGGTACAAAACTCATGAGACTTTTTTCTCTGATGAAGTTGAAAAGATCGAGAAGAAACTCATACTCAGGCTGGAAAACACCAGACAAAACAAATATAAACTGACTAATAAAGAAAAACCTGCACACTCTGTAAGTGTAAGTGTACTGACCACTATGTTATGGGTCAAACTGGTTCTGAGAACTGAAAAAACATCAGACAACATTCCAGCTTGGAGAAGACCCCGGAGAAGAGAGACAAGCACTGGCTTAGAAAAAAACACCGCTGGTTTGTTGTTTTGGTAGTAGCCGGTATATACAGACGCTACAGAAGAAATGATTTACATAACTAGGTTAGTTTTTACAATTTAGCTTCATATTCAAATATAAATACAACACACACCTGCTTTATGAAGGCATGCTGGAGTTTTAGTAAACCTTGCCACAGTTTCTGTACAAAACTACATAAAAAATTATGAGGCAAAAAATAATAATTACCAGGCATACACAGCAGAGGGTGTTGTTGCCTCTGCAATGTGTAGTATATCGAATGATATGAAAGGCTCACCTTCTCATCACCCTCCATAGGCACATGGTGGAAACGACACAGTTTAAAGCCACAGTTTTGTGAATCACTGAAGTAGTGTCTGCAGTACTGAGAATTTAGACAATATTAGTGTATTTTTTTCAAACTTGCAAAAGCAAGTACTTCACTGTTAATTCTGTCACTTACTGCAGGTTTCTGCCATCTAATATCAGCAGCACTTTGTGAGTTTGTCATCCATGTAACAAGCCCTGCACAGTACAGTGCAGCAGTTACAAGATTTACGAATTACAGAAATATAATTATTAAAGGTTGTTTTCTTACCAAGTCTTGAGGCCAACTGGGGGGAAATATGATTAAGGTTTTCAGTTGGAAAATGGTCTGTTCTGTTAATAAACCATGTTATAAGCAAAAATTTAAACATAGTAAATAAACTGCATTTACACTTTTAATTATTGTTTTATTAACCTTTATTTAACTGGGTGAAAAACTGATTGAGATTAAAATATCTTTTTCAAGAGGGACCTGGGCCAAAGTGATAGAATATAAAAAATGCATACCTCTCCTCTTCAGAATTCACAACTCTTGCTTCAGCTGAACACTAAAAACATACAAAACATTGTGAAATATATTTATTAACATTATTATTTAAAGGTAAGAAATCAAATATTTCATAAATACACCAAATTTAACATTGTATTAAACATTTAAAAATTAAAGTTCCACTTAAATCTGCCCCTTTTCTCAAGTTCAAATAATCCTTCACATAATATTGATAAAGTACTTAAATTTACTTTAAAAAAATAATAAAATACTTCACTTAAAATAACTGGTACATGTACTGGTAATTTTTCTCATTCTTCATGAAATCTTAAAGATTACCATGCTTTTGATATGCTTTTTAGTGTTACTGTGCAGAGCAGAGGTGCTGTTGCATTGGGGTCTCCATGGCCTTCGGGGGCTCTCCTCTAAACAAGACCACAGAGGTGTAGAATAATTACATCACTGTTGTGGGAAAGTGGACATAATAACAAGGCTTTTTGGAGAGTACCTGGACTGTGGTGCAGGAAGTTCAGATTTACAGGAGTAACACTGTAAGAAATTATTTCATTACTATGCCTGGCAAACTACACCAAACTGTTTTGTTAAACAAAATGGAAATGTACAATACCTGTGAGTCCTCTTGCATGATTCAGGAACAGGGGAAAATATTTTTACCATTTTCTTGCGCTCTGTTTCCGCAGTGTCACATGTCCTGACCGGTCCTAGTTTTAGGAGACTTTTCTGTGGCACCTTTTCAAAAAGGTCAGGGTCGTCTTGGAAAACATCAACAAGCAGAATATCTTGTTCATAGGCTTCAATCTCATCCAGAACCTCAGGCTTCTCCAAATCTTCTTCAGGGTCTTGGTTTTCTGATTGTTCAGGTGTACAAGACTCTTTGTCTACAGAAGCTTCACCATTGCTTTGTTCCTCATTTTCAGTATTGCTGGGAGAAAAGCCAGAGTCTGTCAAATAAGTCAAGGCAGGAGGTGACGTGTCTGTGACCAATGACTCCATGTTCGGTGGTTCCACAAATGTGGAGACATCATTCTTAGTTGGGAAAGTTTTCTTTTGCTGCCAACCACTATCATAATCCTTTTCATTGATGTCACACATTTCTGGGGTGGGATTTTCAAATGGCATTTTGTGATTGTGCCTATGACTGTTTTTATTTTCAAACTCAACTGAATTTGAAGAAACATTGTGTTTCACAGGTGAGTTAAGAGGAGAAAGCAGTGGTGGGAGATTAAGATTAGGGTCTATATAATTATTTTTGCAGGCATTTGTTAGCCGATTTGTTAAATGATTTAAAGGGCTAGTTTTGAAATACGGTTCCAGTTTTGGAGGGGAGTGATATGTAATAATTTCATCCCAAGACACTTCCACATCTTGAGGCAGGAGAGAAGATGAGTTACAGGAATCATTTGAGTCGAAGTTGACTACAGTTTCCACTTGCGGCAGGGTAATCCTAAAGACATTAGGTGTTGATGTTGTGAGAGGAATCAGTGAACTTGAGATGCTGCTTAAGCAGCTATTTGTATCCATGAAAGATGCAGTAGACATGTTAGGGGCAGTATCTGTCGAGCCAAGTCTGGATGAGGAGGGGGTAGACCTTCTACTGTTATTATTCGGGGAGGGGGACTGAGCTGTTTGCACAGATGCTGATCCTCGAGATAACCATGTGGTGAAGTCTTTACAAAAACTGTTCTGTTTTTGTGGAAGTATCATCACACTTGGTTGAGAGGAGTGTGATGGATACAGACTGTTTATGTTCCTTATAATGTCCGAAGACACACCCACAACATTATCAGCCTTTTTTAAAGCCTCTTCTTTGTCATTTTCCTCTGCTCCTAGCCTTTGGTTAGAAATAGAAAACCTCTTTTGTGGAAGCCGATTTGGATCTGTGGGTTCATGTCCAGCCCTCGAGTCTCCATTTCCAGCAGTTTCAGGGATCTTTTTTCTTGACAAAAAGGGCCATGTCAAGTATGTGCGTGCACATGTGATGCTATTCTTTCCTTGGTACACCCTGACCCGTTGGCAGGTGAATGAGTCTAAGTTCTCTGCATTCTCCAAAGTAGGACCATTTAGGTTCATTGACTGTCCACCTCTAGATTCTGCTTCAGTACAGACTGGACTGCACATCTGTGCTGGTGACTCTGACTGATCTTCCACACAATTAACAGATCCAAAGGGGTCTATGCAAAAAAGGTTTTTGCGATGGGAATCCTCTGACAAAATGTCTGCCTTCCCACCCAATTCCACATTGTTAGCATGCAGGTCCTTTTCCAAAGTGCTTTGGATGTAATCAGTACACCCTTTCTGCATGCCATTCATGCTCAGCTTGAGTCTGTGTTCAGTGGAACAGCAGGCAGACACATTGCTTTCCTGTTCTCTATGGCTGGATAATGCCCCTGAATCAGTGTTGTTTGTCACATCCTTAGTTTGCTCATTGGAATTTGTCAACTGAGAAAAAATTCTCTCTGAATCTAACCTGGGCAGTCTTCCATTATTTAGAACTTGAACACTTTCATTAAATGAATGTTTTTTCTGGACCAGACAGCCAGGCTCGAACCTAAAGCCAGCTCTCATTTCTTTTGTAAAGCAGCAAACAAGTTTTGATTTAACATTATCTGGAATCACAAAGCTGCATTTCTGCTTGCATTCAACACAGATGGGGCCTATGTTGCAAAGATTCACTTTGGGGTAGAGGCCTTCCTGTAACAGAACTGTCTTGCTATCTTGGTGGAGTTTACCTACTGTGCTTTGCTCCTCTGGTGTGTGACAGCCATATGGTGAAATTCCTTTTATGGCCCTCTTGGAGTTAGCAAACACAAAAGGAAGTAAATTAATGTATTCACCAAAACCTGCAAGCAAAAAGGTAAAATATGTTGAGAGAGACATGTTCAGAGTTTTGGACAACAATAGGGAATGCCTATGTTTCCACAGCTGTATGTTTCCACAAAGCTGTTTTTTAAAAGATATTTTCAAAAATTAATCCATATCACCTCCGCTCAACCTTAACCAGAGAATCTCAAAACCAGGCCCAAACCTGGACCTTGTACCCTACTACCCAACAAATGGGGCAATAGAGACATGGGGCCGTACAACACTTTGAGCAAAATGTTGTAACAAACGTGGGAACATAAAGACGTGGGGATTATGGGCTGACTCCAAAAAAGGCATTAAATTGGTCAAATAGAGAATAGCTTTTCATTTCAGCATGGTGGCCAAATGGATCCGCGAATTTTATTAGGATTAGCTCTTATAGTCTATGAATTAGCTTAGCACTGAGTTTACGATTTCTGCATTGTGGGTGATTGACAAATACAAACTTTTTAAAAACTGTTATGTGGTTTCAAGACGAACTGTTTCATTGATACTCTGCACAACACGGACCAACGCGGGTTAAATAAAGACAAAGATAAAGTTCACCTACTTGTTAACTCGGAGCTCAGCGCACACGGCGCTGCTCGGTCTCGGCCTCGCGCTGCTGTGGACACTTTTCTAGATGAACTCTTTGCACAGTCTTGTCCATTTCCAAACCCACACCAACCTCCTGCCACACGAGCCTTATAGAGTTTGCCTTGGCAAACTTTTTTTATTTTCTGAGTTGAATGCTTCTTAATGTCCTGTCTTCTTTTACCTTCCTGGCGATTCCCTAAACGATGGTCGCTCTTCGGTGCACGTTGTGTGGGTGTGGAACCTTGTGTCCGGCGTGCGGGTTTTTCTGGACCAGCACAGCAGCAGCACATGAACTTCATCTTTCTGACTACGTCCTGTCTATGCATGTTCCTAGTGTTGGGCTTGCTCTGCCGGTGCTTTCCTCTCGTGAACGGTCCCCCTTGTTGCGTCCATGACATTACATTATTTTGCAAATTTGCTAAACCTACGCTTTCATTTGAGTCGAATCTGCAGTTTTTCAAAGACTCCACTGTTTTTTTCCTGTGCGGCCCTACCTGTAGTCCCACGTCGTTTTTCTGTTTGCGTTTTACCTTTTGAGAAGATGGATCCATTTTAGATTAGAAAACTAAAAGATCGACATCTTAACGACACCATTACAAACTATTCAAAATCGTTTGGGGTGTTTTACGTCATTTAAAAATAAGACAGTCATAGCCTAACTACTTTTATTTACAGTAGAACAGCAAATCTTAGGTCTTCGTTCTGTTACTGCGCAATGCACAAGAGACGCACAAGTTCGCAATGTCTGGATGTGCCTACTGCAAATACATCCTAAATTAGAACTTTAGAAATTCGCCGTTTTATTTACAGACCTATAATGCTCATAATCTACAAATACCCATACATCTATTTAAAAGGGTGGCGTACTTATAAAAGTGTGCACAAGATTAGGGCCTGTGTGTAAAAGCCATAGACTGTATACCCAGTCTATGATGTTAATTTCGGCAGTATTAGATTAGTCTTTTATTAAAAAAATAAAAATAAAAACTTGATTAAACGGCTGAAAGCTGAAAAAATATATGTTAAACAGCAGTCTGCAAAGTCTGCTCTGGTCACTCAAAGCAGGAGATGCGGGCCATGTGTGGAACAGATAAACGGTGACCATTCGGTTGGCCTCAGTCTGTGGTTGGCCTACATACTGTCACAATAAGGTGACTAATATAACCATCAAACATAAACTTTATTTTTCACCATTTGATCAAATTCAAGTAAAATGTGCAGGTCTACGTTGCATAAAACTCATTTTACACACAAGCCTTATTCTTAATAGGCAAAAAAAAAGCTACTTAAGTTCATCGTGAGCAGCAGCAGCTATAACTCTCTGCAATTTGAAGTATTTCCCACATGTCTATAGGTCTAAGCAGGCTATAGCATCTTCAAGCAAGGAGGATGAGTGGTGTAGAAGAGACCCTGGTGTTGGGAAGTAGCCGGTCCCTGGACTGTGGCGGCCTGATTCACAACACCAGCTGCCCCTCCTCACCGGACCAGAAGATGGCGCTCTCGTGCAGAAGCATAAAGCCATTAGGATTGAAGGGAAAGGGTTCCATCCATAGTTCCATCTCATTAGGTTCCTTCTGGGGGTGCAGCGTTGGCTCTCCCACTCTCATAAGGCTGCTACATCTGTGACAGCTGTGAAGAGAATACACATGCAAATGAGAATCAGGAATCCACTCAGTGTGAGAGACACAGGGAGAACTTTATCTGCACTCTACATGTTAATTTCCCATCACTGATTGAGGCATAAAAGATACTGAGCCTGTGCTTGTGGTAGGAATTTAGCCTCTTGCAGTAGTGGTGCCGCTCCACCTCAGCACACCAACATTTTAAATGCAAATTTTATAATCACACTTAGCAATAAGGGACATCTCTGTGTATGTAGCCTTGTGAAGGGGGGATATAAGCTTTTACTTAGCATATGAAATGAGTAGGGATTAAAATAAGATACAGAAAATGCATGAACAGGAAGTGGTATGAGAGGTCATTCATTATTTTGTGTCAGTTAAGAAGTTAACAGTTATATTTTCGTACAAGCCTAGTAAACGTGCAGCAAATTAAGAAATGTTTGTTTAAACAGTCTATGTGAGTAGTTTCATAGATTCATACTTCTGTAGAATTTGTTCAGTGGAGAACGTAAGAAGTGAACAATTGTACAACACTTACTTGGACTAATTAGACTTCATTTTGACATTGGCTACTACAATCATTTATTTTAATAAGTAGACAAAATAGTCAAATTATAGACTGTGTGTATATGACAGAAAACATTTCAGTTTAAGATACGTCTGGTTTGTTCAGCCCAATTTCTTTGTCTTTGGCTGGGCCAGTGTGAAGCTGACGGCAATGCAAGCAGCAGCTGAATTCCTTTAAATAGCCTTGCCTGCTTCATCATATGGTTGCTATGGTAGCCAGCCCCTAGTTTCGAGATAACGTCCACATGCTTCACGAGACCTCCTCCACCTGCATGCTATATACATCACACGCTTCTCCAGCACTTTACGGCACACATGTACTATTTGTCTTTACAGTTGTAAAATGTCACAAGGTATTTTTTGACTTTTCTGCTATCATAAATTCATGCAGTGAGAATTATGAAATAATTTTACAATAATGAATAGATTTGAGGGGAATGGATTAAGAGTGAAACAGATGAGCACACAGCTGGGGCAAGAAATGAAGTGACACGGAGAGAAATGAGGGGTGTAAAGGACTATGAATGATCAGTGACATTTTAGAGAGGCTAAATGAATTAAAAGATTGCTGTAGATAGTATTGTAAGCTATAAGAATTATGGAAAATGTCATCTTTTAAAAGATGCCTCTTTTTGTTCAAATGAACTCTCTCTGATTATTTAACTGTATATTTTCTCTTATCCTCTCATTTCTGTTCATTCCCAGCCCCCTTCCTTTGTCTGGCATCCTGCTTCCTTTCTCACCCCCTCATTCTCCTGTTTCTGCACAAGCTCTCAATTAGTCATATGTTTAGACCATCAACTAGCTCAAACATTTACCATATATCGCTGCATAGGCAGCTCTTGACCTATCCTGGCATTCTCCAAAGTGCACTCTTTAAAGGTTTGTGGGCCTTATAGGTGGAATTATAGGGAGACATTAATAACAAAATATCAGAATAATTATTTGCTTTGATGACCAGGAGAAAAGCACGTGTTATCAATATAAATGTGTATTATGATGATGATGATGATGATGGTGATTATTATTATTGTTATTATTATTACAAACATTGAATAAAATCAGCAAATTCATTTGAAAAAAGCAGTAATTCTATCTCATATGCATACAAGACAAAGAACAAATTTAAATACATTTAAATGACAGAATTGAAAAGAGACGGAAAAAAAATGTCCCCAGACAAATGTTTTTCAATTGCTCAATTAAATATCAGTTGCTATTTAATGTTTCTGCAACTAAAATTAGAGCCAATACAATGTTGTCGGATAGGCTGTTTCATTAGAACAGGACAGATGGGATAGTCTATGAACAGAAAATAGAAAGTACATCCAAATAGCACATTTAAATGACTTGAGCAGCCGTTTATAATTAAATATATACTAAAACAAATGTTTTTATGTTGAGCATTTTTGAGTCTGGAAACCTGGAACAGATATTGGATTTGCTTTATTAAGATTTTCTTAACTAAAACATTTATAACATTAAATAAAATAAAATGATGGCTAGACAAACTTAATATTGTTTTTTTCTGACAGAGATTGATAAAAATTACTGGGTCAAAGCCATATACATCAGCACACATCCAAGTCGATCATAAGCATAGCCAATTCTGTGTAGTACTTAAGGTTTTTTTTTGGCATTTTTTGGACATTCATCTACTCTGTATATATAACATTGATGTGAATAATTGATGTTTGGATGGGGAAGTCAAATGGATGTCAGTAAAGATGGCACCCTCCATTTCCTCTTAAAACACACAGGCTAGCTGATTGCATTTGAGAGAGCAGGGCGCGCCTCAGCATCTCCTAATGCGTCTGTAAATTGAGTTGGAAAATGACGATGACTGTTGTCTGCTCCCAGGATGAGGAGCAGGGAGGAAGAGGCTTGTTTCTCGTCATTTTAAATCTGACACTATTAACCAGCAGGCCCTCACTTGTGTCAAACATTATACTTGTTTTTACCATTTCACCTCGTGCTGAGTGTGGCAGAAAGCAACATTGTTTTTCTTTTCACAACCTGCTGTGGCCTTGCTGTCTCCCATCTCCAAACTAGGATCTGTTAATGCATGATTTAGAGTATTATTATTACCTACAGTACACAATGGCGCCCTGTCAAGTATTAGTAAATACAAATGACTACATAAAAATGACTCCCTTGTAAGCCTGTGGTTGTCAACTCTGAGAGCAGTTGTGCAGTAATTTCAAAACATCAGTTTCTGTTTTTTCATTTTGATATAAAGAATTATATAACCACAATCACATATTTTCAGAAACAGAAACCTTGCCATTAAAGGGGAAATAATTTAAGATTATATAGATTTATTAAGGGGAGAAGAAAACAATTCACATAGTGAATACAAAATAAAATAGGCTATGTATTTTCATTGGGATTGTAGATTATATAATTTATTATATATATAAAAGTGTATAATGAATAAATGCATATACATTAGACAAGCTTCACTGTGTACTTTCAAGGTAGATCCTCTTTTTAATTTGAGTTGAATAAATGAAACAAATTGCTTATTCTAATAATTTAATAACGTCTACATGTAAAATAACTTACTTTGCCATAATCTTTTAAAACTTAGTTTGTACCCCCGGTACAGTGAAGTCAAACGGATTATCCTTTCTACTGTCCTATTAGCCTTCTCTACAGTGTTGTACATGAAAGGTTTACTCTCACGTACGATTATATGCAGGCACATCCGCTGACACACCCAGTGCCAGCCAGATGCATACAAGCGGAAATCGCTTTATATTCACTACTTCTACAGCCTCGGAGTGGCTGTCTGTGTCTTTAGGCTATTCACTGGGACACAGTGGCCACACTTCTGCTTGACAAATGCATTAGAAACACGGCACAGATTTTACAGTGTAAGGCCGACCCTGTCACATTCAAGTCTCTGAACATTCACAATCACACACAAGTGCACACACGCACCCACACACTCACAATAAGCACTGGCAGTCATTTAGTCCAGCTTTGTCTCTTTATAGCGGATCCGTGTTAAACGGCAGAGCATGCCACCCATGCAATATTTGAAATATTATTCAAATGCCTGGGTTTAGACTTAAGATAGTAGAAGGAAAAAGCTTTAGGAAACATTTCTGTACAAGGAGTATATGGGCAATGTTAGCACTCATAGATGTAATTG
This sequence comes from Boleophthalmus pectinirostris, assembly GCF_026225935.1. Classification (NCBI taxonomy): domain Eukaryota; kingdom Metazoa; phylum Chordata; class Actinopteri; order Gobiiformes; family Gobiidae; genus Boleophthalmus; species Boleophthalmus pectinirostris. Next base: position 16,036,621 of record NW_026571175.1, on the reverse strand, counting down.
AATATTGTCAGTATATTGGATTTGGGACCTTGGAGGCATCATAGCTCTTTTTGCAAATCTTATATGGCCATAAATCATATCAACCAAATTGCTGTCACTCAATATCCTCTCAAAGATCCCATTTCCGTTTGTGCTATACTCTGCTGCAAGACACAGTTTATGTCCCTGCAATATAAAATAAAATTCCTTATGCAAGTGTAATATTTGATTGTTGGGGCTTTTTTATTTAACAGCAGAGTCTTACATTTACTGTTTTAAAGTCCCAGTTTGCTACTTGGCAGATGATTTTGGCAAAGACTTGAGCCAAAGGAGCACTAACCCTGATGACTCCTGCAGGTTGCCAGCTCTGGGGAGGGCAGGACATAAGCCTTGGCCGGACCAAACGGATGGGTACGATGCAGCCACCATGCCCATTGGAAGCTGAATGCTGCAAAGAAAAGACATGGTCAGCTTTTTAAGTGAACACATTCAGCATCTTAATGGTAGCTCATGAGAAACGCTGACAATTTTAAGATGGTATGCATGGACCTAAAAAGAACTTGGACACTAACAACGTAAAAAAAAAAGTGTTTGATTTTCAGTATATCTTGGAAGATGCCAGGGTGTTGAATATGCTAGAATACACTGGTATCACACAGAGTAGGTGTACCAGCGATGATAATTATGGATTAGCAATGGTTTACCATGATCAGCTGAAGTGCGGTAGTTACTTAGAAAAAGGTTAAAAAGCTGGATGATTTTTACACAGATGTCTTTACAACCGACATGCCTGTACACAGACGATCCCATCCAAAGACGCAGGCACCTAAGACCTACACACTTGTCGGCCATCACAGAGAAGTGGCAACAGCAGCCATTTTGCAAGGCTGTTCTGGAATGTTCAATTACTGTAATTGCAGTGTAAAGTTTATTTATTCAACATCACAGACATACCTCATACTCCAAAAAGCACTCATTGTTGTGCATAATTACTGTTTCTTCTTTGTAACTCACAGAAAGCCTTATAGTGTTGTATGTGTGACATGTGATGTGTCTATGTAGAGGCCCACAGCAGAAAGCTAGGCATGTATGATGGCCAGCTTGTCAGAGAGTGTGCAGCCATGTGTGAGCTCCGCATGGCATCAATGTAAACGCGACTCATAGTAATATATGTGGCGAAGGAGTTGGGGAGGGGTGTGTGTGGTGGGGGCACACCCTACAGCTTGACAGTGTACACATAGGGAGGAGAGGATGACAAGTGTGTCCATGTGAGAGAAGGGGTATGGGTATGGTACGAAATGGATGAAAATCGAACAGCAGAAAGCCATCGAGAGTGAACAAGAGGAGAGCACTGAAGGGAAACTGTACAGCGTGTTCTTATCACCGCCTTTCAAAATGGTGTGGGTCGGTCACTGTTTCAGAGCAAGAGTTTTCAGAACATATGACCAAATAATCTTTATCAATTTCACAGAGTTCATATGAACCTCCTCTTTGCAATAGTTTCATTATTGGTCAGCCAAGTTGTAGACTTTATAACCATATAAATGTACATTATGCAGACATTTTAGTTCATTCTAATTAGATTTTCTGTGAGCCTGTGAAATATTAGTATTAGCATTTGTGATAAAAATCTACCACTACTAACTATTCTCTAGTTGTTCCCTCCAAACTGATGTACTGACAAAGTATAATTCATAAAGCAAATGGGCCATTACTAATGTATTTTGACACAATAATCAATATTACACATACACGCATTATTGATTATCAACAGCCTAATGGTCAGATACTTCATTTCATACAAAGGAAATGTCACTAAAGGGTTAGGTACTCTGGACCACACTCCCTATCATCACATGAGCTGAATTTAACAGAGGCCAAATAAGGATAAGATCATTACTATTACAGTCATTGACACAAAGACGTGCTTGATAAACTGGTGTGGTATGGACACCATGCAGCCCGTCCCTGCAAGTGAGACACTGCTGATGCGCTAAAAGAGCGGGGTCGGCGCAGGGGACGTATGACAAAGTGCTGTCACACAGGATGGGTTGAATAAGGGCGTCAGGGCCGACAGAAGAGGACTGAGCAGAAAGCGGCGCAGTGCGTACGGGTGCCAGCCGGACTGTACAGGATGTGCACAGGCATCAAAAAGACTGTACATGAGTAACTAAGAGCATTCGGCATACAGGTCTCACACACTCAGCATATGACACCAGACTGCACATATGATCGCCACTCTTTGTCTGCGTTCATCGGTCAGTAATGGTCTGCACTTAGGCAGGTTACATGTCTGCTGCTCTACTCTCTACTCTAGTCGGTCTCACATGTACTCTCACACTAGTAGTCATGTGCACAGCGGATGACCCCCTCCCCGCACACACATGCACCAGCCCCCCTCTTACACACATGTGTTTTAACCTCATTCTCTGTAGAAGCTCTATGACACATTACAGTAGACCTGGTGTCATGACCGCCATAACCCATACACCAGTGTTACCCCCTTCCTCTCAGCCTCTGTGTCCTCAAAGCACACCCCCACCCCCACCCACTGGCTGATCCTCTGCTGTGACCGTGTCCTCCTATCACCGTGAGTCAGGAGACAGCGATGGGGAGGGAAGCTAAAACACATTAGTTAACATTAGTTCTTTTCTTTGTCAATAAAACATCTCTGCTGACAAGGAGAACTTTCCAATCGCTCTTCTGGCAGCAAAAGCAGTGGTGCTGGAGTGCCAGACAGAGAAGACCCTTTGTCTCCCACCCACCGCCACCGCACAAGAAGGGATGCTGTACGTTCACACACAAACATACACATTAATTACACTGTACATCTGAGCTGTCGCTGAAAAAATTGACACTGCACTGCTACTTTTCACCATACTATTGTGTCTTACAATAGACTGACACATACTGACATGCATCTTGGAGTATGTGAGTGAACACCTGTGCATGGAAATAGCTATGTGACTGTAGTTACTCAACAGCGTGCATGTAGAGTGTGGGAGTGCATAGTCTATACAAGCGTGTCCTCAAACTCACCTGGCAGTGCCTGGGAGCCGGTTGTCGTGGTAATGCCGCCTCAACCTGGGTTGCAGAAAGCTTTGACACCTGATGTCCCTCCTCCCTCCACACTCTCTTGTGCTGTAGTATAGGATCAGTAGCTACACCCTAGCACTGACCAGGAGGGGAGGGGGTGGGGGGCACAGAGGCGGGGGTTCTTATTGAGCATGTAGGATGTACCACTTCACCACACGTAGACGAGGGGCACTCAGCTGATAGTGATAGTAAAGGTCCTGATAGGCTGCTGGCGGATCACCCTGCTGTCTGTGCACACATGGTTTCTTCCTGCTGCGGCCAACCTGATTGGATGACGCTCTTCCTCCTTCATCAAAATGTAAAATTCCAAGACAGAGAGAGTAGTGCAGTGTGTGTTTGTGTGTGTAAGAGAGAGAGAGTAAGACAGACAATGCAAAGTGTGGATTTTTTTGAAGCAACGTTTATCATAAAGACTTGTATGGTTGTCGGTGCCTGATCATTTATATTCATGATCATTTTGGCACACCAGAATCAATGAGCGCTTAAGGGCCTTTGTGTCACAGGCGATATACAGAATGCCATTGTCTGTGTGGGCGTGTGGTAGAGGAAGAGGTAGTCGAGGGAGAGATACAAGACAAAGAGGGAATGCGATGGGAGGACAGCAGGAGAAGAAGGGAGCAGTGTGTGTATATGTTGTGTGTGTGTGTGTGTGTGTGTGTCAGACCTGCTAACTGTCATCATGAGTCTGCAGAGCCCGGTGCCCGGCTGCAAAGGGGCTTGTCAGTCACTTCCTGTCACAAGCTGTCACACTAAATGGACGCGCACTCACATTTCAATACACAGTCCCACTGGGAGTCATGTCAAGGATGGGGCCCGATAGCACTGACAAGCAGATTCACCCCTTAGGCAACCTCTCACCCCACTCCTCTCCACTCTTCAACGTAGGGATCCATCACTTCTTTGTTTTCCTGCACATAAAACATTTGACAAAAAAGGAATAATTAAGTGACAGTACAGAAAACTTTGCAGCATCAAAAGCACAAAGTGGCAGCTGACACATGCTCTTGAGCATTGAAATTATGCTGACTCACAGATCGAAAAGATGGGCAGGACCTCAAAGTGGACAGTAGTGAACCATGACATCCCAAAATGTTTTGCAAAAGCTATTAGTGCTTATGTGCAAGGAAATGCAGACATTTTTGTATGGTGATATAGGGTTTGTCAGAAAGGGGGACAGCTAACAGCATGCTTTGATCGTGTGTGGTTTGGAGTAGTAAAGAGCTTTATCTTCACACATGAAACAGACCTTCTCCGTTCCCTGGTTTTTCTGTCTCTCTCCTCCTGCCGATTTAATTACCTTCTATATTTATCAGAGCTCAAGATGCTATTTTGGTTTCAAGACTCTTGTCACTGATATCAGGAGCTACATTATTCAGAGTGAGCACTGGAGGCCGTCAAAAGCAGAACAAGAGTACTCCTGTTAACCCTATGGAGGAACAATGGAGGTGACGTATATATCACATTTGCAATGTGGCTGCTGCTCCATGGCAGAGAATCTAGTAGATGAGCTTGTACTAATCATAACAGTTGTCTACCAGTATTTGGCAAAAGCATCTGAAGTTACATCACAAGACATTGTGACTCATTCCTTAGTCTAACAGAAAAGGGAAAAAGTTTGGATCACAAAAGTCAGAAAAACATAAAATTGCAGTTTAATTGTAGCAATTTTGAGAAGTTCTGAACAAATGCACAAAAGGCAGACGGTTCCCCCTCTAACCGTAGATAGAGATTATGAAGGAAACTCAGCTTGGACGTGCAAAGACACACAGAGCAACAGCAACACACACAAGGCGTGTATAGATCGCTGCCCTCCATATTCGGTTGTGATTTATGATTGCTCTTCAGTAGAGGCCACAGTCATCTGTGAGATGATGGCAATATTGATCTGATAAACAGTTTCATTTACTGCTAGAGTCTGCCATTCACAGCCTCTCATGCACTCGCACACAAACAGCCTTCCCTCCTCTCACAGGCGGTGCACAGCAAAGACACATAGATTCACAGCAGGAATAACCCAGCTTTCTGCTTCATCAATTCCCTACCTCTTCTACGTCTGCTTTTCTCTATCTGCTCCTTCTCTTCTCCTCCCCCCAGGACACCTCATCCTCTGCTCTCATCACACTTTAACCCATTAGACCCTGCTCTCGCTCCTCACCACAGCACTGGCTCTTACCTGGTTTAGTAGCAGTGATTTATGCCTCTGTGCTACAGTCTTTGTTTCTTCATTTAGCTCAACGCTGCATCCAGGTCAGGTCCATTACACTTTCTCTGCGCAGTTTGTCACTTAATGCACCATAAACCAACTTAAAGGTGTTTCAGTGTTTTTTTACTTTTCTCCATGGCCTAGAACTATTTATTTTGAATCAGTAATTTATTTATGTGGTTATGGGACAACTGACATTAAAAAAGCCATATGATTATCTGGTTAGCAAAGGCAACACCAACGGAAAACGGAACAACAGAACTAATATAAGGACTAGAAATATACCAACCTATCAGTTGGCCAATATATCATGCTGTCATTTTTAGTTTTTAGCATATTGGCTATCGGCCTTAAATCTTTAGCATATGCTGATATTTTGTTTTGGGTGACCTGGAGCCTAAAAATACCCATCAAGCTTTAGTTGAACACTGAGATAACTGCTGAAAATGTGACTACATAGCTCTCTTATAGGTTTGTGGTGAAAAATGGGCTGTGGGTGAGTTTTTAGTGCATTTAAATTACATCATTTTGGGGGAAAAAAAAGTCTGTCCTATATATCGGTCCAAAAATATCGGCAGAGCTTATTGGCCATCGGTTGCTCTGGATTCTGAACAATCAGTATCAACATTAGCCATGAAAAACCCATATCAGTTGATCTCTAGTAAGGACCGTTAAAGTAGTTTATCAGATACTTCTATTTTAACGTAATACTTTAAGCATATTACTATTTCACAAATTTACGTAAACAGTCACCCTGTAAATCCATGTGTCTTAACATGTATTACATATTAACTACATAATCTGCAGGTTTCTGTATTTTAAAAGGTGTCTTAGAACAAGTACAATTAATTAATTTCGTCTCAGCGCAATACATTTTTAATGCATTCCTCAGAAATGATTATGGCTTTGTTTTTTTATCACCAATTGTGCGTTCGAAGCTCTGGTGTTACAAAATGAAAGACATCGAATGTAAAATCATGTAAATTTGCTATGTGTCTGTGTGGGCCTTCATTATCTGTGAACAAATAGATAATGTTGGAGCTGGAGATGGATACACACACACATACATGTTGGATTTTTGTTCTTTTGGAGGACATTACATTAATTCACTGTAGTGTAGACTAACCTTAACCAGAGTTGCTACCTGAGAATTACTACTTGCCAAACCTTAACCTAAACAATTTAACTATATATTCAACCCATATCTTAAATTTAAACTATGCCATTAATTCAATATTGATAGACTTACATCATGCGGACCTGATTTTTGTCCCCATAAGGGTAGCAGGTCTCCATGAATTGGGTGTGTACACAGATTTTAGTCCCCACAATGTGATAAATACCCACCCGCACTAGAAGGCTTTCAGTTTCTAAATCAATCCCACATCCGTAGCTAATGCAGCACTGTGCCCTCTTCAGGAAGCATTAGCCCTATTAGTCAAAGTGTGTATGCATTCCTGTATGTGTGTGTGGAAGCCGCACACTCAGCACTAGTCGATCTCGCTGGATCCTGTGAGGTCAGCAGGTGCAAGAGCGAATGAGGACCGGCTCTTGTGTATGTGTGTGTGTATGTGTGTGTGTATGTGTGTGTGTGAGAGAGAGAGTGCACCGCCCCTCAATATCCTCTGGGCTCTTTATCGCTCTAAAATTATCCTCCATTTACTGGAAGACACTGGACAGACTGAGAGAGGGCAGCAGAAGCATGGACACTCCAGTCTGAATGGCTGCATCACTTAGGTCGCACTTAGCTCCAAGCACTCTTTTGGCTTTCCTCAATAATGCTTTGAATGGATCTAATGCATCTTTGTGCCATTGAATAGTCCAACAAGATACTGTACTCAAGTGTTGTGTGAAGATACTAGTACAAACATACAGACAAGAAAGGTCTAACACAGAAAGTAATTGCTATAGGGTCAAGCTGCAGTAAAACTGACATAAACTAAATATCGCCATAAATGTGCAACTCTACTGTTGTAATACTGCCCCTTGTGGAGAGAGGAGAGACATGCAATAAAAGTAGGGAAACCAAAAGCAAACTACTGGCATCGAAGTGGGCAAACCCCCTGCATATGCTGCAGCTTTACCGCTGAGCAACACAGCAGAACATACATCACACACCACATTCAATTAATCAAGCATCTTTAGTTGTAAAATAGTAGTCATATAATTACAGTATATCAAATCAGGTTTATAATTTATATCTTTTGTCCATGACTCAACCTAAAGATTGCTATGCTGCAATTAAAAGTATGTGTTGAAGAAACCCATCAGACTTCATGGAAATGCATAAAAAATTAAGTTAACTATACATTTCTATATGTCACAATGGGCAAACTAGGAATTAGCCAACAATGTCATAAGTCCAAAGTACCCTGATCATAGTTCTATAGGAGGGCTAATGGAGCCACATTAGATGCTGAGGAGGGGCCAGGGCCAGGGGAAAGATAGAGGGAGGAGAGGAAACATGAAAGAAGTGGAGAAAGTGAGACAGAGACGGGCCATTATAAATCATATCCACTCTTGGCGCCGACCACGTATCCTAGCAACCAGACAGACCCTCCGCCTTTCTTCCACATCCTCCCTGCCTCTCTCTAACAGCCTGCTAACTCTGATTACCCATAGTGCACTGGGCAATGTCTGAGAAACACCAAATGCTGCTGACTAATCTGAAGGATACTGAATTACAGCATGTTTGGGCAAATATGCTTAATGACCAGTTCAAAGAGAAGGAACAATTTACCTAATTATATTGCAATTTCAAACTGCTACTAATTTTTATATGGGCCCGACTCAGAGTGTATGATATCTAACAACTACATATTGTCGTTTTTTCAGACTTACATCTGCCATGGTCTTCAGTCCAGTTGGCGAATGCATTCTTTTGAAGAATATGGATATGGAAAACAAAAATAGAGGAGAATTAGAGCAATCATTTGCTATAGATAAGTATTTTTACTTAAGAGAGAGGAATGACACCTCAGTGGTGATTAATTTAAATGATAATTATTTTATGTTATTATTTTTCCCAAGCGATAGACTACATAGAAAATCCATTAAATGTTCTGAAAAAGTGAATGTGCAAATCAAAGATAGTGCTTTATTAGTCACTACAAAACACATAATTATAGGGGTAGAAGACTACACATCTCTCCGGGCCAGGTTAGGCTGCAAAACACATAACTGTAAATATAGATGCAGGCATTAACCTATGGGGAGCCTATAACTACCTGCAACCTTATGAAATTTTAACTACTTGGATCTCTAGAAAGCTATAAGCTGCAAGTCAATTGTAATAGCCAGCCATACAGCCCAAACATCACTGTAAGGAGGAGGAACAATCACTTTTTAAAATTTTGTCCATAGTAAATGAGGTCTATGCTATGTGTTTGAAGTACACTGCCAGTCATGTTACTGTCAGATCGTTGACAATCTTAAAGAAAATTATAAGCTATTTACTGAAAATAAAATAATAATAATTCAATTTATCTAGCTAAGTTTGGAGTTCTTAATGAGAGAAAAAAAAACAAACAAACATGTGAGCGGCGTCACCTCTCCACAGATTCACAGATTTAACTTGTTACTTGTCCAGGCTATTTGTTTTCATGGGGCAAGATGGCTTTGGCATTGTGGAACTCAGTGGGATCGATCGATCAAAACAAACCTATCCTTGTTTCATAGTGTGTTAATGTAGCATTTGAAAAAATAACTAAATCAGCGCGGCCCCTCCTAAACACATTTTATAACCTAGCCAAATAATGCTAATGCTGAAGTGCACCATCACATTGGTGTTCTCTAACGAAAATCACCATTTAACTAATTTTAGCGTCTTTGATCAATTTCTATATAACAACTGAGAGGTTCACGTGCAGTATGTAAATGGCAAAACCACTGTGTTTATGACTTACTATACTGAGTATTTCGTACTTCGCCTGAACGCCTCGGCCGTCCTTCTTTCGGACACATGTCCCACTCCTCCAAACTGTGGACTGTCTGATGGAGCTGTCACATTAACCATGCGAAGGATGGCAGAGGAGGTCATTCCTCCAAGACAAGAGCCCTGGTGAGTTTGTCTCCGTCATTTTCCAAGTCTGTCGTAAATGTTAAAGTTAGAGGTTTGTTTCAATTAACTGTGTGACCGCCGCGACACATTTTTCCGAGAGGAACTATGACCTCTTCAGAACACAGAGGCTACGTGAAGTTCTCTGTTTTACCCGTAACCTAATCTAACCTAACAGTTTTTATTGTCAATATATTTTAATTACTGATGAAAAGGGAAATATTCGTATGCTCATCAAAAACATATTATTTAAAAAACACAGTATTTAAAATCAATCAAATCAAGTTTCTGTGTGTTGGAATTTAAATGATTAAAATGCCATACTTGTCACTTTAAAAATGCCCTTAATTTGCTTTTTTCGCTTTATTGTCTATGGTTGTATGTATGGGCAAGGTTCTATGGTAGTTATTGATTAGATTCCATGCTTACAGATTACAGTGGTCAAAGTTCATTGTACCTTTATCTATGTATATATACTATAGAAGGGGTAGTACACAATGTTCTTTTTCATGCTTTGTCTTACTTTACAGCTCTTGGGTCTCAAATTGGCTTCCCTCATGGCGCCCCACCTCCCCAACACAGCTGAAAGATGCTGAGGAAAAAATGCTTAAAAGTATGCATGCAATATTTATATCATGTATTATTTTCCTACCATTTTCAGTAGTGTAGTTATACATTTTTTGTACCAAAACCACAGGGTTGCTGGTTTTCTGTCATCGTAGGCACTCCACCTATATTACTGTGAGAATGGTTGTTGTGTCAACCTGGATGAAAAAAGGAAACTTTGTGAAATAAAAATAGACTTTGGTTTATTTATTTATTTTTACTTTTATTCCATTGCAGTTGTTAAGAAGCCATTTTCCAGGCAGCATGTTCGGATATCTGATGGCAACTTTCTGTGGACCTTGGCCTTTTCCACTCAAGCCAGCTCCTCATCTCTTCCCTCCCATCAAAGGCTTCCTTTAGTTCTGCTGCATGGCATTGGAGGCGGTGTGGCACTTTGGTCACAGAACCTGGATGCTCTCTCCAGCTCAGGGCCTGTGTATGCCTTAGACTTACTGGGTTTTGGACGCAGTAGCCGGCCGCAATTCTGCACTGACCCAATCTTGGCAGAGGGACAGTTTGTGGATACTCTGGAGGAGTGGAGGGAGAGAGTGGGGTTAGAGGAGATGCTTCTTTTGGGACATAACCTTGGGGGATACCTGGCTGCTGCATACACTCTCAAATATCCTCAGAGGTGAGATACTTTTTCCTTACTTGAGTCATGTGATCTAACTAACTGAATGCAATGGAGCTCAACACTATCAAGAGTTTGAAGGCACAATGGAGGCTAATCAGCTATGTGGAAACTAATATCCATAATGCTCTTGTTTTCATTTCAAAAAGCACATTTAAAAAGAAAGATTCTGAGAAATGTTTTAATAACTTGGCAGTTTGTCCAATTGCAGAGCTGATTAGCCCTGAGCAAGCTTATTAGTGTTTTCAGAAAGTCTATGAGAAAATGTATATATAAATATAAATATAAAATATAAATATTGTATATATATATATATATATAAGAGAGAGAGAGAGAGAGAGAGAGAGAGATGGAAAATATTTGACCATGTGCTCTTGATTGACTGAATTACATATTCCCTGTCCCTGATAATACTGCCCTGTGTAGTTTAGATATTTCTTTTAGATACGTACATTTTTTCAAAATCAAAAGGAAAACAAATCCTCTTTTATCTGTATGGCTTTGTAACAACTGTAAAATGAATGCCTCAAACTCACCCTTGTGTGCCTGACTTGCAGAGTTAAGCATCTCTTGCTGGTGGAGCCGTGGGGGTTTCCAGCAAGGCCCGAAAATCCCAACCCCAGCTCCCTCCCAGTGTGGATCCGAGCCATGGGGGCCTTCATGAGCCCCTTCAACCCTCTGGCCGCGCTCAGACTGGCAGGCCCCCTAGGTTAGTGTGCATGTTTTCAAAATGCAGATTATTTTCTTTTGCAATTCACTTCAGAAGTTACCACTACAAATCATCTGGCTCCATTAACCCTGTTTTTTACAATTTTTTTTCAACTAAGTTTATTTAAGAATCAAACCTATTTAGTCAAGTACTGCAATGAGATTTTTTTTTTTAATTCTCTCTAACACTATAAATTTTAAACATGCCCTGGAGGAGAAGAACATGTTTGTAGAGGTCTTTATTACAAGAATTAGACCTCACAAGACTGGATATTAAGCTTTAAACTATTTCTGTTACTAGACCCTCAAACTCCATATCTTGGCCCAGGCCTCGGCATACACTAACTAGTGTATTAACAATCTCTGATCATTACAAGTGCAGCCCATCTCAACAAGGCCTCTCTAGCCTCTCACCTCGAAAAATCTAACATGAACTGTTTCCTTAGTGACCCTCACCATCCAGCACTCTGTCTGAACCATACATTTGTAGGGACCAAACATAAATAGAAAGCTGCAGACACTAATGCTTTTACTTCTGTTTGTTGTTATGAAACAGGGCCCATGCTGGTCCAGACAATCAGGTCTGATTTTAAGCAGAAATACTCCTCTGTATTTGATGACAACACAGTGTCTGACTACATCTACCATCTCAATGCACAGGATCCAAGGTAGAGTACTTCAGTAGTTGTACAAAAATACACTGTATATGCTGTGACGTTGCTCTGCCTGTTTCAGTGGAGAGACAGCATTTAAGAACATGACAGTTCCGTATGGTTGGGCGCAGCTGCCTATGCTGGAAAGGATTGGACAGGTCCAGGCTGACATTCCCATTTCCTTTATCTATGGATCCCGCTCAAGCATTGACAGTGACTCTGGATATGCAGTCAAGAAAACCAGACCAGATGTGGAAATAAAAGTCAGTACAGATAGCTACTGAATCTAAGACAAACAATGTTCATATTTTTAAGATAATAATTAAGAAATATAATCTCTTGTGTATAAATTATTTAGGTGATCAGGGGAGCTGGACATTATGTTTTTGCAGACCAGCCAGATGACTTCAACCAAACTGTCCTTGAGATCCTCACCAGGACAGAGAGGAAAGGTCAGCACGAGCCCCCCAATCCATGTAGTCTCCTCATGTAGAGAATACATTGTGTGGGGTATAAAGCTGGACTCTTAATATTGTTAAGCACTTTATTTATTCAAATTTGTATTTAAATGTGGCCATTCTTTGAGATTTGACCAAAGGTCACAGAAAAGATTGTTGGTGTAAATATAATGTAAATAAATTCAGAATGCAGCACGTCACTCAAATGCTCATGATCTATTTTGTAATAAGACTATAGAAATCTTTTTGTCTTAAAAAATGCACAAATAACAATTTTGTGACCCCCTCGCCCAGTCTTTAATAGATATTCCAGAAATTGGTAGGCTTAAAAGTAAGTCTTCTCTAGGAAAACTGCTTTTACACGTTGTGGTGTTCTCATGGTCGCCAGCAGAGGGCAGCAGAGTAACAGCCCAGTGGACATCCCTCTCTGCAAGGGACTATTCGGGGGAAATCGAGTTTTAAAAAATATCTTTATAACAATTACAGTATTTTTAGCACTAAAATGTTATCAATCTATTCCACTTTACACCACTAAGCTTTCTTTCTGCAACAGACTAGCTTAATGTTAGACAGACAGTACCACTCTCACAGCTTAATATCAGTGTGTATTATAATTTTGTAGGATATTACAGCAAGAAAAATGCATAAACAGGCATTGGGTAAAAATAGGTGAATTCCTATGGAAGATAATTAGTTTCATCTGATTTTGAATTTTAAATACCACTGAATTTCTCACTTTGAATTTATTAATTCTGAAAAAACATGCTTAAATTATTTTTATTCTGAATTTTAGTTGCTGACATTTTAAGTGTTTAAAGTTCAATATATAAAAATCACCTTTTAAATATGCAGTACATATATTTTCAAGCTTGTAAAATTCATAGTGAAAAAAAATTGCAGCAAACAAGAATCCAATTTAGTAACACACAAGAAATGGCAGAGATGGGGACTTGCAAGACGTTACTTGGACTCAAGTCAGATTTGAGTCGCTATTTTTAGGACTTGAGACTTGACTTGATAAAATAGTCTAAAACTTGGGACTTGAAGGTCATTGACTTGGAACTTGACTCAGACTTGAGGTCAGTGATTTGAGAAGACTTGATGCTTCTTCAAAAAAAATATGTTTTTAGAAAATACATTTCTCTTTACAGTTGATACAGCTTAATTTCATTGGAACAAACTGGAACATGTCCCTCCCATTTCTCTGTTTGTTACTTTGTACGTAACTGAAGTACTGTGATACGGTATCCTCAAATGTACTACAGTAATATACAGTATAATACAGTAAAACAGAGAGAACTACGTAGAACATGGTCATTTCAGTGCAGACTACATGACAAAATAACAGTTATTTAGCACTTTTAAATCAGATTTTTTTCTGTTCTGACTGTAATAATTCACACTTTTGTCAAGACCTTTAAAAAGGAAAAAACTGCATTTCTACAGCAAATACTCATATATAAATAAACCATTAATTTTTAAGTACAATTTAGTTTAAAAGTCACATAAGTGCAAATATAAATGCAGAAATATAAGCTATATTTGGTACTTGTTTAAACTACCGATTTAAAGACTTGAATTTATTTGAAGCTCAAAGCAGACAACTTGGACTTGAGTTGGACTTATGAGCCAGTGACTTGAGACTTGACTTGGACTTTCCTGTCTTTGACTTAGGACTTGACTCAGACTTGAGGTCAAGGACTTGAGACTTACTTGAGACTTGTAAAACAACGACTTGGGCCCACTGGGAAATGGTGTAGTGAACCAGTCTGTTTGCTCAGAATTAGCCTCATCAAACCTCATCTCTTTTATTTAAGTGTAAACCCTGCCCACAGATGAGAAAGGCCAATAGGAAACAGCCTCTGCCTTCCTCACTCACTCTTGATCGATTGCTTTTGCCTTGACATCTTAGATGTTGTGAAATTTTTCACTGGGAATTTTACACTCTGAATTTTGACTGTTGAATTTGAGGGCTTGAAAATATATGTGCTGAATATTTAAAAAGTGATTTTTTTTTTTTACTCTGAATTGGAAACACTGAAAAAGTATACTTAAAATTTCAGCAGCTAAAATTCAGAAAAAATAATTCAAACATTTTTTTTTTAAAGTTAAAAAATTCAAAGTGAGAAATTCAGTGGTGTTTAAAATAAAATATTTAATGGAACAAATTATCTTCCAGAAATTTGACACAGACTAGTTGTGTGGTGGGGAACTGCTGACTATTACGGGCCGCTTGCATATTAAGTTGAGTGGCCCACTCTGGAGACCTGGACAGTGATGTTTTAAGAGCCCTACTACACTGAGCCCAGCGCCAAGTCACAACTGGACTGACAGAATAAGGTCAGACTGTGGTGGACTAAAAATAGCTCTTCTGTTTAAAGCTATATCATCAGGACATTAAATCTTTGTAAGAGTCAGTGATTGTTTTTAATCATTTGTCTTATTTTTTATCACGAATGTCTGGCCTATAACAAACTAACAGGCATGGTTAGACAAACTTTATTGATTCACAAGGGAAATTATTTGGGCACTGTTGCTCACACATCACACACATTTAGAATAAATTAAGTGGTAAAAACTGGATCCACATTTACGATTCCACACAAACATAATTCATACATTGCATTTATGTATTTTCTTGTCTTTCAGAGGTATAAAGCGTCTTAGGATTTGCTTAGTTCACATTATATTGTGTTACATAACAAATAATGCATTGTTTTCTGACTTTTTTCCCCCTTTTTTAACACAAAGCTTGCTGTAAAGATGACCTTTAAAGACCGATTGAAATGGTCAAAGATACAGATAAAGGATTGGATTTTGGTGATGACATTTCATCTCATTGTACAGCAACCTCAACCTTTAATAGTGCCTGCTGCTACTTCTGCCCATCACTTGTGAGACATCAACCCACCCAAACTGTTTCCTGGCAACGGGTCGCTGCGGAGATATCTTTTGGACCGCTGCTCTCCTCTCAGGAAGTGATGCTGGGGCTTGGACAGGGAAATTATTATGTGTTGCTTGTTTTTCTTGAGACAGGCTGGCTGCTTGTCAAGTCAGCCACCAGAAAATACAGCAGGAGCTATGGTACATGTGCGCACAACCTGCTGGGGTGCGAAACGTGTACAGGCCTCTGCCATCCCATAATACTAGCAGGTTTATTCTGCTGTCTGCGTCACTCTCACCCACGCAGTCACATGGCTACATTTGATTAGGAATAGTGTTGGTGAAGTGACAGTGGATTTCATGCTGGGGCTGGACATAACTGAAAGCACAAAAATCTTAAAATAACAACATAAAAGGTGTGCACACATGGGTTAGACTGCCATCTGTCTTGTCTGAGCTCCAGTTTGTCTTTAATCAACATGGCCACATAGAGTTTGGCCATCGGAGGATCAGCAGTTGTGACAAATTGGAGTTTGATAAGCAAAAAGTTTTGAGTTTAGAACATTTCAGCGAGGGATGGTATCATAATATTTTTTGTTTGGGTTTCAAAAGTTCAGCAACCTCTTTCATACTGTGCTTTGGTGCCCATGTCTTTTCTAAACTTAAATGTTCAGTGATGATAAGCTATGCCTTTATTAGCTTATGGTACTGTTTTTTTTCTCCCTTCATATCAAGCTATGATCAAAAATAGATTACCAACTTATATGGTCATCAAAATCCTTTGCCATTCAAAGAAAATTCCACTTTATGTAATGTGTTTTTTGTTGGAAATTATATAATATTTACTTTATTTACTCACACTCTCTTAATTTTAAAAAAGGGTTTTGTCTTTTTTTTTATGATTGTTTAGACGTGTTGCAAGGCATGTGTACATGTCAAACTTTGAAACTCCTCTGTTGATTATATGATTGATTACAGGTATGAGAGATATATAAATAATCAGCATGGTGGAATACTATGGTCTTTTACTACATCTTCTTCTTTACTAATGCTTCCCTTGGGAATAAGCAAATTACAGAAAGCATGTTGTTACAAGCTCAGATCACTAGCACATATTTTCAGAGTCTAGTCACCAGTCCTTTTGCACAGTACTTCTTTATCTTCCTGTTTCCTCCTACTACGCTGATCAAATGCAAATCATTTTCCTCAAAAGTCACATAAAATCTGTATTTTTTTACATTCTGCCTGTGGGGACAGCATTAGTGATCACAGTGTTGAATGGAGTAGAACAAACCAAGAGGGATTTACCAGCTGCAAGATTTTCTACAGAAATGCAGAAGCAAAAAGACTTGGTGATGTAAGATGTAACCATTCACACAGGCATAAAAAATAATCCAAGAGGGTCATTGACAGTTTAAGATTCAGAATTCTAAGAAAAGGTTTGAATGGGTAACATCGCTTGGACTGACTGACATGCTGAGCAGGCAGCATTTCATAGCATATCTTTCATAATAGTACATCTTATGCTAAAAGGATTTCAACCACATATATTTCACAGAACACATTTGAACCCATTTAAAGACCATTACCGATCATTTTCCCCCTTGAAGGAGGCATAAATTGTAATAATAAAATGACATTTGAAGTTCTATTACATAAAGAATTTGTTTTGGTTTTAGGCTACTAATTAAGTTTCATAAAAAGTACTCCCTTGAGAACAGGGGCTTTCAGAATATACACCAGCTAAACAAATAGGCCTTATACATTGTGCATGCTACTGTATCATTGTGAGTAAGTACTACTGCCTTGATGGAGGTCTGTGCTGTCTGAATGCTTCTACTTTCTCTCTTTTTGTTGCCAGTATTCAGGCTGTCAGACATAAAAATAGTCTGTGAACTGACTCATTCTCTTTTGCTTCTCTAACTTTTTAATACTCTGTGAAAATCCCTGGTTTCACATTGTACATTTAACAAATCATTATAGTTGTGCCAACACCCTTAACCTAGTTGATTATAATGAAAAAAAAAAAATGATTTCATGATATCATGTACAGTTAAAATTTAGAAACAAACATGAAACAGAAAATACTATGTTTTAAGAAAAAATGTGGATAAATATAACAAGCAAGATTGCAGTATATCCGATATGCATGTATTTTGTGAATTACCAATTTCAGCATTTTACAACTTAATGCCCCCTCCCCCACCCCCTTCAAATGTGCCAGAAAACATCATTAAAATAAGATGAGTGCAAGTGTGTTGATTGGGTGATGATGGCGATGCACATTTGAGAGGATTGTGATGGGATTACACTGATGCACATGTCCTGATACACTTTACTCACTTCAGTATGCTATCCTCTTGACACACATATTCTCAGAGCTAAATTTACTTTAGCAATACCACATCCCTCCTCCCTTGTGTCTCATCTTTCATGCTTTCACCTTTTTGTCATGAGACCAAAATATTTTTTTCTCTATAGCAAATGCAATTAGATCAGCAATTTATGTTTTCAAATTCAGATTCAGTTCACATTGTACATTTTAATCACAGTTGAGAAAAGATTGATACATGAACTGCTTAATACAATAAATACGTTTTCGAACATGTATTTAACAGTCTAGAGGGGTATCAATCAAATAATTTTTGACATTGTGATTGTTAACTGCACCAAGTAAAATGTCAATGTCAATTAAATTGTGCAGCCCTACATCACATGATCATCCCTGTCTGCTGTCTGGGGGGTTGCACGAGTTCATTGCTGACCCAAAGCTTATCTGGTCTGATCTAATTTCCCTCCAGTTGCCTGATACAGAACAGTAGTCCAGATGTGGAAGAGATTATAGGCTCCATCTGATGCTGGGAGACCATTCAGGAAAACAAACATGATGGGAGAATGTGTATTCCATGATGTTATGATGTAAACATCATTATACATGCTGTACTGTCTTTATTACTGCCACTTGTTTTATAGGCTTGATGTCCTTTACTTCTATCAAATTGTATTAAATGTGGTGAACAAAAGCATAATGATCACATAAATATACCACACCAAATAAGGTAATTTCTTTAAAATATTTCAGTTTTGTGCATAACCTTGAAATTATACAGACAAGACTAACTCAAAAAGTGATTGCATTGTAATAATTTAATAGATCTCTATCATATACATACAGTACAATATGCTAAGGACAGAACTTATGGCACATCCATTTTTATTTGTACAGTTTGCAGTTGCTGGTATTGCTGGGTGGTGGCTACAGTAAAGTGACTGTTTTAACCCGTTACTGAGATAACAGCAGGTGATGGCGAAGAATAAGGTTGCTACAGCAAAACACATGCACTGTCAGAGTATATATTCCACTAAGAGTGGGTCACAATTCCAGCTACACTGATCAATACATAAAGGAGCTGTGATGGTATGGTATATTTTAAGACCTTATAGTGTTGGAATATGCTACAGTGGCTACCATTATTCAAACACACTATGAAATACACAAAATACAGAAATAGGTTTAAAAAACCTATTCTCAGAATACTTCATAGAGCAAATGAATGATGGCATATGGATCTACATGGGTTCTACTGCAAGACAACTCTACTGCCAATACAAGTACAGCTTATTATGTCTGGGGGAATATTCACATATGTACAAACACCATAGGGAAACAGAGTAAGGGCCAAATAAGTGTGCGTTTCGTTCCAAGCATATAGTATATGACATAGAAAAATAAAACTGTGATGGAGCACCACATAAGTGCTGCAGTTCAGCAGATTTTCATTTCATTTCTTTTTGCAATCATTTAGTCAAAAAACAATAAAATAATTATCACAAAAATAATTTAAAAGAATGGTATTAAAAATATAATTAATATAACATATAGTATGTAACATGAGTGACTGTACATGGTACATAGTGAGACACACTTGTGCGAGCGCTTTGAGCGCAGTCATGAGCAGAAAGTGTCATTGTGGTTTCTATTTACCCATCTCAACAAAAGGACCTTAAATAAACCTTTATGCTTTTATACATTGGAGGCACATAGCCTGTTTCATAGACTCTTTAAATGTGCAACACATGCAACGGTGGGTGTGCAGCTCCTCCTGCCACAGCCAGTTGTAAACAGTAATAAGTACTGGAATAACTGACCAACGATGACATAAATGGTGATGTCCAATTATACAGTTTACATATTTACATGCCCACGATACCCTAAATGTACTCATAGCGTTCTGTTAATTTGGCCGCATAATTGGTATAGTTGTTTAGCCCTGCATGCATTTGAGCATGTCTTAAGACACTTTCAATACATATTTTTTTTCTCATAGAAATATTATCTAGTAATAGCAAGTCATAGAGGAATATCGAGTGCATGTAATCACGTGCAATGGCTGTGCATGTGCAGGAGTAAAAAATAGGTGAGGCATGTAACTGTACAGTAGGTCACAGTAAACCTAGATGACTTGGCAGCAGCTGTGAGGGGTGGGGGTGCACAACAGTCCCTCTTTGGGGCTGCGATGAATATTCACAGATAGTGTCTTGTCACTGAGGGGCATCTGAAGCACACGGTTCTTCATGTTCCTGTGGTTTTCTCTGGCCAAGTCCAGCTCTCCCAACCTCAATGTCCCAGAGCATGGCCCATCAAGCAATGGATCTGCAAAAGTGTCTCCCATTGTGGGCTGGTGCTGTGAACGCTGTTGGCAAGAGTTCCCTCTAGGTGAAGGACCCCCTAAGAGTGAAACCTTATCCAGACTACCAGTGGAGCCACCCATGCACATTCTCCATACCGGTCGGTCCTGAGGGTCACTGCTGACGCCCCCACTGCCCCCTCCTCCACCTGTCAGATTGTGGAACTGGGAGCTGAGACAGAGGCTCATAAGCTTCAGGCTCTCCACCAGACCGCTCGCTGTTTTCGCTTTGGCCTGCCCAGGCCCTGACCCAGGACTGCAGGGACTGCCTTGCCCTGTCCCCCTTCTGTCTTTGTCCTCTGTTCTCACATCTGTCACACGTACGCTGTCCCGTACTGGCTTTCTGTGAGCATCTCCTGAATCATCATCACTAGTCTCTGAGCCAGGACTCATAGAAATAACAGTTTTAGGTGACAGCATTATTTGTGACGGTGATTGTATTCTAGAGTTCAAGTTGAGGCTAAGGCTAGGTTTCGGTGCACCCAGTCCAAGCAGTTCTTTACAGTCCTCATCTTCCTCTTCCTCTCTGTCCTCTTCATGAATCTGGTTGAGTACAGGAGCACTCATTCTGGAGGTCAGGCGATTTCCAGAAGAGGAGGATTTGCAGCGGAGCACCACTTGAGTTGGAAGTGAAGCAGGTGGTAGACATTTTCCTTCCCCACCTTCTTCCTCTTCATCCTCCTCCACACTGAAGAGACTAGGACTGCGAGGTTTACAGGGACCTCCAGCAGTCAGGGGGCCCAGGCGATGTGGGATGGACTGGGGTTTGCCCAGTGGTCGAGGTCCACGTGCAGCCTCCTGGTTTGTTGCTGATGTGTGGTTGTCATGGTGCTGGCTAACATCCAGTAGAGCGGTTTTGGGTCTAGGGCCTTTGTGGAGGCTCTCTGCACTACGTGCAGGAGACTGTGGTCCCCCAGGGTGCGAGATAGGGGGGCCTCCTAAACCATCACTGACATCCTGGTGAACATCCACTCTGGTGGGCCAAGATTGTCTGCAAGATAAGATATGTAAAGTTTTCTTCTGTTCTTATGATAACTGAAATACTAAATTATGCGAAAAGATTAGATAGATGGCTAAATTAGGTTTGAAAATTCTATAAACTGACCATTTATACAACTATCTTACATTTTCCGTCAGTTACATTAGTGCAGACCTGGGCATTGTACAGCTCCCAGGCCACATACTGATTGACTCTGACCGGCAATTATAAAATAAACATATTTTATAATTTTACCTCATGCATGGAATAAAGCTGCATTGCTTTTATTTTAGAGGTGTTTTTTATGAAATTTTTTTGTAAGGCAACCTCACTTTTCCATTGCTTAGTCATAACATGTACTCTTACCAATCAAACCACCAGCTTGTCAAAACAATGCTATTTACTGCTTTTTTTTTTTTAAATAAAGAAATACAATTAATCTTATGCATAATTAAGTTAAGCATTTTGGCCCGGCCCTCCACAATATTTTCCGTTTCTCATGTGGCCCCATGGAAAAAATAATTGCCCACCCCTGCATTATTGTGTCCCTGTTTTAGCAGTTTGTAACTGAGAGCAAGTACCTGAACTGGGCTTTGCTGGGGCTGGGTGATCGTGTCTGATTGAACGCCTCCTTTTCCTGCCTCTCCCTGAGCATCCTCTCTGCCAGTAGGAAATATGTAGCTGTGATGTGGTTGTACTGATTTGACTCCAAAGCCCTGTGAAGAGAGATGTAGACAATTAAACAACCTCTGAAACACAATTACACAAGAAAATAAGAAAACCAGAAAACTAAATGCTCGGTCACAGGGACTCAAAAGGAAATGACAGGTGTGAAGATTGAATTTGACATGGCCACTGCAAGCTGATTACAAAACAAAAAGTAGTCTACTCAAGCCCATTCAGAAATATGATAATCATTTTGCTTGTGTGGCCTGAGTAAACCATGACAATTGGTGAAAAGAGTTCACAATAATCACATACTCAGTGATGTTGTCTCGGTCTGCGATGCCTCCTAGCACCATCCTCTGAATAATGGAACCATGTTCTTCTTCTGATACATTGCGATGGGACACCAGGGGGGTGGACAGCTTAGTGGCAGGGGAGGGGTCAACACCTTTCAGCCAGTCATGGCTTTCAATCTCTGCAAGGGTTGCCCGCTTCTTTGGATCCCTCTGCAGCATGCGACCAATGAGGCTGCGGGGTAAAGCAAGAGTATTAATATTCTGAAAAAGGAGCATTTGCAAAATTCACCTTTTTAATTTCTCTACATTTCATTGAAAATATTTAAATAGGTCTGTATAGCAAAAATGTTGCCATTAAACTTTATGATATATTATTTAATATCTGAAAAATTGGCAGGAACACACACATTTGTCCATATTTAAACTAGCGTGTGTCTGAATCAAGTCATGAAAGAAAGCTGCACAGTTCATATTGGGCACCCACAGTGAGTTAGTCTGCTCCTCTTTGATGCATGGTTAAACCCGTGCCATGGTAAAAATAGAGGCCTGATTTTAAAGGTGCATTAGATACACTTAACGCTGCAGTGCATCTCAGGAAGAGCAGCCAAAAGGCCCTTCTCTCTCCGCTGCTTTTCTTTTCGCAACTTGACACATGAAATATGCAGCATCTGCTGGGGACCATGTGTGCCTGTGTGTTACTCACTCTCTGCATGCAGCGGAGATATGTGCCGGGACATTGTATTTACAGTCCATGATCATAGTTAACGTCTCACTGTCATTAGCTTCTTGAAACGGGGGCTGACCACAAACCAGCATGAAAAGGATTACTCCCAAACTCCAAATATCTGCACAAAGAAATTACAATAAAGTCATTGCATCAAATAAGAGATCATATTGGTAAAAGCAAGCACCAAAAGTATGACAAACATCTTTTTGCTCAGTGTTTTGAATGTAAAGCAGTCTCCCTCCTAAATTAAGGGTGAATTTCATTAGATCAAAACATTTATACAATGTTGACCACATCACAAATAAATGTATGATGTCTCACAAATGCACACAGAAAAGTAGGTTAATATATACACACGCCACAAAGTGACATACAAATGCAATTTTCATGGTACAATGCATCAGGCCTGAAAAGCTATTTTTAGAATATTTTCTGTACCTCAAGGCATGAACCATATCCCTGGTCAACAACATGGTCTACTGACACACATCCTGCAGCCTGCTGTCTGATAGAGACAGAGGCAGATGCCCTGTCACTGAATTGACCTGCTTTTCCGTCTATGGGAGAACAGGCTTTGCATACAATGTGCGCCTATGTGGTACCACATAAATCAGTTTCCTTCAGAGGGCAGAAGCTTCATTTCATCTCCACAATCTGTTTCAGCAATAGACTATATGGTACATTGGTGCTATATCAGTAGGGATGTCAGGGGATTTTTTTCATGTATCGGTATCAGAGAAATTCTCCCTCTTCTAACTGCCCCAGTGCCTGGTTTCAATTTGCTGCATTGGAAATAGGTCCAGAATAAAGAAAAGGAGATATTTTTTGTGGAGATGTACGCACACTGTTAAGTAAGTCGGGAAGTTAGAATCAATCTAAAGATTTATTTTAAAAGATACTCAATGAGGACTGTACAGGTAAACAATTTCGTGTTTATTTTGTGCCAGTGTGCAGTGGGTAGGCCAATATTGTAAAGGCTGTGCAATCGAAGAATTGCCGCTGCTGTATTCCCCATAACCATCTCACCCCTGACCAATGTCTCCTAGCAACCACAACCTCACTCTCTCATCACTTGCGTCATAAGAGCGGTAAACTTCCTTCCAAGATAACTTTATTTATAAAACCAGATGGCTGACACATCACTGGATAACAGTATTCACGTCAATGCATATTAGCATGATGGGTGCTAACCTTGGTTACTTAGCAGTGTTAGTGGGGTTGGTAAACATTCCTTTTCCCTGCCATGTAACCTGATAACTGGGAGCCCTTTTGAAGTTGTGACACAAATGGCAACATTTTTATTTTAATAAGATGAAAAGTGGCTATGAATTTATTTTTCTCCAATATAGTTGTACAGTATACTCATTGGGGATATATTCTAAGTTACTATATGTATAGCATTTGCCATATGTTTCTAAAATTATAAATTCTAAAAACAGATCTAATCCAATCAAAGTTTATTTGTATAGGATATTTTAAGAGTTAAGTTTCCAAAATGCTCCACATAGCAATGTAAAGCATTCAACTCTTAAAAAGTCATCAGAATTATGTTCCAGAAAAAAGCAAGTAATAAAAACAATAAATAAAAGCAGCACTAGCTTTAGAATGAAATCTATTTTTCTAATAACCTGTCAGTAGTCAATTTGGCACTGTGTGAAAACCCTTGTGATAGGATAGGATCCTTTATGGTTGATTTGATGGGCCATATTAGCATTTAACTTCTCTATGACCAGGTCCAATAGGAAAAAAGCTAAGTAAGGACAGCAGTTTTATCTCTGCCACAAAAAAATGGGCTATGGGCCATCTGGCTTAACCCCAGCAGAGTCAAAACCCTGCAGATGGCACAGGTAGATTGGCCAGGTCAGGTCAAGAGATCTAGTGGGCCTGTACATCAAGTCTGCTATCCCTCTCTCACAACAAACTGCTGTTTCGTCACTATATATTACAACTTAGCAGGATGCAAACATCATCATCTCAGTTGAATGAACATTGTGCAGGCACTGCAGAGGATAGAAGACGCACACATGGACTGAGCATGCTCCGTGGCATCTGATTTAGCATTTGGGTCAAGGGCTCAGATTGCTTTTTCTCAGGACAACCAACCCTGATATGAAACAATGGCATCATAAACAAGCATAACGGTGATAAGTGATAAGTAACTATAGGCCAGCAATGTTCACTCATTCAAACAGACAAAGTTCAAGATTATAACAGCTTTACATTGAGACTAGTGGCAATCAGGCAATGCTTACATAATATGCTATTGTGTGAGGAGTAAAAGTTAGTAAGCAATTATAATGATACAATGCCCTAACAGGATGACCCACACAATAGCTAGATTTGCTACATAATGCCCCATGCCAATTACGGTAGTTGGAACAATATTGTGACAGTGAAATGTCTATGCTGCATGATGTCAGACAGAAAACACGCCTAGCTTTTTTTTTTTTCTGAAGATCAAGATTCTGACTCGGACTAAAACACACACGAAAATTGTAAATATTAAAACAAAATAACTTCCATTTCTTAGATAATACTTTAACTATGTTCATGGTCTTGATTATTTGAGAGAAAAAAGTGGCAAAGATACCATTAGCTAACAAATCTTGAATATGCTGATGCTGACAATAAAGATTAGGAATATGGACTCTGTACTATGATCTAACACCATGCTCCACTAAGCAAGATTAATGACCCACAACTGATAAATGACAAGACAATGTTGAATAACCTAGATCTGAAAGTAACTTACCGACAGCAGGGGCATCGTACTCATCTCCCAGTAAGATTTCGGGCGCAGAGTAAGCTAGTGAACCACATGAGGTGTTGAGTGTTTTGCCTGGCTGAAATCGATTGCTGAAGCCAAAGTCAGTGAGCTTCACTATGCCTTGTTTTTCAAAGAAAACCACGTTTTCTGGCTTTAGGTCTCGGTGCACCACATGGAGTTGGTGGCAGTAAGAAATGGCATGGACAATTTGGGCAAAGTAACATTTAGCCACCTATGGGGAAACAAGACATTGATGTTAGAAATAAATACATGCATACAACTGATTTATTTCCATTCTGCAAAGTGTGGAAGTTGGAATTTTCTCTCACAGGGTATAATACTTTTTTATTTTAAAATATAGGCTATTAAAAAAAAAGTTTAAAAGTTATGATTACCCCAACAATAATTCATAATAATAATGTGAATGAAAGTATAAAATTAGTCTTTGCCTCTTCACTGAGTCCTCCCTCATGCTTCATGATGCAGTCATACATGTCCCCTCCGTCTCCCAGCTCTAGGATGAGGTAGAGTTTGGTTGCTGTGTCAATGACTTCATAAAGGCGAACTACATTGGGATGTTGAACCAGCTTCATGCAGCGGACTTCCTGGAAAAGGTGACCCCGTGCCACTGGATCAAGCTTGGTCTTATCTATTACTTTTACTGCAACCTGAAAAGAGCCTCAGATTTAACTACGAAGAATATCGAATAATTAGGGAATCATTTATGCAGAAAATAGAGGCATAGTGTACCCTTTCTCCTGTGAACACATGTCGGGCCAATTTGACCACAGCAAAATGGCCACGTCCCAGTGTCTTGTCCAAGTCATAGAGGCCTGCTATCTTTCCATCATGATGGCGCTTGAGTCCCGCCATGGCTCTGATGGTGGACATAGCTGCTAAGTTGCCACTTGGTGCACGGTCAGTGGCCCATCTCAAGTATGTCTGTGAGGTTTTGGTCACTTTAGTCCCATGTTAAAGTACCTTACTGTGGATAAGAAGAGCACAAAATTATAAATTTTATATACCTAGATATATTAACAGACACCAACAGATAATTACTACTTTCAGTAAACTTCAAATAGACTGGGTAGTATTAGATGCTAATCAGTAAATGAAACTTAAAAACATAGCTAGAGGATTTGTGCATTAATATGTTATGAGCGCAGTTTTCAGGATACCTTATGGGTTATTTAGCATCTGCAATATTCTGAAGTAGCAATACTTTGACTAGAGAGTAAATGCCACATGGTCTAGTAAACAGACTGCGATTACATTACCATTTAACTGTACAAAATGTCCAAGGTTATATAGTAAACACCACTGTTGAAACATGTGAGAACTGAGCTTCATTCACAACAAATCCACTTTCGTCATGCTTTCTTGTCCTGATTATGAAACTATGCCTTGAGGAATGCTACTTAATTCTTTTTCCAAGAAACTAGCACCATGCCAAAAGTATGGAAAAAGTTAGTGTTCACATTCCGGAGAGGTAACTCACTCTGGCCAAGGAGCGCCCCATTCACCTGGCTTTAACAGAAACAACAGGCAAACCAAATAGTGGTTGCCAGGGAACACGCCTACCAGCATAACATGTAAAAATATCAATGTCTCTTTTTCTCACCCTGGCAGTGTACAGTATATTACTCAAAACAAAACAAAAATCATAGAAAGTTAATTTCAGTTTCCTTTATGATGGCTGCAGACCTCTTAGGTAAAAGACCCTTCATTGCTATTTATGAATTAAATTATATAAATTCCACAGACAGCCATAGGGGGCTCAGTCAAATGAGGGTATCAACATAATCTCATCAATTAATGATTTGCCCTTAATGTGGTACTCTTAGTACTTTAAGTATGTGTCTAATCACATTAACAATTCACTCCTTAGCACAGCATTGAAGACTGCAAAGTTGGCTACCTGTGTCTCACTTTCAGTAATTTGCATATTGAGAATCTTTGAAGTAAATGGAAGAATAATGACGGATATGAGATACAAATATGAATGGACAACTAATGTATGGAAAATATTTAAAATAGCTTTAGATGATTAATGGTAAAATATATGAAGTGAACCTAACTTTACAACTAGCCTACATGTTCCTGACAAGTTCAAGCTTATTGTGTAATCATGACAAGTACCAGTTAAACATGCTTTTGAGAGTGGTTGCATAACTGTTCAAGGTGCTGCTGATGTATTGATTTACAAGGTAGGCCTAATAGTACAAGTTGTGTATGCCTGCAGTACTAACACACTATTTACTCTTTTACCCATAAGTGATAGTTGTGATATGTTGTTACTTGATTAGAACAAAATACTCTATGTTTCATTACAATGGAATTTGCCATATAGCATTATTTAAAGATGTATCAGTATGGCCCTATAGTTTTTCATGAATCAACTCTAATCCATTTATGTGCAGCACAATATTAATAAGCTACAGCATTATAAAAACATAAATTATGTTTGTCACAACGATCCCATAATGAATATGAAATGGCTGTGATCGTCCCCCCCAAAAAATGTATCAACAATTAATTCCGTGAATTTTTAATATTTGTAATATCCTGGAACAATAAATGACAGAGGAAATAGACTACAAACATGGCCTGTGCATGCTTTTACATTAATAGCCCTATCAATATTTTGTCAAACCTCTATGGCCTACACTTACGCTGCAAAGGTGCTGCTGGCCCATTGGGGACAGGGCTGCTGCTGGCTGCATCTCTACAACAACATGACAGCGCAGATCAAGACAATCACAGCACACAGCAGCAGTCAACTAAATTAAATCAATGAAGGCACGGACACCGTGCTCAAATGCACTACAAACAATTAAAACCCACATAGATCCAGTAACTTAACACATTACTGCAGGGCCCACCACCGCGGATCCGAATGCACCATCACCTCAGCCCTACTTACCAGCGTAAAGATCGAGTCTCAGGTTCAGGGGCGCAGAGCAGCAGATCCACGGATCCACAAGTCGTATCCCCCTTTTACCGCTGAATCTGACCAACAATAAACCAGGCACATTTGATTCCGAGACCCCGTTGTGAATGTGACACAGTCAACCTGTCCCTCCCCCTCTTTCTGCTTCTCTCCCACGCGTCAAGTGCACAATAAAGCTGCCTGGTACCAGTCGCAATACGGAAAAGGTTTTTCGAAATAAAAGCACTTTTCTATGCAAGTGATCAGCACAACGTCTGGAAATTGCAGTTGGGCGGCCAGTGAAAAGCCGGGATAAAATTTCAAATGTCGATTGTTCCAACACAGTAAATCAATGGCAACACCGCGCGATCATCACTGTGAACTGCTCCAACAAATAAAAAGCTGTGATTTGTTTGTCAACAATACACCTAATCACGACCAGAGTTGTAACCGTGATGGAACACCCATAACCTCAGCTCAATGTACTTAACTTTATTTTGAAGAAAATGCATTTCCTGCAATGCTCGAATTTATCACAGACTGCGCATATGTATAATTTTAGACGTCAGACTCACGCTGTCAGAGAGCGTGTTTTCAGAGGCCATGGCATGACAATACCAAGAAGCAACCGAACCAGTGTTGTGCAGTAGTTGCTGTAAGGCCAATGTCATTGGCCTTTATTCCACTGTGTACAATCCCACTTCGGGGTAAATTTCAGAATAAACATACTTTTTATAGCAATTGAATCACGCAATAAAATGCCCAGGTAAAACTTTCAGGTAAGAAAGCTTTTAATACATGAATCATGAATAATTATTTTGCAGCCTAATCAAATAAACATTTTATTTTCTTAATTTGAGTACTTTACTGACACTTTAGGAGTAAATGCAGGGCAACTGACTGGTTTACAGTCCAGTATGGCATGGAACTTTCTATGCACAGCAGCTAAAAAAGCTGGAGTGTACTACAGTTTACCCATTATGATTGACCTTTCAATACTTTGATTACAATTCAGGAATTCCACAGAAAAACATTAAAGTTCTGAAAAAAAGAAACAATTCAGAATTTAACAGGACTTTATTTTTGGAAAATCTGTTCATTTCTTTGCAGCCTCCTTCTGAAGCTTCTTCACTTCATGCTTGATGATCTTGTTCCTCTGTAGAAAAGATTAGAAAAAAAAGGTACACATGAGTACAAGTTCCAATGCAGCGATCGTAACTGCAATAATTTAATCACCAATAGAAAACACATTTGAAAAAGCCCTCAATTCTTATTGAAACATGTTCAATTAACATGTAAACTAACTTACCATTCTCTTGGCCTTCATAACCTTGTAGCGGTCAAAGTCCGTCATTTTGGCTCTCTGAAAAAAACAATGTCAAATGAGAAGATTTGTTTTGTTATACAAGTGTCCAGACTTTGACAATTCTTCCTCTAGGTGACTAGTGCCATCTACAGGGAAACACTTGAAGTGCAGTGTATGCCATTTTCAACTTGAAGCCAGTTCTTCAGTGCAATGTGTATACATTAGTTTTTTTAAGGATACTAAAATTTTTAAAAAGTGCCTGGTGATTTAGTGACCACAATTTTCCTGTCAAGGGACAGAAAATATCTGGATATATTAAATACCTTAAAAAACAGAGTTTGTGTGGCTATATAACCAAACTTGCTTTAGGAAAACTAGTACAATGACAGTTTAGATAGAAAGTCTGAAGTAAAAAAAAAAAAGTTTTAAGTGACAGTGGCTAGCATAAAGCCATCTAACCATCAAGACCAAGGCTACGTTCAGACTGCAGGGCTTAATGCTTTTGCGAGGTCGTTCACATTTGCAATTAAATGCGACTTGTCTGTGACTTCAGTGTGAACGGTAAACGGCCCGAAAGTGTCCCGCATGCGCACTGGAGGACACGATGACGTCAACCCCATGCGTCAACCGCAGCGAGCGTGCTCTGTGTTTACGGAAGTTGTCCAAATATGGTCGCGAGCATTGAGCACCTGGCGATTTTACAGTTCCAGTTTCCGCCTGCTTCAGCGCAGAATAGTGACGTTTGTCGTTTGTTAATGACGTGTAGGTCGGATGGATGCGCTTTGGCCGTTCAGACTGAAGTCGCATGTTAAAAGATCGGATATGTATCGGATTCAGGACCACATATCCAAGTGGCCTGGGTCGCATTTGAAAAATTCGGATCTGTGCCGTTCAGACTGTCATTAAAAGATCGGATACAGGTCACATACAAGCCAAAAAAATCGGATTTGGGTCACTTCAGGCTGCAGTCTGAACGCAGCCCAAGTGATGAGTACTCATTAGTGCTGCGACAAAATTTTAGTAGCAGACTCGCTGGCAATGGCGTGTCTGTATGGTCCAATTATAATAATCAACATACAACAATTATCTCAATAGTCGGCTAGTCACAATAATTTCAATTGCTGCCCTGGTTCTAATAATGCAGACTTTTCAAACTCACCTTCTGTCGTGCCTCAATTTTCTTGGCCCAACTAGTTTCTGACCATTTCTCGTTGATCTGGGCCTTCTCCCAAGCTCTCTTGACAAACTTCTGGCGGGCACTGAAAAATATTGAAAACTTATTGACAAAGATCTTGACTTCAGTAGAGTTCCTGCAGTTGTTGACATGTAATCCTGACACGCACCTCCAAACCCCATACTGGCAGTGGCAAAGAATTCCCATAGAAATTAACTACGTTGACTAAGCAGCTTTATAAGTTTCAGAAATTGTGGAAAAGAATGTACATATATTATTTTACCAGATTTACAAAACTCCAGGCTGATGATAGAAGTGGATTTCTGCAGCTAAATGGGGTAGAGTAGCTAATCAAGCCGTACATTAAGCTATTAAATAATTTTCTGACAATGACAATTCAAAAATAAGTTTGAAGAGAGTAGATTGGAGAAATACAGGGATTTATAGCAGTTCTTTCCACAAACATCTCCTTATTGATAAGTTGAAAAGTAAACCAGATGTGCGGATGTTGCAGAATTAAGGCAAAATCTAAGCAATCTATACTCTAACACAGGCTAGAACATACAAAACAATGCTTGGACATTTGCTATACATTCATTTTCCAGACTTACCTGTGGGGGACTTTGATCACATAATTTGTGAGCTGCATGCACTTGAAGGGCATGGCTTGCCTCTTCACGCCTGTGCAGGGTCCATCCACAAGAGCCTTTAAAGCAGAAATTGTACATTTAAAAGAAAGTCAAAAATGTATTTTTATTATATTGACCAAATATTACCTACCCTATTCTGGTCGATGACATCTACAATGGCCACCAATTTGCCAGCATGGGGTCCAAATGAGACGTATGCAACGCGGCCAATCTCAACAAAACGAGTGAACACCTGCGAAAACATAAAATAACATGTATAATGACTTGTTTAAATAAGGCTTTTAGACGCCGAAAGATACAAGATGGAAAGTCATTACGATAGCCACAGCAGCCCTGAGGTAGACTAAGCGAACTAATCTGTACGTCGGTCCCTTTGACCATCACTCACACATGGTAGTGATATAGGCAAAGTGGGTGAAGTGTCTTGCCCATGGACACACCAACAGCGTCTACTGGACAAGGCTGAGACCGAGCTGAGCCACCGCAGTTAGTTTTGCGCTCAAACTACTGTCGCTACTCAATGACGCAAGGTAAAATTCACAAAGGTAGGGTTCATACTCAATAGGAAATATCCATTAGTTATTGCTGTGCATATGGATACATAAAACGCCCCGGCTGCTCACGCGTAGCCGGACCACGTTGTACGGAAAAACGACTCCACAGGAACAGGACTAAAAGCGTAATTATACAGATACAAACAGGCCACATGAACATTAATTGCAACTATAAGGCTTTTTAGTGGCCGACCATGACAGACTTGTAGCACTATGGAACATTTTTAAGGTAAAAAACTATATAATATTGTCAACACTCTCATGGCGGACTCACCATGATGGCTGTTCGGGAGCAGAAAGGACCTCACGGCTTCCGCTCGGCGCAGATACCACATCCGTCATGAGCTACGCATGCGCAGGATTTCTGACGCGTTTATTCGCTGTTCAAGATTTAATGTCAACGACAATGTGCATTTTTTTACAGTTCTAACTAGGAAAATCAAAACCTAAAATGGGACATTGTTCATCTTAAAAAGTCATTGAAAAGGCTACTAACTAAGAGACTTTAAATGCTGTGCTGTTCGATTCTAAGTCTAAAGATTTCAGCATTGAAGATACATAAAGATGAAAATTTAGACTTCTTGGATACCACAAAAAATATCTGAGGGAAGAGAGGTTTGGTTTTTTGTTTTGTAAGGAAATCGTGTAAGGAAATCTGCGATTTTCCCTCGTTTGCAGATACCAGAGCAGCACCACCAGAGGGCAGGTGTGTCTGGATGAGAACCAATTAGGATAATATTAGCAATATACAGTAGACCGGGTTGGAGACAGGAAAGGTTGGTTAGATTGGTTGTGGTAACGTATTTCACTAGCTGATAATTTGTACAATTAAATGTAAGCAACAATGACCATGTTGCCTATATGAATAATGAATATGAATGTGCTAAATTGCTCACAAACTTAAAATAAGTGTATCACCATAAAAATGCATCCAAATTATTGGGTGTAGACCAAAGTGACTGAATGTGCATTTGAGTTTCAAAGCAGTGCAAACATAATACACTTCCATTAAGCTGCACTAGTTTAGGTGCCTGCAACCTGTTGCACCCCTATAGGTCCTAGTCCGGGCTGTTAATTATAAACCCCAAGAGCACTAACATTACACCTACACACTTCATTACAGCTGTGAAAAAACAAGACTTTCTAACTTTGATTTTAATATAATTTTTCAGTTATGCAGATGAAAACAATTGGGAATCAAACTGAAAGTGTTCAAGGAAGTCAGTGGTTTATTTCCAGTAAGTAATGGGAAATTAATCAAATTTATTTTGAGTTGCAATGTCATAGCCCCATTGTGTCAGTTTCCTGAGGCCCTTTCTGTAAAAACATGTTTGTTTCTATCACTGTATTTGCTCTCCCAACTTTCTATCGCTGAAGGATATCCTGTTTGACATCATAGCCCTTTACACTGGCACTTAGTGACATCTAGGAAACGGAATGATAATTTTTCATCGTACTTATATAATGTGGATTGTTTTACATCCACATTCTTTTGGATGACAAATGTCCTCCAACTAGGTCATTTATATACGTAAACAGACCATGCCATCTAACTTTGTAGAAGAAACTGACACAACGTCTGTTTTTGGAGTAAGAATACAAAACAGTGGTTTACATTTGCCCATTTTGTGTGCTGGTTAGGAATCCACTGATCCAGCTTTTTCAGTTCTGATACTGATAGTGACACAATTGTGTTACATAACTGTCATTTATCCTGCAAGAAACTACTGAACAGTTTTGTATGGATAAAAGTTCAAACATTCTAGGAATGGGGGAATGTATGTAGAAAACATTGCAACAACTGTGTGCTATCATTTGTCAGACCACACTCAAATGGGCCTGTGCTTCTTTACACACCCACAGTTATTAACAATAGCTTTGTCAATGAATGCAGAAGTGTGATGTTGTTGTTTTGTCTGTGTACTTTCACGATCCCAGTTTCCAGACAGTGTCATGCTGAGCAGCGAGGGTCAGAGGGATGTTGGCGAGACAGTGCAACCGGACCACTGCCTCACAATGTCACAATAAGACCAGAGTGTCCATTTTCTTCTGCTTCACTGTGGCAAAGATGGCCAACCCTCCAGGTTTGACAACATTCTCCTGTGACTGTAACTGTGACCTTTATTACAAAATCCAACGAAAGGGCAAGGAAGAATTATGTGTTATATTATAGTGTGCATAAAAAGCACATACGTCAGGATTTCATTTACTAACTAATGTATTTTGTAATTATTTATCAATGTGACAATATGGTTACAATAACATGAACACAAAGTAAAAAATAA
Organism: Boleophthalmus pectinirostris; assembly: GCF_026225935.1. Classification (NCBI taxonomy): domain Eukaryota; kingdom Metazoa; phylum Chordata; class Actinopteri; order Gobiiformes; family Gobiidae; genus Boleophthalmus; species Boleophthalmus pectinirostris. Next base: position 16,002,326 of record NW_026571175.1, on the reverse strand, counting down.
GCAGGCTACCAAAATCATGGAACATTATTTTATATCACATGTTAACTCAGTACCCAAGGAACTATGCAGGTCACATCAAGAACCTCTATTAAGTTGTGCAATATGGTTAATTTGATTTAAAATCTAGTCAAAATAAACACTGGCACAAGTTCCTGTGTTGTGATGCTGTGACTTGACATGTAACAGAGGGCTGGGGAGGGAATGAAGGGTTTCATTTTTGCTGAAAAAATATTATGCTGTT